>NC_056625.2:319015873-319687748 GCF_002870075.4 Lactuca sativa | reverse complement strand
CGAAAGGTTTCAGGCATATTTCCCCAACAACATACTTTGACAATGCTGACTGGGTTAAGGTTTCTTCCCAAGGGACGTTCACTTCCCTTCCCAAAGTAGTTGCCAATTCTTCATCAGTTAGAGCCAAACAATCGAAGTAATTGTCGATATACGTCTTGACATGTGCGAACCCAATCTTAAACACTTCAGTCTCAGACCCTTTGAGCTTATTCTCTTCCATATGCTTCAAAATGTGAGCCACTTGAATCAAATCATTGCAATTCATCAAGGGAAAGTCAGCTATTGTGAAGTCATACTGCTTGTTATCAGCTCGAATAACAAAGTAGCGAAAATTCTGAAGCATGTCTTCAAACATCGTATCTTTCTTGATTGTTAACACCTTTTTGATCTTCATTAAAGACCATACTTCATCTGGATTCTTCCCCAATACAGCATGAAATCTGATTTTCATGTGTATGTAATCATCAGGATTATCAAACTTCTCGCTAATCTTGTATTGAGTTGTAATGAAGAGCATTTCATTGATCGGAAAATCTAACTGACAATTGTCTGAATTCGCAATATCATAACTTCTTTTTGGATTCTTCTCGAATTCATACATTTCCCTTGCCACAACTTTTGACTCTATTGTTTCATAAGAGTACAGCTTCGCAGGATCTCCTTTGTTCATTGTAGGAGGATCACTTGCCCTTTGCCTCATAATACTTTGTACTTGTCTCATTCTCTCCAACTCAGCCTCTGCTTCAACTTTCTTCTCCTCCTTCGATTTTTCGTACAAAATTCCTTTTCCTTTTCCCACAATATCAGTTTGAGGTTTTGAACTCGAACTTCCTTCTTTTGCCCCAATCGATATTCCTTTGGCAATTGGTCTTGTGGTTATTGTTGTTGAGGAAATTGGCATCGTAAGTATTGGAAGAGTAGATTTGAGCTGAGTAGATATTACTTTTCCCACGGTCTTCGCATCATCCTCTTTACTTAAATTCTTCTCTCCCCCTTGCACCCCTGTGAAAGCAGGTGGGGCACTTTTTGGTAGTAAAGAGGTAAAATTGGCAATTGGTGCAAGAGCCTTCTGAATGGCTTGTTCCAAAGTATTAACCTTTAGAGACAAGAACTCAGGAGTGAGAATTTGTTGAGATGAAGATTGCGAAACCATAGTTTTCAGCTCAGTCACCAACTTGATCAACTGATCAAACTTCTCCTTGGTTTCTTTGTGGTTAGCTTCAAGGATAGGGGCAGCAACAACTTTGTGCATTGCTGTAGCAACCATATCAACCCGCTTTTGGACTTCGATACGTTAAGAAGTAATATCCCGAAGCTCCTTCGCAATTTCAGTTTTCAACTCTTCAAGCTTAAAGTTGACATCCTCCCTCACTTTTTTCATATCCTGTACAAACAGAACATGGCGTTCTTCTGCTACATTTTTTTTTTAACTCTTTTACGACTCCAGTGAATGAACTTCCTTGAGCTTTAATGCGAAGCTCATTATTTTTGTCTGACTGATCAACCTTATCCATTATTCGCTTCTCAGCAGCCTTAAGCATAACATCAACCTCCATTGCCGAGATAGATGATATTCTACCAGAATCAGCTTGTGACTGAATAATGGCATTCAACTTATGATTCAGGAGTTTGAACTGCTTTCCCGTCATAAGCATATGATCAGGTATATCCTCCTCCTCTGAATCAAAGTGAATATCTTCAAGGACTCCTCCAAAAGCTCCTCCTTCGGTTTCATTATCAGACATGGGTTGCGAAGATTGAGGAGTTTCAGGTGATTGTGAGGGAAATAGTGTTGTAAATGGGTTTTGTAGAGGATGATAAAAAATGGATGAGGTTGTGGATATTGTTGTAGATGGAAATGATACAGGTGGTAAAGAAATGGGTAAGGTGACTGGTAGGCTAATTGGCAAAGTGGTTTCAACACTTGTGATAGGTGCCCCCGTATCAGATACGTTGACAACCGTATCGAAAATAGGTACCTCCTCAGAAACTGATTTGGTAGTGACTATTTCAAGTGGTTGTGAGGAAATTTGCGAAACTTGAATATTTGAAACAGGTGGAACAGAAATGATTACCGGTGTAGAAACTAGTGGAGTGTCAGGAACCACCTCTTCATCGGAAGACTCATTGCGAATTATCAACTTTCGCTTTTTCAACAATGTTTGTTGCATTTGTTTTGCAACATCTTGAGCACGTTGCCTCTTAGATCCTGGAGAGACAGGAGCTGGAATATTGCGAACTGTCACCCCCCTTACTGCTCACTTCAGTCTTGAGAATCTTTTTCAATACCCCTGATTTTGAGGGTATTGTTTCCTTCTTCAATTTGGGCAAGGTTTCCGCTATCTGAACCTCCTCTTCTTGACCCTGTTTCGAAGATTGAGCAGTTGCATCATTCTTTGTAGCCTTCTTCTTCTTTGGGGTTTTGGTAGGAACTTCTAACAAAATTCCAGTCTCCACAGCTGGATCAAAAGTATTCATGTAGCATATCAACACCTTGTGAGTTGGAGAGACCTTGTGAAACATCGCATCTGGAATGTGAGCAACATGGGAAAAGATCTCCTCATCATCTTCAACCACCTTCGGAAATTGATATAGAGAGAATTCTGCAACCTCAGCATCCTCTGGGACTTGAATGCCTTCTTTTTCGTATACCTTTTCAAGAATCAGGCTCCAATACCTAGCACAAGAAATTCCTTTTTCTGAATTCGTGTTTTCTAGACTCTTAACAAACTTCTTCCACAACCGAGTTGCATAGTCCACACTAATGTCATAGTACAAGCCCATTACCATGGCATAAACTTCCATACGCCCCCTATCAAGACCAACTGTGCGTCCTGTTAAGCATCTGAGAAAAATACCAAACAGAAAATTCCACATACATGGTAATCCTTACTTTCTGAGTCACTGATCTTCTCAAGTGTTGGTTGATGGCCCATTTCGTTGAACATGTGGATGATTTGGGAATTAATGGTTTTGAAAAATGGAGGGTTGTTTGGGATTTGCAAGAACTCAACGAACATCTTCTTGGTAAGTTTAACCCGTTTGTTGTTCATCATGTTGAAGGTTATCACATCAGTGGTGTAGTTATGTGAAGCTGATGAAGCTGCCAATGACAACCATGTCATCGGAACTGGGAAAGAACTAAACATGGCGGTGGACAGGGGTGATCGTTTTAGGGCAACTATGAGCATCTTCAGTCCTTCGGGATAAGAAGATACATTCGGATCAACTTGATAGTTGGTGCTTTGGATTTTCATTAGGGATTGAGAAAGAACTTCATCAGTGTTTGATTGAGTGGCAGCCATTGTTAGGGTTTGAAAGAGATGAAGTTGAACAAGTTTGAAGCTTTTTAGGATTGTGAGAGTTTTGTTCGCGTAACCGTATATAATGATCTTGATCCCCCATTTATAGGTTACCCAAATCCATTTGAAATCAAAGCGGGATACATTTAATGTTATCCGATGTGGCACCTTGAAAATCGGATCATGACTGTAAAAGATAACCATGCTTCAAAAAGTAACTGTCACATCTCCTAGAAAACCGGACAGAATACCAACCATCTTGAGTACACAGCCTGTCAAGTTTCCCGTTATAGAATTTGAACCGTTAAAACCCTTCACATGGAGGCAAGGCTCTTTCACTTTTGGGATGTAAAGTGAAGTCATATGCCAGACTTGCGAAATCATCAGCCTGAGTTGGTATTACTCAGAACCTCAAGGATTTCGTGTGTGCATTGTTCCAAAGAAATAAGATGAGAATCAATTAAAAAAAATTTGGAATTCTGTGATGTCAAAAATTCAATTTGACACGAATGCAGTTGAACCCCAGGCATAGGTTGCTTCGTTAATCATCAAGAGAGATGATCAACAGCTTGTGTAGTTTCCTGTGAATTACAATCGAATACTTTTTGACAAGTATCGAAGGGCTTCTTTTAAAAGATATTTTGGGTTGGTTTCAAATTTCATTACATATCAGCCTTAACATAAGGTGAGAAATTGTAAATGAAATTACTTGTATGACCAGTGTAGTCAGTTACAAGTTGGCTTTTGAAAATATTTATCATGACTAGGATTTGCGAATAAAACTCACACAGAAATCATATTCATAAAAAAAATTTGTATTGGATCTTGTTGGGTAACAAACATCGTGGGTTGCGAATGTTTAATCAAGACCACACATGCGAATTGAATATGATTTGGAGTTTCGAAATTTTGGTACTGAAACAAAAGTTTCGTTAAAATCTGGAACTATGTTCCCCGTCAATTCCTCAAGGTTTATGATGTTTGGGTTTCACTTCCATCACGGACTCATGATGTCAGATCATAAACATAGAATTTTTGTATATCTAAGTCTCGATGGGTTGGATCAGAGACCTTTGGGATATATGTCTTTGTGTGAAGAAATTTTGTTGAGATGAAAAAGATTGGTTATTAGATCGAATGTACCTCTATTATATGTGGACCAAACAGAAAACTCTTAACTCATATGAGAAGAGTAAGGTAGCTCATTTGACTTATGCGAATACAAGCCTTTCGGGAAGAAATTTTCATTTGATAATTTCATTAAGGCTTTCTTTTCTCACACATAGAGTCATATGAGGCTTGAGTCAACATGCTGCAACATGCTTCTAGGGACATCCTAACTAGTTCAACATAAAAAAAATTGATACCTTCCCATAGAAACATATAAGCATGACCTCTTCGCATTAAGCCGTGGACTAAACTCACAACACACAATGTTTAAAGAACAAAGAAAACAAAAATATTTTTGTGATTTTTGAATTTTTCAAAATTAAAAAACATAACAAAATAAAATCTTTTTGGATTTTTAATTTTTCAATAACAGAAATGAATAAACATAAAATCTTTTTGGATTTTTGATTTTTCAAAAACAAAAAATACAAAATGAATTGCAAACCTAACCTTAGTTGTTATGATCACAAATGCGAAGAGATGTGGATGCGAAGCCATGCGAAGCCTCTGGATGAACAGTAACATCTGAACAATTCTGACTCATAACTGCTGAATGAAACTTTCATGCTTGATATTTTGGAATTGAATTCGCATCAATCATCCCCAAACCCGCTAAAATTCTTACAAATGATTTTTCATCAAGAGGTTTTGTAAAAATATCAGCAAGTTGTTCAGTTGTTTTAACACAAATGAATTTCAATATTCCCATCTTCCACATGATCTTTGATAAAATGATATCGAAGAGCAATGTGTTTTGTCTTTGAATGTTGTACTGGATTATGACAAATGCGAATTGCACTTTGCGAATCACAATACAAGGGAATCTTTTTCATGTTTATTGCATAGTCACGAAGTTGAGTCTGAATCCAAATAATTTGCGAAGTGCAAGCAGCAGCAGCAATGTATTCAGCCTCAGTAGTTGATATAGCCACACAAGTTTGCTTCTTCGATTGCCAACTTACCAACTTCCCATCCAATAGTTGACATCCACCACTTGTACTTTTCCTATCCAAAGTACATCCTCCTAGATCAGAATCTGAAAAAGCTTGAATGAAAAACCCCGTTTTCGAAGGATACCAAAGTCCTAACGAAACTGTTCCCTTAAGATAGCGAAAAATATTTTTCACTGCAGTCAAATGAGGTTCTCTGGGATTAGCTTGATATCTAGCACAATTACATACCGAAAACATAATATCAGGTCTACTTGCAGTTAAGTACAATAAAGACCCTATCATGCTTCGATAAAGTGTTAAGTCAACAGCAGGAGCATCTAACGAAGGAGTTAATCTTGTTCCCACTGCCATTGGTACTCTCAATTTCGTGCTGTTAGTCATTCCAAAATTTTCAAGCAAGTTCTTCGTGTATTTTTCTTGATTGATTAAGATTTCATCCCTGTTCTGTCTTATATTCAATCCAAGAAAATTATTAATTTTTCCCATCATGCTCATTTCAAATTGACTTTTCATTAGATTTTCAAATTCAATTGACAATGCTAGGTCAGTTGAGCCAAAAATAATATCATCAACATAAATTTGAACAAGCATAAGATGATTCCCAACTTTCTTGCGAAACAAAGTGGGGTCAACTGATCCTTGTTTAAATTTAGATTGTTTCAAGAAATTTGTAAGTGTTGCGTATCAGGCTCTTGGTGCTTGTTTTAACCCATAAACTGCCTTGTCAAGAATATAGACATGATTAGGATGTTCCTCATTTATGAATCCTGGTGGTTGTTCAACATACATTGTTTCTTCAAGTTCTCCATTTAAGAATGCACACTTAACATCCATTTGATAAACATCAAAGTCTTTGTGAGCTGCATAAGCTAAAAATATGCGAACTGCTTCGAGTCTTGCAACAGGAGCAAATGTTTCTTCATAGTCTATTCCTTTTTGTTGCGAATAACCTTTAACCACTAGTCTAGCTTTATTGCGAATAATATTGCCATCTTTGTCGGTTTTATTTTTAAAAATCCATTTTAATCCGACAATTGAAACATCAGAAGGTTTAGGAATTAATCTCCAAACCTTGTTTCGTTCAAATTCAGCCAGTTTAGATTGCATAGCAACAACCCAATCTGAGTGTTCCATAGCATCCTTTACTGTCTTTGGCTCTATTTTTGAAATAAAGACATTAAACATACATAGTTCTTGCTTCGCATTCAGTACCTCATTTTTCGCACGAATTTGAGCTCTTGTCAACACACCATCTTGTGGATTTCCAATTACCTGTTCTTTTGGATGATTTCTTGTCCATTTCTCAAGTGGTGGATAATCAGGATTTAATTCCAATGGTGCATCTTCATACATATCTTCATTTTCAGATCCTGCAACAGAAAATTTATCATTTAGTTCATGAAACTCGTCATTTTCTTCAAGATTAATTGTCTCTGTTTCATCATGCTCCCCCTCAACATGATGTTCATCTTGATGCTCCCCCTCAAAATGATGTTCCTGTTGATTTTGCGAATGCTCCCCCTCAACTTGATGATTCATATTTTCATTCTCCCCCTCAAAAGTTGGCTGACTGTCTTCATTATTGATCGTATGATCCCTCTCCATACGAACATGAGGCACACTTTCGCAAGATATTGACCTTGTAGTAATTGTCGAATCATCAGTATGTTTTGAGGATTCTGATGTTTGATTATCAGAAGCATTGTTTTCCGCATCAATTGCCCTGTCAGGAATTCCAAAAATTAAGTCATAATCAAAATCATTTATTTCAGAATTATCAATTTGTGTATCTGAATTAACAAGAATTGATTTATTCTCAAATTTACTATCCGTTTGTTTAAGATAGTAATCATCAAAAGTTAAATTGAAAGTTTCTTCAACTTTTCTTGTTCGCTTGTTGAGCACTCTGTATGCAACTGAATTTTGCGAATATCCTAAGAATATGCCTTCATCAACTTTAGCTTGGAACTTGGACAAAGTATCTTTGAGATTCATTATAAAACACCTGCAACCAAAAACATGAAAGAATTTGACATTAGGTTTCCTATTGTTGATTATTTCATATGGAGTAACATTGAATCTTCTATGAATGAATGATCGATTATGAGTAAAACATGCAGTGGAAACTGCTTCAGCCCAAAGATATTGAGTTAGATTCTCATATGTTAACATGGTTCTTGCTGCTTCGCATAGAGATCGATTTCTTATTTCCACAACACCGTTTTGTTGAGGAGTATATGGTGATGAGAAATTATGCGAAATGCCTTTGCTTGTGAGAAAAGAATCAAGAGTTTGATTTTTAAACTCAGAACCATTATCACTTTTAATTTTGAGAACATTCTTTTTCAGAATAAGTTCAATCTTTTTGATAAAATCAATCATCCTCTGAGCAACTTCAGATTTTAACCTGAGAAAAATACCCATGTGAATCGAGAAAAATCATCAACAATAACTAAAATGTACCGCTTTTTATTGATTGTAGCAACAGTCGACGGTCCACATAAGTCAATGTGAAGAAGTTCCATTGGTTCTATGATTTTTGAATCTATCACAATCGGATGACCTTTTCTGTCACACCCCAAAACCGATAACAGCGGAATACGTTTCGGGGTGGAGGACGTCATGTACAGTATCATCACAATTGCATAATAGTAAAAACAAGAGACATACAACCATTTCATTTACATAGTGAGTTTAATTACAAGTGTGTCTTGTAAAGTTTCAGTAGATACCAAAAGTAATACAAAAATAAGAGATGGATCTTGTATGCTCCATCTTCTCCAAAATGCTGCACCTGTACCTGTCTATCTTTGACCTGAGGATACAAGTTATTTTGAAAACGGGTATTAGCATAAAGCTGGTGAGTTCATAAGAATTTAGTGTGAATTTTGTATAAAATGTATTAGAACATATAGTGTGAAAAACTGCAATTTACATTTATAAGTAGTAGAAAACTCTAGAAAATCCTATATTTTCCAGAAAATACAGCGTAAGTGGAAACTCTAAGTTGAATGTAAGTTTTATCATTGAAAGCAGTTTGTTGTAAAAGCGAGGTACTAAATCTTCCAGTATATAGTGTAGGTAAAAGAAAAGTTATGCCTGTTGACAGTAATAGTGGTGCGAACTTACATTAGTAGTAGATACTTATTTTACTTCGGGATATTAACTGAGACTTTAGTCTTAGTATTTTAGTGTGGATGTAGTGTATTCCTTTTCATGTGACCAATAGTGTGAGTAATAGAGGAATCCCATGACCTTCCCGGTCATGCACAGTGTAGTGAAGAAGTGCCATCCCTGGGCCTGCTTGGCTCAGACTGAAGTTAACAGTCGGGATCTAATAGTGTCTGCTCCGTATAGATCTATACATGTAGCATCACCTTCCTTCCGGAAAGCTCTGGTCACAATATGTAGCGTGTAGAGTATCTTGTAGAGAGTTAGTGTGTTATCTTCCGGATTAGTGTTTTCTCTTGTAATATAGTGTAGTAGTCTTTTATGTAGTTCATAGTGTGTTCTCTTATTAGCGTATTGTTTTGTAATAGTATGAACTATAGTATGTACAGTAGTAGCGGTGATAAGTAGTAGCGACCTTAACTATACCTATTATAGTTAACTTAGTGTGTATGGTTCTTGTCAATTTAGTGGTTTAGGCATCAAATGGAATGAAAATACTCGTATCCAACACTAATATACACGATATATAACTAAGAAATCAACGACAGTCGGACGGATAACAACTACCCTAAGCCCACAATCAAACAAGAACAGGAAATAAGGCGAGCCATCGGTCCTAAGTCCTTCAAGTCTTACTTATATAAATATATCAGTGTTGTTACATTTTATAAGAAAATCTATTTAATAAAAATCTTGTCCAAAAGGGAATATTTAGAAATTTTATTTATTTAACCAAAATAGTTTTGAAAACGCAAAATTCCTTTATAAGGCATAGTGGTAAATCACATGTGATTTGAACTACGGATAGTGAATCACATGTGATTAATTTCCATAAACATGTATAGTTGACTTGTATCCCCCCCTAAAACATATAAAAACATTTGAAAGGTTCATTAAAGGGGTATGAACTCACCTGAAACCGAGTAAATCAGGTAAATCGGGTGAAAGTGTCGGTTGAGCGTTTGGTGCCAAATAAGGACTTGTACACCTTTTAAGACCCTATTAACATGTGGAATATGTGTTTTACAAAGAATTAATCATTTTATGCCTTTTATGAAAACATTTAGACATTCTAGCATTGATTCGGGGTCTTAGGGCTTAGAAGTGGTTTTCAGGAATTGTACAAGGCCAAGAAGGGTTTACGGGGGAGTCCAAGAGTTTACTCCCTTGGAGTTTACGGCCCAAAGGCCACTCCTTGGGAGTTTACGACCGTAAGCCCCTAGGCTTGGCCGTGAACTCTTGTTCTCCTCCCAAAAATGGATGAAAAGGCCTTAAATCAATCCTCTATAATTCTAGTGAATGTCTAGGGCCAATTTGGGGGTTTAAAACCTTCATTTGGTTATGTTTGGGTGAGTTTACGGTCCTAGCTTATGCTTGGGCCGTAAACTCCATTTTGTCCCTCAAAATGTGTTGTTAAATGTCCCTAAGCACTTCCTAAACTCATAACTAAATTCTAGCATGCCTTAGATGAGTTTTTGGGGCAATTTAACATGGAAATTGGGTGTTTACGGCCTAAGCACAAGCTTGGGCCGTAAACCCTCTTTTAGGCTCTAAAAACTTATGTTTTGATGTCCAAACTCATCTAGGTAGTTTCCTTAATTAGTATACAAGCTTAAAGGAAGGAAAAATGGGACTTTGGCCATGATTTGGGGTGTTTACAGCCTAAGGAGCTTCTTAGGCCGTATGTAACAACTCAAATTTTCAAATAAATTTTTCATTAAAATAAAACATCATTAATCGACAAAAGGGTTAATTCCAAGTTTATTTCAAAATAAAAATAATAAATCTCCAGGATCTCCAACAGTGGCAGTGTGTACGTGTCACGCCGGCGCCTTCCCACGGTCATCACTAGTACCTGAAAAACATAAACACAACTAGTAAGCATAAATGCTTAGTGAGTTCCCCAGTATACGACTTACCCACATACGCCTTCCGGCCCGGACCTTTCGGTCCACATAATATTGCCTTCCGGCCCGGATCTTTTGATCCACATAACATTGCCTTCCGGCCCGGATCTTTCGATCCACAAGATAATTGCCTTCCGGCCCATGCACATATATAACACATAATACAAATACTCTAACACATAAAGCACATATATCATACCGTTCTTTCTAACACATAAAGTCTCGCCTTCCGGCCCGTATAATCATACACCACATATAAGCACCCATCGCATATAAAGCATCTATCTCTCTAAACATAGCATGAATGTAACACACGCGACCTTCCGGTCTAACAGTCAAACCCTTCCGGGTGAAGTATAGTGAGAAGACTCACCTCGTAGTACGCAGGCTATAACCTCCTCGAGCTACTCGCACACAATCCGCTAGTCCGCAGGTTCCCTATAATACCACAGCCCTAGTTAATGATCTTATCAAACAAGGCAACTGACCCCTCTAAGACATATACAGGTCAACGGTCAATCTTGACCGGACTCGTCGAGTACAAAGGGTAACTCGACGAGTATAGACATCCTGACACCACTCGCCGAGTCCGAAGAACGACTCGACGAGTTCCAGTAAGTCTTCAAGCTACTCGCCGAGTCTGAAGAACAACTCGGCGAGTCCTAGTGAATCTTCAAGCTACTCGCCGAGTCTGATCATTGGACTCGGCGAGTCCTCGCCATGCAGTCAACCAACTGCCTCCTGTAATTCGCATGATTCCGTAATATATAGATATGGGACTTCCTGGACCTTTACACATACTATTACTGGGATTTAAACACTTGTAACAACTCTATAATCTAACAAATCCTTAAATGGGTTTCCTAAACCCTAAATTCGTGTACAACACCAAACTACAGAAATGATCCGAGGATTACCTGGAAAACGTGATCCCTGCGTCCCCAACCTTTAGAGCTCAACCCCTTGATCCTCCTTTGATCACCACCTTGCCTCTCCTTGCCTAACAATCCTCTTTAAGCTTCCACTAGCCTTCACCCTTGCTCCAGATGCCCACAGCCGTTTAGGTTATCTTCAATCGGCCAAAAGACGAGACATGACGGCCCTAAAGACATTATATACGATCCAGAATCAAAACGGCTAGGGTTTCAGCTTGAACAGCGTCGACTCGCCGAGTCCCTAATGGACTCGTCGAGTCCAGTCGCGAATCCGTGACCAAGACCGTGGTCCTACTCGGCGAGTCAGGCATCAACTCGCCGAGTCCCCCCTAAATATTCCCCAAATTAATTTAAAGTAATACCTGAAATTCCGGGCTGTTACAACTCTCCCCCACTAGAACTAGACTTCGCCCTCGAAGTCTCTCATTCTGCGAATAACTCCGGATGTTGCTCCCGCATTTCTCTTTCCGGCTCCCAAGTCATCTCCGATCCCTTCCGATGTTGCCACTGAACTAACACCAGAGGTATTTCCTTGTTCCGAAGAACCTTGATCTTCCGATCTCTGATAGCTACCGGTCTCTCGGCGTAATTCAGACTCGCATCTACCTGGATATCCTCTAACGGAACCACTGCTGTCTCATCGGCTATACACTTCCTCAGCTGCGATACGTGGAAGGTATTGTGAATCTGATTCAGCTCCGCTGGCAACTCCAACCGATAAGCTACCCGACCTACCCTTGCAATTACCCGAAATGGACCTATGAACCGGGGCCCCAATTTGCCCCTCTTCCTGAACCGTATCACCCCTTTCCAAGGAGAAACCTTTAGGAGAACGAAGTCGCCGACCTGGAATTCGAGCTCGGACCGGCGTCTGTCCGCATAACTCTTCTGTCGGCTCTGGGCGGTCAATAACCTCTGCCTCACCCGTTGGATCTGTTCAGTCGTTTGAAGTACGATCTCTGTACTGCCCATCACTCTCTGTCCCACTTCTCCCCAGCAAATGGGAGTCCGACACCTCCTACCATACAACAACTCAAAAGGTGGCATACCAATGCTCGAATGATGGCTGTTGTTGTAGGAAACTCAGCCAGCGGCAGATGCGCATCCCAGCTACCCCCGAAGTCTAACACACACGCTCTAAGCATGTCTTCCAATGTCTGGATCGTCCGCTCGCTTTGACCGTCGGTCTGGGGGTGGTATGCGGTACTAAAATGCAGTTTAGTACCCAACTCCTCATGGAATTTCTTCCAGAACCTGGAAGTGAAACGTACATCGCGGTCCGAAACAATCGAGGTCGGCACTCCATGCCGAGATACTATCTCTCTCACGTATAACTCCGCCAACTTCTCTGCTGATGAACTTTCACTAATGGCAAGGAAATGTGCACTCTTTGTTAGTCTATCCACAATCACCCAAATCGCATCGACTCCCCTGGCAGTTTTCGGCAATTTGGTGATGAAATCCATCGTGATCTGATCCCACTTCCACTCAGGGATCTCCAAGGGTTGTAACTTACCGTGCGGTCTCTGGTGCTCGGCCTTAACTTTACGGCAGGTCAAACACTTCTCCACGAACCACGCAACGTCTCTCTTCATGCAAGGCCACCAGTACTCCTTTTTCAAATCCAGATACATTTTCGTAGCACCGGGATGGATCGAGAATTTCGATCTATGTGCCTCCTCCATCAAAATGACACGTGTACCGCCCACGAATGGCACCCAGATCCGACCCTGAAATGTCAGAAGTCCCCGCCCATCCGTAACGAACTCTGAAATTAACCCGACGACCCGCTCCTGTTTCTGCATCCCAGACTTCACAACCTCGGCCTGTGCCCCACGAATAGTATCTAATACCGGAGTCACCACCGTCAATCTCAAACATACGTCCCGCAACGGAGTACCCTCCGCCCTACGACTCAATGCATCGGCTACCACATTAGCCTTGCCTGGGTGGTATAGGATCTCACAGTCATAATCCTTCACCACGTCTAACCATCTCCTCTGGCGCATGTTTAGGTTGGGTTGATCCATCAAATACTTCAAACTCTTATGGTCCGTGTATATGGTACAACGAACCCCGTACAGGTAGTGACGCCAAATTTTGAGGGCGAACACTACTGCCCCCAACTCTAAGTCATGCGTGGGATATCTCGCTTCGTGAGGCTTCAGCTGCCTCGATGCATAGGCTATCACATGGCCCCTCTGCATCAACACTGCACCCAGTCCTGAAATCGATGCGTCGCAATATACGACGAAATCCTCCATCCCTTCAGGAAGGGCTAATACTGGTGCTTCGCACAGTCTCTGACGAAGTGTCTCGAAGGAAGTCTGCTGCTCGGGTCCCCATGAGAATGTAACACCCTTTCGGGTCAATTTGGTAAGTGGCACTGCGATCTTGGAGAAGTCCCTAATGAACCTTCGATAGTACCCTGCCAACCCAAGGAAACTCCTGATCTCCGAAGGTGACTTTGGTGCCTCCCATCTCATCACCGCCTCCACCTTGGCCGGATCGACCAATATCCCTGCCTGATTTACAACGTGCCCCAGAAATTGAACCTCCCGTAACCAGAAGTCACATTTGGAGAATTTTGCATATAGCTTCTCCGACCTCAGTACCTCAAGGACCTCCCTCAAATGTCCCTCATGCTGCTCCCTAGACCGCGAATACACCAGAATGTCGTCGATGAATACAATCACAGACCGATCCAACATCGGCCTGCATACCCTGTTCATGAGATCCATGAACACTGCTGGGGCATTGGTGAGCCCAAAAGGCATCACCACGAACTCGTAATGCCCATACCGCGTCCTAAAGGCTGTCTTCTGGACGTCCTCATCCCGCACCCTTACCTGATGGTACCCTGATCTCAAATCAATCTTGGAAAACCAAGATGCCCCTTGCAACTGATCGAATAGATCATCGATTCTTGGTAACGGATAGCGGTTCTTGACTGTCACCTTGTTCAGTTCCCGGTAATCGATACACATCCGATGTGAACCATCCTTCTTCTTGACGAACAAAATCGGTGCTCCCCACGGCGAGCTACTCGGCCGAATAAATCCCTTCCCCAACAACTCTTGAAGTTGCGAGGACAATTCTTGCATCTCCGGAGGTGCAAGACGATAAGGTACCTTCGCAATAGGCGCCGCCCCTGGAACTAGGTCGATACCAAACTCCACTTGCCTCGCAGGAGGTATTCCCGGCAAATCCTCGGGGAAAACATCTGGAAACTCGCGCACCACTGGAACCTCCTGCAATGTCTTCGGTCTCTCGGAACTCTCCCGCGTATCCATCACATACGCCACGAAACCGTTACATCCCCGCTGTAGGCATTGCCTCGCCCTAGCAGCCGAACAAAAAGCTGATCTCGAACGGGTACCCTCGCCGTACACCGTAAGAACTCCCCCACTAGGGTCTCGCATAGTCACCAACTGACGCTCGCAGTCGATGACAGCGCTGAATCGGCTCAACCAGTCCATGCCTACAATGACACAGACATCACCCATCGCAATAGGAATTAGGTCAATCGGAAATGCGACCCCGAAGATCTCTAGCACACATCCCCGAAAAACCTCCGTAGCACAAATCACCTTCTCAGCCGCAATGGAAACGCTCAAAGGCCGACTTAACGGCTCACGACTAATGCCGATGTGCTGACTAAAAGCTAACGATACAAACGATCTACTCGCACCCGAATCAAATAATACTAGAGCAGGCATAGAGTTCACAAGGAAAGTACCTACACATACATTAACATAAGCATAACATTTCGACCTTTAATTAAATACATGAAAGATAACATACCTGCCACAACATCGGGCGCAGCGCGGACCTCCTCCGCAGTCAGCTGAAAGGCTCTCCCGCGAGCCCTCGGGGCCTCGACCTTCACCGGTCGGGTCTCAGTAGTCCGGGTAGTAGGTGTAGCTCCCTGACGAAGTTGCGGGCACTCGACCTTCCGATGGCCTGTCTGGTTGCAGTGAAAACAAACCATAAACCCCTTAGGGCAATCCCTGGCAATATGTCCGTCCTTGCCACACTTGTAGCAACCACCAGTTCGACACGCCCCCTCGTGACTTTTGCCGCACTTCGCGCAAGTGCGACCCTTCGAACCTCCCATCCTCGAATCAGCGAACTTAATCCGCTTGGCTGCCGGCTGAGATTGGGCCGGCCGTCGATCCACCTGCCGAGACTCAGCCTCCTCCCTTGCTTGAGTCTCCAACTCAATCTCGCGCTTCCTGGCGTTCGCCTGAAGCTCAGTGAAAGTACGATAGGTGGAGTTTGACACAAACTCCCGAATCTCCCTCTTCAAAACACCCAAATAGCGGCTCATCCGCGACTGCTCCGTAGATACCAGCTCGGGGCAGAACATTGCCCTCTCATGAAACTTCCGTGTGATCACTGCCACGGAATCAGTACCCTGCTTAAGGGTCAAGAACTCCTGAATCAATCGCTCCCTCTCTACCGGGGGAACGTACTCATCCCTGAACATCCCCGTAAACCTCTCCCATGTCACCGCCGAAATCTCTGCCTGAGTGAAGTTCACTGTCACGAACTTCCACCAATCCTTCGCTCCCAGACGGAGCTGGTTCAAGGCGAACCGTACCCTCAAGTGCTCCGGGCATGAGCAAGTATAGAAGCACCCCTCGATGTCGGCGATCCACCTCATGGCTGCAATCGGATCCTGCGTCCCATCAAATTCAGGGGGTTTCGTGTTGCTGAATTCCCTGAATGGTAATGAATCACCCCCTTGCGGCCTGGCAGCAGCCACCGCTGCGGTAGCGGCAGCAACTGCAGCTTCAGAAATTGCGGCGCACCGCTCCTCAAACTCCTCCATCAACGTGGTCTTAATAGACCCAAACATCTCCGGGATCTCAGCCCGGACCGCCGCAGCTACCTCTTCCTGAATAATCTGACGAATCTCCTCGTCACTCGCACCGCTCGAACTCGCCTCATTGCGTGTGACAACCATGATGTCTCTGAAATACAACATAAAATCATCAGAGACTCCACCAAGTACAATTGTACTCAATACGCGCCCTACCCAGTCTCCGATTTCCAGGGATTCTTATTTGAGTCTTCCACTGATCCGGTGCCTTCGGTAGTACGGGCCCAATACTACCGACCACACCGTATCGGTATTCGTCCCAAATCTTCCTCCCCAAATCCCGAATAACGGGTACTCTACTTCTAGTATGTACTATTTACTTGCACACTACCAAATATCTCATATAAGCAATCTCCCTAGACTAAGGCATCACAAAACAGGCAATTCTATTCCTATCATGTATACCTAGTCTTCTACCATGCATAACAATTCATGATTCAATGCATAACATAACATCGTAAGGTATTCTGGGGATCTTTACCGTTCGGACGCTGGCTGCTCGTACACACTGTTCCACCCTTGTTTTTACCGCCTTGCCCTTTATAAAATGTTATGTCCTTATTATTTTTAAGAAAAAGTTTTTCCTCAAATCCCCGGTCTGAGTTCAGTTGCACCCAAAAGTACACCCGAATCCCTCAAACCTAGGCTCTGATACCAATTGTAACAACTCAAATTTTCAAATAAATTTTTCATTAAAATAAAACATCATTAATCGACAAAAGGGTTAATTCCAAGTTTATTTCAAAATAAAAATAATAAATCTCCAGGATCTCCAACAGTGGCAGTGTGTACGTGTCACGCCGACGCCTTCCCACGGTCATCACTAGTACCTGAAAAACATAAACACAACTAGTAAGCATAAATGCTTAGTGAGTTCCCCAGTATACGACTTACCCACATACGCCTTCCGGCCCGGACCTTTCGGTCCACATAATATTGCCTTCCGGCCCGGATCTTTTGATCCACATAACATTGCCTTCCGGCCCGGATCTTTCGATCCACAAGATAATTGCCTTCCGGCCCATGCACATATATAACACATAATACAAATACTCTAACACATAAAGCACATATATCATACCGTTCTTTCTAACACATAAAGTCTCGCCTTCCGGCCCGTATAATCATACACCACATATAAGCACCCATCGCATATAAAGCATCTATCTCTCTAAACATAGCATGAATGTAACACACGCGACCTTCCGGTCTAACAGTCAAACCCTTCCGGGTGAAGTATAGTGAGAAGACTCACCTCGTAGTACGCAGGCTATAACCTCCTCGAGCTACTCGCACACAATCCGCTAGTCCGCAGGTTCCCTATAATACCACAGCCCTAGTTAATGATCTTATCAAACAAGGCAACTGACCCCTCTAAGACATATACAGGTCAACGGTCAATCTTGACCGGACTCGTCGAGTACAAAGGGTAACTCGACGAGTATAGACATCCTGACACCACTCGCCGAGTCTGAAGAACGACTCGACGAGTTCCAGTAAGTCTTCAAGCTACTCGCCGAGTCTGAAGAACAACTCGGCGAGTCCTAGTGAATCTTCAAGCTACTCGCCGAGTCTGATCATTGGACTCGGCGAGTCCTCGCCATGCAGTCAACCAACTGCCTCCTGTAATTCGCATGATTCCGTAATATATAGATATGGGACTTCCTGGACCTTTACACATACTATTACTGGGATTTAAACACTTGTAACAACTCTATAATCTAACAAATCCTTAAATGGGTTTCCTAAACCCTAAATTCGTGTACAACACCAAACTACAGAAATGATCCGAGGATTACCTGGAAAACGTGATCCCTGCGTCCCCAACCTTCAGAGCTCAACCCCTTGATCCTCCTTTGATCACCACCTTGCCTCTCCTTGCCTAACAATCCTCTTTAAGCTTCCACTAGCCTTCACCCTTGCTCCAGATGCCCACAGCCGTTTAGGTTATCTTCAATCGGCCAAAAGACGAGACATGACGGCCCTAAAGACATTATATACGATCCAGAATCAAAACGGCTAGGGTTTCAGCTTGAACAGCGTCGACTCGCCGAGTCCCTAATGGACTCGTCGAGTCCAGTCGCGAATCCGTGACCAAGACCGTGGTCCTACTCGGCGAGTCAGGCATCAACTCGCCGAGTCCCCCCTAAATATTCCCCAAATTAATTTAAAGTAATACCTGAAATTCCGGGCTGTTACACCGTATGTAAAGCCCCATTTATTTATTATGTCAATAAATAAAATAATGAGCGAATAGTAGTCCTAAAATAAATAATTATATATCAATGGATGGTCTCGAGGGGTTAATTGTCATAAATTTAGAAGTGGAGGGCTGAAGGGTAAATTCTGGACCTTAATTAGAAAGAATTTGTCAAGCAAGGGGAGGTTTTGTAAATTCTGGATTAGCTTTGTAAAGATTTTAGAAGATAGGGGCTGTATTGTAAATCTCGGATCTGGTTTGTAAAGTATTTAGTTGGCAGGGGTTGAAAGGGAAAATATGGGACTTAATCTGAAAGGGATTTTCGAGGTCAGGGTTTAAATGGTAATTATGGGGGTTTATTTGGAAATAATTTCATGGGGGAGGGGCCGATGTTGCCATTATGGATGGATGTTTCAATGGTGTCGGGTATTTAATCTAACCTTTAACCCTAACCCTAGGCAATGGAACAGTCGCTACCTTCCCTCTCTCTTCATGTCCGGTAGCCGCCGCTACCTTTGGAACACCTCCAGCCGTCGCCACTTCGCTAAGGAACTCCGCTATCACAGCTCCGCCATCAGAAACGTCGTTTAGACCGGTTTGGCCGCCAAGACTGACAACTGAGTGCGTATTGTTGCTGTGAGAGTCGGGAGCGACCGGAAAACCGTTGGTAAGCCCATCTGCCACCTTCCCCTCTCCTATCCTTCACTATTTCCGGTGAGCGGACGATATATATATATATATATATATATATATATATATATATATATATATATATATATATATATATATATATATGTATCGATTGTTGTCGTCGGCAGCCTTGTGGTTACCATTTTGAGTCGCCGTTGCCGTCTGTCGCCAGCTCGGTGGCATTCCGACGATGTTTTGGCACCTTGTAGGTGGCTGATGGTGCGTGTGTTCGCCTTTAAGGGTTGCTTTCGGAGCTAACAGTGGAATGTGTGTGTTATTTTGGGCAGGGAAGCAAGGTAAACCGCCGCCACCACCACGTGAGGTGGTGGCTGTCATCACAACCGTCGATGCTGCCGCCTCGAGATGTTCGATGGGGTGTTTTTTTTCATGTCCAGCATGTTGTGTGCGTTGGTTATTGCTTCAGTAGAGTGGGTGTCGTGTAGGGTGTGTTTGATGGCCGGAAAATGGAAAAGATACCCACCATGGCCGCCAGCCATGGTGGCTGCCACCACATGCCACCATCGGCCGCCATTAGGTTGTTGTATATGTGCTTGTATTAGTGTGTGTGTGTGTGATTATTTGGGGTGTTAGCATTGTAAAATGTAACCGGAAAGAAAAATAATGAAAAGAAACTCAAACCACCACCGTGAGGTGGTGGCTGCCGCCTCCTGCCGCCACCGGCCGCCGTGTCGGGTGGCGGTGTGCTTTGATGGTGTTTGGACTCGTTTGGATGATTGGACAAGGGACTAAAACCCTAATGGGCCTTGAAACCCTATTGGGCCTAACGAAGCTTAAGGGACTCTAATGGACCCAATAAAACCCTAATGAGCTTAATAATATTTTAGTGGGCTTCATAGGCCCGATAAAGCCCTAATTGACATAAAAGGCCAACAAATTGATAAATGGGCTAATATTTGGATTGGAAAACCCTAATGCCATTACAACCCTAACTTTAAGAATTATTCGGGTCACACAAGAATTATTTAATAACTTGAGATATTAAATAATAAGCGTTGGCAAAGATTAATCTAAGAGATAATGGACTTAATGGATTAAGTCCTTAATGGGTTAAGTAGGAAACTTAACCCTAATCATCATTTTATGCGAAACCCTAATTTCACTTGGGTTTATTGTTGGGCCTTTCTATTGGGCCTTGATGATAAGGGTTATTAAATGGACTATCCAAGATCAATCAAATGGTCTAGAGTAATTTAATGGGCCTAGGGTAAGGCCCATGTAAGGGGCTTGGGCCCAATTTGGAAAATTGGGCCATAAATGGGCCTTAATGAGTATATGATGTTGGGCCTTAGAATGAGACCATGTATAGGCCTAGGCCCAATTTGGAAAATTGGGCCATGTGTTGGCCTTTGATTCCTAGTTGACTTTGGGCCTACGGATTGGGCCTTGGGCATGAATAAGCCAAGCTTGGGGTAATATAATTATCCACAGTAAGTGTTCATGGTTATGTAGTGGAACCCAATTATTAATTGGGTGATGTTTTGATATTGACAGATCGGGAATCTGTCAGCCAGCAACTGGGGTCGAGTCTGCGGAACTTCAGCCAGTGGGGGATTGTGCCTTCGAGACTTCAGCAGTGTGAGGTGAGTTACCTTCCAGTAGCGGTGGGTCTACGGCCACAATGGCGGCCCACCAGTAGGAGTTGTATGTAGATGATTGTCTCTGTGATATTCATCTAGGGATTACTACTACCTGTGTTATGTGATGTGCTAGTATGATATGATGCTATGTGCTTGTGACAGTAGGGGGAGATAGTCCCCAAGATATCTGGTCAGTAGGGCCGAAGGGGTAGTCATACCCAACCATGCTAGATAGATTCTGATGTTGTGATACATGTTATGTGGTAGTAGTATATGGGAGAAATAGTTCCCCAATATCCGGTCGAGAGGACCAAAGGGGAGGCCAGCACCCATATATGCTAGGCAGTATCCGGTCGAGAGGACCGAAGGGGAGGCCAGCACCGAGATATGCTAGGCAGTATCCGGTCGAGAGGACAGAAGGGGAGGCCAACACCCGGATATGCTAGGCAGTATCCGGTCGAGAGGACTGAAGGGAAGGCCAACACCTAGATATGCTAGGCAGTATCCGGTCGAGAGGACCGAAGGGGAGGCCAGCACCCAGATATGCTAGGCAGTATCCGGTCGAGAGGACCGAAGGGGAGGCCAGCACCCAGATATGCTAGGCAGTATCCGGTCGAGAGGACCAAAGGGGTTGGTCGGGCACCCAGATATGCCTGACAGTATATGATTGTGTGGTATGTGGTATGATGGGGGAACTCACTAAGCTTCGTGCTTACAGTTTTCAGTTTTGGTTTCAGGTACTTTGTGTCTAAACGAAAGGAGTCGGCTTGGTCGCAGCGCATCACACTATGGTTTTATGCACATGAGATCTTTGGGATTACACTCTGATATTGTTTTATGATAACATGTCTAATTATTTCTACTCTGGTTTTGACACGACATGATATTACAAATGTTTTATTACACTGTTGGTTTTATAATGACTTATTTAAAAATGAAATTTTTGGCCTGTATTTTTGGGATGTTACAAGTTGGTATCAGAGCCTTGGTTTGAGGGATTCAGACATACTTGCGGGTGTGTCTGGACTCAAACTAAGGGCTTGGTATGAAAATTTTCAAAAATAAAACCATTTTATAAAAAGGAGTTTGAAAAGAATTTGAAAAGAGAAGAGAACTTTGAAAAGAACAAAGTGTGTGATGCGTGCAATCAGCTGAGCTCAAGTAAGTTTTCCCCAAGATACCCATACATGCTATGATATGTTATGTTACGATATGATTATGAGAATTGCATGCTAGATTAGGGCTAAGGATCTAGGAGGATGCCTTATATGCCTATTATATGTGATTGTTGACTTGCATGCTAGTACTGATCAGTCAGTGATAGGATAGTCTGCGTAGGTTATGCCTGATTGTATGAGCCTTTTAATTGCATGTACAGATTCCTGATTAGAGGATAAAATGATTTGATTGGAATATGATGGTTATGTGGTAGTAGTATATGGGAGAAATAGTTCCCCAATATCCGGTCGAGAGGACCAAAGGGGAGGCCAGCACCCATATATGCTAGGCAGTATCCGGTCGAGAGGACCGAAGGGGAGGCCAGCACCGAGAAATGCTAGGCAGTATCCGGTCGAGAGGACAGAAGGGGAGGCCAACACCCGGATATGCTAGGCAGTATCCGGTCGAGAGGACCGAAGGGGAGGCCAACACCTAGATATGCTAGGCAGTATCCGGTCGAGAGGATCGAAGGGGAGGCCAGCACCCAGATATGATAGGCAGTATCCGGTCGAGAGGACCGAAGGGGAGGCCAGCACCCAGATATGCTAGGCAGTATCCGGTCGAGAGGACCTAAGGGGTTGGTCGGGCACCCAGATATGCCTGACAGTATATGATTGTGTGGTATGTGGTATGATAGGGGAACTCACTAAGCTTCGTGCTTACAGTTTTCAGTTTTGGTTTCAGGTACTTTGTGTCTAAACGAAAGGAGCCGGCTTGGTCGCAGCGCATCACACTATGGTTTTATGCACATGTGATCTTTGGGATTACACTCTGATATTGTTTTATGATAACATGTCTAATTATTTCTACTCTGGTTTTGACACGACATGATATTACAAATGTTTTATTACACTGTTGGTTTTATAATGACTTATTTAAAAATGAAATTTTTGGCCTGTATTTTTGGGATGTTACAAGTTGGTATCAGAGCCTTGGTTTGAGGGATTCGGACATACTTGCGGGTGTGTCTGGACTCAAACTAAGGGCTTGGTATGAAAATTTTCAAAAATAAAACCATTTTATAAAAAGGAGTTTGAAAAGAATTTGAAAAGAGAAGAGAACTTTGAAAAGAACAAAGTGTGTGATGCGTGCAATCAGCTGAGCTCAAGTAAGTTTTCCCCAAGATACCCATACATGCTATGATATGTTATGTTACGATATGATTATGAGAATTGCATGCTAGATTAGGGCTAAGGATCTAGGAGGATGCCTTATATGCCTATTATATGTGATTGTTGACTTGCATGCTAGTACTGATCAGTCAGTGATAGGATAGTCTGCATAGGTTATGCCTGATTGTATGAGCCTTTTAATTGCATGTACAGATTCCTGATTAGAGGATAAAATGATTTGATTGGAATATGATGGTTAGATTTTCCATTGTCTGAATGTTGCTTGCTTTGTGTTTTGTGGGACTCTTAGTAATGTGAGTTAGCTATTAAGAGAATATGCTAAGTCACATATGGTACAGGCTGGATAATCTCAGAGTGATAGATTTGACCCTATTCCGCAGCTCTTGTTTGAGTCCAACCGTTCTAGGGATGGGTCTATTACTCGAAGGATTATCTTATCTCGGTTGCATGTGGCTATATTCACGAGGTAGCTAGTTGACATTACTGGGAATCTTTCAGCAGTTGAGGACTGGGTGAGTTCGGGAACTTAGGGAAGCCTAGGATATGTTTCAGTGAGTTAGTAGTGAGGCTCAGTTAGACTTGGGTGTACCAGTTGAGGAAGTGACTTGGAGGATCCGGGAGGATTGCTGAGGAAAGTATGGATAGGTGTGGGAGGTAGTATTGGGCCCGTACTACTGAAAGCACAGGATCCATACTCGAATCAGTGAGAGTCTTGGAGAATCTAAGAAGCTTCAGGGTAGAGTTTGTGACCTAGTTTGGGGACAGAGGATGTTCCCGTTGTTGCAGCTTAGCCATTGGCAAGCGAGCTAGTGCGCATGACAGGGTGTCAGACCCTGAAAGATATGATTTCCAGGAGTTGCAGATGCGAGATCGATTTGGGAGCACCCTGGAAAGAGAGGTGCGTGCCAGGTGCGTATAGTAGAGGCTCCCAGGAAGAGACCCATGACTTCTGATCATCGGGTGAAAGGCCAGCAAGGTCTGAGTCAGTGCAGCGCATACGAGAAAGTACACGAGGGAGTTTGTTACTCCAAGGGTTCAGGCTGCTACAGGGTAGCAGGATTGGTCATGTTAGCAGAAGGGGATCAGTATTCCTCCAGATGTTGTGGGTATGTCATCTTATTAGATGGATATTGGGAATACGTATCGCTTTGGGATTGCGAGTGAGTTTGGATAAGTCGGACCTCGAGTCAGTTTTCTGCTAGTGTTCGGTTATCAAGGACCGTATATGCCATCTTGCATGCCGAAAGGTCCTTGATGAACCTACAGAGGGACGTATCTTGCGGAGTGGGTTCCACGTGTACCGTTATCATTTCGGATCCTTGTCGGGATCTATGCAGGAGTATTATCTAGAGAATACTCGATCAGGGTTGGAGTGATAGTTTTCTAGTGAAGTCAGCATTCAGTGATCTTATCATTGTTCAGGTATGGTCGATAGTTGTTTATGGATGAACTTTGGAGTTCAAGGCACTACTATTGTTAGGACAGAACTGGTGATAGGAAGAGGGTAGTGTCAGTCGCGGGTGTTAGATGCATAAGTGGTTAGTCATCACATGTTCATGATAACTGTGTTTTCGCATGGGCTGTGTTCGGTTAGAGTTCAGTGGTACTGCAAGATTGGAAATGAGAGCAAGGAATTGTCAGCCAGAGTGAAGATTGAGACCTTCAATTGACAACATGATAGATGAATCGAGGTGTCAGACTGGATCATATGTCAAGAGTACTCATCGAGATTTCCGAGGATGTGAGATCTCAAGGTTTAATCAGTGATTAAACGCTAGCATTGGCAGGCACGGGTTGTCATCAGTGAGATATTAGAAAGCGAGAAGGATTGGGAATCCTTCAATTGTTATGTAATGTGAAGACTTAGTCGAATCTAAGTGGGGGAGTAACTTTTTATAAAGTTCTCCAAATGTGAGTTCTGGTTGCGCGGGGTGCAATCTCTTGACCACCTTGTCAACCAGAAGGATATTCTAGTTGATTCGGCCAAGATAGAGGCCGTGATGCAGTGGAAGATTCCGAGGTCTCCATCTGAGATTCGAAATTCCCTGGGTATAGCGGGTTATTACCAAAGATTTATACAGGACTTCTCCGAGATTGAGGTTCCTTTGACCCGACTGACCAAGAAGTCGGTGACATTTCGTTAGGGGCCTGAGCAGCAGGCAGCCTTCGAGACTCTCAGACAGCGTGTGCGAGGCACCGATTCTCACCCTGCCAGAGGGTGTAGATGATTTTGTGGTTTACGGTGATGCTTTGATCGGGCATGGGTACGGTACTGATGCAATGGGGTCACGTGATAGTAGGTTTCGGGAACCAGGTTAGAGTTCCAGTTAGGATTCAAGTTCAGTTCTTTGTTAGGTCAAGTGCATGTTCGACCGGTATGGAAAGTGTTGTAAGACTACGGGGGCAGCCGTAGCATTCACTAGCAGTCAAATAGTTTGGAAAGTGTTGTAAGACTACTGGGGTAGCCGTAGCATTCACTAGCAGCCAGATTGGTTTGGAAAGTGTTGTAAGACTATGGGGGTAGCCGTAGCATTCACTAGCAGCAGATCGTGTGAGGGGTGTTGTAAGTCTGCGGGTGTAGTCGTAGCATTCACTAGCAGCTAGATAGTGATAGAATGTTGTAAGTCTGCGGGTGTAGCCGTAGCATTCACTAGGTTGATAGATGGCATGAGTGTGTTGTTAGAACGCGAAAGGAACAGTAGTACCCACCAGTTCGGGTGCGGCAGTGAGGATATGGAAATCCCCATATTGGATTTCGGTATTACCTAGATGGATTAGATCTGGTTGAACCAGTGATAGGACTGTAGAAGCGCCACTACAGTTATGGGATCAAGAAAGCAATGGACCGTATGAGATTGCTTGTGATGTAAGGCTACCATTGGTTAGGTAGCAGTTACTTTTAGTCTTGGATTGGATGATGACAGGATGCGATGCATGGGCCCGATTGGGTAGATCAGGGAGTTGTTTGAGCCATTGTGTCATGATTTCTAGTGGCAACTAGTTCCATAGAAGGATTTCGTTTAGAAGTTGTGTGAGGCGACTAAGTAGTGAGTCCTTTGGCTTCGCAGTCGGGTGTAAACCCAGTATTTCAAACGATTGGCAAGCGAATTGAGACCCAGGAGGTCTCGGTATCTTTTGGTAAGCAGCTATATAGCAGCCTATACTGCTTCAGACAGTTCAGTGTTCGGGCAGTTTCAGTGTTTGAGTAGTATTAGTATTTGTGTTTCAGGTTGCAAGTTCGGACGGAATAGCTGGTTTATTGGGGAGTGACAAGTCACCCACAGTGGGATTAGCTGAGCCTTAGCCGAGAATAAGTGATCTGCAGAGGTAATTGGGTTTGTCACCTAGGTTTATGTCGGGAACCATATGCTATCAGAAGTTGAGTAGTCAGTTGTGAGATAAACGGATTGGATTCAACGATATTGATTCAGTATGGGTGGTCTGCCAGGGATTCAGACCATCTCAAGACAACAGATTCAGATCGAGTAAATGTTACTTAGTTGCGAGAAATTCGTTCATCTACGGATTGTAGGGCTTTACGAGGATTGGTCATGGCTAACCCGGTAGGGCTAGGGTGTGCCCAGAATGGTGACCATGATACTAGAGGGGTTGGGCGAGTAAGGAATGGTAAGGAATGATTTCGGGGACGAAATCTAATTTAAGTGGGGGAGAGTTGTAAAGCCCCGTTTATTTATTAAGTCAATAAATAAAATAATGAGCAAATAGTAGTCCTAAAATAAATAATTATATATCAATGGATGGTCTCGAGGGGCTAATTGTCATAAATTTAGAAGTGGAGGGCTGAAGGGTAAATTTTGGACCTTAATTAGAAAGAATTTGTCAAGCAAGGGGAGGTTTTCTAAATTCTGGATTAGCTTTGTAAAGATTTTAGAAGATAGGGGCTGTATTGTAAATCTCGGATCTGGTTTGTAAAGTATTTAGTTGGCAGGGGTTGAAAGGGAAAATATGGGACTTAATCTGAAAGAATTTTTCAAGGTCAGGGTTTAAATGGTAATTATGGGGGTTTATTTTGAAATAATTTCATGGGGGAGGGGCCGATGTTGCCATTATGGATGGATGTTTCAACGGTGTCAGGTATTTAATCTAACCTTTAACCCTAACCCTAGGCAATGGAACAACCGCTACCTTCCCTCTCTCTTCATGTCCGGTAGCCGCCGCTACCTTTGGAACACCTCCAGCCGTCGCCACTTCGCTAAGGAACTCCGCTATCACAGCTTCGCCATCGGAAACATCGTTTCGACCGGTTTGGCCGCCAAGACCGACAACTGAGTGCGCATTGTTGCTGTGAGAGTCGGGAGCGACCGGAAAACCGTTGGTAAGCCCATCTGCCACCTTCCCCTCTCCTATCCTTCACTATTTCCGGTGAGCCGACGATATATATATATATATATATATATATATATATATATATATATATATATATATATATATATATATATATATCGATTGTTGTCGTCGACAGCCTTGTGGTTACCATTTTGAGTCGCCGTTGCCGTCTGTCGCCCGCTCGGTGGCATTCCGGCGATGTTTTGGCACCTTGTAGGTGGCTGATGGTGCGTGTGTTCGCCTTTAAGGGTTGCTTTCGGAGCTAACAGTGGAATGTGTGTGTTATTTTGGGCAGGGAAGCAAGGTAAACCGCCGCCACCACCACGTGAGGTGGTGGCTGTCATCACAACCGCCGATGCTGCCGCCTGGAGATGTCCGATGGGGTGTTTTTTTTCATGTCCATCATGTTGTGTGCGTTGGTTATTGCTTCAGTAGAGTGGGTGTCGTGTAGGGTGTGTTTGATGGCCGGAAAATGGAAAAGATACCCACCATGGCCGCCAGCCATGGTGGCTGCCACCACATGCCACCATCGGCCGCCATTAGGTTGTTGTATATGTGCTTGTATTAGTGTGTGTGTGTGTGTGATTATTTGGAGTGTTAGCATTGTAAAATGTAACCGGAAAGAAAAATAATGAAAAGAAACTCAAACCACCACCGTGAGGTGGTGGCTGTCGCCTCCTGCCGCCACCGGCCGCCGTGTCGGGTGGCGGTGTGCTTTGATGGTGTTTGGACTCGTTTGGATGATTGGACAAGGGACTAAAACCCTAATAGGCCTTGAAACCCTATTGGGCCTAACGAAGCTTAAGGGACTCTAATGGACCCAATAAAACCCTAATGGGCTTAATAATATTTTAGTGGGCTTGATAGGCCCGATAAAGCCCTAATTGACATAAAAAGCCAACAAATTGATAAATGGGCTAATATTTGGATTGGAAAACCCTAATGTCATTACAACCCTAACTTTAAGAATTATTCGGGTCACACAAGAATTATTTAATAACTTGAGATATTAAATAATAAGCGTTGGCAAAGATTAATCTAAGCGATAATGGACTTAATGGATTAAGTCCTTAATGGGTTAAGTAGGAAACTTAACCCTAATCATCATTTTATGCGAAACCCTAATTTCACTTGGGTTTATTGTTGGGCCTTTCTATTGGGCCTTGATAATAAGGGTTATTAAATGGACTATCCAAGATCAAGCAAATGGTCTAGAGTAATTTAATGGGCCTAGGGTAAGGCCCATGTAAGGGGCTTGGGCCCAATTTGGAAAATTGGGCCATAAATGGGCCTTAGTTTGGGCCTTAATGAGTATATGATGTTGGGCCTTAGAATGAGACCATGTATAGGCCTAAGCCCAATTTGGAAAATTAGGCCATGTGTTGGGCTTTGATTCCTAGTTGACTTTGGGCCTGCGGATTGGGCCTTGGGCATGAATAAGCCAAGCTTGGGGTAATATAATTATCCACAGTAAGTGTTTATGGTTATGTAGTGGAACCCAATCATTAATTGGGTGATGTTTTGATATTGACAGATCGGGAATCTGTCAGCCAGCAACTGGGGTCGAGTCTACGGAACTTCAGCCAGTGGGGGATTGTGCCTTCGAGACTTCAGCAGTGTGAGGTGAGTTACCTTCCAGTAGCGGTGGGTCTACGGCCACAATGTCGGCCCACCAGTAGGAGTTGTATGTAGATGATTGTCTCTGTGATATTCATCTAGGGATTACTACTACCTGTGTTATGTGATGTGCTAGTATGATATGATGCTATGTGCTTGTGACAGTAGGGGGAGATAGTCCCCAAGATATCCGGTCGGTAGGGCCGAAGGGGTAGTCATACCCAACCATGCTAGATAGATTTTGATATTGTGATACATGTTATGTGGTAGTAGTATATGGGAGAAATAGTTCCCCAGTATCCGGTCGAGAGGACCAAAGGGGAGGCCAACACCCATATATGTTAGGCAGTATCCGGTCGAGAGGACCGAAGGGGAGGCCAGCACCCAGATATGCTAGGCAGTATCCGGTCGAGAGGACCAAAGGGGAGGCCAACACCCAGATATGCTAGGCAGTATCCGGTCGAGAGGACCGAAGGGGAGGCCAACACCCAGATATGCTAGGCAGTATCCGGTCGAGAGGACCGAAGGGGAGGCCAGCACCCAGATATGCTAGGCAGTATCCGGTCGAGAGGACCTAAAGGGTTGGTCGGGCACCCAGATATGCCTAACAGTATATGATGGTGTGGTATGTGGTATGATGGGGGAACTCACTAAGCTTCGTGCTTACAGTTTTCAGTTTTGGTTTCAGGTACTTCGTGTCTAAACGAAAGGAGCCGGCTTGGTCGCAGCGCATCACACTATGGTTTTCCGCACATGAGATCTTTGGGATTACACTCTGATATTGTTTTATGATAACATGTCTAATTATTTCTACTCTGGTTTTGACACGACATGATATTACAAATGTTTTATTACACTGTTGGTTTTATAATGACTTATTTAAAAATGAAATTTTTGGCCTGTATTTTTGGGATGTTACACCGTAAAATCCTTGTTTTCCCCTAATTCATATGATTTTTGTGTTCTAAATACAATGGAGTATGTTTAGAACAAGCTAGGGAAGAAACTCTTACGTTTGGAAGCCGGAATTCGTGGTTTTGGAGTTGGAATCGGGTCTAGAGAGAGAAAGTAGTGAGAGTGTGTATGTTTGGGGTGGTAAAAGTGTGTAGAGTGGCATCTAATTTCCTTAAATATGCCTCGGGTATTGCACCCGGTACCCGACTACCCGATGCTCAAGTTTAACGGGGTTTAAACTTTTTACCCGGGTGAAGTGGTTGAAAAGTAATATAACTTTATTTTGTTAAACGGGGTTAACACTTACAAGTTATATTTACTTATACTAAAATGATAATGTCAAGAAATATAAATACTTAGATATTTATTTATTGACGACTCCAAATATTACGGAAATTTATATATAACGACGAATTCCGTTAGTGAAAACGGGATTATGTAACGGAAATAAATTTGGGTTGTCACAGTTTCTATGTTGTTTTCCTTGTTCGCAAGCTGCACACAGAGAATCATTGTCAAATTTTAGTACAGTTAAACCTCGAACTAAATCTTCAGTGACAAGTTTGTTAATATTGCGGAAGTTCAAGTGTGACAATCTTCTATGCCAAAGCCAGCTGACATCATTAGATGCCTTTGATAGTAAACACACAGCAGGTTTTCCCACGATTGGTTTGATGTCCAGTGTAAACATATCACCATGTCTTTTGGATTTGAGAAGTACTTCATTTGACTTCGCATTTGAAATGATACTTCCTTCTTCATTAAATACAACCTGATTTCCAGTACCCATAACAAGTTGTGACACACTAATCAAGTTATGTTGAAGTCCTTTAACATAAGCAACCCTATTAACAGTGAATTGTCAATTTGTGACTTTCCCATAGCCTTTCACTTGACACTTGTGATTATTCCCAAATTTGACTACTCCTGCATTTTCCAAGCTTCTATAATCTCGCAAGTTTTCCTTTCTTCCAGTCATATGACGAGAGCAACCACTATCAATATACCATTTCGCATCATATTGTTCGTCACATATCACCTGCATTTATTGGAAAAATTTAGGAACCCAAGACTTGTTGGGTCCATCATTAGTAGAATGAAACAAATTCTTTGAATTTAAAAACCATGTTTTCACTTTGTTTGTGACAGATTCCATTATATCAACATCATTAGATCTAGATATTGAAATATAGTCGTTCAATAGTTTTGGATTTCCATTGATTGTAATCTCATCCTTCACAACATTCGCAGCTTTGATAACTGGTTTCTATTTTTGAACCGGAACTTGCGAATTATGAGAAGATGAACTAGCAGTGGAAGATTTATTTACGAATTTGTCAAATGCATTCTTTATTTGTTGCTTTGAAAACTTCCCACTTTGATATTGTCTTTGTCACACCCCCAAACCAAGGATGGCGGAAACGTCTGGGGGTGGAGGACTTCATGTATAGTATCATAACAACAAATGCAATAGTGATTTAAGCAAACATAACCAACATATATATAATTGAAAAAGTTACATCATTGTATGAATTACATGTTTCAAAATCAATTACAATATGTTGACAAAATATAAAATGTTTGACGCCTTAACGTCCCATCCTCAAAATGCTCTTGATTTCCTATTTAGTGATTTCCTGAGAATACAAGTTGTTTGAAAAAAATGTCAACACAAAGGTTGGTGTGACAACCGTCAATTTTCGGTCAAATCAAAGTTAACTAAAGTCAACAAGTCAAACCGGTCAACGCAATTTGCCTGTAGGTACTAGAATTTACGTTATGTAATTTCTAAACAACTCCTTATTCTAATGAGAGAGCATACATCTAGATCTCCTTAACCTAAAACGGTGGTACGTGGCAAGCCAAACCGATAAAACAATGTTGCATACTCATCGGGAGTATGCAAGATCCTTAAACAAGGCTTAACGGGGTTTACGGACCTTGCACTGCGAAGCCGGACACTCACATTCGTCACACACAAAACCGCTCTCAATCGTTTTCACTCCATCACTTCTTATCGGAAATCTCTCTAAGAATGTCAAATCTCTCCCAAATCTCTCTAAGTATGTGAAATCTCTCCCAAATCTCTCTAAGTATTTGAAATCTCTCCCAAATCTCTCTTTATATGAGAAATCTCTCCAAGAATGTCAAATCTCTCCCAAATCTCTCTAAGTATGTGAAATCTCTCCCAAATCTCTCTAAGTATGTGAAATCTCTCCCAAATCTCTCTTTGTATAAGAAATCTCTCCAAGAATGTCAAATCTCTCCCAAATACCTCTAAGTATGCGAAATCTCTCCCAAATCTCTCTAAGTATGTGAAATCTCTCCCAAATCTCTCTAAGTACGTGAAATATCTCCCAAATCTCTCTTTGTATGAGAAATCTCTCCAAGAATGTCAAATCTCTCCCAAATCCCTCTAAGTATGCGAAATCTCTCCCAAATCTCTCTAAGTATGTGAAATCTCTCCCAAATCTCTCTTTGTATGAGAAATCTCTCCAAGAATGTCAAATCTCTCCCAAATCCCTCTAAGTATGTGAAATCTCTCCTAAATATCTCTTTGTATGAGAAATCTCTCCAAGAATGTCAAATCTCTCCCAAATCTCTCTAAGTATGTGAAATCTCTCCCAAACCTCTCTCTATATGAGAAATCTCTCTAAGAATGTGAAATCTCTCCCAAATATCTCTTTGTATGTCAAATCTCTCCAAGAATGTCAAATCTCTCCCAAATCCCTCTAAGTATGTGAAATCTCTCCTAAATATCTCTTTGTATGAGAAATCTCTCCAAGAATGTCAAATCTCTACCAAATCTCTCTAAGTATGTGAAATCTCTCCCAAATCTCTCTAAGTATGTGAAATCTCTCCCAAACCTCTCTCTGTATGAGAAATCTCTCTAAGAATGTGAAATCTCTCCCAAATATCTCTTTGTATGTCAAATCTCTCCAAGAATGTCAAATCTCTCCCAAATCTCTCTAAGTATGTGGAATCTCTCTCAAATCTCTCTCAACTTTCTATAATCACTCGGGGCATCCCGACCCTCGAATTTGGCGAAAACAGCCCAAAAACGGAAGTCTACGCGAAAAACGGACTTAAGGAGCCGAAACCCCTCTTAGGACCTGAAACCCCTCTTAGGAACCGAACCCTTCTGAGCCGAAGGCTGCTGAACCGAACCCGAGAGGTCCTCTCGGGCCCGAACCTCGCCTACACACCCGAACCCGAACGTTCGGCACATTTCGGGTTTGACCACTTTCTCTTCTGAAGACCGAAGACCAAGCCTTCGCTTCTGATGACCTACCGAGCCTTCGCTTCTGATGACCTACCGAGCCCTCGCCCTTCGCTTCGCACCCAGCAGCTTTACGGACCGAACCCAGCCTCAGGAGGACCGAGCCTCGGCCAGGACCGAGAGGTCTCGCTGGGAAGCCTCTTTTCTCCCGGTTTTCGACTAAATTTGCGTTTTAGGCCCGTTTTTAATTGTTTTAACACGGGATTTTCACCTAAAACTTTATTTTAACATATAAGGACCCTTAACTATTAATTAATCATGTTTTAAAGATAAAACATTATCCAAAAGAGTGGGTGAAGTACAAAGGAGGAGTGTTGACTTTCCTTTGTTCTATGACACAAGCAACCACTCCCATACCCACTCCATGTCACTATTCACCACCAACTCATCCCTAGTCACTTCATAAGTCCTTTCTCATTATTTTCAACCATTCCCACGTTCTTAGGGCTGGAACATCCACCCTCTCTCCTCACATTTCATTCATTCTCTCATTTTTCACCAAGAACCACACTCCAAACTCTCTCAGCTTTCTCTCTCCAATTCGAGAATTTCAAGGCATACTCGAAGACTTTTCTCCTACAATTAGTAAGTATCATCATCTTTCTTATGATTAATACACATCCTCCTACTCAAAATCATAGATTGCCTACACAAACATCATCACATTCTTGTTAGATCTTCGAATCTTCAAGTGATTCTTCAAGTGTTCTTGGGTTGAACACTTCTCTTCTTCAACACTTACCTACTGAAATCACTCAAAGTGACTTCATACCCCCACATTTTCATGTTTTCTCAAGTTTTTAGGGGGGGAATACAAGTAAAACAACAAGAACAAAACTAAACTTTTCTAACAGCCTTCATCAGAAAAGTTGGACCCCATTCACGGACTGTTTTGGGCAACTTAAACATTTTTGTTTACAAAACTGTTTTAGGTGTAAGTAGCTCCAGTTCTTAGCTTTAAAATGACTACTTGCACATCTCCATACGATTTTTCTACAATTTATGGTGATTTTTACAAAACTGCCTATCATCTCAAACACCAATCCGGACTAGTCTGTGATTTTGGACTTGGTCACACAAGTTAGACGTCCCTAAAAATTATGGAAACATTTATGAACCAACTAGACTCATTTTCCAAACTCTCAAAAGTTACAGAACTTGATTTGGACATTTTATGATTTTTCTACAAATTTTCCAATAACAGTTACAGAAATTGTTATAAATAGAAAAACACAATAAATTTCATTTCACCTTGTAACATGTTGAGCAAGGTATATATCATTATGTGATTATGTGTTATTGTAGTATGCGACATTTTTGTACTCATATCTAGATATACACCAGTTAACAAATGAATTTTCACTAGATAATACATAGAAATAACCAAGTGTTATAATTAAAGTACACCCATTACATACAAATGCATTATTAAACTATGTTAAGTATAGTTTATGTACTTTACAATTTCTACCCTTGTTTTTGATAAACTATAATAGGTATAGTTTATGATACTTTACAAAATACAAGTATATTTTCAGAAGGGTACATTTATACAAAAGGGAACTTTCATTACGTTAAGTGTAAATTCATTACAAAAGCGTCTTCATAAAAGAGTTTTTATACATTACAAACGTTTTGGGATAAAATATAATAGGTATGGTTTATGTTTCCATTAACACAACAAACACATTCGGAAGGTTTTATTCCCACAGGAAAAGGCTTTACACTTATGCACACCACACGTAAACTTGTTAACCTAAATTGTGACACATTCTTGTCCGTACGTCCGAGTACGGAATCTAATTCCTGCTAGTTATAATCAGAGTCTCCTGGATGGAGAACGTGATAGTTGTGTATAGATCTATATTGGGTTTGACACCCCACACCTCGCTGCTAGCTACAGCCGAACCTGTAGGTCTGCGGGTGACAAGTGTCATTTCATTTTCGCGACGCCTGAGAAACGTCGTAGCAGGTGTATACAGGTCATTAGTATGATTATAGCGGCTCACATAGGGATCTAACAACATAAGTTTACAGGGATTTGCATAAATCAAAAGGGATTTTATGTCAATTTAAAATCACTTTTTATATCAATAATTATAGATATTATGGTATATTTTCAGTCTTGGTATTTAAGACCACACATCATTCATTACGGGATTTTTCTCAAATCTGAAAGGGGTTTTATGACAATTTAAAACCACAATTATAGCTTTAAGTATGACAAAATACTTATTCATTTCGGTCCTGGTATTTAGGACTACATGACTTTTATAAGGAAAATATTGGATTTTTCTTGGTGATATACATCTTCTTACAAAGATCAATTTTCAAACTCTTACTGTCAAAAGCTTATGAACTCACCAACCTTTGTGTTGACACTTTTTTCAAAACTACTTGTATTCTCAGGAATTCAGTGAATCAGGAAATCAACCACGTTTTGAGGATGGGACGATAAATCGTCAAACAGTTCATTTTGTATCATAATGTAATTGATTCGAATCATGTAAACATATACTTTGGTGTAACTTTTTCAATTATATTTATGATGGTTGTATTTACTTTGAGCACTATTATACTCGTTGTTGTGATACTCTACATGAAGTCCTCCACCCCCGGACGTTTCCGCCATCCTTGGTTTGGGGGTGTGACAGATTGGTATCAGAGCATTGTTTATAGTGAACTCAGTATATCGAACCACATAAGATATACAAACTATAAATGCATTGGGACTAGAGTCTCTGATTTAAAGTTTTCAAAACAACTATACTTTTAGAAATAAGTAGTTTCTTATTAAAAGTATACAGGCATGCATACATACTAAGGTCAGCATCATTCTAGAACAAAACAAAAGTAATGATTGTTGGGTATCACAGGTAAGCTCGGGGATGTATGGTCAGTCTTGGGAGTGGCATAGCCTGATCAACTATGCTGGTCCGAGGAGTGATTAGCACATGCCCAAGAATGGTTGTGATATGTCAACAAGTCTAAAAACTTACCAACACTACCACAATGAAAACATCAGAACAAAAACATGGGTTTAAAATACTATGGGAGTATTTGGTATTATTATAAGTGCTTATCTGAGAACTAAATAGATTTTTATCAATAGGCCAATAATTGCTTAGTGGACACATTAAAATTATATGTATCCAGGACGTCATAGACTTAGAATCTGTGGATCTTTGCTTTACTTCATGTTCTCGTTGGATTGGGGATTTAGAGATAGGGTCGCTTACTCGAAGGTCTATCATGTCCCAAATACATATGACCGGTATGCACTAAACAATGAATTGAAGTACCTGCTAAAGATCACCTTATAATTATCTAATTAGTACGTCTACCTAGTTATTTCTTATATCCCCATTTCTCGCGTGGATATCATGGCTGGATTTCCTTCCCCACGACGACCCGTACTACCCTAACCACAACAATACTGAATGGCTCAGAGAGGAGCCAGAGAATGATTACCCAATCCCTGTGGATGGTCACCAAGCTGAAGGCCTTGCTGACGATTCTGACTTCGAACCTGAAATGCCTATCCCCGATGACCTGTGTTCCAAATCCCAACCCTCGTCCGGCTTTTCAAGGCCCGACGCCTCATTGGGTAGAGTGCTTGGAACCCTGGAGCAAAGAGCAAGGCCAACCTATACCGTTTAATGGAGACTGAAGCTTCTACAACATAAGTAAAGGAAGCTCAGCAGATAGAATTCTCCCAATCCTGGTCCGTAGAGTTTCCCGAAACAAGATTCAGGGCAGAACAACTCTCCACCGTATCGCAGAGATTGATGCAAATGCAAGAATACATACAATCCACACCAATCGCCTTGGGCACACTCGTGAAAAGTCTGAGAAAGACCATGAAACCTTGCTGCAAGTACTGGCTGAAACACGAACCAAAGTCATAGAACTTCGAGTACACCAGAGGGTGTACGAAAGGCACATGCTTGATATGGAGCGGCAACTAGCTGAACTGAGGGTTCACCAGAGGGATGAACGCCGCCAGTAGTAGATGCCTTACCTCATTCCATGTTAAAAAGGAAATCGTTTTTCCTCTCCATGTCCTATGTGGCATTCTCTATGGAACTATCTTGTACTGTAGGTACTTTTAGTTAGGCCTTTAGGCGGCCAAAACTTTCCTGCTCCGGATGTGACGTAAGACCCTCCACAAGATCAATTTTCCCTAATTTGTTACATCTTAAACATCAATGACATTATCAGTCGGCCGAATTCTGTGTCACCCCTTGTTCAAATACTTCCATCATGCTGCCATAGGAGCCTATCTGAAACCCACTCTAGTCAAGTTGTTGGACTAGAGTAATTTAGCTCCGGAATCATTCCCAATCCTCTCTCCAAGGTTGGATCATGTTATTCACCAACCAATGGAACCCAGTTTTGAACAACAAACATCATAAGATCACTTCCTAAACCTACTTCTACTCTGTAATAGGACTGCATCATAGGGATGTAGGTCAAACCTTCGAGAACATACTTCAATTGGTCATAATGAGGACCTAGCCTGGGTCAAGTATAAGGCTCCACTTGGATACAGAACTACTGAAATACATGAGTTACCATGTGAAGAATCTCATTACGAATTGTTTTCAGAACGCCCTTAGCGACCGAATTACGTTACCAATCAATATAAGATAAAACTTAGTTAGAAACTCGCGACGTATAGCCATTCTAGAAACTCATTATCATCTCTCCTTCAAACATTTTGTTGGGAAGTTCCTTCTTCATAGACTTATGGGGTGCGATCATACCAGCACTGATGCACGGGTCCCATCAAAACTCCTCAGCCAAGCGTATTGGGACAAACATGATTCTAAGATGAGTAAAGCTTAACGCCTGTATGAAACCTAATCCGATCCACTGCCAAAACTCCATCTTAGGAGCGTTAGCGGAAACACTAAAAATAGTACATCAATGTGCCTAAATTTATATATATATGGATATAAATCGTAAGAATGCATTTAAGATAACCATTTCCGCTAACGAAGTCATTTTGCATCGTGAAACAGAGCTATGACTACACCAAGAAGCAACCAACCAGCTAGCAAGACGCCAACTCTGCAGATAGACGATGCTACTTTTCAGGCTGCAGTCACGGCAGCCGTGGCAGCCGTCATGGCACAGTTCAATGCTAACAACGACAACAGAAATGGAAGCGGTACCGACAATACAGATTGTGGTAATATTCAGGAACACCAACGGGTGTCCGCCAGCAAAAATACCTCAGGTCACAAACCTACGAACAAGAAGAGAAAGTTTTGGAACATGAAAGAGCGCCACCAATCTCAAAGATTCACTAAAAGACAACAACCTATGGCCACCCCTAACATTACAACAGCAGACACGACACATGCCTCGACACTAGCCACGGGGTCTGCCACCCAAACGCCGGTCAGACCATATAATGGATCACTTCCAAAGTGTAACCAATGGGGCTTGTCGGGAGATACAATGTAATAACTACAACAGGAAAGGACATATCGTCCGTTTCTGTAGGGCCCCGATGCGGTACATCACTCCAACCCCCAATACCAAAGTATTTCCAAGGTGCTTCTGATGTGGCGAAACAGGACACTTCAAGAGGAACTGCCCAATTAAGAAGAATGACGGGGAGCCGGAGGAGTGTGACAAATGAACCAACAAGGGTAATAGGGAACCATATTAGGACTTTTGTAATGCTTCCAACGACAAAAACGTTTAAGTACCATATGTTTGTAATGAATTTGGTATGCTTGCTAAAGTCACCGTCTTTCTAAGAGTAGTTAAAATACTCCCTCTCGTTCAAATCAAACCAAAGACATTCGTATATGACCTTAGAATCATTACCTGTAAGATGTGATGACTTTGTACATACATCGGGGTTAATTATAATCAAAATACTGAAGTCTTGAAACAAATAATTTCATCTTGACTCCTATTTCATGTCTAGTAGTAAGAATTGAGTGGGGCCACCCACTCGACGATTTCACCAACATCGACTTACATACGACATTCATATACCGCTCGATCGTAGGGAAACCTGTCAGGGATCATGATATCGAGTAACATTACTGGCTATCAAAACACGCCCACTACCAGTGCTAGACACTATGGTACGAATCATCTACAATAATGATAACATCAAACAAAATGAATCACCCTGAAAAGAAACACAAGATACTCTATCACTCTAGTTATCTCTTCTTGCGAATACAGCTTAACTCGTGTTATCTAAAAAGATATTGCTGTCCTCATCCAATATTCATTAATATAACCCTCATCTTCCCGATTTAACGTCTACAAAAGGACCCTTCACCTGACCCCCCGAACATCGAAACCTTCGTCTCTCATAAATATCCAGCACGAACCTCCGGATCATCTCACGCCGTGGAACCCCAAAACACGCACCAGAGGAGTGTTATACTTCCCGAAACCTTCTCACAAGTATTTACAGGAGACCTTTGGAAATGTTGCATGTAGCAGACAAGATTCAAGCACAAAAGCTTGGGACGGATATGGTACGAGTCCTGCTAAGAGCTTCGAGCCAAGATTGCCCAGAGGGACGAGTAAATGTCCTACCATCCGAGAAGGCCTAGTCGCGTAAACCAAACCCACATGTTTCCTACCGAGCTACAAAAACTATCAGGTCTGAACCTGTGAAACTACCCAACAATGAAATTGAAGAACCAAGCTTCTCACCTTGGAAAGCTCTAGTCTTATTCTTCATATAGAAAGGCAAATTGCTCATAGTTCCATTGACTTCAGAGGCCCCGACAATAACTTCAATAGAAACCTTTACTATCTGCCTCGCATAAACAAATAGGCCGACCAACCACAAGGAAAGAGGTACCCTTCAGGAATTGGGCCTGAGATCTGAATATCACCAGTCGCGAGTATTGGAAAAGGATGTCCGAGGACAACCCTCCAAATTCGATGCGGACGCTGCAAGTCCGTAGTGATACCCCTCGGATGGGACCAACCCGCTCAAAGTATTCATTTGTTATGCCATTCTTACTAGGATCCGTTAGTCATTGTCATTGTATGTGACTTGCTTATCTACCCTCGCAGTAAGAAGGAAACCAAGGAGAGCAGCTACAACAAACCGCGAAAGCAATACGATCAGAGAAGCTTTACCCGAAGTTCTCTAGATGCAAGTTTTGGAATCGAGGACTCAAATTCCTAATACACATCCTTATCAATGTGGAAATCCTTAAGGACCCTTTTAATTGATCAAAAATCATTGAGAAACAGTCAGCACCAAAGGTGTTAGCAGGAATACCCCAAAATTCCGGGTCTCGCTGACCTACCGTCTTAGCTCCTTTGGAACTTCTCATAAATTACAGGACCCCCTTACGACTTTGACCCTGAAAGGAGCAACCCTTGACTGGGAAGAGAAGCAAAAAGGGAGAAACCTTTAGAACTCCAGAATAAGAGACCAAATTCCTCTGGAAACCTCACTCTGGGCAGGCTTAGAATGTAATTGATTCGAATCATGTAAACATATACTTTGGTGTAACTTTTTCAATTATATTTATGATGGTTGTATTTACTTTGAGCACTATTATACTCGTTGTTGTGATACTCTACATGAAGTCCTCCACCCCCGGACGTTTCCGCCATCCTTTGTTTGGGGGTGTGACAGTTGGTGAGTTCATAAGTTTTTGACAGTGAGAGTTTGAACATCGATCCTTGTAAAGAGATGTATGGTACCAAGAAAAATCCAATATTTTCCTTATAAAAGTCATGTAGTCCTAAATACCAGGACCGAAATGAATGATGTGTGGTCTTAAAATACCAAGACTGAAAATATACCATAATATCTGTAATTATTGATATAAAAAGTGATTTTAAATTGACATAAAACCCCTTTTGATTTATGTAAATCCCTGTAAACTTATGTTGTTAGATCCCTATGTGAACCGCTATAATCATACTAATGACCTGAATACACCTGCTACGACATTTCGCAGGCGTCGCGAAACTGAAATGACACTTGTCACCCGCAGACCTGCAGGTCCGGCTGTAGCTAGCAGCGAGGTGTGGGGTGTCAAACCCAATATAGATCTATACACAACTATCACGTTCTCCATCCAGGAGACTCTGATTATAACTAGCAGGAATTAGATTTCGTACTCGGACGTACGGACAAGAATGTGTCACAATTTAGGTTAACAAGTTTACGTGTGGTGTGCATAAGTGTAAAGCCTTTTCCTGTGGGAATAAAACCTTCCGAAATGTGTTTGTTGTGTTAATGGAAACATAAACCATACCTATTATATTTTATCCCAAAACGTTTGTAATGTATAAAAACTCTTTTATGAAGACGCTTTTGTAATGAATTTACACTTAACGTAATGAAAGTTCCCTTTTGTATAAATGTACCCTTCTGAAAATATACTTGTATTTTGTAAAGTATCATAAACTATACCTATTATAGTTTATCAAAAACAAGGGTAGAAGTTGTAAAGTACATAAACTATATTTAACATAGTTTAATAATGCATTTGTATGTAATGGGTGTACTTTAATTATAACACTTGGTTATTTCTATGTATTATCTAGTGAAAATTCATTTGTTAACTGGTGTATATCTAGATATGAGTACAAAAATGTCGCATACTACAATAACACATAATCACATAATGATATATACCTTGCTCAACATGTTACAAGGTGAAATGAAATTTATTGTGTTTTTCTATTTATAACAATTTCTGTAACAGTTATTGGAAAATTTGTAGAAAAATCATAAAATGTCCAAATCAAGTTCTGTAACTTCTGAGAGTTTGGAAAATGAGTCTAGTTGATTCATAAATTTTTCCAAAATTTCTAGGGATCTCTAACTTGTGTGACCAAGTCCATAATCGCAGACTGGTCCGGATTGGTGTTTGAGATGACAGTTTTGTAAAAATCACCATAAATTGTAGAAAAATCGTATGGAGATGTGCAAGTAGTCATTTTAAAGCTAAGAACAGGAACTACATACACCTAAAACAGTTTTGTAAACAAAAATGTTTAAGTTGCCCAAAACAGTCCGTGAATGGGGTCCAACTTTTCTGATGAAGGCTGTTAGAAAAGTTTAGTTTTGTTCTTGTTGTTTTACTTGTATTCCCCCCCCCCCCCCCCCCCCCCCCCCCCCCAAAAAAAAAAAAAAAAAAACTTGAGAAAACACGAAAATGTGGGGGTATGAACTCACCTTAAGTGATTTCAGTAGATGATTGTTGAAGAATGAAAGTGTTTAACTCAAGAACACTTGGAGATGCCTTGAAGATTTTCGAGAATCTAGCATCATAGTTATGGAGTTTGTGTAAGCAATCAATGATTTGAGTAGAATGAAGTGCAATAATCACAAGGAGGATGAATTATACTTAGCAAGAGTGGAAGAACACTTGATGATCAGCTTTGGGATCTTGAATTTGAGAGAAAAGTTGGAGTTGGATCTTTGGTGAAATGAGAGTAATCGAAAGAAAGTGAGGAGGGAGGTGACCAGCCCTAAAAACGTGGGGATGGCTTGTGGGAGGGGTAAAAGTACAAGGAAGTGACAAGGTATGGTGGGGAGGAGTGTGGGTTATCAGAAACGAAGGGCGAAGGCTCGGTAGGTCATCAGAAGCGAAGGCTCAGTCTTCGATCCTCAGAAGAGAAGGTGATCAGACCCGAAATGTGCCAAACGTTCGGGTTCGGGTGGGTAGGCGAGGTTCGGGCCCGAGAGGACCTTTCGGGTTCGGTTCAACAGCCTTCGGCTCAGAAGGGTTCGGTTCCTAAGAGGACTTTCGGGTCCTAAGAGGGGTTTCGGGTCCTAAGAGGGGTTTCGGGTCCTTAAGTCCGTTTTTCGCGTAGACTTCCGTTTTTGGGCTGTTTTCGCCAAATTCGAGGGTCGGGATGCCCCGAGTGATTACGGAAAGTTGAGAGAGATTTTGAGAGAGATTCGAGAGAGATTCCACATACTTAGAGAGATTTGGGAGAGATTTGACATTCTTGGAGAGATTTCTCATACAAAGGGATATTTGGGAGAGATTTCACATACTTAGAGAGATTTGGGAGAGATTTGACATTCTTGGAGAGATTTCTCATACAAAGAGATATTTGGGAGAGATTTCACATCCTTAGAGAGATTTGGGAGAGATTTGACATTCTTGGAGAGATTTCACATACAAAGAGATATTTGGGAGAGATTTCACATACTTAGAGAGATTTGGGAGAGATTTGACATTCTTGGAGAGATTTCTCATACAAAGAGATATTTGGGAGAGATTTCACATACTTAGAGAGATTTGGGAGAGATTTGACATTCTTGGAGAGATTTCACATACAAAGAGATATTTGGGAGAGATTTCACATACTTAGAGAGATTTGGGAGAGATTTGACATTCTTGGAGAGATTTCTCATACAAAGAGATATTTGGGAGAGATTTCACATACTTAGAGAGATTTGGGAGAGATTTGACATTCTTGGAGAGATTTCTCATATAAAGAGATATTTGGGAGAGATTTCACATACTTAGAGAGATTTGGGAGAGATTTGACATTCTTGGAGAGATTTCTCATACAAAGAGATATTTGAGAGAGATTTCACATACTTAGAGAGATTTGGGAGAGATTTGACATTTTTGGAGAGATTTCTCATATAAAGAGATATTTGGGAGAGATTTCACATTCTTAGAGAGATTTGGGAGAGATTTGACATTCTTGGAGAGATTTCACATACAAAGAGATATTTGAGAGAGATTTCACTTACTTAGAGAGATTTGGGAGAGATTTGACATTTTTGGAGAGATTTCTCATACAAAGAGATATTTGGGAAAGATTTCACATAGAGAGAGATAGGGTGAAAACGACTGAGAGTGGTTTCATGTGTGACAATAGTGAGTGTTTGGCTCCTCAACGCAAGGTCCGTGAACCCCGTTAAGCCATGTTTTATGATCTTACTCACTCCCGATGAGTATGCAACATTGTTTTATTGTTCTTGTTCATTGTTTAGTACTAAGGTTAAGAAAAATTAAACACATAATTTTTTCCAGGTGATGTTTTCTCATTAAGATAGTGAGTTATATAGAAATTACATAATAGAAACCCTAATATACAAGGTTTAATTGAGTTGACCGGTTTGACTCGTTGACTTTGTTCGGCTCAGACTTGACCCGAATTTGACTATTGTCACAGTCTTCCTTTCCCTTCAAGCCAAGGATTGATCGTACTTACATCAGATTTTCCTTTTGTATACGAAACTTTGGTTGGTTTTGAAACTGAAGGATTTGGAAATTTTGGTTGTTTTGGTGAAAATTTCACTTTTGCTTGAGTTGAATTTTTCAAAGTTGATGAAGTATTCGTGAATTTGCCAACATTTTGAAACTTTTGATTATTTACAAATTTTTGCGAAGTCTCAAATTTTCGATTGTTGTCATATTTGCGAACACATGGAATTTTATGAACAGAATTTATTGGTTTGTGAAAACTTTTATCTGTTTGCTTATTTTTGCTTTGAAATTTTGATGATGTTTTTGAAATTTGTTCTTTTTCAACTTTTGGATTATCATTAGACACAACTTGCCAAAAGATTGCTTTTCTTGCTTTTCTTTTTGAAACATTATTTTCTGTTGAATAATTTCTAACCATCAATTTGAATTCATGAGAATTTAATTTCACTTCAGCCTTTGGTTTTTCAACTTTTTCAAAAACTTTGTTTGCTTTTTCACCTTTAACCACTCATTTTTGTAATGATTTTTGTTTTTGAAACACATAAGGATTTTGAGTTAAATTGTTTTCTTCTATGTTTTGATTTGCGAAAAACCTTCAGTAGTTGACCTTAGATTATCTTTTTCAATCATTTTGTTGAATTCAGGATGAATTTTCTCAGCATTTCGAGTGGTGACAAAAACTTGATTTGGAAAAATTGTTTTATCAGTGCATACAAAATTTGGATATACCACAGTGTTGGTTTCCAAATAATGTGCGCCTTTGTCATTTAAAATTTTGTCAAATTCTTTTGTATTTTCAAACACTTGATCAACCACAACTCATGGAGGTATTTCATGTGAATCTTTCACATCTTCTTTGTTTTCATCAGTATCATCAGATTTCCAGCTTTCAACTTCCACATTATCAAAATTACAATGTTGCAAAGTAGAGGGTTTATCAGTTTCATCCTCTACTATCGAATCAACTATAATTTATTTACCTTTGATCTTAGATGTGATATTAATGATTGATAATTGAGAACAATCAACCTCTTCTTCCTCTTCTATGTCACTGATTTCACTCACATTATCTGAATTGTCATCAATATCAACATAATTGAATTGAGAAGCAAGAGTTGAAGTTTTGGTTTTCTTTAAGATTTTCACTTGTCCACTTTTTGTCAAACTTTCATTGACAATGTTAACCAACTCATCAGCATTCAGGAATTCATCAATTTTGACAATACCATATGGATATCTATCATCAGGTATTTTGTCAAATTGAGCAATTGTACTTTCGCAATCATAAGAAACAACATCAACTTTTTCACGTTCATATTCAAGAAAAGGTAAAAGTTTCCTATGTTGTTCTTTGCTAATGTCAAAAGAATGATGTAAAGCAGTTAATTTTGCATACAATCATTTGGCAGAATTACAATATATGTTCCTTTGTGCTAGCAACAACCTAACATCATTTGTAAGATTATTCCTATCACAATTTACATTTTTGATCTGCATTTCAAGTTTTTCTACTCTGCTCCTTTTTATTTCTAATTCTCTTCGTGTCTCACCTAGTTGCATATTTAAATTTTGAGCTTCAGTACTAGCAGACACAATAACAGAATCAAAATAAGCCACAGTATCATCAAATGAAGTGATTTCAGCATCATAAGCAGATAAAGGAATATTAAAAGATTCAAGTATAGCACGTACCTTGGTGGTCATGGGTGATTTTTCCGTGGATTTGGATACGAAGCACCTCCCTGAAATATCCTCTTCGCAATCTTCAAAATTTGCGAACATAGCACCATGTGTAGGATGCCTCATTTCTTCATCATCAGATCCTGAAGACCAGATCTGATACGTTCCACTCTCTTCATCACCAGATTCACCCTTCGCGACTAGAGACACTCCTTTTGTCTTAGCGCGCAACTCTTCAATCTTTTCTGAATAGTATGCTTCATCTTTAACTTTTTCCTTCTTCTCTTCTTTCTTTCGCAACATGTAATCGGTTGTGAAGTGATTCGTACCATTGCAGTAGTGACAGTAAATTCCAGAGTCACCTTTCAGCTTCTTCACTTCTTTCGCATCTTTTTGTTTCTCATCAGCTTTCTCCATTTTTTTCCTCTCCTCTCCTCCAGTTTTTGTGACTCCACTCTTCGCATCACTAGCCTTTCCTTTTGGATTAAAAGGCTTTTTTAAAAATTTCTTAAATCTGTTATTTGAGTAGAATGCCACAGCTTCATCATCAGAGTTCATCAAAAATCCTTCATTATCTGAACCATCTTTTTCATTAACATCAACTTCTGATACCTTTGAAACAAGAGCCAAAGGACCTCCAATACTATGTTTTGATTCTTCATACATTTCTGAAACTTCACTTTCATGTGTTTTCAGCTGATTGTAGAGATCATTCAAGTGAGTTGTATCAAAACTCTGTTGATTCTTAATCATCATACTTACGCTTCGCCATTCCTTGCGAAGACCCATGATGAAAGTTAAATTGAACTCCATGAGAGACCTAGTGATTCGATACCTATTGCAGTGAAACACAAGCTCATTCAGACGATCATAGTAATTTTCAAGAGTTTCAGCATCCTTTTGTCTGAATTCCTTCAGTTCAACTAGACATTGCTTCACAGAGTTGATCTTCGTCTTTTCGCTACCTTGATACTTCTCTTTTAGAGTGTTCCAGATCTCCTTGGCTGTTTTACAACTACGAATGTAATTGTAAATCACAGGAGGTAGAGCACCTCTTAGTTCCCTCGTGCACCTTTTTTCATTATTCTTCAACCGTTTTTGTTGTTCAGCAACTTCAGCAGATGTAGTAGATGATCCAATTGGTTGAACATTAGCAGGAGCTTGCACTGTTCCATCGATACAATTCCAAAGTTCTTCATCAATTCCATTTAAGTAATCTTCCATTCTATCCTCCCACTGATCATAGTATTCAGGAATTAACATTGGAATTTTGGTTGAGGAACAAAGCAAGTGAGAGAAGGAAGTCATCGTATTTATGTTGAAGTTCGCCATTGATGAACACAAAAATTTTCAGAAAGCTTGAAAAACTTGATGAATTTGAGAATTGATCAACTGAATTGATCACAAATCGCTAATCGATTACTCGACTAAACAATTCAAAGACAGAATCAATTCAAATCTGAAGATCAAATTTGATTTTCAAAACCAAAATGCGCGGAAAATTTTGAGTAAAGTTGCTACTCAAAAAGCAAATGATTCTAACACGAAAATCAGATCGATGCAGTTTGAATCTTGCTCTGATACCAATTGAAGAGAATTGTTATCGAGATTGTGAAAGCAGTTATGATTTGAGTGATTGAAAAGTAAGAACACGAAGAGTAAATATTAATTAGATCTTATATTGATAAAGACTGATTACAAGTATAAGCAGAAAGGATATTTGAGTTCCCCAAAAGTTATCCTCTACTTCTATCCTCAGACCCTATTTATAGGGAACCTGAGTGTACAAAAAATATACTAAGTCTAAACAATACGCTTCGCATAAAACTGACTTAGTAAAATAACTAAAAATGCAAAACTAAACAAACACACAATTCGACTTTTACAATTTAACCTCTACACAAAACGTGACACAACAAATATATTGCTATGCCATGAAATAGTGGCCCACTTTATGTTATCTTGTTCTTGTTATAGTATGTTTGTTATAGTGGTAGTGTTCCTTTTTGTACTTGTTATAGTGATAGTGTTCCTTTCTGTACTTGTTATAGTGATAGTGCTTAGTGATCCTCTAAACTATACCTATTATAGTTTACTATTGAATTTTGTAGTTGAATGAATGATTCTTTATGTACACCTTTGCTACCCAAAGGTATAGAACTGATTGATAGTACTTTTATATCTATCTACATATACATAATATATAACTAAGATTTAAGAGTCGTTCGGGCAAACAACCGATACCATAAGTCCACATCCAAACATGGAAAAGGAAATAAAGCGAGTTATCAGTCCTAAGTCCTTTAAACCTTATTTATATAACTATATCTATATAGACATGCTTTTGACAACATAAGTTTAAAAAGAGTTTTGTAATACATTTGAAGAGTTTAACTATTTGAATAATGGGTGATGACTTGATGTCAAATTATAAAATGTTTTGAAGCAGTTTGTTTAGAAACACAGTTTGAAGTATAAGAAATCCTTTGTTTGATAGTTATAAATCACATGTGATTGATTATATAACTATAATGTTTTCTACTTGTATCCCCCCCCCCCCCGGTAAAGCATTTAAAACCATTAAAAAATAATTTTAGGGGTATGAACTCACCTGTAGTGAGTGATGTGAATGAAAGATCGATATAGGATGTTAAGTATGCCATGTGAAGTCCTGAGCACAAACAGATCTTAATAAGCATATAATAACACATATGTGTATACAATTAGTGGACATAACAACTAATCATGTAAGGGGAACATCCTTAGGAACTAGGAATCACTCACAATGGAGTGTATCAATCACATATGATTGATTTAAGGTAGTTCAACGCCACACTTTAAGTGTTTACGGCCATAGGGAAGTTTACGGCCAAGAATACTTGATCCTAAGAAGGGTTTGTGGCCCTAACTTGCATTTATGAAGTGTTCACGGTCTCATCTTGCAACACAAGAATAGTTTTCGGCCATACATGCAACTTATGAAGGGTTCACAGCCACATCAAGGGGTTCATGACCTGAAGATCATGCAAAGTGTGCTTGATTCAAGGCTGGAAATCAAGTGTTTCTTATGGATAACAAGATGATAGAAGAGATACTCACACTTTGGAGGTCCTTAGGGTGTTTACGGCCCAAGAAACAAGTGTGTGTTCTTGGTGTTCTTGATGAATAGGATGATGATTTGAAGATCTAACCCAAAAGAGTTGAATTCATGGATGAAATCAAAGGGTTTCACAAGATCAAGAAGGATATCAAGTAACAAATGGAAGAATCACTTAGAATAATGAAGAGAAATGGAAGTGTTCTTGATATACTTGAGAGAGAAGTGAGTTTCAGCCTTGAATATGTGAGAAGTGTTGAAGAAATGAAGGAAATTGATACTTAAGGGGAGGGGTTCACAGCCAACATGGAGTTTACGGCCGTAAACCCTAGTTTGCGGCCGTGATCTCCTTGTGATGGAGTTTCCGGCTCGATTGAAACACATCGAACTTATGTTAACTCATCCCTAGACACAACCCTTGAATGTACTAGGCTTAGAACACTCAAACAGACCCTTAACAATGCATAAAAGATAGCAGAAACAAGCCTGACTTTGGACTGAATTGTTTGGCTTTACAAGATAGAAATTTCGGGTTGTCACATTTTGTGATATGTGTTTCAGGTACCTCTCAGGATCGCGGGAAGGCACTGTCTTGAGTATACACACGCACCAGTTAGAGATTATATGTTGAGGATTATGGGATATTATCAGTGTTTTGGTTGATTTGTGTTTTTGAGAATTGATACTTTGGATTTTGAGAAACAGGATGTTGTGCTTTTATGTGTTTTAAAAATGGAAAATTTGGTTTGAAAATTTAGAGTGTTACATGGAGATTGATGCTCCTTGATCTCTATTTCCCATCGTCTTGTGTTTTTTAGCCACCTGTAAATCGATGGATTGGCGTGCAATCTTCTGATTCAGAGCATCAGCTTGCTCTTTCAATAGTAGTCGACATGTGGCTTCGTCTATGTCAATGAAAGCACCAATTGTCATGTTCAACCAGGTTGTAACTATAACATATGTATTTTTAGGGATATTATTGTGTATGTTAATCTTGAGATTAAAGGAGAGACTCGATGAGTTGAGGGTCCAACTCGTCGAGTCGAGTCGAGTTGCTCGCATGGATTTAATGAATGGACTCGACGAATCAGAGGAGGGACTCGCCGAGTAGGTGATGGGCAGAGAAACCCTAACTTCCTGGGTTTAGGACGTATTTAAAGGCACTTATAGCCTCATTTGCGGCTACCTTCCCCTAAGAGAAAACCCTAATTGCTATTGGAGCTAGAGAGTGAGAGAGAAGCTCATATTGTCGTTCTTGTGCATCATTTGAGGAAGAGGAGGAGGTTATCAAGCAAGGAATTGGAGGTGAGGCTGTTGGATCCAATGATTTCTTTTCCAGAGCTCCTGAGAAAGGTAAGAAGTCTTTACCATTCTTCTTAATTTGGATAGATCTCATATTTATGGAGTTTTAGGGATTTTTGCCATCTTTTGTTTGGGTTTTTGAGTAGCATGAGTTATCAAGAAGTCTAGACCTTAGATCTGGACCTTGTGAGGTCCTTAGAGTTTAGGTGTCCCAGCTTTATTCATCCTCATGAGGGTTTTTGGGCTTAATCATTCATGAAGGGCATGTATTAGCATTTTGGAGCAATAACATCATGCATGAACGTAAATATTGAAGCTTTACGTGACTACTGAGCCTTGATAGGACAGATCCAGTTTTTGGAGTGATAGATATGTTTTAAATCGTCTGAATGAACTCGCCGAGTCAATGAGCCGACTCGACGAGTTGATTAGGGTTTGTCCCGCAGAGCTGAATCATGCGATCACTCGGCGAGTTGGGAGTCAACTCGACGAGTTGAGTCAACCTTCACGAGACTTATTTGGAAAACGATGGGACTCGACGAGTGACAAGGGTGCACTCGGCGAGTCGGGTCAGACACGGACTGTTGACTCGAGTTTGACTTCTGTTGACTTTAGGGTTTAGTCAACATGAGTAATGGAGACCATGGAGGGGTAAAATGGTCTTTTACCCAATTCAAGAGTTAGAGAGAGAAAGAATAACCTTTGGTTTATTTAGAGTCGAGAATCGAGTAATTATTGAGATAACTACCCTATGTGTTAGGCGGTGGCTAGTTCGAGATTCGAGTGCGAGAATGCTTGCTTACTGTCGAGGTGACTCTTTTCACTATACTTTACCTAAAGTGGTAACTATGTGTGTCCAGAGGGTCTTATGTGCTTGCTTGAGTTATGCATTTTCTGTGTGATATATTTGATGTATGTTATATTATGTGATACATAGACCGGACTAGAGGGTCCAACGTATTATGAGACCAGAGGGTTCTCAACCAGACCGGACCGGAGGGCCCAACGAGCCATGGGACTGGAGGGTCCCAACCAGACCGGACCGGAGGGTCCAACAAGCCATGGGACTGGAGGGTCCCACTGAGACACATTGATCGGAGGGTCTTGCAGAGCTCTAGCCTCGAGTGGCTAGTTATTGTGCATGGTATTTTGGGGAACTCACTAAACTTCGTGCTTACCGTGTTATGTGTTATATGTTTTAGGTTTTTCTCAGGATCACAGGAAGGCACCGACTTGATTGTACACACTAGTGAAAGAGTTACGTTATGAGGATCCTGGATTTGAATCAAACAATTACGGAGTTGTGATTTGTAAATTAAATAAATGAGATTTTCGTGAAATGTGTTATGAGAATTATGTGATTTTTAAATGAAAATTTTGTTTGAAAATTTAGGGTGTTACAGTAACCCACGCTCTCCGAGTGAGCGTTAACTCCAACAACAGAGAAAGAAGAAACAGAGTACTATTTTCCAAACTTTAAATACTCCAAACAAAAGAAAATCATCCCTAAAGCAAAACATCATTATCCTACAAAATTTAAATACTACTACTTATCCATATCAGATCCTTATTTCAATTCCAACTCATCACAAAATCTTTTTTCCATGTAGGTGTCCTCGTCACCCCTCCCGAATGTCTTGTGACCCGGATTTGGTACTTGCATATCACAAACCATAAAGAAAAATACAAACACGAAACCAAAATGATGTCCGGTTTGGTCGATTTCACGGTTTCAAACCAAACCTTGAACATTCCTAATTGTAACTAATATGTGAGCTAAGGGGCTTTATTATTTGTACTCTATATTATATGTTTGTAAGTGTGAAGTGCATGCATATATAAGATCACGTGATAAGTTGGTACGACATAATGGTGGCGATCAAGGGAGTTGTGCCCCCTTGCAGGGTCCTAGGGGCAGCACCCCTAGTAGGGTCCAAGGGGCAGATGCCCTAGCAGTGATTATGGTAAGATTGACAAATCTTGTCAGTTTTGGAAACCATTAATTAAGTCATTAAATTTGTGGTTCTCTTAACTAATTTAAAAGATAGAAACCCTAATTTGTGGAGTATAAATATGACTCCTCTGTTGAACCGTGATGGAGACTTCTCATCTCTCTTTTTTTATAGCAAACACAGAATTCGTCTGACAATTTAGCTTGTTTTTATGTGTCTAGTTTCACAAGTGTCGCTTTGTATTATTAAGCTAGATTTCATGTAACCCGGGTATAAGCTGAAAATATCAGTTTGGAAAGAGACCTTATGCGATCCATTGGGTATCCCGTTCTCCACCATTACCCTTTAACGAGATTCCAACAATTAGAAGTCATATCAAACACACCCTTAGTTGGGTTTAAAATCCAAACTTGATGATTCCTAATTTCTTTATTTTTATTCAAACAGTTTTCTAATGACTAAAATTTATTCCCTTCCAAAAAAAGAAATAACTTCGATCGATGGATCCTTTTAGAAAGGAATATAGTGAAAGACTCGATTACATAACAAAATCAAAGATCAATAATTATTGTTCTTGTTACATAAATAGAGAAACAAACATTTTAAAATGTTGTCAACTTTTATATGATTAAGATTTTACACAATAAATTCTTTTAAGAGAATATATATATATATATATATATTCTTATATATCCTCCTACTCATTTTAAATGGTGACTTATGTCATACAAATATATTAAAATATAATTATTTTTCTTATACACATTTCATTATTTAAAATACCAAAACATGTATACGTCAACTAATATATAAAGACATTATAGAAATTTTGTATTTTAACTAAATTATAAAAAAATAAAATTAGATCTTACCATCCTAAAATCTATGATTTAGAATGACATGTAACTAAAAAGTAGTTAATTGTTTTTTTTATTAATAGATAGTAAAAATCGTTTTTTTTAATCATTTTATTTATATAATTTCATTTATAAATGAATATAAAACATAACGTACTGAATTAGTTTTGTTTAACTATTTTTTTAGATATGATAACTACATCTATAGTTGCAATCATATATGAATATAATCATATATGACAAATAAAATAAATAGAACACAATATAATGATAAAAAAAACAATACATTTGTGATCATGAATACATAAAACACAATGTATAATATATATATATATATATATATATATATATATATATATATATATATATATATATATATATATATATATATCAACTAATGTTGTGATAGTAAATCTATATGCTATATTACTCAAGAAAGTTTTGTTGAGTTGTCGAAAACACCGCATTTCAATGACACATGACATTTATAATCCGGCGCTATTTTTTAATTATAGCTTATGGTAATGAGTTGTTTTTTGACCTATTGTTCCATTAGGAATGGTTCTTCCTTGGGTTGCGATTACATTTGTAACGTCCCAAAAATTATAAGTAAATTTTCCATTTTTATAACACTAATTCATATAACATTCCATTCCCAAAATCATTCGATGTGGAAAAATAGTTTTTAAACATCAGAGTAAAAATCACAATTAATCAAATATGGAATAAACTTTGGGGATGTTGTGTAGTCACGTCGGACCCTTCCCTTTCGAACTGGAAGTACCTGAAACCATAAGCACAAAGCTTAGTGAGGTCCCCAAAATACCGCTTACCATACATATACTTCATCTCAAGGCTGTACCGGGTCAATTTCACCCCTGGGCAAATTTCACCCCTGAGTTTATTTCAATTCATATGTCAGCTAAAGGTTGTACCGGGTTTATTTCACCCCTGAGACTATTTCAACTCATTCATTATTTTTCAACCATACGGGTCTATTTCACCCCCACACACATACAACAAACAGACCTCTAGGCATATAGCAAGAGTCACAAAGACAACAAGCACATACAACCCTAGTATCCTACAGTATATTATGCAAACTCACATTAGTCTAGAGATAATTGAACCATATGCGTTGCTGCTATCGGGCTCCTCACACTAAATACATCCAAATTATCCCTAATCAACAATTAAGGAAATTTCCCATAGTCCAAGGTCCAATTCATACTCTAGCATAACAATGGTTAAAAGACTATTTTTACCCTTCACACATCTGACCCAACAACTCATGGCTCAATCCCAAAAGACCCAAGGCCCAAAAATGGCCCAAAAGCCCATTTGGTGAGTACGCCCCGCGTACCACCTTAGTACGCTCGGCGTACATCACTGAAGCCTACTACGCGCTACGTACCAGAAGGGAACACCCAGCGTACTACTCTGCTGCCCAAACTCTACCCCAAGCTTCTTAATGCCTTAAGAAAAAAACGTCTAACTCCTAAATATGATTAATTTGGGACGCCCTTAGTCATAAAATTCATGACTTTATGAATTTGTATGGCTTAATGGTGTCCAAACCAATTCCCTAAATCTTTAACTTCATCAAAAGACCACCAACTCATGCATGGTTGGTGCACAACCATCAAGATGAAAACTTTATGAACAAGAGACCTCAAAACGTCAAAATAAATAACGTAAAACTTTTGTAGTAGCATTTACTCTCAAGAATCAACTTATGGGACCAAAAAGCACGAAAGCCCACTCACAAGCAAGATCTAACAAATGAACCATCAATTTTGATACATTTTACCTTCAAAAGATAGATTGATGTGAACAAGGCCTGGATCTACAAGCTCCAAGACAACCAACACTTCTCCAATGAGCTCTTCTTCTTTTAAATGCACCAAAAACCCACCAAAATCACTCAAAGTCTTAATAATCTTTCATATGAGGCTAGGGTTTCAAGGAAACAGCTTAAAAGGGTGGAGGCTAAAGGTAAGGAGGGTTGGAAATAAGTTAAGGCCTTTAAATAGGGTCTAAGACCCAAAATTAGGGTTTTAGTTTGGGTCGCGTACGCCCAGCGTACCAAGGAGAAACACCGCGATCATTTTAAGCTAGTACGCACAGCGTACATTCCACGTACGCCCAACGTACTTGGCTTAACCCCAAAATCCATAACTTCTAATGGTCACAACTTTCGCGTCCCTAATCCTTTTGCGGCGTTCTTTATATGCTTGGAAAGGTAATGAGAAACCCTGCAAACTCATCTAGTCTCCTTCAACTTAAAATCATCCGAATTTATATCTAAAATTCAAATAAAGGTCTGAACCATCACTTTTACCATTATACCATTAGGCTTAAAAGCACAAACCAAACTCTTGGATCAGATAATCTACATTACCCACATCCAAATGGTTCTAAACCTCTCTTTATCAAAGCCCGAAGCCTCATGATAATTGATCTTTGGTTCACGACCCCTAATTAAGAAACTACTCGAAATAGGGTGTTACAACATCTTATATTTGTTGTGTTTGATCTTCAAATTTTCATTGTAACTGATCGCTTGTGGGTGTACAAATGAGGTGTCTTGGATATTTGTTCAACAAATGAATTGTTTATGCTCATTTATATGTATATTTGTTGAGTTTTGAGTTTTCTTATTGATTTGTTATTTTGTGTCAGAATTTAACAACATTGTTAATTGATTTATCTACTCTTTGTTACTTTACTTTGCATTGTTTGTTTGATCATGACATGTACGTGTCTTTTATGTACTGATTAGGGTATCCTGATAGGAAAGTTCAATAGGTTGCTCAAACAATAAAACGTATAAGTCATTTTTCGTGATAATTATTCTTGATTGAAAATGGGAAATGATAAATAGGAAATAAAGGAAAGAAATTATGGCGATTTAAATTGTTTGAGTGTTTGTTATCACTGTGTTGGCATGTTTTTTTAAACACTTTATGTAATATTTGTTCAAAAAGTATCATATGTTATAAAAAAATTCCATGTTGTAACTGTTAGACACCACACATTATAATTATGTATAACTTTCTAAGGACCGAATATGATTATGTCACCATTTGAGCAAGCCGACACACCTTTCTATATAGTTTGATCATTTATTTAGTGTTGATCTTTACATTTACCTTATCCGCTTTTATTAGTTTTCTCAGTAAAATCAAGGCCTAGAAAACATTTGGTTAATTTAGCCACGTTATTAATGTCCTACGTTATTATTTTAAAGAGTAAGCGTCACTATATTGAGTCAATTTGATCTTGGCCTAGAAACATTTGGTTAATTTAGCCACGTTATTAATGTCCTACGTTATTATTTTAAAGAGTAAGCGTCACTATATTGAGTCAATTTGATCTTTACATTTACTTTATGTACTATGATTACTTTTGGTCAATTTATGCATATTATTATTATCCTATATTATTATTTTAAAGAGTAGTCGTCACTACATGAAGTCAATTTGATATTTACATTTACCTTATGTACTTTGATTACCTTTCTTAGTAAAATTTAGGCCTTAAGAAATGAGTTTGGTCAACTTATCCACATTATTATTATCCCATATTATTATATTAAAGATTAGTCGTTATTACATTGAGTCTTTTTTGTTGTCAAGCTATCATCGTCATATAATAAAGATGGTCAAGATTATTTACCATTTAAGAGTAGTCATAAATACATTTTGTATTTCTAGTTGCCAAGAGTCTTATGATATTCATTACCATTGGAAGAGGTCCACACACCTTTCTATATATTTTGATCATCTATTTAGTTTTGATATTTACATTTACCTTATCTACTTTGATTACTTTTCTCTGTAAATATAGTCCCCGAAAATCAAAACCTCTGCTCTCACCAAACTGACCTCTCGACAACGAGAAAAATGTCGAAGAGAATGTAAGGAAGGTTTTTAATGATGTTGGATGTTCTTATGTCCATTGAAAAGTTGATTAAGAAGTGATATATGTTGCTTGAAAGTTAGTTGATGTTTAGTTTTTTTCACTTCTTTTGGATTATCGTGAAAGGGTTTTTGTAGAAAAATGAATACAATAGTAGTTTATATTTTATTCCGCGTTTTTAATTTTTTTTGATGTGTTTTGATTTCATGTTTATAGAAGCCACAAACTATGAACAATTTTGTATGAATCATTAACATTTACCATAAAAAAAGCCTTTTATTCTAGTTTTAAAATGGCAATTGATAGAAGGTGAAGTTTTAGATATCGAAAGTAAGGATATCGAAACTGAATATTATACCACTCAACACAATACATAATCATTGGAAAAGATATTTTAGGGTTATATAACTACAAACGATTTCCTTCCATAATTTTTTCCCATGAATCAATAGTATTTAGCATAAAAAAAACATGTTCTTTCGGTTTTAAAATTGCAATTGATAGAAGTTGAAGTCGTGGATTCCAAACATAAGGTTAGAGGAAGTGAATATTATAGGGTTCTACATCGCACATAATTGTCGGCATAGAATATTTCATTTTATAGGAAACAACGTAGTGTCAATCAGAAACAATGTAGTGCACTCTAGCATCCACGTTTGAAAATAATGTTTTACTCATATTTTATCGTGCAATGTGATGCCTACACTTGACATAATCCAACCAAATGTGAAGGTGAAGATCATTGTTGAATACCTCAAGAATTTGAAATTGCTTTATTCGTTGTCGAATACAAAGATAATTTCCTCTTCTAGGGCTATTGATGGGAAGGTAGAATTCTATGTTGTTGATGTTAAAACGAACATAACAAAATAAATGTTCAGAAAATTGTTGTGTCTAGATTAGGGGTGGCAGCTTTCGACCCAACTCGAAAATAAACGGGTTTGAGTTGACATTTTTGTCCCGCCAACTGCCAACCCGTTTAATTCATGGGTTGGGTTGGGTTACGTGTTTGGGGTCGCGAGTAAACCTGCCAACCCGTATATATATATATATATATATATATATATATATATATATATATATATATATATATATATATATATATATATATATATATATATATATATATATATCTGTGTGTGTGTAACGCCCTGATTCTCAGGTACTATTATTATGGCCTTAATTTTCAAGTTTCAAGGTCTACTCGACGAGTTGGATGCCCTGACTCGTTGAGTAGCAGCGGGATTGAGTCACGCGTTTAACTGACCAACTCGCCGAGTCGAAGGAGTGACTCAACGAGTTTGAGATGGAGAGTGAAACCCTAATTTTCGGGGTTTTGCACCCTATTTATGGGATCTTTAGCCTGCCCTTAGTCCCTTGCAACCTCTAGTGATTCCAGCAAACCCTTTTTCGTGTGAGAGCTTCACTTAAGTGTGTTCTTGAACTTTGGAAGGTGGAACTTGTGAAGGGAGCTTGAAGGTCAAGTAGCTAGCAGCAAGAGACTTGTGTGGCTCTACAACCTATCTCAGTTAACTTCTTTTGAGGTATCAATTCGTGATCTTGGCCTCATTTCTTTCTAGATCTTATATGGGTGAAGTTTAGGGCTTTTTGGCTTGGTTATGAAGTTATTGTTGTGTATGAGCTAGATCTAGAGTTACAACTTCAGATCTGAACCCTCCTTGGGATCTAGGCTCATAAAGTTCCAGCTTTGTCATGAATGAACCTTTCCTTTTGAGTTAAACTGTGACAACCCGAAATTTATTCCATCATTTTAACCCCTCATTCCGTTAATAAGCCCCGTTTTATTTAACTGTCCGTTAACTTTTAGACTGGTTAAGTTATTTGAGATTTTTATAATGACTTGGTAAGGGTTGAAACAAATTAAAAACACCCTCAAATATTCCCTTGAAAAGTTTTAGTTTCACCCAAGTCAAAATACGACCACTAAATCGGGTGCGACCAAAAGCCCCGTTTAACGGTAGTATCGGGTAGATTTTCACTGAGCCTCAACTCGAGCCCCTATATAAGAGAGAGTGGACTTCATTTCCACCCTTTACACTCTCTACTTTCTCTCTCTACAACTTGTTTTCGAGCCAAAAACGCTTGTTTCAAGCCCCAAACGAGTAAGCAATCTGCCCTAACTTGTTGTATAGCTTATCTAACATGCAAATTCGTGTTTAAGACATCAAATAGGGGAAATTTCATGTGTTTACGGCCCAAGAACTCTCTTGGACCGTGAACACCCCTAAGTGGGGGGTTTTAAGCCCCAAAACCCCTCTAAACTACCCCTAGGGCTTAGATATGACTTGTGGACTTACACCTTCGAGCTTAGAACACCAAAACCTATCATTTTGGAGAGTAAACTTGAGTTTACGGCCCAAGAACACTCTTGGACCGTAAACCCCTCTTCAAGGGCCGTGAACACCTTTTAAGGTGTTAGAAATGCCCTCAAACACCTCCTATGGCCTTGGAAAATGTCTAGAAGCAAACCCCATTGTTATGTGACATTTCTCTCAAGTTTATTCCAAGTGCATTTGGTGTTGTGTGAGACATTTGAGGCATCACACTTGGGGTGCTAGGCTCTCAAGTTTTTCAAGGAATCCAAACTACTACAAGGTATGTTCTTCTAGCTTACTTTTATGTTTAAAGTTCCCCATGTATGCTAGATAGGATTATGAACCTTGGAAAATCAAATTTGCATGTATCTTAGTCAAACATAGATCCAAGGTTGTACACCTTAGGAGTGTTAGAATGCTCAAAACCCTTCAGAAAGAGCTTACAATTGTCTCTAATTTTATGCACAAGCGAGTGCAAAACGAGGGTAAAAAGAAGAGGGCCCAAGGGGTTGCCTTGCTGCACCCCAATGATAGACCATATATGCTGGTATCCGATATAAAGTCTCGCTGCTTGCCCGTACAAGAAATTCACTCACAAAGAAATAGAAGGGCCCATCCTTTTAACTTTGTGGAGCAAGGCTAATCTATCCACCAGGTTAAGGGCATTTGATAAATCCACCATAAGCATTACAAGAGACCCATCGACGTGGTGTTCATTTAACACCCTATTGGCACTGTATAACACCGCCTCAGCACCCCCGAACACACCAACCCCGAACTGAAAATCATTAAGGTACTTAGCCATTTCTTTACCCACATCTTTCATGGCAACCTTAGAAACCAGGCATCTCCATATATTGCATACTGTAATTTGGAAGGATCTCGTTATCAGGTTTAATCAGAGGCGTGAGAGGAGCAGATGCAACAAACGCTGCCAAAATGGTCGGGCATCTTCCCGCTAACCATAAATTAATCACTAAAGTAATAGCACATATGAGATCTGTGGCTATAGCAGACCCTTCTCCATAAAGGGCATACAAGATGTGTTGAGCCCTCAAGCCATCTTTCCTGTATGAAGTTCCTTTAGGGAAAGATTTAATGCAACCAAATACACAATCAGAGTCTGTTACAATGGAAGGTTCAGAAATGATGGGGCTCGGCATGGGTGGGGGTGACCTGAAAGGGTGTCTGTCCTCCGAAGCTTTAATAGTATCACCATTGTATGACACAACACCCGATGAGCATAACACTTTCACTGATGCGGTAAAATGCCCATCTACAACCTTACGGAGACACTGCCTGATGTTGGTATTACTTGATGTAGATTTTTCTGAAGGATGCCTCCACCCTATCCCATGGCCCTAACCTCAGGATTGTTTAACATATTTTGAACTAACTTCCGATACCATCCTCTTTCCCCTATGTATCCAAGGACTTCAAGATGGAGCTTTGTTATAAGTATTTTCTATTCCCAGACCTACATTTTTGTCTATTCTTGGGCCTAAACACTTGCAGTGTGCAGCGAGGAAGAAGTAACAAACAAATCCATGCATCAACCGAACCAGGTTGGGCAATCACCTTGTAAAGAGCTGTTTTCAAAGTCTGAAAGAAAGCAAGACGACAACTATAAGGGATACTCTTGACAATAGTGATAGACTCTTTAAAAATACGATCAAGGAGCCAAACATCAAAAACCAAACCTCCAAGAACATTTGTAATTTTTTAAAACCACAAGGATGAGTCCTATCAAAATTTCAATGGTTGGACCAAACATACAAATTGAAACAAACCACAAGGACCAAAACTGTAATTTACTCTAAAAAAAAAATACAATTGGTGCGTTCTTATGCTAATTACCACATATATATATATATATATATATATATATATATATATATATATATATATATATATATATATATATATATATATATATATATATATATATATATATTCGATTTTGTTGCACCGCCGCAGAAACCCTAATTCCAAAATTTGAAGCCTTCTTCACAATATACAGAGGAAACCTTCTTCCGGTTATCCACAATCGGTTCGATATGAGTTTAGTAAAAATAGATTTTAATAGAAAAATTGTAAATCCGGTTGATATAATTGCCAAACTGGAGAAATACAACACGGGACTTACTTGTGATCTGGTGCTTATTTCCAATAAAATATGTGAACGTGGTGTTTACCAACATGTCACCAGTGAACTTGTCGCGGAAATCGCCGCTTCAATGGCTGCTAACCATCCTGACTATATTTCCGTAAGTTTTTGTACTCGCCCTCTATTGGTTTTAGTGCAAGCATTGTTGATAATGAAATTGAAATGCTTGTTCTTGAAATTGATAATTACTCATTTGAATTGCTTATTTAATACAGTTGGCTACAAAGATTGTGCTTTCGAATCTTCCCTCGTCCAAGGGTCAATCATTGTCTGAAACGTAAGTGAAGATAATCTACTTTTTGCTAACACAATTATCTCCGGTCTGAATCTTGGTTGTTTGGGGCAGGATCAAGCTAATGTACGTGAGATCTGGGTCGAAAGATCCCTTTCCCTCCCCCCCTTTGTTACATATGAGGTTTATAATACCATCACTAAGGTATGATATATGTTTACAATTTTGCTATGCCTGTTTTGAGATTTAGTCGGGATGTTATACATATGTATAGATTTGGAACTGATGGTCTTCTATGTACTTGTTTTTCCTCTTCAGCATGCTAAAGAGTTGGAGGCTAAGATTGTGCCTGAAAGGGATGATTACTATGATTATATTGGTTTGAAAATCCTCGAGAGATCTTATCTCTTGAAGATAAACGGAAGGGTTGTTGAAAGCCCTCAACATATGCTGATGAGAGTTGCAATCGGGATTCATAAGGATGACATTGATTCTGTAATCCAGACTTATCAGATGATGTCAGAGGGGTGGTTTACTCATGCTTCTCCCACACTCTTTAATGCTGGGACACCAAATTCCCAAGTATGATTTATTCTTATCTATTTTCCTGGTTTTTATTTAACATGGACTAATTAAATAATCCAATTTGTAGTTGAGTAGCTGCATTATGATATGCATGGTCAATAATAGCATTGGAAGAACTTATGATATTTTGAAGGAATGTGCTGTTGTCAGCAAATCAGCAGGGGGTATTGGTGTCTCTCTTCATAATGTTGGATCAACTGGTGGAACAAATGCAACTTCCAGTCGCATTATTCCAATGTTGCGTGTCTTCAATGATACTGCACGTTTTATTGAGGCTCATAAAGTTCTATGATTAATCAATCATGCAGGAAGAACAACGAGCTCTGGATTTGTCTTATGCTCTTTGGGTACCTGATCTGTTTATGGAAAGAGTTCAGAGTAATGGCAGTTGGTCTTTGGCTAATTGTTGGGGTGAAGATTTTGTAAAGCTCTACGAACAATACGAAGCAGAGGTAAAAAGTAAAAACTACCCTTTTCGATCATATACATTTTGATTTTGCAAAACTAGCCGAGGTTAACCAAAGAAATGCATGTGTTAGAAATCGGGCCTTACCAAAGAAATGAATGAGCACATGTTAGAAATCGGGCCTTACCAAAGAAATGCATGATATTCTTGTTGGAGGTGATTGACCAACTTCTCCAACATGAACATCATGCATTTTTTTTGGTAAGGCCCGATTTCTAACACATGCATGGAATGAATGAGCATCCAAGATGTACTAGAAATGGTTTAAATGCTTTTGGCCATGCATGAACACAAAAGAAATGGAGAAGATTTTGCTTGTTAAAGAAGTTGGCACGAGGGCCACAAGTTGGGAATTCCGCACACCATTCTTCTTTATCATTAAACGAAGATTATCCCAGTCGCACTTTCCTGAATGCCTCGTTACCTTCCACATGTCTAGTTGGAGAATCCCCTACACAAATTAATCATAATTTAATAAACCCAATCCTCTAATTATCACTGTTTGATTCCAAAGACACAAACCTCGCTAACAGGACTTCCCGTATATGAACCATAGGCACCTTTTTGTGCAGCTAACTCACATGAAGTTTTTAGGGCACTATAATATATCGTCTCAAATATTTCTTTATTCAACTTTCGGGCCTAACAAAAAATAAAAAGAGAATCAATAATCAACAGCTCATTTGAGGGCAGGGCTATAAAATAAGATAGTGAAAACAAGTATTTAGTATTTAACTCTATTATTTTCCATGCATTAAACCTCCTCTCTCCTTATTCAAATTTTATAAAAATTAACTCCATTATTTATATAAAGATATTGATTTTTATAAAAGTGCTTATTAAGCAATTTGATTTATTTTTTTAAAAATCTTGTTTTCAACAAATAAATTATGATTAATACTTGATAATTTAATTTCTATTTCATTGGTCATAATTCATAATTTGATTAATAATAATTTGATATTGGAAGTTTTATAACCAAATTTTATAAAGTTTTTAAGCTTTATAATTTATAAGTTTGGATTTTTGGCTCTTTAGGGTTTTTGGAATATTGTTTGATATTCAACAACATGTTGAATTATAATTAGAATGTTTTAATTTATTTTTAGGGTTTTATACCCTATTTCAATTATAACAAAGCTTGAAGCTTTATTCTAATTATAGTATTGGCATTTCCTATTGTAGTTAAGCAACTTACTAGAATTGTAAGTATAAAGTATATTAGTCCTAGACCTTAGTTGGATCCTAGTTTATGCAAGATTTTTGACCTAATTTATACTACTAGGTCATGGCATGTTGTGCATGAATGGTTATTATAAAGATGCATGAGTCCGAGAATAACTTGAATTGGCAGTTGTCACATGTATGTCACACATACCACATAAAAAGCCCAATAATGGAGCTGTCCAATGTCATTAATCAAAAATTTAACTTGGACAAGCGATTCATTCCTTTACAGTTAGTTCATCAATGAACACACGGACAATTAGTGAAATTGATCATCACAATCATTTTAATATACGTTTTGACAAAAGAGCATACAAAATCACAACCTTACCTACAAAAGAGAAGTATCAACAGTGAAATTGATTGCAGAACCTTAGTTGGATCCTAGTTTATGCAAGATTTTTGACCTATGTTATACTACTAGGTCATAGCATGTCTGTATGTGTGCGTGCATGCGCATGCATGTGCATTGTCTTTTGGGTATTTTCAGTCTCCTATGGTTATTCATCATAAACATTATAACTATCTAGCACATTAATTGAAGAGCAATGTGGACCAGCTTGTTCATCATTTGTAAGACTCCTAAGGAGCATATGCTAATGGCGTTTTAAGAACTTTTTAAGTTTTGTTTGTTTCTTCCTTATGACAAGCGTTAACATCATGCTTATGCTTACTTCTCTTATCTTTTGTGTTGTATTTGTTGCACTATTCATATATTTTACTCTATTGGATTCTCCCAATTGATTAGAGTAAATTACATGAATGGTCCCTAAGGCCAACATACCCAGGGCAGACCGGATATTCCGAAGGCCCAGCGAGTGGTCCGGATAGGCTGTAGGCCCCACGAGGGTGGACCAGACGTGCCGAGGCTCGGAGAGTGGACCAGGTCGACTGAAGGCCCGGTGCAGCGGACCAATCATACTGTAGACTCAGAGAGTGGGCCAGGTGGATTGAAGGCCCGATGCAGGCGGACCAACCACACTGCAGACTCGATGGATATGGCTAGACTCGGAGGGTGGACCAGGTGTGCTGAAGGCCCGGTGCGGCGGACCAGTCACACAATAGACCCGAAGTGCATGAATGTTCTGTGTTATGTTATGTTATGGCATGTTGTGCGCGTATGGTATATGTGGTTGATAGTTTGGGGGTATCTCACTAAGCTTTCGAGCTTACAGTTGTGGTTTAATGTTTTTCAGGTTCTTCAGGAGACCGTGGCAAGGCAAAGGCGTGATCGTACCGCTCCTCATGATTATGTTTTATGATATGTTTCTGGGAAGACTCTGATAATAATTGTATTGAAAACCTTTTTGTAATAACTTTGTGAAACCGGGTTGTTTTTGAAAAGTTTAAATTGGCTTAAATTTTTAGAGTGTTACAAGTTGGTATCAGAGCCTTGGTTTGAGTGAATTGGAGGAACATTCGTGTGAATCCAGTCTCAAATTGGGGAGAGTTTTCAAAAGAGAATTTAAAAATGGTTTTCAAAATGAGTAAATTAAAGGAGGACGCAGAGGTACGATCAGCCGGAGCCAGTAAGTAACCCCAAAAATACCATTCATGTTAATTGTTTTTGAGTTTGGATAGAACAGCATGCTAGTACTAGGCTAGGAATCTTCAGGATTTCATGTTAATGTTGTCTGATTTATGATGCCTGCTAGCCTAGGGTCTCTTCAGTGTGAGATTTCCAGAGTTCCTCTAGGAGTGAGGGTTGAGTGCTTGTTATGTATGTTCTTCGTTAGGGTGTTGTGGCGATACTTGATATAACTATGGCTAGGTGTGGAAGGTAGTATGGGCCCGTACTACTGAAAGCACAGGACCCATACACGTATCAAGGAAGTCACAACCCCTAGGGTTGGGTTGGGAGTTGTGTAACATCCTGTTTCAGATTGTTAGTGATTATTGTTGGTGGGCCACGAGTCGGGTGCGAGAAGGTTTCGGGTTGAGGCGAGTTGCTAGAAACGTAAGGGATCTCATTACCTTTCGATATGTATGAGGATTGTGGAATCAAAGTTTTATCTTTGAAGCTATGAAAGTTTAGAGGGGTGACAAGTTAAGTCCTTAAAGTCAAGAAGTTGGCAGCGAAGTACGCTGGGCGTACGTATGCGTACGCTTAGCGTACAAATGCGCGTGTTTCTTAAGCAAGAGCCACCTAGTATGCTGGGCGTACCAGGGGGTACGCTGGGCGTACTAGGCATAAAAGAAAACCCTAATTAAGTGAAGTGTCCCTATAAAAAGAAAGAGATGGTCTCATTTCTGTCCACCTTCCTCAGTTATTAAACCCTCTCAAACCTGAATATCCGTTCTTGAAGCTTGTGGTGGCCATGATGAGCTTGTTTGTGTTCTTGTGGACTTTTGAGAGTTAAGAAGGAGCATGGAAGGGAGTGAAGTCGAAGAGCAAGCTGTAGATCTGAGCTTCCTTGGGGCTAGAGCACCATTTGAAGGTATAAAGCTCCAAGCTTTCCCTCTCTTCTTGTTTTGTGCATTTTAGGTCCATTTTAGGGTTTTTGGTCCCAAGCTTGAGACTTTATGAGTTGATGCACTCCAAAGCTTAATAACCTGTCCTTTTAAGTGTATCTAGTGATGAAGAACCATAAAAATGAGATCTTGATCGTGTGAATCTACCCATGCATGAGTTATGAGCATTTTGGGTTAAGAAAGTAAGAGTTTTTATGTGTTGTGACCTCATCAGCCATGCAAAGGCTTAAAGTCGATAACTTTGTGGAGTAAGAGATGTTAGGAAGTCCAGATCCAAGATATAAGTTAAGGTCTTAACGGGTTAAGACCCAGAAACTGATTTAAGCAAAACTGAGAGTACGCCCAACGTAATCTTAGTACGCCCCGCGTACTGGGCTGAGGTCCCCGATCAGATTTGTGCATGCTCGAGTACGCTGAGTGTACTAAGTGAGGTACGCCCCGCGTAACCCCTCTGTGGGCTTTTGGGCTAGGTGATTTTTTGGGCTTTAAGTGTTGGGCCGGAATCCTTGGGCCTGCTAGTGGAGCCTGTGACCAGAGAATGAAATAGATGTCTTGGGCCTCATGTTGGGCTTGTCTTGTAGGGTGAGATTGGGCCTTGGGGAAAACCCATTTATTATTGGGCCTTGGTGGGCCCAATGGGTTAGGACCGTAATGGACTGGTATATGGTCTATCTTTAGACCTGGTAATTGAGGAATTGGACTTAGTTCCTGATTGGGTTAATTGTGGGCTTTGACACAGAGTTAGAGGTCGGTGTTTGGCAAGCAGCATGATTGGAGGTTGATTCTTCGTGCCAGGTGAGTCTTCTCACTATACATTGCCTTGAGTGGTAGTTATGTGTGACCGGAGGGTCTTATGTGCTTACATTGAGTATTATGTTATATGTGATATGCTATGCATCATGTCTTTGTGATTTATGCTATGCGGAGTTTAAAGACCGGACCGGAGGGTCCAACGATATAGACCGGACCGGAGGGTCCGACGATACGGAACTGGAGGGTTCCGCTGAGACACACCGACCGGAGGGTCATATTGTAGCCTTGAGTGGCGTATGTGTTGTATGTGGTATTTTGGGGAACTCACTAAGCTTCGTGCTTACAGTGTTATGTGTTATGTGCTTCAGGTTTCTCTCAGGATCACGGGACGGCAACGACTCGATTGTACACACCAGAGGAGAATTACGTTTTTGAGGATCCTGGATTGTTATTGAATTGGAGTTTGTATTGTAATTTGAACAAAATGGGATTTTTACGAAAAGTGTTTTGGAGATAAAACGATTTCAAGTGAAAATGTTGGTTTTAAACAAAGTGAAAAATTGTTTTAGTTTTTACGGTGTTACAAGTTGGTATCAGAGCCTTGGTTTGAGGGATTCGGATGCACCTTCGGGTAAATCTGGACTCAAACTGAGGAAGTAAGAAAAGTTTTCAAAGAAATGATTTTTTTATAGCAAATAAGAGTTCAAAGAGAAAGCGAGGAAGAGCAGTGTGTACAATCAGCCAGAGCCCGAACGGTGATTTCCCAAAATACCTTACTTTTGTGTTATGAGATATTTATGATGCATTTTTATGAGATATTATGCATGCTAGAGACAGACTAGGTATTTCATATCTTAGGACTAGAGTGGCCTGATTTGTGATGCCTTAGCCTAGGAGTTGCTATTATATGTGATGCACTTTGAGCATGTGATGAGTGAGAGTATACAGTTGGAATCCTTTTAGGGGGATTTGAGTAGAGGAGTAATCTAGGAGAGATGCCTAGATGAGTATTGTGGTCCTTATCGAGGGAATAGTTAGTACCCGCGAGGGGTAGAGTTGCAGAGTTCGGTGGTACTTTTGAGAATGAGCAGAGCAAGCGGGGTTATCGCCCAGAGTAAGTCATATGTATTCTTCGATGCCCGAATGCTACTTGCTTCGTGCTTTGTGGAACTCTCGATGATGGGAGTCAGCTACCAAGTAAATATGACGATATTCAGGAGGTAGATGGCTGACATCATTAGGAGCTCTTCAGCAGCTGATGGCAGAGAAGTGGGAGGACCAAAGAAGAGCCTAGAGAGTAACCTTAGTCAGATAAGTATGCTGACGGAGTAGATCATTTCGCTGAGGAGCGAGCACGCGTGGTGGAATTAGTGAACGAGAAGGTTGAGCAGCTACTTAGGAGCTATGGGATGGTCCGTGTGGAAAGTATAGGTAGATGTGGCAGGTAGTATGGGCCCGTACTACCGAAAGCAGAGGACCTATACTCGATACACGGAGTATTCTGAAGGTTTTAAGTAACAGATTGAGGAGTGATGTTATGGTTCGAGTACCATACATCAGAGCGGATTGAGGAGTGATGTTATGGTTCGAGTACCATACATCGGAGCATATTGAGGAGTGATGTTATGGTTCGAGTACCATACATCGGAGCGGATTGAGGAGTGATGTTATGGTTCGAGTACCATACATCGGAGCAGATTGAGGAGTGATGTTATGGTTCGAGTACCATACATCGGAGCGGATTGAGGAGTGATGTTATGGTTCAAGTACCATACATCGGAGCAGATTGAGGAGTGATGTTATGGTTCGAGTACCATACATCGGAGCGGATTGAGGAAGTGATGTTATGGTTCGATTACCATACATTGGAGCAGATTGAAGAGTGATGTTATGGTTCGAGTACCATACATCGGAGCAGATTGAGGAAGTGATGTTATGGTTCGAGTACCATACATCGGAGCGGATTGAGGAATGATGTTATGGTTCGAGTACCATACATCGGAGCAGATTGAGGAGTGATGTTATGGTTCGAGTACGATACATCGGAGCGGATTGAGGAGTGATGTTATGGTTCGAGTACCATACATCGGAGCGGATTGAGGAATGATGTTATCGTTCGAGTACTATACATCGGAGCAGAATGAGGAGTGATATTATGGTTCGAGTACCATACATCGGAGCGGATTGCGAAGTGATGCCATGGTTCGAGTACCATGCATCTTAGCAAATGATGCTACGATTCTCCAGTTGTCCGGACAGGATTGATTGGTGGAGTTTAGACGCGATGGGGTTTAGGCATGAGGGCCATGATTGAGTCCAAAGAGGCATTTATTGAGAGGAGAGGTGTGAAATTACAGTTTGGGGTTTAGGAGTAAACCCTGCAGGTTGACAATGATGACAATCTTTCCACCAGAGTATCAAGCAGCATGTCGGCCTCGAGAAAAATGATCTGCCATGAGTAGGTAGTCAGTAGGGACTGGGATGGTCAAGGACCACATTACACCTTGATTGAGTATAGTAGGGCGTGTGGTAGCGAGATCAGCAGATAATCTAGACGAGTATATCATGACAGTGGCTCTTCTGTCTATGATAGGTATTGGGCGTGGGAGTAGAGTCCCCCGTTCTTGTGATGATTCATGTGTCGGAACAGGGGTTGAGAAGTCGAAGTTGAGGAGCATGATGATTTTTATTTCAGTCTAAAGAGTCAGTGTTATTAATGGACAGTTGAGATGTTCGGTATCGGGATAGTATGAGATTTTGGACGACTAGAGGCAGTAATGATGAGAAGTTCCTGAGGATTTCATCTGAGATTCAGAGTATTCGAGGTTGATTGATCTCTTCATAAGAGATTATCGAGGGTTGCGTAGCACCTTCCAAAGGGCATATGAAATGCTACTAGTGGAACCAGTTGGTGGGATAGTTGTTAGTGCGTCAGTTGGTGATGGTTCGAAACCTAAGTGGGGGAGAACCGAACTTTATGGAGGGGATCAGAGATTTGCTCGAGGGTGGTTAGAAATCTGGATATAGAGACCTGCGGTTCGGAATCATGAGACCAGGGTTATTAGTGGTCAAGGCAAAGTGCAGAGCGAGATTATGCATGAGGTACGTTATGAGAACGGACGTGTGTCTCCACGGCAGGTGGCCATTGGTCAGGAATCTGGTGGTGGTTAGGGATGTTAAAGGTGGTAAGCTCGTAGGGAGGGTGTGGTGATGCTACGGGGAGCCGTGGTACTCACTAGTCAGAGGTGTGGTGATGCTACGGGGAGCCGTGGTACTCACTAGTCAGAGGTGTGGTGATGCTACGGAGAGCCGTGGTACTCACTAGTCAGAGGTGTGGTGATGCTACGGAGAGTCGTGGTACTCACTAGTCAGAGGATGTTGTGATGCTACGGGGAGCCGTGGTACTCACTAGTCAGAGGATGTTGTGATACTACGGGGAGCCGTAGTACTCACTAGTCAGAGGATGTTGTGATGCTACGAGGAGTCGTAGTATTCTCTAGTCAGCGAGAGGTGGTTATGAGGAAATACTCTTTTATTAGAGCACGCTACATGAGGATCTTGGGCTTGAGTAGCTCTAGTATTGAGTTTTCGGGAGTTTGGTGGTTGAAACAAGGGCGAGACTGGGGTCTCCTGTGACAACCCGAAATTTTCATTATGTACAAACAATATCACTTCATTAGAAGTTATAACAATCACAGTAAATTTTCCGACTTTTTCGTATAAGTTTGAGAAATTCAGGGTTTACACTTTGGGAAATATCAGGAGAGTGGATGCACTAGGGTTTTGTGCAACACTGTTATTCCAACACTCTATTATATTAGAGATCATTTCGGGAATAAAATATTTTCTGCCAAAAATCTCAGGACTATAAATAGAATTCTGAACCAAATTCATTCATTATTCGCATTTTCAACTAGAGAAAAGCCATTTTCTCTCTCACGGATCTTCAGATTTTTATACCAAAACGTGAGTACCTCTCTCTAGTAGTGTTATATAGCTCTTAATGTGTTTATTACATAGATTAGATAGCTAAACAACTAGATTTAGGAGTTTACTCCCTAAGGTGTTCTTGGGCGGTAAACTCCCGAAACAATGCCTAGCCTTTCCCTCGTGATATGCTACTACCTTAGACTCGTATATAAGTGTATTTGGGACATGAAAACAAGAAAGAAACACAAAAGTCTGGGTGTTCAAGGCCCAAGAAGATCTTGGACCGTGAACTCCAAAAACTTGGACCAAAGTGTGCCTTTTGTGCACCTAAAGCCTTGGACATTTACATAGAATTGTTCCCACCTAAATCAAGGACATAAAACACATCAAAAACACTTCCCAAAGTGAGTTTACGACCCTAATAAGTTTCTTGGGCCGTCAACATCAAACTAAGGCACCAAAGTGTACCTAAGGCCTTCATATGCTTTAGGTAAAAGTCTAGAACCTATCCTACATATGCATGAGACTTGAAAGCATCAAAAACACCCTTCCTTAAGAGTTTACGGCCGAAAACTCAAAAGGAAATGGCCTTAGGGCCGTAAACTCCTCAAAGGAGTGTTTCTATGCCCTAAACCCTTCCAAGAATTAAACCACCAACTTAGAATACTTCTAGGGATCATTTGGAACTTCAAAACACAAAATATCACCAAGCTTGGGAGTTCACGACTGTAAACTCAAGAGTTTACAACCGTAAACTCCTTGTGTGATGGTATATGGAGAGTAAACTCATGTATAGGGTCCTTTGGAACCCTAAACCCAAGTGCCTTGTCCCACAATAACTTAGATGCAATCTTTAGGGCTTATAACACTTATATAAAGTGTTTATTATGTTCTAGGATGTCTTAACATTATCAATTAGTAATTTAAGACTAATTGAGTGCATATATGTGTGATTATATGTTCATTAGGATCGTAGTGTGTGTACAAGTCCTCACTTGACACTTAACAATCCTACACTGTCCAGTTCATCCAAACCACCATCTACAGGTGAGTTCATACCCCTTAATCAATGTTTTAAATGATTTTAAATGCTTTAATGGGGGGGGGAATACAAGTAGAAAACAGTATGTTATTAAATCATTCATATGTATTTTATAACTGTGTTTTCATTCAACATATTTCACATACTACCAAATGTGATGCATGAAATGGTTTTCTATCTTAAAAATACTTTGTTATCAAATGTATTACCTTTGAAATGTTTATTAAAATGACATCAAGTCACCCTGTATTATTGTTTCAAAACTCTTTGATATCTTATAAAACCATTACTTTTACCTTCTTAAACAACCAATTATCTTTCAGTTAATTATCATAGGGATAGTTAGAAGAAACAAAACATTATTCCTATTTCAAGGAATCACACAAGAGTCAGTTCATTCATGAGTACATATACATATACTTAACTGATACATGAGTACATATACATATACTTACCTGATACATGAACACATTTACATGAATACCATACATGAGTATTGTTACATAGATGCGTTATCCTGTATTTACTTACCTGGATACTCGTACTTAGAGTCACGAGGAAGATTTATTCGTACTTTCTGTGTAAATTGTCCTGTCTATCCCAGTACCCGGGATAACTAGGCGGGACTAACCATTCCGAATCCCAACTGATTAGCACCAGTGGTTGATGAACATCTACAGATGCCTACGGTTAATACTTATACTAGGTAGATCGATTACGGGACTAACCCTTCCTGCCCCGTGCTGCTGCTACAGAGGATAAGTGGACATGCTTCGGATGTTCATGAGGTTATTCATGTCGCTTACTGCGATGTTGTGTTAGTCCTAGTACCCAGTGATAACACTTACATTTATACTTTCCTATTTACCTTATTTTGTGATAGGATATTCGTGTCGCTTACTGCGATGTTGTGTTAGTCCTAGTACCCAGTGATAACACATACATTAGTACATTTTCCTATTTACTTTATTTTGTGATACATTCACATAAACGAAGAGTTAGACTAAGTACTTTAGTACTAGTCAATAAAAAGGAAAAACTATCATTTTACTTAAAAAAACATTCGGGTCTTGGTAGAAGACTACATTTCATAACTAGTAGGAAATAAGGGATTTTCTAGGGTTTTCAAACTTATATCAATTGTTTCATTTAAAGGTTTTCAAGGCATTCATAACAGCCTTTCAAAACAAGACAATGACACTTAAATACTTATGAATTCACCAGCTTTAAGCTGATACTCCCTTTCAAAATAACTTGTATTCTCAGGTCAACAGTAGACATGTACGATGACCAGGTTTTGAGAAGACGGAGCACAGACAAGTCTCGTCTTTTATTTTTGATTGTATATTTTTGGTGTCTTATTACAATGAAAGAACACACATGTATTAAGACTTTACTTATAATGCAATGGATGATGTTGTTGCTTGTTTACTATTTTACACTGTTGTGATACTATACATGACGTCCTCCACCTCGGAACGTTTTCGCCGTTCTCGGTTTTGGGGTGTGACAGATTGGTATCAGAGCTTTGTTTATAGTTAATATAGTATATCAACCCATAAAAGATATACTAACTATAAATACATAGGGATTAAAACACTCTGTCTGAGAATTATACTTTTAAATAATAAAATATTTAAGTAAGTATACGTGCCTGCATTCATACTAAAACCAGTGTCACAATGACAAGAACAAAAGTATTACGATTGTTGAATATCACAAGTAAGCCTGAGGATATATGGTCAGTCTTGGGAATGGCATAGGATGATCAACTATGTTGGTCCGAGGAGTGATTAGCATATGCCCAAGAATGGTTGTGATATGACAACAAGTCTAAAAACTTACCAATACAACCATAAAAAAATACCATAGGGGTATTTGTTCTTACTGTAATTATCTTAGTCAGTTCGTCTAGTTAGCTATTTCTTATATCCCTTTTCTCGCGTAGATTAAAATGGATGGATTTCACCATGGCGATCCGTAATTCCCAAACCAAGGCAATGCTGGTTGGCTAGAGGCAGAACCAGAAGATGATCACCCAAACCAAGGCAATGCTGGATTTCACCATAGCTATTTCTTAGACAGTTTGTGTCTACGCAGAGATGTGATACCTTGTTAGAGTTGCAGGAGGCCGCCAGGCGGCGTGAGTTGGAGATTGAGTTGCAGCTGAGAGAGCAGAGACAGGCCCCGGTGTAGTCGCAATCGGCGCCAAAACGGTCTAAGACCGTTGATTTCAGATCAGGTAGTCAGAGCAGCCGCACTTGTGAGAAGTGCGGGAAGGGTCATGCCGGAGCTTGTAGGTCTGGAGGGGCGTGTCACAAGTGCGGGAGAGAGGGGCACTATGCGAGGGATTGTCGACAGTCAGCCCCAGTTTAGGATATGAGGATTTGTTATCAGTGCCATCAGGTTGGCCACATGCGAGCCAACTGTCCACAGCTTGCTGTAAGACCGGTGCGGGCTCCAGGACCGGCCACTTTGAGGATTACGGGTGGAGGTCAGGGTGGAGCGGAGCCCCCGAGGGCTCAATGTCGTGCTTTTCAGCTTTCAGCAGAGGAGGTCAGGGCAGTGCCGGATGCAGCTGCGGGTATGTTTCTTCCTTAATGTCTTATTATTTTGTGATTATTTTGGAGTATTGTATATTTGCTAGTCTCATTGTGTGGTTTCTGGTATTGTATTTGTTGTTCCTTGAGGGTTATGGTATGGTTAAGGGTTGGGTGTTGGGAATTTCGTTGGTTATCATTCATGAGGGTTATTAGTGGGAATCTGACGTTTGGTCTGAATGTTGGGCAACATCTGCAGTCTGAGGAGTGGTTAGCTGAAGGTCGGGTTTCTTTCGAGCCGTGATGATCCGTGTTGATATGTGATTTTGTGAAGGTTGCTCGTTCTAGTGGGAACCAGTTCGCATGTAAGGGATTGTGTTATGTAGGGTTGATAAGGCCTAGGGGGATCGGTGATGGCGACCGGTGGTTAATAGTCAGTGCTCTAAGTGGGGGAGAATTGGAAAATTCTCCGAAAGATCGATGGACACGAGGGGTTGTTTAGCTGCTTGGGATTCAGCAGTGGTTCTATCAGCCAAGAGCGTAGGCTGGTATGAGTAAGCGGCATGCATGCGGGGCGGGATGCAGACCAAGGGTGATTATTTTGGAAGGCCTAGGGTCAGGCCGGGTTTGAGTATGGAGGGTGGAGATAGAGTTCGAAACCCCTAGAGGGCTAGAACAATATGCATGGGAGAGTTTTCTGGAGAGATAGCACGGGATGATGAGTGCTAGATGAGCGGTCCGGATAGACTGAAGGCTGGTGGGCGTACCAGTCAGGCCGAAGGATCGGAGAACGGTCCAAACAGGTTGAAGGCCCTGGAGGGCGGTCCAGACCTGTTGAAGGTTCTGAGAGGGGTCCAGATGGGCTGAAGGCCTGGTAAGGCGGTCCAGTCATGCTGAAGACTCTGCACGTGTTAATAGATCTGTATGAGGATATGGAATGAGTATGTCGCGATATGATATCATCAGAAGGTCTGACCCCGGATATTGATCACGATTAGGGTAGGTCGTGCTTGGACTCGAGAAGTCCCTACGAGCGGATTCAGAGTACGTGTGGTGCACGGGATAGCAGTTATGCTATAAGGAAATGGTGTAGTATTGGGTGAGCGCCGTGGCACTTATGGTAGTGGCAGGGCGGCCAAGTGGATTTCCTTGGTAAAGAAAGGAAAAGAAATGTAGCTCCGATAGGGAGTGTAAGATCACGGAAGTGAAGGCAGTAAGGCAGAGTTATGATTTGGGGTGTTCCAATTATGGTTGTTGAGTAGTGTGTCTGCGGCAGTGGTATGGGATCACATCCGGATTGGATGTCTACTGAGGTCACGGAAGGAATTCCGAGGGTATAGAGCCAAGAGGCTTGGAAGGGATGAAGGGATGGAGTCTCGGACTCCCAACTTGATTTTGATCAAGGAATTCTATATGAAGTAGAAATTCATCCCGAGGGATGTGTCATCCTGTCGGCATGGAGTGGATAAAGTTACTCAGATCGGGATTCCGGTGGTTCAGGATTTTCACTAGCTCGTATGAGCCAAGTGGTTATTGTGAATTGGAGCGAGTGATCGGTTGATAAGTGTGGTTATCAGGCGATGAGGCCAGTAGCCGGCTTGAAGCGGTGGTCAGAACACCGCAAGAAAGGGAAAGTTGGGTTTCGGGTTTCGGTGGTTGTGTCTTGAGGAACTTGGTCTAGTTAATGCCAGGTGGTGCATTGCGGGAGTAGTTCTGGAGTTGAGTTGCCGCAGGCTTCGAGGACGAAGCCTAATTTAAGTGGGGGAGAATTGTAACGACCTGTTCTTAAAGTATTTATTTATGAGTCCCCGGGATTTAAGAGGAAGGGTATTTTGGTCCTTTTATGGGAAATGGGTTTCATCCGAGAAGGTTTTGGACCAGGGGTATGTATCTAGAAGCGTAGGGCTTCTCGCCACCTCTTCGTGGATATAAAGTTCATCGAAAACGGAGCTAGAATGAGGGAGGTATGACACTTTGAAGATATTGGCATTTATGGCCCTTAATGGAAAAGGTTGACAATGTAAGCCATGCATGCATGAGACACGCGTGGGTACGCCCAACGTAGGCTGGGTTACGCCCAGCGTAATGAGTAAATGGGCGCAGGTGCAAGGTCGAGTACGCCCGGCGTACTCTTAGAGTCTTAAAACCCTAATTTTAAGGGCAACCACTATATAAGGAACATAATGGTTCCCTCCTCAGCCTCCATAGACACTCTCTTACCCTCAGAAACCCTAGATATCCGTCTTACCTCCATTGTTGGGTGTGGTTGACCTTGGAAAGCTTGGATTAGCAAAGGAAAGCATAAAGGAAGAAAGGAGAAGTTGTCAAAGAAGGAGTGGAGCGGCTGGAGCTTATAGATCTGGAAAGACATCATCCTTTGGAGCCTATCTGAGGTATAAAGCTTCTTGCTTGGCATTCATATTGTATAGATCTATGTGTTGTGAAGTATTGACACCATTCTTGTCCCAAAAGTCCTCATCTTGATGCATGTTTTGAGTTGGTCGAGATTATCTGTCCTTTCAGACCTTAGGAGAGGTCTTGGGTGAGAAAAATGAGGTGTCACACCCCAAAACCGATAACAGCAGAATACGTTTCGGGGTGGAGGACGTCATGTACAGTATCATCACAATTGCATAATAGTAAAAACAAGAAACATACCACTATTTCATTACATAGTGAGTTTAATTACAAGTGTGTTCTGTAAAGTTTCAATAGACACCAAAGGTAATACAAAAATAAGAGATGGATCTTGTATGCTCCATCTTCTCCAAAATGTTGCATCTGTACCTGTCTATCTTTGACCTGAGGATACAAGTTATTTCGAAAACGAGAATCAGCATAAAGCTGGTGAGTTCATAAGAATTTAGTGTAAATTTTGTATAAAATGTATTAGAACATATAGTGTGAAAAACTGCAATTTATATTTAATAATAGTAGAAAATTCTAGAAAATCCTATATTTTCTAGAAAATACATCGTAAGTGAAAACTCTAAGTTGAATGTAAGTTTATCCTTGAAAACAGTTTACTGTAAAAGTGAGGTACTAAATCTTCCAATATATAGTGTAGGTAAAAGAAAAGTTATGCCTGTTGACAGTAATAGTGGTGCGAACTTCCATTAGTAATAGATACTTATTTTACTTCGGGATATTAACTGAGACTTTAGTCTTAGTATTTTAGTGTGGATGTAGTGTATTCCTTTTCCTGTGACCAATAGTGTGAGTAATAGAGGAATCCCATGACCTTCCCGGTTATGCACAGTGTAGTGAAGAAGTGCCATCCCTGGGCCTGCTTGGCTCGGACTGAAGTTAACAGTCGGGATCTAATAGTGTCTGCTCCGTATAGATCTATACATGTAGCATCGCCTTCCTTCCGGAAAGCTCTGGTCACAATATGTAGCGTGTAGAGTATCTTGTAGAGAGTTAGTGTGTTATCTTCCGGATTAGTGTTTTCTCTTGTAATATAGTGTAGTAGTCTTTTATGTAGTTCATAGTGTGTTCTCTTATTAGCGTATCGTTTTGTAATAGTATGAACTATAGTATGTACAATAGTAGCGGTGATAAGTAGTAGCGACCTTAACTATACCTATTATAGTTAACTTAGTGTGTATGGTTCTTGTCAATTTAGTGGTTTAGGCATCAAATGGAATGAAAATACTTGTATCCAACACTAATATACACGATATATAACTAAGAAATCAACGACAGTCGGACGGATAACAACTACCCTAAGCCCACAATCAAACAAGAACAGGAAATAAGGCGAGTCATCGGTCCTAAGTCCTTCAAGTCTTACTTATATAAATAAGTTAGTGTGGTTACATTTTATAAGAAAATTTATTTAATAAAAATCTTGTCCAAAAGGGAACATTTAGAAAATTGTTTACTTAACCAAAATAGTTTTGAAAACACAAAATCCCTTTATAAGGCATAGTGGTAAATCACATGTGATTTGAACTACGGATAGTGAATCACATGTGATTAATTTCCATAAACATGTATAATTGACTTGTATCCCCCCTTAAAACATATAAAAACATTTGAAAGGTTCATTAAAGGGGTATGAACTCACCTGAAACCGAGTAAATCGGGTGAAAGTGTCGGTTGAGCGTTTTGTACCAAATAAGGACTTGTACACCTTTTAAGACCCTATTAACATGTGGAATATGTGTTGTACAAAGAATTAATCATTTTATGCCTTTTATGAAAACATTTAGACATTCTAGCATTGATTCGGGGTCTTAGGGCTTAGAAGTGGTTCTCGGGAATTGTACAAGGCCAAGAAGGGTTTACGGGGGAGTCCAAGAGTTTACTCCCTTGGAGTTTATGGCCCAAAGGCCACTCCTTGGGAGTTTACGGCCGTAAGCCCCTAGGCTTGGCCGTGAACTCTTGTTCTCCTCCCAAAAATGGATGTTAAGGCCTTAAATCAATCCTCTATAATTCTAGTGAATGTCTAGGGCCAATTTGGGGGTTTAAAACCTTCATTTGGTTATGTTTGGGGGAGTTTACGGTCCTAGCTTATTCTTGGGCCGTAAACTCCATTTTGTCCCTCAAAATGTGTTGTTAAATGGCCCTAAGCACTTCCTAAACTCATAACTAAATTCTAGCATGCCTTAGATGAGTTTTTGGGGCAATTTAACATGGAAATTGGGTGTTTACGGCCTAAGCACAAGCTTGGGCCGTAAACCCTCTTTTAAGCTCTAAAAACTTATGTTTTGATGTCCAAACTCATCTAGGTAGTTTCCTTAATTAGTATACAAGCTTAAAGGAAGGAAAAATGGGACTTTGGCCATGATTTGGGGTGTTTACGGCCTAAGGAGCTTCTTAGGCCGTAAACTCCTTGTTTTCCCCTAATTCATATGATTTTTGTGTTCTAAATACAATGAAGTATGTTTAGAACAAGCTAGGGAAGAAACTCTTACGTTTGGAAGCCGGAATTTGCGGTTTTGGAGTCGGAATCGGGTCTAGAGAGAGAAAGTAGTGAGAGAGTGTATGTTTGGGGTGGTAAAAAGGGTGTAGAGTGGCATCCAATTTCCTTAAATATGCCTTGGGTATTGCACCCGGTACCCGACTACCCGATGCTCAAGTTTAACGGGGTTAAAACTTTTTACCCGGGTGAAGTGGTTGAAAAGTAATATAACTTTATTTTGTTAAACGGGGTTAACACTTACAAGTTATATTTACTTATACTAAAATGATAATATCAAGAAATATAAATAATTAGATATTTATTTATTGACGACTCCAAATATTACGGAAATTTATATATAACGACGAATTCCGTTAGTGAAAACGGGATTATGTAACGGAAATAAATTTGGGTTGTCACATGAGGTCCCACGGGTTGTGGTTGTCCCATGTCTGAGATAAGTAGGTCTAAATGGATTAAGACCTTGGGTTAAGAGCTTTATAGACATCCCAAGCAATAAAGTTTAAGACTTTATGAATCCTAGGTATGTTTGGCCTATGGATCTGAAGTTTGGACTTAAGAGCTAAAGCCATTAACATCTTATGAGATGTTGTAGTTCAGCGGAGTTACGCCCAGCGTAAGCTGAGAGTACGCCCAGCATAGCGGGTCTGTGTCCCGATTCCGTTTCGCGAGCATCGTGGTACGCCCAACGTACCAGAGAGGGTACGCCCAACGTACTCCCTCTGTTGGGTTTTCATTTTGGGCCTTAGGAGATTGGGCTGTTATTAGGCTACTAGATCTTGGGCCGTGACTGGACATTGTGGATGGAGTATTGTGGACTCACTAATTATTATGGACCTTGGATCTAGGCCCATTTGGTGAGGTGGGCCCAATCTAGTAAATTGGGCTTTGTTTCGGACTTTTGGTCTTTGGGCCATTAATGGGCTTGAGAACTTATCTAGCGATGGGCCTTTCATATTTTGATTGAGGGCCTTAGTCATGGACCGGATTGAGTTAAGGGTAAATTGGTCAATTTACCCTTGGAAGGATATTGTATTTGGTCTAATGGTTATTTTGCTGCTTCGGATAGTTCGGGATTTTCGGTGAGGCGGTGATTCGGGAATCTGCTTCTTCATTTCAGAGTTTCGGCAGTTGCGAGGTGAGTTATCCTCACTATATCGACAGGGTCTACGACACCAAGGCCGGCCCTTTATCGGATTGTAATTCGGGTATCGTTGTTATGTTATTGTTTTGCTATGTTTGCATCCTGGTAGTTAGGATGGTATTTGTTAGAGACCTGGTTAAGGTCGGTATCCTGGTATATAGGATGATGCTATGCTAGTGACCGGTTAGGTCGGTATCCTGTGTAGAGTATGTCATGCAATGTGGTCTGTTAGATCGGTTTGATTGGATATGAATTGTATGTGATTGTATGTTTATGTGCACATGGTTGTTGGACTGGGATTGGGTTGAGGCGGGACCTACTTTGTGCTGTAGGCCAACATACCCAAGGTGGACCGGATATTCCGAAGGCCCAACGAGCTGTCCGGATAGGCTGTAGGCCCCACGAGGGTGGACCAGACGTGCCGAGGCTCGAAGAGTGGACCAGGCCGACTGAAGGCCCGGTGCGGCGGACCAATCATACTGTAGACTCAGAGAGTGGACCAGGTGGATTGAAGGCCCGATGCGGGCGGACCAACCACACTGCAGACTCGATGGATATGGCTAGACTCGGAGGGTGGACCAGGTGTGCTGAAGGCCCGGTGCGGCGGACCAGTCACACAGTAGACCCGAAGTGCATGAATGTTCTGTGTTATGTTATGTTATGGCATGTTGTGCGCGTATGGTGTATGTGGTTGATAGTTTGGGGGTATCTCACTAAGCTTTCGAGCTTACAGTTGTGGTTTAATGTTTTTCAGGTTCTTCAGGAGACCATGGCAAGGCAAAGGCGTGATCGTACCGCTCCTCATGATTATGTTTTATGATATGTTTCTGGGAAGACTCTGATAATAATTGTATTGAAAACCTTTTTGTAATAACTTTGTGAAACCGGGTTGTTTTTGAAAAGTTTAAATTGGCTTAAATTTTTAGAGTGTTATAATAACAGATATTTTTTTTAACATAAAAAACCCGAATTACCTGAAACCCGAAAAAGTTATCCGATCAACACCCCTACATTTTTCTAATCAAAGTTTTATCCTTATTACCTTTAAGTAGAAGCATTTCTAAATTTTAAGACTTATAAAATTCATCAATGATTATAGTCCCCTATCTGAAACATAGTGCAAATCCATCAAGTTTACTTTGCTGAAATATACAAAGTTATCCCAAATTAACTTCAATGTAATCAACTTCATTCTGGTGTAAATATGATAACACATCGTTAGGGTTGTTCTATTTAACTGGACTTGTCCACTTATTTTACTAGTCAAAGATTGCAAGAGGACACTAGCAAGGAAATTCCAAGTGACGAAGAAGTTTTTTCTTGATTTGAACATTCAAATATTCTCAATGAAACCATAACCATTTGGAAAAGATCTTCATCGTATGGTTCAACAAAATCACGATTAACATCTAGACTAGGCATAGCAATCAGGTTGTGTAAGGGTTGGTGGGTCACGGGTTGACGTGTTAGCGGGCCAGAAAACATAAATTCAACATATCCTATACAATATATGGGTTGGCGGGTTACGGGTTAGTGGGTTGGAAACCTCAACCCAACCCAACCCATATAACCCGTTTAAGTATATGAGTTCATGAGTTCACAAGTTAGTGGATCGAACCCATATAACCCATTTAATAAATAAGCAACACATTTTCAAAATTGAGGTTTTTTCAACATAAATTCACAAAGTGATTAAAGTAATTAACATAAAAAGTTTTCAACATAAATTCATAAAGTCGTTAACATCCAAATAAAATTGAAAAATAAAAACATTCATACAAAGTTGATGCGTTTTTCGTTCGTGATTTGTGAGTATCTAAAAATGACGACATGTGTTTTTTTTTATTAGGGCACCGCAAATACAGACTAGCTACATACGAATACGGAAGGAATACAATGATACAAAATATTATGAATACAAAAGGAAATCAGATTTCATTAAATATCTATTTTTTAAATGTTATATATATATATATATATATATATATATATATATATATATATATATATACTACTGAATTTAGGAGGACCGTGTTGAGCACGGCCCACGAAGGATAATTTTGGAATTTAAAAAAATGACGTGCAATATACGATCTTAAGGGGCTTCATATAAGTTAAATTTTGTTGATGTAGACATGTTGAAATGATCTTTTTCTATTTTTGTGGCGGGGTGGTATTTATTGTTTATATTGATAACGTAGATTGAAGTATGCATTTTGTATAATACTAGTTGTTTTGTAATATATCTACTTTCCAAATGTTTCCATGGTTGCATAGGTTATAACCAAGTTACTTTTGCTTGTTTTCTTTTTCAAATTTTAAGTAGGTTTTTATTTTTAACATAAAAGTTAAATAGTTGTATATTGCATATTAGGCAAGTTATTTTAATAAATTAAAATTTTGTTTTACCAAATCATTTGATTATGGTTGTTTATGTTAGATAATTTATCTTTCAACATTTCTTATTTGACAACATTTTATATAACTGATACGTTGTATATAAATAAAAGAAGAAAGTAATAAATCCATTTCTTATTTGACAACATTTCATATGTTGTATATAAATAAAAGAAGAAAGTTATATAAATAAAAGAAGAAAGTATTAAATCCATTTCTTATTTGACAACATTTCATATAACTGATACGATGTACATAAATAAAAGAAGAAAGTATTAAATCCATTAGATATTTTTGAAGGGATAAATGAATAAAATAATGTCATCTCTATGGACATGCCCAACAACTTAAGTACCGTTTTATAAAGTTGTTACTATGGAAGTGGTGTGTATGGAAGGTCCAGAGCCTTCAATGTGTACGATCCCCTGTTTTGATGTTTTTGAGATGATTTCCTCGACTTTGTAAAGCTGAATTGAGCCCCTTAACCTTCCCCTCTATCCCCCTGTATTCTATTCAGTTCCTGCGGATCTTTTTGAGTTTGAAGTTTTTTGGGGAGTTTATGGTCATTACATGCACCAACCAACTGGAAACAAAGCTGAATTACAGTAGATGTTGAACATGTTTGCTTGCATATGGTTGGAAAAAAAATGAGGTTGCATTTGAGATAAGTAACTAAATGGACTTATTTTTGCATCACTTTAAGTCAATTGCCTATGCTCATGAGTCATGACTAACACAGACTATTTGGTAAATGTACAACTCTTGTAGCCCCAAACCAGCCACATGTTACAATAGCCTAGTAACAGATGGTTAAAAGGTAAGAAACACCACCTTCAACAGCTTTTACAACCAAATTATCTAGAAATTCTTCCCAAAAACAATTTGTAGCAGTGAAAACATGAGTGGAGCAATTTTCTGAAGGCTTAACGACAACATCATTCCCAGATGTATCAACAGATAACACTGCAAGGCGGGTTTGAAAAATAGATTAGCAAACTAAAAAAGGTAGGCGTATTGTGCTTGGACTCGGACTAATAAGACAGATGACCAAGTGATCCCTCCAGCCCTTGTAATTTCTCCTTCTTCCTAACTACCCCTCCCCTGTCTATGTGTGTCAAATATGGCTTATACAAAAGAACAAAGTGAATCTCCATGTACCTTTAATTCAAATATTAAGGTAGTAAGAGAACAAAGAGCATGAAAACTCTTACTAATACATTCAACATTAGCAAAATTCTTTCCTGGTTATTGATGTGAGCTACATAAGTAATCAAATCAAAAACAGTAATAAACATCAGTATATAAAATTTGAAACCCCGATAAGTTGATTATAGACCTCACTTCCAATTAATGAAATCATAAGTTAAAGGTACCATACCTGAAACTGGATGAATGGATAAAAAATTATTGTCCTTGGTTCCTCATAGGTTAGTTGCATTAGAGTTAAATAAATGGATCAAAACCCACACACCTGTCTCTAAAAACCCTTTCATCCACGAGACTTTCAGTTTTAGAGATTCGCCATTATAAGTCTGGTTGTCGGTCTCATCAAGCAATTTATCAAACTTGTAAGATATTACCTCTCCTTATACATGTGCCCCTTTTTAAAAAAATTCCAATCATGTTATTCAAACACAAAAAATAGTAATAATAATTTAGATAATGAAATAAGATGGAGTTTTATTGAATAAACATCAAATTTAAAACCCTAAATAGCAAAATCATAGGAAAATTGATACAAACCTTGGCAGAGGTGATAGTCTAAAAGCCACCAATTCTAGTCAACATCTCATAGTCCATTTAAAAGTACCTTAATTTTAAAAGTGAAGTGAAACTATCAATTAACCAACACAATTCAACAAATAGCTTCTCATGATTCCAAGTACATATTGTAAACAAAATTACCTATATTACAAGAAAGAATGGGATAGTAGAAAATAAACACGGATCAAGATCAATCAAGTAAAATAATAGCCAACCCCATATTAACTCTGAAGGTGTTCTTGTGGAAAAGCAGAAAGGATTTTCTGATTTGAAAGGTTTAGCTGATTCAAGAACATTGTTTCTTGATCACTAGTCATACACCTTTCCTGATGCTAAATAAATGTTCAAAAATGAATAAAACTATAGATTTCGGAAATCAAATCTTCAAATTACTTCAATGGAAAAAGAGAAAGAGGAGAAGGAGATGGACCTATCAGTTACTAATCCCAAAAAAAATCAAATCAATTGCCTTCTGTTAGCATATACATAGTTAAATACGTTGAGGGAGAGAGAGAGAGAGAGAGAGAGAGAGAGAGAGAGAGTACCTGTACAAATACAGAACATGAGGATCTTTCCTTGAAATACATTTTGTATCTTCTCACTTTTGGGTCACTGAAGTCATATCCTCCACAATTCATTCAAACAGGTTCTTCCAAATGATCAATTATAAATTACAAAATCTAAATTACAATGTGAAAATGTAAAGAATACAAAACCTAAATGTAAAAATGTAAAAATTACAAATTACAAATTACAAAATCTAAATTACAATATACAAAAATAAAAACCAAATTTAACGAAATGAGACCAAATACAAAATCACAAAACCCACAAACCGTATATTAAAAATTTGAAATAAAAAATAAACAATACAAACCCTTGATTATACACACCAGAAATATAAATTAAACAAATGAAATTGTACATACCTTAAATATAGAAAAAAAGATGGAGTCGGCGTCAAGAAAAGAAAGGAAGAAAACACAAGAGAAGAAATAAAGCATCCACACAAGAAGAAACGAACCTTGGAAAGTAGAACTGTATAAGTGTGAAGGCAGTCGAGAAATCTGACGTCTCATGTAAGACATGTGCCATCAAGAGAACGTTGAAAAGGATTACTCGGCCAAAATTAACCAAAACTGGCGGTAAAAGGGGAGGGGCAATGCAAGGAAAACCAGTCTTGAAGTCCTCAGCATTAGCTTGACGTAATGATGATCAAAAGCAAGCAAGCAGCTCTACGTCGGGAAACGATGTCGTTTATGAGAACCTTAATTTGATGTCAGTCTGAGGCAACGAAGTGTTGATTGGAAGGAGACAATGGAGATAGAGATAGTGACAGAACGGTTTTTGTTAAGTTACCATCTGAAAATTGAAAATTCAATCAAGAAATCATCTAATAATAGTCAATAAATTCAATGCAAAAATTTGTAAATCCAAAAGAATCAAAATTGAAGACCTAAAAAACATTAATTGATTTCCAAAATAGTTATAATTTCATAAGACGGAAGAGACGGGAGAGGCGACAAACGACCCAAAAACAACAATACCTTAGGAGTATATAAACTTAATCGTGTACAGATAGGTATCCAGAGGAGGAGGGGGGTTTAATTCAGAAAAAATTTTCAGTTATATTTGTTTTGTTGCAAAACACTTTAACGTATCCGCAGAAATGGATAACGGTTACATATGTTTTTTTCAACAAAATAATTTTCGTAAAACATTTTTTAATTTTAGAAAACTATAATAATCATTACTTTAATATACATAAAAACATTTTTTTTGTTTTTTTATTTTTAGAAAGCTATTTTTATCAAAAAATTATTTTAAATATACCAAAATTCATATTTTTTTTATTCTCTATAAATAGACATCCATATTGATATAGTTTTAAGATAAAATAAAAAAAATTATATTTTTTAGAGTTTCAGCTTGTTATTCATAAGTGAATAAAATCAGATCATATTTTTATTACAGTACATTAGTTATTCATTTATGAATAAAACATATGATTAACATTTTTACAGTTTAAGTATCATTCATATATAAATATAACACGTAATAAGTTTCTTACCTAAAATATATTTTTTTACATCATCTTTCGTAACATGTTATATTTATATATGAATAAAATTTGTATTACTTGTCGTCATATGTTATATTTATATATAAATAAAACATTTATCAAATTTTTATTCAATTAATTTGTTATTCGAATATGAATAAGTAGTATGTTAATAAAAGACGAAGTGTTTTGGAAATTTGAGCTACTTATTCATATATGAATATAACTTGTGAGGAAGACTAATACACATTTTATTCATATATGAATGTTGTAAAGAGTTTATTATATGTTATATTAATATATGAATGATGTTTCAACTGTAAAAAAAAATATTCATATTTTTATTCATAAGCGAATAACGAATGTACTGTAGTAAAAATCTGATGCATTTTTATTCACTTATGAATAACGAGAGTTGAAACTATAAAAAAATAAAATTTTTATTTTATCTTAAAACTATATCAATATTAATGTCTATTTATAGAGAATAACAATTTATGAATTTTTATATATTTAAAATTATTTTTCGATAAACATAACTCCTTAAAAATTAAAAAAACGAAAAAAAAAACTATGTTTTTGTATATATTAAGATAATGATTAGCATAGTTTAAAGAAACATGTTTTGTTGGAAAACGCATGTGTATTCCTTTCCCATTTCCGCCGGTACGTTGGAGGCTTTTACGACAAAAATTAATGATTGGCTGACAATGATTCCCCCATTCTCAACCTTTTTTATTTTCTCAATTGAACTTACCTCGGTATATATATATATATATATATATATATATATATATATATATATATATAGAGAGAGAGAGAGAGAGAGAAAAGTGAATATACCCTTAGGTACCCAAACTCACAATACTACGTCGTTATGTATCATATATATATATATATATATATATATATATATATATATATATATATATATATATATATACATTGTAATTCTCCAATGTTCTTATAATTCAACTTCTAACATGATTTACTTCCAAGATTTTTATACATTTCACATTTATCTTTCTCTTACATAATTTTCATTTTTAACTATAATATATATAGTTTAACAGGTATTCGGCAAAAAGATGTGATATAAGATGAAGATAATAGTGAAATTTCAAAAAATCTTAAAGTAAATTAAATTAGGGTTGAAGTTTAAGAACATTATAATGAATATATCAAACAAAACGACATATTATGATAAGTTTGGGTACCTAAGGTTATATACCCTTAAGGGTATGTTCACTTTTCCCATATATATATATATATATATATATATATATATATATATATATATATATATATATATATATATATATATATATATATATATATATAGAGAGAGAGAGAGAGAGAGAGAGAGAGAGAGAGAAATGAATATACCCTTAAAGGTATATAAGCTTACGTACTCAAACACACCATAATATATCATTTTATTTGATATATTCATTATAATGTGCTTAAACTACAACCATTAACTTGATTTATTTTCAAGATTTTTGAAATTTCACTATTATCTTTCTTTTACATTACATCTTTTTGCCAAACACCTAATAGGCTATATATATTGTAGTTGAAAATGAAAATTATGTAAGAGGAAGATAAATGTTTAATTTATAAAAATCATGGAAGTGAATTAAGTTAGAAGTTAAATTATAAAAACATTTGACAATTAGAATGTGTTATATGATACAAAACGATGTAGTATAGTGAGTTTGGGTACGTAAGCTTATATTCCCTTAAGAGTATATTCACTTTTCCCATATATATATATATATATATATATATATATATATATATATATATATATATATATATATATATATATATATATATATATATATATATATATATAGGGGATAGGGAATATACATTACAGCCCCACCTAAGCTTAGGTACTAAACCTCTAAAATATGTCGTTTTAACTTAGTAATTATACTTGGTTTGGTTTTCACTTGGTAAATATATCGTCCCTGGTAACATTTCTTTCCTCCATTATCGTTTATTAGTTCACCCCACTGAACATTATTGTTTTCCATGGTCGAAGATAATCAACGTTATTGCTTCATTATCAAAACTATTGTGTCGATTATGAATCTACATCTTCTAATGTTAATCATGAATCCCCTAATCGCAATCTGTATGTAATAAAACAACATATTTTGATGAGGTTTAGTACCTAAGCTTAGGTGGGGCTGTAATGTATATTCACTTTTCCCACACACATACACACACATACACACACACACACACACACACACATATATATATATATATATATATATATATATATATATATATATATATATATATATATACTATCTTATTATACAAACCTTACTATTTCTAAAAATAGATTTAAGACGTCCAAACCTTTAAGCTGAATGTACAAACATTTATCAACAAATTACAAAATACAATGCATTAAGTACAAATGTAAAATTAATATTGAAAAATTCAAACCTACATCCTTATCTTACCCAATATAGAGGATTTAAATTTCTAAAAAATCATACTTTTTGGTCAAAAGTTGAATTTTAAAAGGTACAAATGAAATTGCATTACATACAATCATTTTATGCATTAACTAATCATACTTTATGCATTAACTAATCATACTTCTGGTCAATAAGTAAAAAAGTCAAGATAAGAATTATAGTATCATTCAATACCGATTCTTACCAACATTTAAGGAGTTATAATTATATTCAAACTTGAATCCCAATTATCTCGGCCCTTTCTTCTTAAATTCATCGATGGTTTCCAGTCACATACAATTTTATTTTTTAGGATCCACGATCAATGGATGTAAACTACACGGTGGTACAGGAACGAATACATTGCTCTCTAATCGTCCTTAAAAACCCATTGAGATGCATTCGAAAGCCATACCACCACTTCCATCGTCAGAGATTTCTTCTCCAGATCCTACCGATGTTGATCTACCGGTCACAACGACTTCAAACGTTTCCTCCATAACATCACCAAACCCCAACATCGAAACACTAGCACAACATCGTTCCCGTATCTAACGACTCTGCTACTTCGCTTTTCATCGGCATCACAGAGGTTCATTTTTGTTCTCTCTCTCTCTCTCTTGACCTTACTTAAGAAGATCTGGACCGATCTATAAAAATTATTTCATCTTTCTGTTTATGATAATCAGCCATGGCTACAAAACATGTTAATCCTTTGTTATTTTACAGAGAGCAATGTATTTACGGCCTAAGCATGTGCTTGGGCCGTAAACCCTCTTTTATGCCCTAAAAACCATTGTTTTGAGGTTGAGATACTCCTAGATAAATTCCCCAACTAGTATCTAAGCTCAAAAGAAGGAAAATCGAGACATTTGGCACCATTTTAGGTGTTTACGGCCTAAGGAGTTTCTTAGGCCGTAAACTCCCTTTTGATGGTCATTTGGTGTGATTTTTGAGCTAATGCAACAATAAATGATGTTTAGAATGAGTTAGGGTAGAAGATCTTACGTTTTGGAGGCGGAATTTGCGGTTTTGAAGTCGAAAACGAGCTAGAGAGAGAAAGTAGAGAGAGAGAGTGGAGTTTGAGTGGTAAAAGAGTCCTAGGAAGTGTTCCATCTTATTTATATAGGTCTCGGGTGTTGCACCCGATATACGACTACTCGATGCTAAAGCTTAACGGGGTTAAACTTTTTACCCAGGTTAAATGGTCGTATAATAATATAACTTTATTCCTTCAATGGAAATAACATTTACGTGTTATATTTGTTTTACTATGATGAAAATAATCACATGAAATATAAATAAATAGGTAACTATTTATTTATTTGACAATCCCAAATTACGGAACTATTTATAAAATGACATATTCCGTTAGCGGATACGAATTAATATAACGGAATAAACGTTGGATTGTCACATCATCCCCCCATTAGGGGAATTTCGTCCCGAAATTTAGAATTCAAAACAGTTAAGTTATTATAGTACTACTAAGCGAAGAGGTGGGAATATTTGAGTTTCATTTGATCCTCGCGCTCCCAAGTGAATTACGGTCCTCGCTTGGCGTTCCACCGAACCTTCACAATTGGAATGCGGCTTTGTTTCGTTCGTTTTACTTCTCGATCCATAATCTCCGCAGGCTCTTCCACGAAGTTGAGGCTCTCGTTGACTTCGATCTCATCAAGTGGAATTACAAGAGTTTTGTTGGACAAGCATTTCTTCAAGTTTGACACGTGGAAGGTAGGGTGTATGTTACTTAGCTCGTGAGGTAGGTTGAGTTTGTAAGCTACAGGGCCGATTCTAGCGAGAATCTTAAAAGGCCCTATATACCTTGGGTTCAACTTTCCACACTTTCCGAAGCGTATCGTGCCCTTCCAGGGTGAGACCTTCAAAAGGACTCGGTCTCCCACCTGGAATTCCAAGGGTTTTCTCCGTTTGTTTGCGTAGCTTTTCTGTCGATCCCTGGCGGATTTTAATCGTTCGCGAATCTGTACAATCTTCTAGGTCGTTTCTCGAATGATCTCCGGACCCGTGAGAGCACTGTCAGGAACTCGTCCTTTAGCTAACTGAGTATCACCCACTTCAGTCCAGCATAGAGGGGATCTGCACTTCCGACCGTAGAGGGCTTCAAATGGAGCTGCCTTGATGCTCGTATGATAACTATTGTTGTAGGAAAACTCCACAAGGGGTAAGTGTGTATCCCACGATTTTCCGAAGTCAATCACACAGGCTCGCATCATATCTTCTTCTAAGGTTTGGATCGTTCTCTCACTTTGTCCGTCCGTCTGCGCATGGTAGGCTGTACTCATGTCCAGCCTCGTCCCTAATGCTTCTTGTAGTGATCGCCAAAATATCGAAGTAAACCTACTATCTCTATCCGAGATAATAGATATAGGGACGCCATGCAGCCATACTATTTCCTTAATGTATGTTCTTGTGAGTTTCTCCATCTTGTCCGTTTCCTTGATGGGTAGGAAGTGTGCGGACTTGGTCAATCTGTCGACGATGACCCAAATGGTATCCAATCCACCCAATGTCTTGGGCAGCTTGGTTATGAAATCGATTGTTATCCGTTCCCACTTCCATTTCGGTATCTCTGGTTGTTGGAGGAGACCCGATGGCTTCTGGTATTCGACCTTGACCTTCGTGCAAGTAAGGCACTTACTCACGTAGGTAGCAATCTCTGCTTTCATGTTAGGCCACCAGTATAGCTTTTTGAGATCCAGATACATCTTATCCAAACCTGGGTGAATGGAGTATCGAGTGTTGTGTGCTTCCTTCACGACCAAGTCTCTGAAACCTCCGTGGCGCGGAGTCCAGATTCGGCCCATGAGATAGTAGGCTCCGTCATCCTTGACCTCCAAACTCTTATCCATTCCACGTAGGGATTCTCCCGTCACATTCTCAGGCTTTAAGGCTTCGAGCTGAGCCTCCCTAATCTGTGCGGATAGATGCGAATGGATAGTCATTGTTAACGACTTGGTTCTTCGACCATAATACTCTTTTCTACTCAGAGCGTCTGCTACCACGTTGGCTTTCCCCGGGTGATAACGAATTTCGCAGTCGTAATCGTTGAGTAGTTCGACCCATCGGTGTTGTCTCATGTTGAGCTCCTTCTGGTTCAGTATGTGTTGGAGGCTTTTATGATCAGTGTATACTATGCTCTTCATTCCATACAAGTAATGCCTCCATATTTTTAGAGCGAAGACGACCGCCCCTAACTCAAGGTCGTGAGTGGTGTAGTTAACCTCATGTGTCTTTAGCTGTCTTGAGGCATAGGCTATGACCTTACCTCGTTGCATCAAGACACAACCGAACCCTTGGTTCGACGCATCGCAGTATACCACAAAGTCGTCTGTCCCTTCGGGAAGGGATAACACCGGTGCGGTGCATAGGGCTCGCTTCAGAGTTTGGAATGCCTTCTCCTATTTCTCTTCCCAGTCGAAGGTTACGCCTTTCTGTGTCAACATGGTGAGAGGTTTCGCAATCCGAGAGAAGTTTTGAATGAATCTACGGTAGTAGCCAGCGAGGCCTAGAAATTGACGAATTTCTGTAGGCGTCTTCGGTGCTGACTAGTTCTCGATAGCTTTAATCTTGGAGGGATCCACGTGGATTCCTTCTTCACTAACCATGTGTCCTAAGAATTCAACTCTTTTGATCCAAAATTCGCACTTAGAGAATTTCGCATATAACTTCTCCGATCGCAGAGTTTCTAGGACCCGTCGTAGATGATTCCGGTGTTCTTCCTCGCTCCGAGAGTAGATGAGTATATCATCAATGAAAACGATGACGAACTGATCTAAGTATGGAAGACACACCCTATTCATCAAGTCCATGAACACCGGAGGTGCGTTAGTCAGTCCAAAGGGCATTACCACGAACTCGTAGTGTCCGTATCGGGTTCAGAAGGCTGTCTTCGGAACATCTTCCTCAAGCACCCGTAACTGGTGATACCCGGACCTAAGATCAATCTTGGAGAAGTAACTCGCCCCTTGTAGTTGGTCGAACAGGTCGTCGATGCGGGGAAGAGGGTAGCGATTCTTGACCGTGAGTTTGTTGAGTTCCCTATAATCGATGCACATACGAAACGATCTGTCCTTCTTCTTTACGAACAAGACCGGAGCTCCCCAGGGTGAGAAGCTCGGTCTTATAAAGCCCTTGCTGAGCAGCTCGTTAAGTTGACGGGATAGTTCTTACATCTCGGCCGGCGCCAAACAATAGGGCGACTTAGCTACGGGAGTAGCTCCTGGGACTAAGTCGATTCTAAACTCAACCTGACGTTTGGGAGGTAAACCTGGAAGATCCTCTGGGAAGACGTCAGGGAAGTCGCAAACAACGGGGAAGTCTTTTGGATCTTTTGCTTTCTGGCTTGTGTCTTCGACGTGTGCAAGAAAGGCGCGATATTCTTTACGCAAGTATTTCTAGGCCTGAAGACTGGAGATGATACGAAGGCTCGTACCGGGTTTGTCTCCATAGATCAATAGAGTTTCGCGAGTTGGTGAATTTAGGCGGATGGCTTTGTCTAATCACAGGATATCGGCGTGATGTAGACTCAACCAGTCCATGCCAACAATGACATCGAAACTCTTGATTGAGATTGGTATAAGGTCGATTGGAAATGAGTGATCGTCTAACGTGAGGGTACAACCTATGTAGATTTCGCTAGAGCTTCCGGTCTTTCCGTTAGCCATTTATACGACGAATGTTTCTTTTAGTGGTTGCGGGGGTTGTTTAAGTAAGTGTTTAAAGTTTTGGTTTATGAAGCTTCTTTATGCACCACTATCGAATAAGACACGGACATAAGAGTTGTTGAGAAGGAACGTAACCGTGACTACTGCGGGATCCGCTACTGCTTCGTTGTGACCGATAGCGAGTAGTCTTTCGGTTCCTCCCGCGTTCCCAGCCTTCAGACAGTTCTTCTTGAAATGGTCCGCTTCACCACAGCCATAACAGGTCTGGGTCACTCCTGAACCGGAAACTTGCGAGATAGGTTTGGGTGGGGCCCTGCAAAACCGAACAGTATGGCCCTTCCGGCCGCAGTTGGAGCATTGCAATTCATGGCAGGGGCCGTTGTGGTGGAAGGGGAACTTGGGACACTTGGGCAGGTTCCCAACATAAGCTTTTGCCAGTGCAGGAGTGGCTGGAGTGGTGGCAGCATGGACAGCTACAATTTGTTGATCTTTGGAGGAGGTTTGAGTTTTTTTGCCCTTTTTCTTATCCCAACACTTTCTCTTTTTGTCAGTTCAATTGGGTGGGGCAGTGGCAGTTGTAGTTGCTGTTGCTGGGGTGGAAGAGACTTCATGGTTGATTAGACTCTGGGCCAACTCATTGGCGCTGTCGAAGGTGGTAGGGCGTGAGGCTAGAACGTTTCCTCGATACGGAGGCATTAAACCCCAAATGTATCGTTTGATCTTCTTGCTTTCTGTAAGGATCATGTTAGGACACATAGCCGCCAAGTCGCAGAACCTGGCCGTGGAGGCTGTTATGTCGGTCCCTTTCATTTGGAGGTTCCAGAGTTCCTCTTCAAGTTTCTGGATTTCGCCCCTTGGGCAGTACTCCCTTCTCATGAGGTCCTTGAGTATGTCCTAGCCCATGGCGTTGGCTGTTACCAAGGAGAGTGCACTGACATGGCCATTCCACCATGTCAAGGCCCTGTTAGTGAGGGTGGCGGTAGCGAACTTGATTTTGCTCTCCTCAGGGTAGGAGCACATTTCAAAGACAGCTTCCGTTCTTTCGAACCACTGAGACACTGCTAGAATTCCTCCAGTACCATCGAAGAAGGTAGGTTTGAAGTTCATGAAGTCCTTATAAGTGCATCCCTGCACTCTTGGATGGGCTTCACCAAATCTAGAGTTGCCACCGCTCGCATCACCAGAGTTCATCTGAGCCATGGCTGCCGTCACAGCTGCAGTCACAACCGTTTAAAACAGCACTGGATCGAACTGCGGAGGAGGAGGTGGTGGAGGAGGGGTTTGAGATGCTGGTCTGCCTCTGTTTGGACGCTTGCATGGAGGCATCTTTTACTGAAAGTTCACAGAAATGATAGCAATAGTAAGAGTCTATTGCTTGTGTGATGAGAGTGTTTTATAGACTAAATCAACATAATCCAAAGATTAGAAAGAGAGTCATAGCAATAGAGTAGTTAACTGCCAAATTACTGGTATTAATGATGCAATGCATGTTTGTGAAAAGTGACCTAGCAGTAGGTCTTACATCAACCATAAGGAAAATGTTGGCAGTTTAGAGGCCTAATTAGAGTACTTCTAAAGCTAGAAATGTTTACAGACAATTGCTCTACGGAGCAAACAAAGGAAAGGCTAGTCCTTAAACAAAAGAGTGAGATAATTAGACATCTTCTAAGGGTGACGGGTACTCATTGGGCGAACCCTCAGATCAGCTAGTTGATGCATAACTTCCTGAAGGTGTCGTCCATGATCCCTTTGACGTGCTCGAAGTTCCCTAACTTCGGCTCGGGATGCAGCTAGCTGTTGCTGCAGAGCCTCATTGGTCCTCCTCGTCCTGTCCATAGCTTCTTCAAGTTGGCGGATGCAAACAGTGTTGAGGTTTGAGTTAGCATTCACTTCTACAACTCGGCCAATAGCTGCTTGACCCTGCTCGTCATTTCTGGCAATCCTTCGAACCATGATGGGCAGAACTGTCACACCCCCGAACCAGACGGCGTAAACGTCCGAGGGCTGTTGTGACTCAATTGAATACCATCACAGTGAATATACATGAAACATAACATCATTCATCACCATGCATTGAAATAGTACAACTGGTAGTGTTTACATTTAGTACCTTGTTTCAAAACATTACATCCCCAAAAAGTAGATTGTTCGATACTAGTTAAACAAACAACAAGACATCACTGAGTACATTTTTCCCTTCGATTTACCTGTTACCTGAGAATACAAGTATTTTGAAAAACGTCAACATATGAAATGTTGGTGAGTTCATAAGTAATGTTTGAAACATAATGTTTTGTATTATTTTGAAAAATCACCAGAAAATCCGATATTTTCTGAAAAGATTATTGTAAGTACGAAAAAGTGTGAAGATCTGTAAGTATGCTTGTTTGTTTCTATAAATGTGAAAAATTGTTAGACTTGGTATGTATCTCGTAGGTGTATGTGTTGAAATCCCTAGAAAAACCCGATGTTTTCCTAATACTTTGAATTACGCGTTTTATATTTTGTTATACCGTTGCGACGTGTGTATTCGATAATTCCAGGTGACATTGGATTAATTATGGATTGTGAATTGTTATAAACACGCATTAATGAAAATGACTAGTTTACGACTATACAAACGATCCCTTAGGCGTCGTCTGTACTACTCACTTAATCCAACCACCCTGACTTCTCATAGCCCCACAACCGAGGAGAAAAGAGGGTGCGAAGCCCCCGTTATTTCCATAAGTCGTTCAAGGCTATCGTGAATGCGAAAGGCCCATGGCCCGAATCGCATTTGTGAATTCTCGACTTTGCTAGCAGTACCAAAGGACCCTTGGGGCCCAACAGCACAAAAGCCATTGAAAGTCCTTTTACACGGAATTAGGTCATATAAGACCCAACAACATGTAAGCGCGTTTCCTTCGGGCCTAAAGATCATGTCATTGGGCTAGCTAGGCCCAACAAGCACGATTTGAAACTTTCGGGACCAAAGATGGTGTATCGACCTCTGGTGAATTCCCACGTGTGTATTGACTTCCCGAAATTTCCACGTGTGTATTGGAGTATCGTCGTGTATTGATTTTTGATTCGTTATTGATTCGAGAGCGAATCAATTCGTTTGATAACGATTTTGGTGTTGAAGGTGTATTATATTTCGCCGATAGTCGTGGTACTAGTATTTTATCATAACGAATTTATTGTTTAAAACATTAGAATTTTTCTTTTTGCAGCCCCTTTCTTGGATAAATTTACACTTTTAACCCTTTGTATAAAAGAATTTCCATTTTAGTCCTTAAACCATTTTTCTTGACACTTTAGTATCAAAACTTGTTGAAAAGGTATTTTTCAGCTCAAATTTACTTGAAAAACAGTTTTAGTCCCTCAAAATGAAGTTTTCTCGGTTGAAACCTCTATTTTCGCAATTTTTACACTTTTGACCCAAAATGGAAATTTTTTGCATCTTTGGTCCCTTTTGAATATGAAAAGTGTTTTTAACCCTTAAAATGGACTTGGTGCACTAGTAGTCCCCTGTTTTACAGAAAAGTGCAGTTTCAGCCCCTCTAATTTAAAAATCTTGCAATTTGGGCTTTATTGGGCCGAGAAGTTCATTTTTGGCCCATTATGTTTAAAAATTCACATTTTAATCCTTCAAAAGAGTAAATTTTCAGAAAATACATTTTTGAAACTGTTTTGGCTCATCTCAACCCTCAGAATTTGTATTTTGTCGTTTTGGGCCCTTTAGTTTTATATTTTTAGCATTTTGAGCCCAAAAATGGGTTTTAAGCCCAAAGATGTTCATATTAACCAACTTGGTTATTTTTCTAGAATTGATTTGTGTGAAATAACATATGTTATACTTATTTCATCCAACACATTGTAGATCTCGGTTTTAAGCTCTTTTTAACTAAAACCAACACCACAATCACATAAGAACATATATATATATAAGCATAGAAATCACACAAAACATACATATACTCATAGATCTACACATTTGCTTGTATTCCCCCCCACAAAACTTATAAAAAACTAAAAATAGGGGGTATGAAGCTCACCTTGAGTTGTGGTTTCGATTTGAAGAAGAAAAGAGAAGAGTTTGTTGCTATTTCGGCCCTAGCAACCTTTCCTTGGAAGATCTCGAATTTAGGGGGTTCTAAGATACAAGATCATGATTTCATATGAGTTAAGAAGAGATTTTGGATAGAACAAGGAGTCTAAAGTGTGGATCCAAGCATCAACTTACCTAGATGATGATTTTTGTGAAGAATCCTCCTTGCAAGGCCCTTGAATCTCGAAATTTTTGAAGGGAAAGTGAAGGAATTTGTGGTGTGTTCTTGAGAGTGTTTAAGTGAATGATTATGTGTGTGTGTGTGATACTCTAGGCCGAGAGTAATAGAAGAAGAAGAGAGAGAGAGAAAAGTGAGAGGACATGCATGGAAACATGTGTGATATGCTTGGATATCCCATAGATATTAAGGAGGTGGCTAATCCTCCTTAATTCTCAATTTCTTCTTTTCTTTCCTATTTTTTTTCTTACTTGGGCCGAGAGATAGGGGAGAATAGATGGAGACTTGGGCCTTTGGTGCTTAAATCCAAATCATGGGCCCATACTGATTGTTTTTCGGCCCATTGGACTCCTAGGGTGCCTCATGGCCCAATTTGGTTAATTAGATTTGTTATGGTCCAATAAGGGTATTTTGTTTAATTCTAGGCCCATTATGGCCCAAAATGTTAAAATAAATGAAAGTGGGTCCAATTAGAGCCCATTTAAGAGTTCTAAACCCAAGATAGTCAAATTGGAAGCTTATTGGTCCATTGGGCCCAATAAGGAAGTCCTAGTCCAAAATGGACCTAAACAAGAACTTCTAGGGTTTCCAATTGCTTGTTGACTATTTGTAGTGCTTGTATGGTGTATTTGATTGCAATTTTGTTGTCACAGAGTATGCATCATACATGCCCTTATGTTTTTGGATTCATAATTTGACTTAAGTGTTGTAGTTACAAGGCACAAAAATTCCTGATTGTGACATCATCCCCCCGTTAGAGGGAATTTCGTCCCGAAATTCTTTTGAAAGCTAGGTTCGAGAATGCTAGAATAGGTGAGGGTACTTTTGCTTCATTTGATCTTCGCGTTCCCACGTGAATTCTGGCCCACGCTTCGCGTTCCACCGTACTTTCACGATCGGGATGCGACTTTGCTTAGTACGCTTCACCTCCCTGTCCATAATTTCGACCGGTTCTTCAACGAACATGAGATTCTCATTGATTTCAATCTCGTCAAGGGGAATGACGAGTGTTTCATCCAATAGACACTTCTTTAGATTAGAGACATGGAACACGGGGTGTACACCGTTTAGCTCTGCGGGTAGTTGCAGTTTATATGCCACTGGACCTATTCGGGCGATGATTTCGAAATGTCCAATGTATCGTGGGTTCAGTTTTCCCCGTTTCCCGAAACGAATGAATCCTTTCCAAGGTGAGACTTTTAACAGTACTCGATCCCCGACCTGAAATTCTAAGGGCTTTCGCCGTTTATCGGCGTAGCTCTTTTGTCGGTCACGCGATGCTTGTAATCGAGCTCTGATTTGAATGATCTTTTCCGTGGTTTCACGAATGATCTCCGGTCCCGTTAGCGCCTTGTCCGATGCGAATGTTTTTGCTAGCTAGGTGACGCCCACCTCAGCCCAACATAACGGTGATCTACACTTACGCCCGTATAGTGCTTCGAAAGGAGCGACCTTGATGCTCGAATGGTAACTGTTGTTATACGAGAATTAAACTAAAGGTAAGTGGGTATCCCAAGACTTACCAAAGTCTATCACACATGCGCGAAGCATGTATTCGAGCGTTTGGATGGTTCGTTCACTTTGGTCGTCCGTTTGTGGGTGGTAAGCGGTCCTCATGTCGAGATGGGTTCCGAGTGCTTTCTGAAGTGATTTCCAAAAACGTGAAGTGAATCTACTGTCTCTATCTGAGATAATAGACACTGGTATTCCATGAAGTCTCACGATTTCTCAAATGTATAAACGTGTCAGTCTCTCCATCTTGTAGGATTCTTTTATTGGCAGGAAATGGGCAGATTTTGTCAGTCGGTCGACTATTACCCATATGGTGTCTAGTCCATCCGGCGTCTTGGGTAGCTTGGTCACGAAATCAATAGAAATCCCTTCCCATTTCCACTCAAGGATTACCGGTTGCTGTAATAATCCTAAGGGCTTATGGTACTCTACCTTTACCTTGGCACAAGTAAGGCACTTACCAACATAGGTGGCAATTTCCGCCTTCATGTTAGGCCACCAATAGTGTTGTTTAATATCCAAATACATCTTGTCTGAGCCGGGATGGATGGAGTATCGCGTCTTGTGGGCTTCCTTCATGACTATCTCCCTACATCCTCCGAGTTTAGGGACCCAAATACGGTTCATGAAATAGTATACTCCATCCTCTTTTACCTCTAGATTCTTCTCCATTCCGCGTAATGCTTCACTTGCTCTGTTTTCCGTCTTCATGGCCTCTGACTGGGCTACCCCAATCTGAGTGGTTAGGTGGGATTGGATGGTTATTGAGAGAGTTTTCGTATGACTGTAACAGCCCAAAATCTCAAGTATTGTTAAATTGCATTTTGGGGTGTTTTAAAGGGGAGACTCGGCGAGTTGGAGCCAGACTCGCCGAGTAGGGTCGCAGAGTTGGTCGCGGGTTCGCGACTGGACTCGACGAGTCCAGGTATGGACTCGGCGAGTCGACGCTGTTCAGCAGAAACCCTATCCGTTTCGTATTGGGTCGTATTTAAGGGTTGTTATGTCGTCATTTCACGTCTTTTGGCCGATTGTGGAGAACCCTAGACGACTGTGGCATCTGGAGCAAAACTTGAAGGCCATTATTGACTTTGAAGGAATTGTGGTGCAAGAAGAGGAAGGGTTTTGGCCAAAGGAAGAGCAAGGAGGTCGAGTTCTGAGGTTTGGGGACACAGAGAGTATGTTTTCAGGTAAGGTTTCGGATCATTCCTGTTATTTTGATGTGTACACGAATTTAGGGTTTATGAAACCCATTTGGAGATTTGATGGATTATTATGTTGTTATACAAAGGTTTCTACCCTAGTAATAGGATGATTAGAGGTCCAGAAGTCCCATGAGTGTGTATCTCGGGAAAAACGTATCTCAGGAAGCAGTTGGATCGACTGCATGGCGTGGACTCGCCGAGTCGGATGATCAGACTCGGCGAGTAGCTTGAAGATTCACTGGGACTCGCCGAGTTGTTCTTCAGACTCGGCGAGTGGAGTCGGGGTGGCCCCGCGATTCTTCCAGGAGTGACTCGTCGAGTCAAAGAGGATACTCGACGAGTAGAAGGGGAATCTTAGAGGATTGAAGGACGACCAGACTCGCCGAGTCGCCAGGGAACTCGCCGAGTCCAGTCGAGCTGACATTGGACTGTTGACCAGAGTTGACTGGTGTGATTTCTTAGGGTCAGTTAACGTGGAAGATAGAAGTATTAAATAAGGGATATATGATGTTACAGGGAGCTTGTAGCTCGGAGGATCACGTGCAAGGGATTTTAGGAGTTGCTATCTTCTAGTGTCCGCGAGGTGAGTCTTCTCACTATACTGTACCCGGAAGGGTTTGACTGTGTGACCGGAAGGTCGGATATGATATGTGATATGTATGCTATATGTGGTATGTTATATGTTATATGTGCTATGTATGTTATGGGCCGGAAGGCGAATATGTTATGGGCCGGAAGGCGATATGATGTGTGATGGACCGGAAGGTCGGCGTGGGTAAGGCCGGAAGGTTTACCCAGCAGGGACGGAAGTCCCCTGAGACACATGGACCGGAAGGTCGGGCCGGAAGGCAATGTTATGTGGATCGAAAGATCCGGGCCGGAAGGCAATGTTATGTGGACCGAAAGGTCCGGATCGGAAGGCGTATGTGCGTAAGGTATATTGGGGAACTCACTAAGCTTCGTGCTTACGTTGTTTATGTTATGTTGTTTCAGGTTCTTACAGTAACGCGGGATGGCAACGGTTCGATTGTACACACCGAAGAAAGAGTTGTGTTTTGGAGGATCCTGGTCTTCTTTTATAACGGAAATGAAACTACGTTTTGTAATTTGAATGTGAATAAGATTTTAAACAAGTGTTTTTAATATTAAATTGATTAATTAAATGAAAATTTTATTTTTGGAAATCTTGGTGTTACAAATTGGTATCAGAGCCTTGGTTTGAGGGATTCGGACGCGCCTACAGGTAAATCTGGACTCAAACTGAGGAAGTAAGAAAAAGTTTTCCAAATAAATGGTTTTCTAAAAGTGAATAAGAGTTCAAAGAGGAAGCAAGAAAGAGCAGTGTGTACAATCAGCCAGAGCCAAACGGTGATTTCCCAAAATACCCTTACTTTTGTATTATGAAATATCTATTATGCATTTTATGAGACATTATTGCATGCTAGAGACAGGCTAGGTACTTCACATCTTAGGACTAGAGTGGCCTGATTTGTGATGCCTTAGTCTAGGGTTTGCTGTTATATGTGCGTTATGCTTTTGTGTGTATGTGATGAGTGAGAGTATCTAGTTAGAACGCACAAGGGGTAAAGCTACGGGGTACAGAGGTACTTCCGAGGATGAGCCGAGAAGGTGGAGCTACCACAGATGGGGAGTCCTATGTATGCTTCAATGCTCGAATGCTGCTTGCTTTGTGCTTTGTGGAGTTATCGATGATGGGAGTAAGCTACTAAGTGAGTATGACGATACTCAGGAGGTAGAGGGCTGGCATCATTAGGAACTCTTCAGCAGCTGATAGCAAAGAAGTGGGAGGACAGCTAAAGGAACTAGGGAGTAAACCTAGCCAGATGAGTGCGCTGGTAGAGTAGAGGATTTCGCTGGAAAGCGAGCACGCGCGATGAGATGGGTGAAAGAGCAGGTTTATCAGCTACTTAGGAACTCTGGGATGGTCCGTGTGGAAAGTATGGGTAGATGTGGCAGGTAGTATGGGCCCGTACTACTGAAAGCAGAGGACCCATACTTGATACAGGGGGCATTCTGAAGGTCCTAAGGAACAGATTGAGGAGTGACGTTATGGTTCGAATACCATACATCGGAGCGGATACAGAGTGATGTTATGGTCAGGGCACCATACATCGGAACAGATTGAGATAGATGTTGTGGTTCGAGTGCTATACATTGGAGCAGATTGAGGAGTGGTGCTATGGTTCAGGTACCATACACCGAAGCATGTTGAAGGGGGATGTCATGGGATGAGTACCATGGTTCGTAGTGGATGATGCTTGTGGCTATCTTGTTATCCGGTTACCGATCGGACGAGCACGAGCGAGCGGGATGCGAGGATTCGCGAGATCCGGCGTGATGAGGTTGCTGCATTGTTGCGGGCTGAGTCGCCAGAATTGTTTGGGTCGGTCAGGACCACTATGATTGAAGTAGTTGGATGAGCGATATGCGGCTTTCGCAGAGACGGCTGCCGCGGCGGTTGCAGCGGCTGTAGCAACGGCAAAGAAAGGAGCTAGTCGGGGTTTTCAGTATCGGGACTTCTATTATGCGAAGCCTCCCACATTCGATGGAGTTCAGGACTCGATTGTTGCTATGAGACGGTTACCAGACATGGAGGGGTGTTTCTCCACGAGTTTATGCCCTGCTAATCAGAGGGTGGGGTGTGCTCTGAACCTATTGAGGCTCGGGGCGAAGGATTGGTGGAGGTTGACCACGAGGTCATTTTCCGATGCGCAGAGGGCTGCGGTTTCATGGGATCAATTCAGAGGGATGTTCAGTACTCGCTATGTTCCGCGAGATGAAAAGGAGAGATTGGCTCGGGAATTCCTTGAGCTGAAGCAGGATTTGGAGTCGGTGACTGAGATCACCAGGATGTTTATTGGGAGGGCGATGTTTCGCCCTGAGTTCGCTTCGGAGCAGGCTCAGATGCCCCGATATTCGAGTAAGCTCAGGGGGGTATCAGACAGTTCGTGTCTGCGCGGAGGTGCGAGACCCTGTTGGAGTTGCAGAAGGCCGCCATGTGGCGTGAGTTAGAGGTTAAGTTGCAGTTGCGTGAGCTGAGACAGGCCCCGATGCAGTCGCAGTCGGCGCCGAAACAGTTCAGGACCGTAGACGTTGAAATGGGGGATCGGAGCGGTCACACTTGTGGGAAGTGTGAGAGAGATGGCACCGGAGCTTGTTGGCCCAATGGTGCATGCCGCGAGTGCGGAAAGGAGGGGCATGGTGCACGGGATTGTCGGCAGTCAGTGCCAATTCGGGATTCCAGGATTTGTTATCAGTGTCGGCAGGTTGGACATTTGAGGGTCAACTGTCCACAGCTTTTGCAGGATCGGTGCAGGCTCTAGCACCGGCCACCTTGAGGAGTTCAGGAGGAGGACAGGATGGAGTAGAGCCCAAGGGCTCAGGGTTGTGCTTATCGGCTTGCGGCAGAGGGAGACGGAGCAGTGCCGGAGGCAGCTGCGGGTATGATGCTGTTTTGATGTCTTGACTAGCTTGCGTTGATTGTGGTGTATTGTTGTGCTGGTAGTGTGGATTTCGATGCGGTATTCGTTGTTTCGCGGGATTGGCATGGTTATGGATTGGTGCTTCAGGTTTCGTTTTGGCATTCGTTGTTCCCTGATGGTTTGGTATGGTTATAGTCTGGTGTTTTAGTGCCGGTAACTTTGTGCGGTTTTTGAGGTGGTATTCAACCTTTGGTAGGTTGTGGGTTTGGTTATGGATTATTGCTTGGGAATTCCGTTGGTCATCGTTCGTGAGGGTTGATAGTGGGGATGCGGCACTGGGTTGAATGACGGGTAGCATCTGCGGTTGTGGAGTGGACGATTGAAAGATCGGATTCTTTTGAGCGGATTGATCAGGGAGGAGATGTGTTTTGCTGAGGGTTGCTTACGCTTGTGGGAAGCAGTCAGTGGGAAAATGTTCTCTTTGTGCAGGATGGTTCTGAAAGGTCGTTAATGACGATCGGTGGCAGTTAGTCAGTGCTTTAGTGGGGGAGAATTGTAAATTCTCCGGGAGATCGATGAGTATGTAAGGGTGCTTAGCTGTTGGGATTCAGCAGGGTTTGTCAGTGCAAAGTATAGGCCGACGAGAGCGAGTGTTGAGTATGCGGGGCGAGATACAGACCTAGGGCGTTTGATTGTGGAGGCCTGAGAGGAGGTCGGGATTAAGCTTGAGTAAGTAATCGGAATTTTGCGATCAGAGTATTGGTACGTTTGAGGTACGTGATGGTTGTACTGCATTAATCCCACGGGATTATGTTGTGCATGTTTCTAGAGCTGGAACCGGAAGGTTCCCAGAGTTAGAACCTGAGGGTTCGCAGAGTTTGGGTGTACGGACCCACAGAGATATAGCCTCGAGTGGCTAGTATGTGTTATGAGAGTCGGTCCAGTCATACTGGAGACTCTGTTGGTATTGCTGGATTAGCTCGAGATTTGCGGATCGCGTATGTTGCAGTGTGATTGCATTGGAAGGTCTGGCCCCGGGTTAGTGATCTTGCTTAGCTGAGGCAGTGATTTTGATGAGTGAAGAGAGTGCATGAGGTTGAGAGCCCTGCAATGAGAACCAGAGTATGTGAATAGCAGTTACGCAAAAAGGGTGGTGTCGCTTGGGGCGAGCACCATGGCACCGGTTGGAGTGGCATTATGTTCAAGAGAGTTCCGTGGAAAAGGAAAAGAGGAGGGTATGTAACTCCGAAGGGGGTGCAAGTTCACGAAAGCGAAAGCTGCAGAGCAGAGTTTTGGTTAGAGTATTTCGAGTATGGTTTTGAGCGTTGTGTTCGCTGCAGTGGAGTAGGAACCCATTCGGTTGGAATGTCTGTTGAGGCTCAGAAGGGATGCAGGGAGAGAGAAAATTTTAAATTCTCAGTGTGAATCTGATCAGAGTGTAGGGTGGATGTAGTGGTTCATCTTGGGAGATGTTCGAGGATATCATCAGTGTATCGGGTCTTTCCACCTGCGGGTGTTGGGACTAGTTCAGTATGTGTATGTGATGGCAAGAGGGAACTTGTGAGAGTTGATCTGAGAGGGAGAACGGATCTCTCAGTCGGTCCGGGATGGGCAAAGTGGGCTTTGGATCGGGGATCCGGTGGTTCAGGGTTTCCTAACCCTTATGGGTTGAGTGATCGTTGAGATTTGGAGCAGGGTGCATCTTGGGTAATTTCCGATTACAGAGAGTGATGAGCAGTTCAGAGTTCATACTTTAGTTGGCAAAGCAGACTCAGCAGGTTAAAGAGAGTTAGTGATCGTCTAGAGTTAACAGGAAAGTTATGCAGGCAGACGCCGGTTCGAGCTTGAGTTTCAGGTCGATGACTTAGTACTCCTGAAGGCCTCTCTTTGGAGAGGAGTGATTCGATTCAAGAAGTGGGGCAAGTTGGGGTCCCGGTACATTGGGCCTTTTCATGTGATTGCGGGGGTAGGCCGGGTGGCCTAACGGTTGGAGTTGCCCATGGATTTGAGACAAATCCATGATATATTCTTTTCATGTGTCGCAGTTGAAGAGGTGTATATCGGATGGGTCAGCAGTGGTTCTGCTAGAGAACGATTAGGTGGATGCGCGCCTGTGTTACGTCGGGAGGCCAGTGGCCGTCGGAGATCGGAAGATCAAGGTTCTGAGGAACAAGGAGGTACCTCTGGTATTGGTTCAGTGGCGACCTCGGAAGATATTGGAAGTGTTTAGGGAAGCCGGAACGTGTGATGCGGGAGCAGCATCCAGAACTACTTTCAGAGTGAGACTTCGAGGGCGAAGTCTAATTCTAGTGGGGGAGAATTGTAACAGCCCAAAATCTCAAGTATTGTTAAATTGCATTTTGGGGTGTTTTAAAGGGGAGACTCGGCGAGTTGGAGCCAGACTCGCCGAGTAGGGTCGCAGAGTTGGTCGCGGGTTCGCGACTGGACTCGACGAGTCCAGGTATGGACTCGGCGAGTCGACGCTGTTCAGCGGAAACCCTAGCCGTTTCGTATTGGGTCGTATTTAAGGGTTGTTATGTCGTCATTTCACGTCTTTTGGCCGATTGTGGAGAACCCTAGACGACTGTGGCATCTGGAGCAAAACTTGAAGGCCATTATTGACTTTGAAGGAATTGTGGTGCAAGAAGAGGAAGGGTTTTGGCCAAAGGAAGAGCAAGGAGGTCGAGTTCTGAGGTTTGGGGACACAGAGAGTATGTTTTCAGGTAAGGTTTCGGATCATTCCTGTTATTTTGATGTGTACACGAATTTAGGGTTTATGAAACCCATTTGGAGATTTGATGGATTATTATGTTGTTATACAAAGGTTTCTACCCTAGTAATAGGATGATTAGAGGTCCAGAAGTCCCATGAGTGTGTATCTCGGGAAAAACGTATCTCAGGAAGCAGTTGGATCGACTGCATGGCGTGGACTCGCCGAGTCGGATGATCAGACTCGGCGAGTAGCTTGAAGATTCACTGGGACTCGCCGAGTTGTTCTTCAGACTCGGCGAGTGGAGTCGGGGTGGCCCCGCGATTCTTCCAGGAGTGACTCGTCGAGTCAAAGAGGATACTCGACGAGTAGAAGGGGAATCTTAGAGGATTGAAGGACGACCAGACTCGCCGAGTCGCCAGGGAACTCGCCGAGTCCAGTCGAGCTGACATTGGACTGTTGACCAGAGTTGACTGGTGTGATTTCTTAGGGTCAGTTAACGTGGAAGATAGAAGTATTAAATAAGGGATATATGATGTTACAGGGAGCTTGTAGCTCGGAGGATCACGTGCAAGGGATTTTAGGAGTTGCTATCTTCTAGTGTCCGCGAGGTGAGTCTTCTCACTATACTGTACCCGGAAGGGTTTGACTGTGTGACCGGAAGGTCGGATATGATATGTGATATGTATGCTATATGTGGTATGTTATATGTTATATGTGCTATGTATGTTATGGGCCGGAAGGCGAATATGTTATGGGCCGGAAGGCGATATGATGTGTGATGGACCGGAAGGTCGGCGTGGGTAAGGCCGGAAGGTTTACCCAGCAGGGACGGAAGTCCCATGAGACACATGGACCGGAAGGTCGGGCCGGAAGGCAATGTTATGTGGATCGAAAGATCCGGGCCGGAAGGCAATGTTATGTGGACCGAAAGGTCCGGGCCGGAAGGCGTATGTGCGTAAGGTATATTGGGGAACTCACTAAGCTTCGTGCTTACGTTGTTTATGTTATGTTGTTTCAGGTTCTTACAGTAACGCGGGATGGCAACGGTTCGATTGTACACACCGAAGAAAGAGTTGTGTTTTGGAGGATCCTGGTCTTCTTTTATAACGGAAATGAAACTACGTTTTGTAATTTGAATGTGAATAAGATTTTAAACAAGTGTTTTTAATATTAAATTGATTAATTAAATGAAAATTTTATTTTTGGAAATCTTGGTGTTACAATGACGATTAGAGTACTCCTTCCTGCTCAATGCATCAGCTACCACGTTGGCCTTGCCCGGGTGGTACTTTATTTCACACTCGTAATCATTTAATAATTCAACCCATTTTTGTTGCCTCATATTCAGCTCTTTTTGATTCAAGATATGCTGGAGACTTTTGTGGTCCGTGAAGATGGTGCACTTTGTACCATAAAGGTAATGCCTCCAAATCTTCAGAGCAAAGACCACTACTCCTAATTCCAGATCATGGGTTGTGTAATTCACTTCGTGTGTCTTTAGTTGGCGGGATGCATAAGCTATCACCCTTCCACGCTACATGAGAACGCAACCTAAGCCCTAACTTGACACGTCACAGTAGACCACGAAATCTTCCGTTCCCTCCGGTAGAGATAGTACCGGGGCGCTACAGAGGGCTTGCTTCAGGGTTCGGAATGCAACCTCTTGTTTGTCCATCCATTTGAATGGTATGCCTTTTTGTGTAAGTGAGGTAAGTAGCTTGGCGATCTTAGAGAAGTTTTAAATGAACCTCCTATAGTAGCCTGCTAGACCTAAGAATTGACGAATTTCCGTGGGTGTTGTCGGGACTGCCCATCCTTCGACGGCTTTGACCTTGGAAGGATCCAAATGAATTCCTTCCTGACTAACAACATGACCTAAGAAGTTCACGCTACCGAGCCAAAACTCACACTTAGAGAGTTTTGCGTATAGCTTTTCCGTTCGTAGGGTTTCTAGGATTTGTCGGAGATGTTGGCCATGCTCTTCTTTGCTTCGGGAATAGACTAGGATGTCGTCAATGAAGACGATAACAAAGTTGTCGAGGAATGGTCGACAGATTCGGTTCATCAGATCCATAAATGCGGCAGGGGCATTTGTTAGACCGAAGGGCATTACGACAAATTCATAGTGTCCGTAACGAGTTCGGAAAGCGGTTTTAGGAACATCCTCTTCCCGGACTTTGAGTTGATGGTATCCGGACCGTAGATCTATCTTAGAAAAGTAACTAGCTCCTTGGAGCTAGTCAAATAGATCGTCGATTCGTGGGAGTGGATAACGATTTTTGACAGTGAGTTTATTTAACTCTCTGTAATCGATGCACATCCTAAAAGATCCGTCCTTCTTTTTGACAAATAGGACCGGAGCTCCCCATGGCGAGTAACTAGGTCGGATTAATCCCTTGTCCGGGAGTTCGCTGAGTTGACTGGACAATTCTTGCATTTCAGCAGGAGCTAGCCGGTAGGGCGATTTGGCGAGAGGGGTTGCTCCTGGAATGAGGTCGATTCGGAACTCAACTTGTCTCTCTGGGGGTACTCCCGGAAGATCTTCAGGAAATATGTCTGGAAATTCACGTGCTACTGGAATATCTTGAATGTTAGTCTCTTCCTTGGTTTTATCCACTATATGATCCAGAAATGTCAAATCTTTCTTTCGCAGATGCTTTTGTGCCTAGATGCACGAGATGAGGCGAAGGTTCGTGCTTGGTTTGTCTCCGTAAATAACTAGGGTTTCGTGATCGGGAAGGCGAAGACGAACGGCCTTCTCGTGACACATAATTTCAGCATGGTAGAGGCTTAACAAGTCCATGCTAATAATCACTTCGAAACTCCTAATGGACACTGACATTAAGTCTATTTGAAAGACGCGTTGGTTCAGGGTTAGGGTACATCCGATGTAGATTTCCCCTGTGGATTCGGTTTTCCCATTGGCCATTTCCACCATAAAGGTTTCATTGAGCTTCTGGGGTCGTTGTTCTAGATAGTGTTTAAACTTATTGCTTACAAAGCTTCGCTCAGCTCCGGTATCAAATAGGATGCATGCATAAGTGTGGTTTAGGGGAAACGTACCGGTAACCACAGCGGGATCCTGAATTGCCTCCCCCTGTCCCATAGCCAGCACTCTTCTCGTTCCTCCATTTCCGGGATTGTTGTTGTTAGGGCAATTGCGACGAAAATGTCCAGTCCTTCCACACCCATAGCAGGTGTGGCTAGGTCCAACGTTGTTGCCGCCAGCATTGATGTTGTTGTTGTTGTTGCTTCCCTATTGTTGATTCTGAGGAGGGTAGACCCTGCAGTACCTTGCAGTGTGTCCTTTCCGATTGCAACTGGTACACTGTATCTCCTTGCATTCTCCATTGTGATGGAATCCACATTTGTGACATTTGGGAAGATTACCGGAATAAGGTCTAGGATCATTTGGAACAGTTGAGGTTGGAGCATGTGGTGTAGCTGTAACTTGCGCGGTGGCAGCATTAACCGTCACTGTCCGCTGCTTCTTGGGAGCCTCGGAGCCTTGATGCCCCTTTCTTTTGTTGTTCTTCCCCTTCTTGTTATCACCTTCCTTCCTGGCCTCAGTCTCCACTGGCTTGTCACCCTTTTGTTGTTATGGTCATACAACTTCTTCGCCAATCTCTTAGCACTGTCGAAAGTTTCAGGATTTGCAGCTATCACGTTTCCTTGGAAAGGATAGGTTAGTCCCCAGATGAATCGCTCGATCTTCTTCCCTTCTGAGGTGATCATACCCGGGCATAACAGAGATAGTTCACTAAATCTTGATATGTAGGCATCGATATCCGCGTTCCGCACAGTGAGGTTCCATAGCTCTTGCTCCATTTTCTGAATCTCACCTCGTGGGCAGTATTCAGCCATCAACATTTCTTTCATTTCTGCCCACGGCATGGAGTTGGCTACAGGGAGTGTCATGGCTTCCACGTGTCCGTTCCACCAAGTGAATGCTTGATCAACAAAAGTGCATGCTGCAAACTTCACCTTCATCTCCTCAGGACAATCGCATATCTCGAATACCGATTCCATCTTCTCAATCCATCGCTTCAAAGCGATCACTCCTCCAGTGCCGTTAAAAGTTCGTGGTTTGGCGTTTGTGAAGTCCTTGTAGGTACATGTTTTGGTGGGTCCCTGATTCATTCCGTTGTTCGAACTCCCGGCCCCTTGCCCGTTGACTCCTCCATTGTTCCCTTGATGAAGTTGCGTCATTGCTGCAGTGACCGCAGCAGATACAGCTGCCTGGAGTGCGGCTGAGTCAACTTCGGGTGGGGTTGGTCCAGGGTTTCCGCGAGTAAGTCGGTGAGGCATCTTTCTGTCATGAAACGGAAAGATGTTGAGTGTACGTGGTTTCCGTGAGGTTGTGATCCTACTGACTAGGTACATGGTACGGACTTAAACACTTCTACCATTTAGCATACAATCATAGATTCTCAACACATAGCAATTTGTAATGTCATAATAAAACATGCAAAAGTTTACTAATATTATCCGCATTTGATACATGAAAATTTTGCTCGTGAGAGCATACATGAGTGACACTAGTTCGACAGCATAACGGCTCTATGAGTAGTGTAGTCACTTAAACATAGAGTCGAGGTACATAGCATAGTTCCTAATGACCTAGTAAGATAAGTCTATCCCTAACCGCGATGAGCTGTGTTCGGGGGTGGTGCTGAGGATGTGGATGCTCCCTGAAGACGAGCCACCTGTTGTTCTGCGTCCTGGAGTCGAGACTCCTACCTCACATGCCTCATATGGAACTCTCGAAGGACGTCACGTGTCTCCTGTTCTGCACGCTCGAACCTAGTCCACAACTGGCGTACCTGATCGGCAGTGCCCTGAGCAAGGTCGCTAGTATTCCGTAACCGTCTCACCATGACTGGAAGAGCTCGATTAGCCGGTCTGTCACAACTAGAAATTTTGTGCCTTGTAACTACAACAATCAAGTAAACATTTTGAATCAAAAACTTAAGAACATGTAAGATGCTTACTTTATGGCAGCAAAATTTCAATCAAGTACACCATACAAGCATTACAAATAGTCAACAAGTGATTGGAAACCCTAGAAGTTCTTGTTTAGGTCCATTTTGGACTAGGACTTCCTTATTGGGCCCAATGGACCAATAAGCTTCCAATTTGACAATCTTGGGCTTAGAACCTTTAAATGGGCTCTAATCAGACCCACTTTCATTTATTTCAACATTTTTGGCCATATTGGGCCTAGAATGAAATAAATTAAATATTATGAACTATTATGGACCATAATTAACCTAATCTAGCCTAATAAAGCATAAAAATCACACTTATATTTTATAGGGCTAAAAATCACCCAACCTAACTATAACATGGGCTTAAGGACAAAAAGCCCAAAAATCTCCTCTCTCCCCTCTCCACTCTTGGCCCAAGCCCACAAAGAAGGAGGGTTGGCTTTGTTGGGTGCCACCTCACTTTTGCACCTAGGATTTCCATGCAACACACATATTTCCATGCAACTATCTTGTCAAACCTCTCTCTCCTCCCCTCTCTTCTTGCTCTCGGCCGATTTCAAGCACACACACACACACATTTCACTCATTTTTCCTCTCAAGAAACTCTCTCAATTCTCCTCCAAAATTTCGAGATCTAAGGAGCCTTCAAGAAGATATCTCCAAAAATTCTTCACCTAATGTAAGATCAAGCTTGGATCTATGATTTAGGTACTTTGTTTTATCAAAATCTTCTTCTAATCCATGTAAAAATCTTGATCACTCTCCTAGAAACTCTCTAAGTTCGAGATCTTCCAAGGAGAGGTTCTAAGGCCAAACTTTCTTCCAATCTCCTCCAAAACCGAAACCACACCCAAAGGTGAGCTTCATACCCCCTATTTTTCGGTTTTATAAGTTTTGTGGGGGTGGAGGGGGGAATACAAGCAAATGTGTAGATCTATGTGTATATGTATGCTTTGTGTGATTTCTATGTTTATATTTATGTTCTTATGTGATTGTGGTGTCGGATCTAGTCAAAAAGTCCTTAAAACCGAGATTTACATTAGGTTATATGAAACAAGTATAAATTATATTACTACATACAAATCATTTCTAGAAAAATAACCAAGTTGGTTAATATGAACTTCTTTGGGCTAAAAACCCATTTTTGGACTCAAAATGTTAAAAATATAAAATTAAAGGGCCCAAAATGACAAAATATGAATTCTAATGGTTGAAATGGGACAAAACAATTTTAACAAAGTATTTTCTGGAAATATACTCTTTTGAAGGATTAAAATGTAAAATTTTAAGCATAATGGGCCAAAAATGAATTTTTCGGCCCAATAAAGCCCAATATGCGAGATTTTCAAATTTGAAGGGCTGAAACTGTACTTTTCTGTAAAACAGGGTACTACTAGTGCTCCAAGTCCATTTCAAGGGTTAAAAATACTTTTCATATTTAAAAAGGACCAAAGATGCAAAAATTTTCTATTTTGGGCCAAAAGTGTAAAAATTGACAAAAATGAGGTTTCAGCCGAGAAAACTTCATTTTGAGGGACTAAAACTGTTTTTCAAATGAATTTGAGCTGAAAAATACCTTTTCAACAAGTTTTGATACTAAAGTGTCAAGAAAAATGGTTTAAGGACTAAGATGGAAATTCTTTTATCCAAAGGGTTAAAAGTGTAAATTTATCTAAGAAAGGGGCTGCAAAAAGAAAAACTCCAATGTTTTAAACAATAAATCCGTTGTGATATAATACTGGTACCGTGATTACCGACAAAACATAATACACCATCAATACCAGAATCGTTATCAAACGAATTGATTTGGTCTCGAATCAATAACGAAACAAAACTTAATACACGACGATATTCAATACACACGCGGAAATTTCGGGAAGTCAATACATACGTGGGAAAACACAGACGTCGATACACCATCTTTGGGCCCAAAAGTTTCAAATCTTGCTTGTTGGGCCTAGCTAGCCCAATGACCTGATCTTTAGGCTCGAAGGAAACTCGCTTACATGTTGCTGGGTCTTATATGACCTAACTCCGTGTAAAAGGACTTTCAATGGCTTTTGTGCTATTTGGGCCCAAGGGTCCTTTGGTACTGCTAGTAAAGTCGAGAATTCACAAAAATGCGGGTCGGGCCAAGGGCCCTTCGCATTCACGATAGCCTTGAACGACTTATGGAATTATTGAGGTCTTCGTGCCCTCTTTTCTCCTCGGTTGTAGGGCTATGAGAAGTCAGGGTGGTTGAATTAAGTGAATAGTACAGACGACGCCTAAGGGATCGTTAGTATAGTTGTAAACTAGTCGTTTCTATTAACGCGTGTTTATAACAATTCACAATACACATTTAATCCAATGTCACCTGGAATCATCGAATACACATGTCGCAACGGTATAACAACCATATAAAAAGCGTAATTCAAAGTATCAGGAAAACATCGGGTTTTCCTAGGGTTTTTTTTCAATTCATACACCTACGAGATGCATACCAATTATAACAATTCTTTTTACATTTATGGAAACAAACAAGCATACTTACGGATCTTCACACTTTTTATACTATACTCTTTTCAGAAAATATCAGATTTTCTGGTGAATTTCAAAACAATACAAAACATTATTTTTCAAACATTACTTATGAACTCACCAACATTTCATATGTTGACGTTTTTCAAAATACTTGTATTTTCAGGTAACAAGTAAACCGAAGGGAAAAATGTACTTAGTGATGTCTTGATGTTTGTTTAACTAGTATCGAACAATTTACTTTTGGGAATGTAATGTTTAAAACAATGTACTAAATGTAAACACTACCAGTTGTACTATTTCAATGCATGGTGATGAATGATGTTATGTTTCATGTATATTCACTGTAATGGTATTCAATTGAGTCACAACAGCCCTCGGACGTTTCCGCCGTCTGGTTCGGGGGTGTGACAGGTTGGTATCAGAGCTTTGTTTATAGTGAACTAGCATATCTAGCCACACATTAATATGCAACTATAAACCAAAAGAGGAATAACACAACTTTGAACAAAAGAAGTAAAAACACAACAATAAAACACCCTTGCTTGCATTAGGAATAAGAACATAACGCCGAACCAAACAAGATAATGCTAGTATCCCGGTAAATTCAGGACTGTTCTTAGTGGTATCAAGGAGTGGATGTAGCCTGATCAACTACATTCCCTCCAAGGTATAACTAACACATGTCCTAATGATATCGTGATATCTAGGGAACCTAAAACTATACCCCTTTAGCACCAAAAAGAGAACACCTGCTTAGTCTGTACAATAGTTGTAGCATCCTAGGAATAATGTTAGCATATTTACACACTCTCGCAGACAGCATAGCTGGTTTTCATCACCCCGGAGATCCTTACTTCCCTAACCAGGGAAACAATGGATGGCTAGACGAGGAGCCTGAGGATGACCCCGAAGAGGAATCTGACGGGGAACCGGAGGCAGGAGTCGAGGGCGAGCCTGCCGAACCAGAAGAAGATGAAGGAAGCTTCGAGGAGGAACCCGATGACAGTGAAGGGGGTGATTCGGACGCAGAGTCCGAAGTCATCAACCCCCTTACCCGATCAGGGTGCCTGCTTACCGGGTGGGCCCCATTGGTCCTACACCTCCCTGGGGTATTGATCTTTGGAGATGGAGCAGACAGCAGGGACAACGACCCCCGTACGACATGTCACACGAGTTCTTTGACCTGAGGGACGGAGGACCGGCTGATCGACCCCTTCCAGTCATGGTGAGACGGTTACGGAACACTGGCGACCTTGCTCAGGGCACTGCTGATCAGGTACGCCAGTTGTGGACAAGGGTCGAGCGTGCGGAACAGGAGACACGTGACGTCCTTCGAGAGTTCCACATGAGGCAGGTGAGGTGGGAGTCTCGACTCCAGGACGCAGAACGACAGGTGGCTCGTCTTCAGGGAGCATCCACATCCTCAACACCACCCCCGGACACAGCTCATCGCGGTTAGGGATAGACTTATCTTACTAGGTCATTAGGAACTATGCTATGTACTTCGACTCTATGATTAAGTGACTACACTACTCATAGAGTCGTTATGCTGTCGAACTAGTGTCACTCATGTATGCTAAATGGTAGAAGTGTTTAAGTTCGTACCATGTACCTAGTCAGTAAGATCACAACCTCACGGAAACCACGTACACTCAACATCTTTCCGTTTCATGACAGAAAGATGCCTCACCGACTTACTCGCGGAAACCCTGGACCAACCCCACCCGAAGTTGACTCAGCCGCACTCCAGGCAGCTGTATCTGCTGCGGTCACTGCAGCAATGACGCAAGTTCATCAAGGGAACAATGGAGGAGTCAACGGGCAAGGGGCCGGGAGTTCGAACAACGGAATGAATCAGGGACCCACCAAAACATGTACCTACAAGGACTTCACAAACGCCAAACCACGAACTTTTAACGGCACTGGAGGAGTGATCGCTTTGAAGCGATGGATTGAGAAGATGGAATCGGTATTCGAGATATGCGATTGTCCTGAGGGGATGAAGGTGAAGTTTGCAGCATGCACTTTTGTTGATCAAACACTCACCTGGTGGAACGGACACGTGGAAGCCATGACACTCCCTGTAGCCAACTCCATGTCGTGGGCAGAAATGAAAGAAATGCTGATGGCTGAATACTGCCCACGAGGTGAGATTCATAAAATGGAGCAAGAACTGTGGAACCTCACTGTGCGGAACGCGGACATCGATGCCTACATATCAAGATTTAGTGAACTATCTCTGTTATGCCCGGGTATGATCACTTCGGAAGGAAAGAAGATCGAGCGATTCATCTGGGGACTAACCTATCCTTTCCAAGGAAACGTGATAGCTGCAAATCCTGAAACTTTCGACAGTGCTAAGAGATTGGCGAAGAAGTTGTATGACCATAACAACAAAAAGGGTGACAAGCCAGTGGAGACTGAGGCCAGGAAGGAAGGTGATAACAAGAAGGGGAAGAACAACAAAAGAAAGGGGCATCAAGGCTCCGAGGCTCCCAAGAAGCAGCGGACAGTGACGGTTAATGCTGCCACCGCGCAAGTTACAGCTACACCACATGCTCCAACCTCAACTGTTCCAAATGATCCTAGACCTTATTCCGGTAATCTTCCCAAATGTCACAAATGTGGATTCCATCACAATGGAGAATGCAAGGAGATACAGTGTACCAGTTGCAATCGGAAAGGACACACTGCAAGGTACTGCAGGGTCTACCCTCCTCAGAATCAACAATTAGGAAGCAACAACAACAACAACCGTAACAACAACAACATCAATGCTGGCGGCAACAACGCCGGGCCTAGCCACACCTGCTATGGGTGTGGAAGGACTGTGCATTTTCGTCGAAATTGCCCTAACAACAACAATCCCGGAAATGGAGGAACGAGAAGAGTGTTGGCCATGGGACAGGGAAAGGCGATTCAGGATCCCGCTGTGGTTACCGGTACGTTTCCCCTAAACCACACTTATGCATGCATCCTATTTGATACCGGAGCTGAGCGAAGCTTTGTAAGCAATAAGTTTAAACACTATCTAGAACAACGACCCCAGAAGCTCAATGAAACCTTTACGGTGGAAATGGCCAATGGGAAAACCGAATCCACGGGGGAAATCTACATCGGATGTACCCTAACCCTGAACCAACACGTCTTTCGAATAGACTTAATGCCTGTACCTATTAGGAGTTTCGATATGATTATCGGCATGGACTGGTTAAGCCTCTACCATGCTGAAATTATGTGTCATGAGAAGGTCGTTCGTCTTCGCCTTCCCAATCACGAAACCCTAGTTATTTACGGAGACTCCACGGAGTACCAGTGTCTATTATCTCGGATAGAGACAGTAGGTTCACTTCACGTTTTTGGCAATCACTCCAGAAAGCACTGGGAACTCATCTCGACATGAGCACCACTTATCATCCACAAACGGATGATCAAAGTGAACGAACCATTCAAACGCTCGAAGACATGCTTCGCGCATGTGTGATAGACTTTGGGAAGTCTTGGGATACTCATTTACCTTTAATCGAATTCTCGTATAACAACAGTTACCATTCGAGCATCAAGGTCGCTCCTTTCGAAGCATTATACGGGTGTAAGTGTAGATCAACGTTATGTTGGGCTGAGGTGGGCGACACCCAGCTAGCAAGAGCACTCACATTGGACAAGGCGCTAACGGGACCGGAGATCATTCGTGAAACCACGGAAAAGATCATTCAAATCAGAGCTCGATTACAAGCATCTCGCGACCGACAAAAGAGCTACGCCGATAAACGGCGAAAGCCCTTAGAATTTCAGGTCGGGGATCGAGTACTGTTAAAAGTATCACCTTGGAAAAGAGTTATTCGTTTCGGGAAACGAGGAAAACTGAACCCACGATACATTGGACCTTTCGAAATCGTCGCCCGAATAGGTCCAGTGGCATACAAACTGCAACTACCCGCAGAGCTAAACAGTGTACACCCCGTGTTCCATGTCTCTAATCTAAAGAAGTGTCTATCGGATGAAACACTCGTCATTCCCCTTGACGAGATCGAAATCAACGAGAATCTTCTGTTTGTTGAAGAACCGATTGAAATCATGGACAAGGAGGTGAAGCGTACTAAGCAAAGTCGCATCCCGATCGTGAAAGTACGATGGAACGCGAAGCGTGGGCTAGAATTCACGTGGGAACGCGAAGATCAAATGAAGCAAAAGTACCCTCACCTATTCTAGCATTCTCAAATCTAGCTTTCAAACAGAATTTCGGGACGAAATTCCCTCTAACGGGGGGATGATGTCACAACTAGAAATTTTGTGCCTTGTAACTACAACACTCAAGTAAAAATTTTGAATCAAAAACTTAAGAACATGTAAGATGCTTACTTTATGGCAGCAAAATTTCAATCAAGTACACCATACAAGCATTACAAATAGTCAACAAGTAATTGGAAACCTTAGAAGTTCTTATTTAGGTCCATTTTGGACTAGGACTTCCTTATTGGGCCCAATGGACCAATAAGCTTCCAATTTGACTATCTTGGGCTTAGAACCTTTAAATGGGCTCTAATCAGACCCACTTTCATTTATTTCAACATTTTGGGCCATATTGGGCCTAGAATGAAATAAATTAAATATTATGAACTATTATGGACCATAATTAACCTAATCTAGCCTAATAAAGCATAAAAATCACACTTATATTTTATAGGGCTAAAAATCACCCAACCTAACTATAACATGGGCTTAAGGACAAAAAGCCCAAAAATATCCTCTCTCCCCTCTCCATTCTCGGCCCAAGCCCACAAAGAAGGAGGGTTGACTTTGTTGGGTGCCACCTCACTTTTGCACATAGGATTTCCATGCAACACACATATTTCCATGCAACTATCTTGTCAAACCTCTCTCTCCTCCCCTCTCTTCTTGCTCTCGGCCGATTTCAAGCACACACACACACATTTCACTTATTTTTCCTCTCAAGAAACTCTCTCAATTCTCCTCTCGAAATTATATATATATATATATATATATATATATATATATATATATATATATATATATATATATATAGGTTCAGGTTAATTTGAGACCATTCTAATTTTGTGAGACCGTGAGACCAAACCTAAAAATAATTTTAAAATGCAAAATAAATGGAAAAATCCAAAAATTCTTTTTTTAAATATTATTTTCGGAACTTAAATTAACTAAAAAAAATAAAAATAAAAATTAAAAAAAATCCCGTTTTTTTTTTTTTTTTGAAAAATACATGAAATATTCTAATAGAATATTACACTGACATATTTTAAAAAATAATTTTAAAATGCAAAATAAATGAAAAAATCTAAAAATTCTTTTTTTTTTAAATATTATTTTCGGAACTTGAATTAACTAAAATAAATAAAAAAAAATCCCGTTTTTTTTGAAAAATACGTGAAATATTCTAATAGAATATTATACTGTACATATTCTAAAAAATAATTTTAAAATGCAAAATAAATGGAAAATCCAAAAATTCTTTTTTTAAATATTATTTTCGAAACTTGAATTAACTAAAAAATAAAAAATAAAAAATAAAAATAAAAAAATAAAAAATACGTCTCACGGTCTCACAAAATTAAGCCGTCTCACATAAACCTAACCTATATATATATATATATATATATATATATATATATATATATATATATATATATATATATATATATATATATATATATATATATATATATATGTCATTTTCACGTGACAAAACCTTAATATCTAATATTTTTTTATATGGTAATGACTTTTAAAGATTTTTAATACAAAAAATCTTAAATATATTTTTTTAACTTTTATTGATAAAAATTAGATATTAGCAATGTTTTAAAATCCGAGTTTTTATTTAACCCAGTGTGATGACCGGTACACGGGTCAACTGGTTGAACCGCCGTGTTAACCGGGTTTATGGTGTTTTTCGATTTTTATATATTTTTACTTTATTGGATAATGCATAAACATATAAACAAATAATTTGATATCCACAAAGTTTTAACATTGAAAAACATTGAAGAAACCGCAAACGACTCGTTGTTTTGACGTTCACTACTTGTATCCAACTATCCGAGTCTTATTAAAACGGGTTAATTTGGTTTTAATCGGTTCAATATAAACGGTCGAATTGCGTTCTAGGGGAAACCAGGCCAGTTCGATCCGGTCCATATTTTTACAAAAAATAGTTCTCAATTGACCCGCCTTCTACCCCGGGTCACGGTCCAAGCTGTTGAACCGGCCGGGTCAACCCGGGTTTTAAAACATCGGATATTAGTGTCTCTCATGTTTATTCTCTCTACTTCATGTCCGTTGATCTCAAGCAACAAGTGTTAGAGATCAAATTGATCATGTTGTTGGTCTAGTAGCTTTTGTTCATACTTTGTATGAATCGGTTATAAGATTACCAAAGTAATTATATTCCAACACCAATGACACTATTTATCACTGAGATAGTAATTTCTAACTATTGAATTTTTGTTGAACAAGAAGACCTTAGATGAATCCCTAAATGAGGATACTTTAAGGGTTTGCATAGGAATGAAGATTATGTTGATTCAACAATCAAAAATCAAAGTAAATACATAGTATTTTAATCAAACATGTACTCTTATGTTATATGTTAACATTCAAAATTCAAAAATCGAATGAGACAATTTGAAAAAATTGAATCCGTTTTACCCAACCCCACAACGCTCACACGCGGAGTTGGATATAAGCGTTGTTCTTACAAACTACAGCTATACAAACTACAAGCCACACAACTCAAAAGTTCCCATTTCTGCCCGTTGCCGTTTGCTATTGCATCTGGAAAATATACTCGGCTTTGACTGCCGTGAATCCATCAACCTGAATCTATCATCTCCGATCTAGCCGCTATCTCCGATCTGTCTCACCGGACAAAATGGAGAATCTTATTAATCTTGTCAACAAACTACAGAGAGCATGCACTGCCCTCGGTGATTTCGGCGAAGGATCCTCTCTGCCGACCCTTTGGGATGCCCTGCCTACAATCGCCGTCGTCGGCGGTCAGGTAGATCCAGATCTTTTCTAGTTTTTTTATACGTATCTTATATCGCGCAACTTCTTTTTCTTCTCCCTGCTTTTATGAACTCAATCGTAACCTAACAAGTTTGGGGATAAATCGTTTGGTACTCATTCTTCTGGACGTTTAAACCTCAGATCCGTTTTACGTAATAATTCATATCGCAATACATTAATTTGCATATCTGGTTGTCGTAGTCGGTGGAATTTTTGCTTTGCGTAGGTTTGGTTTACGGACTTTATTTGGTACTCGAACCTCAATTGTTAGATCTAAACGATCCGTCGTAAGTTGCTACGATGCTTTGTATAGTAATCGCTGGTGCAAAGCTATTTGGTTTTGGTGATTTGAGCGTAAACTGTGAGATGCCGTGTGAAAAAGCTACAAACCCTAGTTTTGTGCTGCTGGAAGACTGAACTAATCCACACCATATCAAGTGATAAATCTAACAACGGCCAAAGATCTAGAAACTATCTAGTATATAAGCCTTAATTTCGATTATAGTTTTAGTATTTCAGTATTCTTTTTCATTGCATTAATAACTCAATTTTATGAAATTAAGTATTGATGAGCTTCATTACCTTTTTTCCTGGTGGGTTGGCTGCATATCTTTTAAATTTATCTGTTAACATAGCTCAACGTATGAATTCGTGTTGTTGTTCAAGCAAGCATTTCTATAATTGCTGTTCAAGCTACAAATTTAATTTTTATTTTATTTGTCACTGTTCTTGTCATTCTATGTTACCAATCAGATACATTATAAATTTCGCCTGTTCCTAGATAAACTTATCATAGTCTTTTTGTTTTCCTACTTTTCATGTATATTTCTAGAGCTCTGGAAAGTCATCTGTGCTGGAGAGTGTTGTTGGGAAGGATTTTTTGCCTCGTGGATCTGGTAATTGAAATAGTTAATTCCTGTAGTGTACACACTTCTTGACACCCCCTTATAATTGCTGTTGACTAAAGCAAATGAAACACTTGTATATCTATGTCATGCAGGGATTGTTACCAGGCGTCCTCTTGTTCTACAACTCCATAGAATCGATGAGGGAAGAGAATATGCAGAGTTTGCTCATCAACCAAGAAAGAGATTTACTGACTTCGGTATGTATGGAGAGAGATTAAACATCTATTTTATTTTTAGCTAGAAAGATCATTAAACATTCCTATTCATTTTTTTTCTTGTGCAGCTGCTGTGAGGAAAGAAATCTCTGATGAGACTGATCGTGAGACAGGACGAAGCAAACAAATTTCATCAGTTCCTATATATCTCAGTATCTATTCTCCTAATGGTGAGATCAATATTTGATAATTGTATTAACTTTTAAAAGCTTTTTACCTATCAACAGTTAACTCACTTGATTATGTATGATGTTGACAGTTGTGAATTTAACCTTGGTCGATCTTCCTGGTTTGACAAAAGTAGCTGTTGGTGAGTTTAAGCATCTTATAATATTAGATAATCCATTAACTTTTCCCTCGTCTAACACTTGTATGATTCTTGTAGAGGGTCAGTCAGAGAGTATTGTGGCAGATATTGAAAACATGGTGCGATCCTACATTGAGAAAGTAAGCTATTTTCATCATTTGCTTGGTCAACTATGGTCAGTCAACTATTGAAAACCTACTTATTTTTTTATCTGTTTGCCTTGCAGCCTAACTGCATTATTCTGGCAGTTTCTCCTGCCAATCAGGATCTGGCTACATCTGATGCTATCAAAATTGCTCGTGAGGTAGATCCACAAGGTTTGTAAACAAACATATTGTGTTTGTGTTGTTTTTGATGTATATGTGTTTTTTTGTTGTGTTTTAATTAGTTTAATGTGAATGAATGTGTAGGGGAGAGGACGTTTGGAGTTTTGACTAAGATTGATCTTATGGACAAGGGTACTGATGCAGTTGATGTGAGTTGGGTCTTGAAATTAGAATTGTTGTTTTATTTGTAATGTAAATATGTGTAATGCGAGTTGTATGTAATACAACAGATGTTGGAAGGGAAATCTTATAGGCTGAAGTTTCCATGGATTGGTGTTGTGAATCGGTCTCAAGCTGATATTAACAAAAGTGTTGACATGATTGCTGCCCGAAGGAGGGAACGGGAATACTTCAATACTACTCCTGAATACAAGCATCTTGCTAGTAAAATGGGATCTGAGCATCTAGGGAAAGTGCTTTCCAAGGTATATATAACTGTTTTAGCTCGATTCTATCCCTAAGTTTGTATTGCTTTGGTTTCTCGATTCCTTTCGGAATTGGATTCCAAGATTCCATTCCGTGTTGCCAAATGGATGGGAGTAATTGAATTCCATCCTTTTTTTTTTTTTTTTTTATTAAAAGACCTAAATACCTCCGTTATATATTGAAATAAAAACTAAATTGTTGTTCAGTTTACATTATTGAATTCCATTCTATTTTCTGCTTACAAAACGCTTGAAAGAAAGATTACGATATACGATTCCTTTGACAGATTCCATTCCTATGAGTTTCATTTTTTCCTTTCATTAAAAGACCAAAACACCCCTATTTTTATATATTCAAAAAAAATGAAATTCAAATAAAAATCAGAAAGTTTTTTGTTTTTTTTGGTAACTAAATGCATGACAAATTCGTGATACTTGAGATTTCATTATTTGCAAAAACATTTTTTTTGTTTTTATATATTTGGCTAGAGGTGTAAAGTTTGAAGTTAATTAAGTTTTTGGTAATGAATTGTTTCATTTCAGCATTTGGAAACGGTGATTAAGTCCCGAATTCCAGGCCTTCAATCTCTCATCAACAAAACAATCATTGAACTTGAAACAGAGCTGAGTCGTCTTGGAAAGCCCATTGCTACTGATGCTGGGGTAATCATTTCTTCTTTTTTTTTTTTTTGACTTATTATCCACTTTCTTAAATTAAAACAAAAACATTCTTATTAATTAATTGCAGGGAAAACTGTATATGATTATGGAAATATGCCGTGCTTTCGATCAAACATTCAAAGAACATCTTGATGGCATGTACGTATTTATGATTTTATTATTTGTAAAATGTAATTTAGTGTTATTGTAATATTGGATGAAGTTGTTGATATGATTTACATACATACAATCAATTACAGACGGCCAGGTGGCGACAAAGTGTACAGCATATTCGATAATCAACTTCCTGCAGCCTTAAAAAGACTACAGTTTGACAAACAACTCTCCATGGAAAATGTGAGAAAATTAATCACAGAAGCCGATGGTTATCAGCCTCATTTGATAGCCCCCGAACAAGGCTATCGCCGTCTTATTGAATCCACCTTAATTACCATCAAAGGCCCCGCTGAGGCTGCTGTTGATGCGGTAACTTTTTTTTTTTTTTCAAAATTCATCTTCTGTCTATTTATTAAAATAATAATAATAATAATAATATTTCTGTTTCTTCTTCAGGTTCATGGTATACTAAAGGATCTCGTACACAAGTCCATAAACGAAACTGCGGTTAGTCTTTCTCTCGTCTTTTAAGACCCTTACTATATATATCAAGACTAAATTACATTTTTCATCCAAAACTTTTTTTTTCTTACAATTTCGGTCCTTATTTGGAACATTTTTACATGAATCTAAACTAACTGTTAGTATCATTCTGTCCAGATTAAGTAAAAAAGAAACAACCCATAAAAGCAAAAGCAACTATTTTAGTGTAGTGTAAATTGTAATAATTAATTTACTCCATTAATTACAGGAGTTGAAGCAATACCCGTCCCTGAGGGCAGAAGTAATGAATGCAGCTTGTGATTCTTTAGATAAAATGAGAAACGAAAGCAAGAAAGCCACCATACAGTTGGTTGATATGGAATGCAGTTACTTGACGGTTGATTTCTTCCGGAAGCTTCCCCAGGACATTGAAAAAGGCGGGAACCCAACACACTCCATTTTCGATCGATACAATGATTCTTATCTTCGTAGGATCGGATCAAATGTTCTGTCATATGTTCATATGGTGGTTGGGACACTGAGACACTCCATCCCAAAGTCAGTGGTGTTTTGTCAAGTTCGTGAGGCTAAACGTACTTTGCTTGACCATTTTTTCACTGAGTTGGGTGCAAAGGAGGTAATAATTAATAATCTCTTCTTCATTTTTAGTTTTTGTCCAAATAAATAATATGTTAAAATTTGGTTTGGTAACAACAGGGAAAGCAATTGGCTAAACTGTTGGATGAGGATCCGGCCATAATGCAGAGGCGTATGGATTTGGCAAAGAGATTGGAATTGTATAGAGCTGCACAAGCTGAGGTGGATGCTGTTGCATGGGCCAAGTAGAGAACTAATTCTTTCTTCAAACTTTATAATATACCACAAACCAACCCATTTTATCTCTGTCATACAACCAACCAAACAACCTCAGTCGTTTGTTGTACTTGGTGTTTGTTCTTTTTGGTAGAAACACGAACACACATATGCTGTTAATAGTATTTTAGTTTTGTTTTGTCACTTTGTGCGAGTCAGGGAGACTATTATATATTGTATTTGTATTTGTATTTGTTACTTGTCTTGTCTTTTTCCATCTTCATTTTTTAGCCTTTATTACTTTTACATACATGTTTTCTAGACTAATGCACATCCACAGTTTCTTTCTCATATCATATGTTATGCTGTTCCTAAATTGGAGAACCAAATTCGTTATTATCAAATCATGTTTTTAGAGCGTTTATGATAAAAAAAATCCACGCGCAAGGAAAATGTTGTATTGTTTATAAGGAAAAAGAGTACCTTTTGTTAAGTCTTAATATTTGGAGTTTTCAAATTTATATTATTTTTATTATGTAAAAATGAAAATTATAATGTGATTAATTTTTTCATTATCAACGTAAATCTAGTGGTTAATCACAAGTTAACCAAAATGGTAGCCAGTGACTAGGCCTGGCAATGGAGCGAGTTTTGACCCTGATCCGATCCAAACCTTTAACAATTATATGGGTTTGGAGCATAGTTTTTGATTCGTTTACCCATAATGATCCGTATCCGCTAACCCTTTTATTAAAAGGGTTGGGTCTGGATCATCACCGATCCGCTCCATTTATAACCCGCCCCATATAAATTTTAGAATCATACAGTTATATTTTATACTGCCTAAATTTTACTTTAAATTCTAATCAAAAGTCCAAAGAGAAAAGACCAAAGACTCAACTATTTATACATAGGACTCAAGGACTCAGCTGTAGACTTTCAGTCTTCTCCCAAGAATCATGATGTCATTTCATTTATATTTCATCATGTAAACATCAATTTCGTTTATAAATCAATAAATTCATTTATCAACTGGAAGAAAGTTTATAATTGTTATTCTCTGTCAATGCAATCGATGGTCAAAAACCAATTGGAAGTAACGACAATAATGATTTTAATTTCAATCGAAAGTCTTCGAGTACATAATGTGTTTTCTAAATCAAAATTTGTTTTATTTAACAACAGTGATTTTATGATTTAAGTAAAATGTTTTTGATTATTCAAAAAACATACGAGTTACGGGGCGGGTTTGGATATCCGCTGATTCGGTGGATAAGGGTATGAGTTATATTATTCAAAACCCCGCAGGTTATGGAGCGGGTTTGGATCGGGTTTTGGAATTTGTTAAAAGGGTTTGAATCAAGGTCGATTCGCTCCAAACCCGACCCATTGCCAGGTCTACCAGTGACATACTTTGAATAATCATACATTTTGCAAAATTTACTTCCAAACTACTTGCTTTATGACATGGATCCATGAGTCCCAATTAAAATGGAGTAGGAGGGGTCATGATCTACGAGAGTTGGCCTAATCACCACTCTATAAAACTTTCCCTTTATATTCATTTGCAATGAGAAAGATAATTCATATGAGCTCTAGTTGTATAAATTGAACGTTTTTGCAATTGAAATATATATTTACATAGTTGAACTCGTGCATATATATTTCAATTGGAAAAACGTTCGGTTTTATGCAACTAAAACTCATATGAATGATCTCTTTCATTGCAAATGGATATAAAGGGAAAGTTTTATAGAGTGACGATTAGGCCAACTCTGTTGTATGGATCTGAATGTATGAATTATCTTTCTCAATTTTGCCAAATGTCATGCTCTCATTAAATTTGACACATGTCATTTCTTAAGAGTTTTTGAATTATTTCTTTTTCCACTTGTCATTTTCTTAAATTTTTATTTTTTTTTTAAATTTAAAATCCACATTTTAATGAGATTTATATATGTAAAGTAGATCATTCTATTAAATTTCATAATAAATGCTCTACAACCTTTATTATTTACTTTATTTATTATATTCTTTGTATTTATGTAAAATTATTACTTTAAAAAATATGTAATGCTTATAATTTTATATTTTTTTTATAAACCCGTGTAATACACGGGTCTCACACCTAGTACATATAATAAAAATGTGGTTAGAAAGGATAAGGAAAACGTGAATATAATAAATACAAGAAGTAATCTGAAAAAAGATACTAACCACAAATGTTGGAACGATAGATGACATGGGTAATTCGGTGTCAAAATAAATATTAAATAAATAAATAAACACAAATGAAACTAGACCTTAGACTATGTCAAAAGTCAAAACTACTATGGTATCCAAATTTTATGCCTTTACATTTTCTTGTCATAGGTCATGTCTTCGGTAAGAGTTGACTCCTTCAAGTCTAACCTTATATTGTCTTCACACTTCCTTTTCGGACGCCCTCTCATCCTCGCACCCTCGTGTGCGATTGTCTATACTCTCTTAACAACAGGTAATGGTTGTCTTCTAAGTACATGTCCAAACCAACCCAGACTTATCTTAATTTTTCAATGATCGACGTCACTTCCAATTTATTCTTAATTTTTGTCTGTCATCCTGTCCAGCAAAGTCCCACATGCCCAACGCATCATTCACATTTCTACGACCTCCATCTTCCTCTCATGTTCCTTTTTAATTGGACAACATTCAGATCCATACAACAGAGTTGGCCTAATCACCACTCTATAAAACTTTCCCTTTATATTTATTTGCAATGAGAAAGATAATTCATATGAGCTCTAGTTGTATAAATTGAACGTTTTTGCAATTGAAATATATATTTACATAGTTGACCTCGTGCATATATATTTCAATTGGAAAAACGTTCGGTTTTATGCAACTAAAACTCATATGAATGATCTCTTTCATTGCAAATGGATATAAAGGGAAAGTTTTATAGAGTGACGATTAGGCCAACTCTGTTGTATGGATCTGAATGTATGAATTATCTTTCTCAATTTTGCCAAATGTCATGCTTTCATTAAATTTGACACATGTCATTTCTTAAGAGTTTTTGAATTATTTCTTTTTCCACTTGTCATTTTCTTAAATTTTTATTTTTTTTTAAATTTAAAATCCACATTTTAATGAGATTTATATATGTAAAGTAGATCATTCTATTAAATTTCATAATAAATGCTCTACAACCTTTATTATTTACTTTATTTATTATATTCTTTGTATTTATGTAAAATTATTACTTTAAAAAATATGTAATGCTTATAATTTTATATTTTTTTTATAAACCCGTGTAATACACGGGTCTCACACCTAGTACATATAATAAAAATGTGGTTAGAAAGGATAAGGAAAACGTGAATATAATAAATACAAGAAGTAATCTGAAAGAAGATACTAACCACAAATGTTGGAACAATAGATGACATGGGTAATTCGGTGTCAAAATAAATATTAAATAAATAAATAAACACAAATGAAACTAGACCTTAGACTATGTCAAAAGTCAAAACTACTATGGTATCCAAATTTTATGCCTTTACATTTTCTTGTCATAGGTCATGTCTTCGGTAAGAGTTGACTCCTTCAAGTCTAGTTTTGTGCTACGCGAATAACAGGGTTACTAATTGCATACTCGATCCAACTTTTTGTGGTAAAAATTAACAATTAGGTATGAATAATGAGTTTTTTTTTTCAACCTAAGTGCCGATTTTGGTTTTCAAAGAGAATGAATAGATAGTATAAAAGAAAGATACCTGGATGGAGGTCGAAATTTGGATAAAAGGTGTTCAAGAATCCAGTACTACTAATATTGAAAGACGTTTGAAGAAGAGGAATCAAGGTAAAACCTAATTCTCATTTTTTTGCAGAAGATGCAGATATAATTGTTTTAATAGATTGAAGATTTTTTGTTTATTAAACTATTTAGGTGATTTAAGTTGAATTTCGAAATTTGAAATTTCAGTGTTAATTTGCGTAAATTTCAAAATACAAGATGTGAAATTTTGGTTTTATATTAGATTTCCCGCTTATGTGTTTTATCATGTATTTTGAAATTAACAAAAATGACGAATTTTTCTTCTATAAGTCAGTGTTCATATTAAGGGGGTGTATAAAATGTAATAAAATCAAACAATTATAATTGGGTATAATAACAATTTTAATTATATGTTTGTTTCTTAGGGTTAGGATGCATGTTTGTTTGCATTAGGTTGAGAATAAACCATCACAATACATGTTTAAACAAAAAACTTTGTAGTTCACAATTTTCCATACGTATAGCTTTTTCTTGTTAAGGTATCAAATAAGGTTTTCCTTAGGCTTTAGATAAGGGTATCTAACATTCAAATTTCAGTTATATATATATATATATATATATATATATATATATATATATATATATATATATATATATAGACATTTTCAGGGAATAGTTTACTTCATATAACATATATAAACTATAATAAGTTTAGTTGATATATAAAGATGAACAACGAAATTAAAAAAAAAATCAATTATATAAAAACTGAAAGCCATAAATCCTGAAATTATTAGTTTACTGAGTAATGTGATGTGACTAAAAATCACCAAAATAAACAAAATAGTAAACATAATCGATTCCACTAAAAAAAACTTTTAACTTATGTTATGATTAATTACATAAAGTACTTATAAATTATGTATTGATAAATAAGTTATTTGTTAGACAAAACAGAAAACAAAAAAGTAATTTAAAGACTAAAATACCCCTGGGACCAATTTCTGTGAAACACAACCTTGAAAATGTCACCCATCTGCCCATTTTGCCCTCCAGAAAAAACAAAAGTAAAAAAAAATAATAATAAACACAAAAATAGGATGCTATTATATGCAATAAAAAAATAAACAAAAACAAAAAAAAACAAATATGTTTCAATTTTAAGAAAAATAAAAGGACAAGAGTGATATTTAGTGCTGGAACTTTCAAAATGAAATAGCATATATAAGAAAACTAAAAACAAATAAATAAATTAAAGACTAAAATACCCCTGGGACGATTTAATGTCCAACACAAGAGTGATATTTAGTTAAAAAGAGTTTATCTTGTGTTAAAAAGAGTTTAAAAATATATATGGATTAGTTTATTTGATAAGTTAATAAGTGGTATTTTAATATTTATGAAAATTTAATTATATTTGTTAAAAAACCGAAAATGATATGAGTTTCTAATATATTAAAAAAAGTGCATGTATCATATCGAATAAACCTTTCTTTTCTTTTCTTCTTTTTTTATATATTAAAAAAAGTGCATGTATCAATCTAAACACTAAAACGTGATTGTTACCATTGTCAAAAGTTATTTTAAATAAACTATCCCAAATGTCCCATCAATATTTTTAAGTTTTGGAGTCGAGCATCCTCTATTGACCATTATCGTTTAATTGATTCCGAGCTGATTGATAAAGTCGATAATTGTAGCATAAATTGATAAACTCGATAATTGTAAAAAAGACATAAAATTTGATAACAAACATTTAGGGACACAAATATAGTCATATGAAAAGAAAATTAAAATAGTAGTCAATTTTAATTTTCAGAATACAATGTCAAAATACTTACGAAATGAAAAAAAGAACATTCAATAAAATTAAAAAACAAAACCAAACATAAAAATCTTAAAATGCATCAATGCAAAAGAGTAGTCAATTGTACTTTTCAAAGTACAACGTCATAATAAGTTATTAACCAAGTTTGAAGAATTATTGAAAACTTCATGGGAAGTTATAAATAAAGCTAAAGCAAAAAATGTTTCAAAAAATGTTTGTCTTGTTATTTTTCAACTTTTGGTATCAAAAGCTTGATCCCCTCTCCAGTTCCAGTTGAAAGACGTGGTGCTTTTGTTGATGACGAATTCGAATACTGTTCCACATCATACACTTCTTCAAACTTGCGTGTTAAATTCATCGGAGTACTTTTTACATTTTCAAAACTTGTTGGTGTCAAAATATTTCCGGTAGACGGTGTAACATTTTCATCCGAATGTGAAACCCAATCCTTAAAAAAACATGAAAACATATTATGTAAAAAATGAAGAAGTATAATACTTATAATGCATTATATTAGTGTTAAATTATACCTTGGTAAGTATTTTTTCCTGGGAATTGGAGTCGGATGGTCCATCGTTTAAAGACTCTAAAGTTGCAGGCTATAGATGTGACAATATATGTTTTATATGTCATATACGTGCAAATACTTTAAAATAATAGTAATTGGTATTTTAAATTTGCATAATAAATCCAAATAATAGTAAATGATAACCTGCAACTGAAGTAGCTTTCTCTCCAAACTCTCGATTATTTGCTTTTCCTCCGTTACCCTTGAGATTGTGTAGACACTATTTTGAAATCTCACATTGTATTTTGTGACACTGACTTTAAAAGCTAAATGCTTGTTTTTCAAAAAATTGAGTTCAGGAGGATATATGCCCAAACTGAATCCAAGCTGAAAAAATGGTAAAAATAACTATTACATTTGGAGTCGAATGGTAAAAACAAATAAATTTGAAAATGTATTGCTAATGTACCCTAGTATGTTTTTCTGCTAAATCTCTGGCTGGAATTCCCAAGAGCCCATATGCTTCCCGATCAAACATAGTTAAGATTGTAGAAGCAGAATCGTCTTGAACACAAACTGGAATCATGTATCTAAAAAAGAAAGTTATAACAATTTCAAATTGTTTAATTAAGAAGAGAAAAACATAATTTTTTATTTAAAATTATTTAAAAAAAACCTTGGGATAGGAACTTTAGTAGACTTGTTGCATTCAACATTTGTAAAGTTTCACATCTTCATTGCAATCCGGAATTTCAACTGCCTTTACGTGACAATCGGGACAACTTTGGTAACACCAAGGTTTGTCTTGGCGGATTCCTATTATAGTACCGACAATTATGAACTCTTCAACCTGCTTCAAAAAAAAAAAAAAAACAAAGATGTTAAGAAACATAAACATTAATATATAAATATATGTTTGTATAGAAAGTAGGATGCTATTATAATAAGTTTACTTGATATATAAAGATGAACACAAAATTAAAAAAAAATATATTTATATAAAAACTGAGTGCCAAAACAGAAAACAAAAAATCAGGTTGATATATAAAGATGAACAACAAAATTAAAAAAAAATCACTTATATAAAAACTGAGAGCCAAAAAATAAAATAAAAAAGTAAATTAAACAGTTGAATATCCCTAGGACGATTTTCTGTCAAACACAACCATGAAAATGTCACCCATCTGCCCACTTTTCCCTCCAGAAAAAACAAAACTAAAAAAAAAACAAAAAAGTAGGATGCTATTATATGCAAAAGAAAAAATAAACAAAAAAAATTGATTTACCTGGACAGGTTCTTTACTTTTGTAAATTGTCTTAACCTCATTATTTTTTAGGAAATCGTCATTGAGTGAAACATGTTTTGTCCGAATCAAGCTGATGGTACCAGATGATTGTGAAGATTCATTATCCTTAGCCAACCTGATTAATATTTAATTATAAGTATATTTTAGTATGATATAATGTCATATAATAAAAAAATGAATGTTTATTATAAAGAAAGTAACAAATTAAACATAAATACAAAAAATCAATAAGTTAAAAAAAATAAACATAAACGAAAGTAACCAACTTTTCTCTAAACTGTTTGATTTCATCAATATCAGTGTTGATGAAGACAGTTGTGACATCATAGTAACTTGCAACACCGATATTACCTATAGACAACATAATAAATGTTATAAAGATATTTATAATTTATAATAAGAAATAAATTGACAATTATTATGTGATAAACCTCTGTAATCATTTATTTTTGCAAACTGCACAATTATAACAACACAATCATCAGTGTTATGAGTGTCAAGATAATCAGAAACTTTGTTGGCAAAATGACCCTACAAAGTGACCTTAAGTAGTACACCACTGTAAAAAACACAAAATTATACATTAGGTAATAAAAAATTATAATAAATAACAAATATTCAAAATGAAATTTTTCTAACTCCAAGTTTTTGAGCTCAAGATGGATTCTCTGCTTGTCTTTTTTCTGAGAGGGGATAATAGTAGTACGGGAGACAACCACGCCAATAACATCTATGAAATTCATTGTGGATCAATATAAAATTACTAAATAATGTTAGGTAAACTATTAAATAATTAGAATTTATTAAATAAATGAAAACGTACCAACAGATCTTTGGGTTGGGATAACCTTAAAATTAATTTTCTGAAAATCAACAAAAGATAATCCAAAAACATTTTTCGGAAAATTAAGACTTTCCTTAAGTTCTGTTTCCCTTAGGTACCTTGGCTTTTTCAAAGAGTTTGAAACAATATTAGCGTAAATTAAGGTTATCAAAATTTACTCAATTTAATCAGTATATCGGAAAATTTACTCAATTTAATCAGGATAACGGAAGTTAACAACCAATTAATAAAAATTTAAACACCTTTAAGCAATAAAATGGACTCTATTACCCCAAATCCATAAAATAGATTGGATTTACTAAAGTTCATCACAAAAATGCCCAAAATATATGCTAATTCATGTGATATACTAAAAAAAGTGGCTAATATCTTATAGAAAACGTGGGACTAGATTTAGGATTAAGCTTTCTTAGTTGTTGACCTTACTCCATCCTTATCATGTATTTGTATGCTAAACTTCACTTTTAGTATTTGTGAGCTAAGCTTCATAGAGTTTAAAGTTTAAGCTGAAAAAATAGAGTTTAAGGCTGATTTACATGCTGGAAAAACATATTAAAATGCTGTAAAAAAACGCTTAAAATGCTGTCGAAAACTGCTTTAAAATGCTGTAAAAAGAGCTTTAAAAATACTGTCATAAAAGATTGAATGCATAAAAATCTTTCAACAAAAAATATTAATATCAAATGAGGAGTTGTCATGCATGAAAAAGTAAATCTGAATGGGAAACTTATGGAAGAAAATATAGCTTTTCCACATTAAACCCAAAATAAAAGTTGTTTTCTTAAATGGCTAACAACTTATTATACGAATAAATTATGTATTTGTCATATCAATTCATGCAATAGATTAGATTTTATTTATTTATTTATGTATTCATATTTTAATTTCTTATTATTATTTTACCTATTTGATAAAAAAAATTAATTGATGACAAATCTTTCTATTCTAATCTCCCTATATTAATAAAAAAATAGTTCTTTTGCCATGTGTCACTATCTTAGACCTCTTAATTAATGTGTTGCCACTTGTCAATCTATTAGTTCTTTATTTTAAATTTATTAAACCTCCTCATTAATGTGATATTATTTTCAATGTATTTATTCTTCATTTTAAATTAAAATTAAAATTTTATATTATTGTTTTCATTAATTCACAAAAAGGTCTAATATATATTAAAAATTATTTATATATATTTATTTGAATCAACGATTATAATTTCACATAACTAATAAAAATATCTCTTAATTAGTAATTTATTTAAAATAATTGATTAATAATTTTGATTTTTTTATTATAAAAGTTTAATTATTTTTATAATCGTGGTTCCCACGGGTTATAAACTAGTAAAAGAATAGTTTTATTCTCCATTTGACATGTGTCATCTTATTAAACCTCTTAATTAATGCATGTTTTATTCTTCTTTTGCCATGTGTCACCATATTATGTCTACTAATTAATAGTTGCCACATGTCAACCTATTAATTATTATTTTAAAATTTAAAATTTCCACTTTATCTACATTAAATTAATAGCATTAAAATAAAATTAATACAAATTATAAAGTGATATAATTTCACATATTTATTTAAAATCAATAATTATAGTTTTATATAACTAAAAAATCTCATAATTAATAATTTATTTAAAATAATTGAATAATAACTATGAATTTTCACTAAAAAAGTTAATTAATTTTGTAACCGTGGTTCCCACGGATTATAAACTAGTGGATAACAAATAGATAAAAAAAAAATAATCCCGTTGCATTAAAAAAACAATACATTAATTTCTTCTAAACAAATAAGTACTTTTTATTATAATAAATAAAATTAACGAATCCAATTGATACAGGCAAAACGTAATTCACATAAAATGGTGAATGGATAGTCGATTTTATGGGGAAATTGTTGAATTTGACTAAATAAGACCATACGTTCTCTCCCTTCTCTTATTTCTATCTCCAATTAATCTTCTTGTTTATCTTACACAATGAAACAAACCAAAACCTGCATTTTTTCATATACGTTTGTCATCTTTTTGGTAGCATATAAAACAAACGCCATCTCACAAAATGACAAAGAATTTCTTGAAGCTCATAACAAGGCCCGTCTCCGTTCAGGTTTGCCAGCATTTTCCTATGATCAAAGCCTTGCGAATTTCGCACGCAAGTATGCATCAACACGTGCGAATGATTGCGCTTTAAAGCATTCAAATGGGCCCTACGGTGAAAACCTGTTTTGGGGTAGTGCTGATGGTGCGTCCAAATGGACCCCAAAGGACGCTGTGTACGCTTGGATAAAAGAACATAATTATTATGACAAGGCAACCAATTCATGTATGCCAGGGAAAAAATGTGGCCATTATACGCAAATTATGTGGCGTGACACCAAAAAGGTCGGCTGTGCGTTATCATATTGCAAAAATAAAGGCACTTATGTTGTGTGCGAGTATGATCCTGCTGGAAATGTTGAGGGACTTTCTCCTTTTGTTGAACATGATCCCTACGTTTATAGTAATTGATTTGAATTAAAAAGCTCTAGGATTCGACCAAAGATTTCGAATAGAAGAAGATGTAGCATGACAAACCTTGTTTAAGTTTTTGAGTAAATTACACGAATGGTCCCTATGGTTTAGGGTAATTTGCACGTTTGATCCCTAACTTAATTTTTTAACTCGGAAGGTCCCTGCTATTTGTTTTTGTTACGTACTTGGTCCCTGTCTTACCTAAAAAGACTATTTTGCCCTTGATTTTTTAATTTTTTTTAAATAAACACACCCCAACCCTACCCACCTCACATTACCTTACCTACCTCACCATTTTTTCATATTTAAATAATAGTATTTTTAGGTAAGATAGGGACCAAGCGTGTAACAAAAACAAACTCTAGGGACCAAGCATGTAACAAACACAAACAATAGGGACATTCCGAGTTAAAAAAATAAGTTAGGGATCAAGCGTGCAAATTACCCCAAACCATAGGGACCATTCGTGTAATTTACTCTAAGTTTTTATCTAGAGGAGTTTTTCTGTTGAAATGTATTTTTTTTCTTTTTTCAACGGTAATGCGAATCTTATATTGTACAAGTTTTATATTAATAATGTACAAAAATGAATGCATAGATAGGAAAATTATTATTTTCAATAGAGGTGTTTACGGTCCCGTTTTTTTGGTTTTTAGGTAAAACCGAAACCAAATTGATAGCAACGGTTTTTGTCAAGTGGAAACTGAAGCGGAACCATTGAAAATTAAAATTGAACAAAATCAAACCGTTACTAATGGTTTGGCTCTGGTTTGGTTTCACGGTTTGGGCTTTTTAAGCCCATTTTAGTCAAGCCCATTACACTAGTTTAGAAAAGAAAAAAATATTGCACTATTAAAGGTATTAAACCGAGCCGTGTGTGCTCCTTAGATTGAATACATACGGTGCGTGCTTCTTCAGGTAGAACCGGATGGTATATAATTTGTTATAAAAACATTAAAGTTTACATATTAATACAAATATGGAGAAACAAAATGATTAAAGAAAATTTTAATTTATTATGTTGGGAACCAATCAAGCTGAAGTCTGTGTCTATGTCTCTGTGATATAGAATTGTTGTATGTCCATCCACCTCTTCAACCAAACTACTGTAACACCCGGTTTCGGATTTGCTCCGTTGCGTGGGGCTGTGGCCTAGTCATTAGTTGTCACAAGGCTTAGGGCTTCGGTTAAGGAAGTATTTGGCCCATTTCAGATGTGGGTGTCATGGTATAAGTGATCCAAGTATTCGATTGTGTCTTCAGATGTTACGCTCTAAAATTCTCAAATAAAATTATCATTTTTAAAACCATACAGAACACAGTTTCACATTTCTCATAACCCAAGTTTATAATTTGTTCAAAACACAAGACAATAAATTGTTTGTTAATATCCCAAAATCCTCAAAACACAATCTCTAGCTGGTGTTTACAATCATGCCGACGCCTTCCCGCGATCCTGAGAGGTACCTGAAACATATTTCACACAACACCGCAAGCACGAAGCTTAGTGAGTTCCCCAAATACCACACACAAATAATTAGCCTCTCATGGCTATACTCGATAAGGACCCTCCGGTCATGTGTCTCAGTGAAGACCATATGGTCTCACAACTCAGGTTGAACCCTCAACTCTGGTATCTTAGTGAAGACCCTCCGGTCTCACAACTCGGTTTGAACCCTCCGATCCTAACTCAATAAGGCACTGAACTATATATACAACATAAATCACAACGACAAAAATGCATAATATCACATAACTCAGTATAAACATGTAACATCCCGACTCCCAGGTATAAAAATTTAAAGTTTATAGTCATGTTCTTAGACCTACTCGACGAGTTGTGTGCCCCAACTCGTCGTGTAGAAACGATTCAGACTGCGTGAATTTAAGGGGTCTACTCGACGAGTTGGAGGACCCCAACTCGATGAGTAGGAGCTGGAAAATGAAACCCTAATTTCCAGAGTTTTACACCCTGTTTAAAGGGTCATTAGCCTCCCTCTGCCTCCCTTACCGTCCCTCTTGAGCTCAGAAAACCCTAATCGCGCCTATTCTTCATTTTTGTGTGTTAAGAAGCTTGGAAGGTGGACTTTGTGAAGAAAGCTTGAAGTCAAAGGAGCTTGGAGCAAGGAGAAGCTTGTGGATCTAATTTCTACATCATCTTGAAGGCAACAAGTTGTTACCTTGACTTCTCTCTAGCTAGATCTCTTCATGCAAAGGTTTTTAGGTTATTTTGGGTATTGGGCATGATCTGAAGTTGTAACTTCAGATTTGGACTCCTCTAAGCCCTTATAGTCATAAAGTTCCAGTCTTTGGCAAGTTATGGCTTTCCCCTTACCTAAAACTTCTCCCTTAGCTTGGTTTTGGCATTTAGGACCTTGCATGTACGTAAAGTTTGCAACTTTATGTGGAAACCATGCCCTATGAGGTTGGATATGCAATTTGGAGCTTTGGAGTAGCTTAAAAATGCCTGAATGAGGAATGGACTGAAGGGACTCGACGAGTTGCATGGTAAACTCGACGAGTCAGATGAAGATTGGCCGTTGTTGGCTTCTGCATGGACCCGGTGAGTTAGTGAGACGACTCGACGAGTCAGTTAGGGTTTTCCCGACATTTGGACATTGCATGGACTCGACAAGTTGTCTGGAAACTCGGCAAGTCAACCAGGGTTTTCACGATTTCTCGAGTTCTGGAAGGACTCGACGAGTCAGTGGGCTACACTTGACGAGTCGGGTTAAGATGGACTATTGACCTTGACCGTTGACTTTGACCAAAGGTTGATCATTTTGACTTCTGGGGGTATTTTGGTAATTTGGGAATTTATGAAAGTGAATCATTGGTGGATGTAGTGGATTGAGTTTGGAGCTGCATTTGGGGAGTTTGACATTTATCATCCCGAGCTACTTGTGAGGTGAGTTGTCCTCACTATACTTAGGGGTCGAAGGCACCAAGGCCGGCCCATTGGATCTGATATCCTGGTAGTTGATGATATGTTGAGTATGAGATAGTTATGCATGCTAGTTGCTATGTCAGTTTGGTAGATCTGTAGGACTACTTACGATACTGTTTGGTTATCTGTATGTGCCTTTAGTTTTTATATGTCGACATGTTGTGCGGATGGGTTGAGGTTGTACTGCTCCGTGCGGTAGCCAACAAAACCTGGAGTATGCCATATATGAGCTGAGGGCCAGGTAGGGCATGATAGACTCATACTGTGGGGTAATATTTTGTATTCTAGTCCAAGGACTGAGGGAGCAAGCCAATCATAAGCTGTGGGATCGAGAGCAACCCATAATCATGTTGTGGGCTCGGGGACAAGCCAAATGTGAGTTGTGGGCCCGAAAGGCAAGCCAAACTCACACTGTGGGATCGGGGGTAATCCGACCTGTAGAGCTGTGGACCCATTCTATGTTGTTATTCGTATATGTGTTATTTGTTATGTATCGGTATTTTGGGGGAACTCACTAAGCTTCCGGCTTACAGTTTTGAATTTTGTTTCGGGTACTTCGGATGATCGTGGGAAGGCGAAGGTGTGATCGTGCACCTCCTCGCATTTTATGACTTTGTTTATGGGATACTTTGATATGGAGCTATTTTGAAAACAAATTTGTAATAAATATTGGTTTTTGAATGTTTTAAAAAGTTTTAGATTGACTTGAATTTTATGGATGTTATAAGTTAGTATCAGAGCCTTAGTTTGAGTGAATTGGAGGACCACTCATGTGAATCTCGTCTCAAACTAAGGAAAAGATTTTCAAAATGGTTTTCAAAATAATTAAAGGAGGATGCAGAGTGTACAATCAGTCGGAGCCAGTAAGTAGACCCCAAAATACCATACGACTATTTGACATTATGATATGTTAGAACATCATGCTAGTACTAGGTTAGGGATCTTCAAGAATTTCATGATAGAGTTGCCTGATTATATGATGCCTGATAGCCTAGGGTTTTTCCTTATATGAAATTGACATCATTACTGCAGTTGCTTAGTGTATGCATCACGAACATACATAATTAAGATCTTATAGCATAAGAATGTTTGGTTTGGCCTTATTTCCTGTTCTTGTTTGATGAATGGCTTAGGGTAGGATCAGGTATTCAAAAGTTTGTAGGGTCAAACGTTATGTATGGCTAGCATACACGAGTACTGCAGGGTTGCGAAGGGCTTTACTCAAACTCATGGAGTTGACTATGATGGGACCTTCTCACCACTAGCAAAGATTAAATCTATAAGGGTTATGCTAACCATAGTTGCATTTCATGATTATGAAATATGGCAAATGGATGTCAAAACCGCTTTCCTTAATGGGAAGTTGGATGAAGATGTTTACATGAGTCATCCAGAGGGTTTTGTCAATGCAATGTACCCTAATAGAGTGTGTAAGCTTGAGAAATCCATTCATGGATTAAAACAAGCATCCCGTAGATGGAATCTTTGTTTGGATGAGAAAGTCAAAGAGTTTGGATTTTCGAGAAGCGAGGATGAGTCCTATGTATATGTCAAAGCTAGTGGGAGTATATTTAGCTTTCTGGTGTTGTATGTGGATGACATACTTCACATAAGAAATGACATTCCAACCTTGCAGGAGGTTATAATTAAGTCCTGGCTTGGGAAGTGTTTCACTATGAAGGACCTCGGGGATGCTGCTTATATTCTAGGGATAAAGATATTGAGAAACATGAGTAAAAGGATAATACGACTTAGTCAAAGTGCCAACTTGGACAAGGTGTTGAAGCATTTCAACATGGAGAATTCCAAGAAAGGAGACTTTCCTATCCAGAGAAATACCAAACTGAGTAAGACTTAGAGTCCGAGTATTGATGCCGAGATAGAAGAGATGAGTCGAGTACCATATGCTTCCATAATTGGCTCGATCATGTATGTTATGACTTGTACTCGCCCTAATGTGGCCTTTTCTTTAAGCATGGTAAGCTGATATCAAAGGAATCCTGGTAAAGCTCACTGGACTGCGGTAAAGAACATTCTTAAGTACCTACGGAGGACTAAGGACTGGGTCCTTACCCTCGGTGGGAGTGATGAGTTAAGAGTAACAGGGTATAGTGATGCCAACTTTCAGACCGACAAAGATAATTTCCGCTCTCAGTCGGGCTGGGTATTTACCCTGAATGGAGGAGCAATAACTTGGAAAAGTTCCAAATAGGAGACTGTAGCTGATTCAACGTGCGAATCAGAGTACATAGCAGAAAAGTGAAGTGTCGAAGGAGGCAATATGGTTGAAGAACTTCATCGGAGACCTTGGAGTTGTACCAACTATAAAGGAGCCTATGGAGATTTTCTGTAACAGCGAGAGTGTGGTCGCCTTAACCAAGGAACCAAGGGATCATGGTAGATCCAGGCACATCGACAGAAAATATCACTTCATAAGACATCGGATAGAAGAAGGACTCCTCGTCGTAAGGAGGGTATCGTCATAGGAGAACCCAACAGATCCCCTTACGAAGGGACTGAGTAGGGTTAAGCACTTACAACATGCGAGGAGCATTGGGACGAAGGACGATATTAGTTTTAATGATTAGATAGCTGTTTAGAAACTTGTAATAGATAAAATGTAATTGACATTTGATGATTAAATAAAAAGAGTTTTATTTATGAGTAAAGTTACTATCTTGTGCCAATTGTTTACTATTTTTTAATTTTGCATGTTTTGACTTCCAGGATAATAAGATTATTCAAACTATCCACAATCAATCATATTTTGGAAGAAGGTATTGAGGCAAGACTGTCATGAATTTGGCTTGTAGATTGTCTAAAGTGTTTAGACATAGAAAAAGGTTGCTACAACATTCATGAGTGCTCCTGAAATAAGATTTGAGTATTGGATTAGACCCACACTCACATGAATCACTTCATGGAATTTATCACGAGTGATTGTGAGACGATAATATCATATAGTCTTCAAACCAAGATGTATAAGTTGTTGACTATGAGTTGGTTGTATATTGATAGTGCGAAAACGCATCAGTAACTTGATGTTATAAAACGTGCTATTGTGTATGATTTAACGATTAATTAGTACAAACATATAAGTCGAAGTTTATCTGTTCCTTTTATCCTTGTAGGATTAAAAGCGATATCTTGGGCCCCTCGATGATTTTGTATTAATGTATGTGCCTGGCCCGGTTAGGACTCAACTGATGTGTTCAATTAAGTTCTATGTTAAACAAATCGGAAATCGGGAAACAAACTGCTGGAAAATAAGTATGACTATGTTCCATGTATTTGTCTGAATGATATCTTGAAGAACAAAGGACTATATGATCCATTATCTAAATGATGTGTCAGAGTTAGACAACGACTTTTAAGAGCTACAATTGCTAGTCGGTTTTTTAAGTCATACTTGCAGTTATAGTTATTAGACTTATCCAAGTGGGAGACCGTTGGATTAGGTGTCTAAGCTCATAACTATAATTGGTATGTACTTGACCCGAGAGTAGCATGCTCCATTTGGATTGCATTCACCAGAACAATCTGATCGGATGGATATTTGAGAGAAATGTTATTTATGATTTACTAATATATTATAAGTAAAATATATTAATTAAAAGATTATATTATTTAATTAGTATTGATCAAGAATTAATTTGGAATTAATTTAGTGATCAAAAGAGACTAATTAAATTAACGGGGACTAATTATGTAAATTAGTGATACATATGGTGTGGGCTATTGATCCATGATGGGCTAAGTTTATATGAGAGTCCATGAAGAGTTTGTCCATATGAGTTATGGATCATAAGCCTAAGTGTAAGAATTAGGGTTATATACGACTCCTGGAATTCTAATGCTATATATTTAACCCCTTAGACCCCAAAATCGGACGCACAAGTCATATAGCAAGAGTATAGCCGATTTTAGGGTGCTCTTAACCTCTCTCTCAAGTCCTCCAATTGTTGGTGGTGTTTTGTGAAGCATTTGAGGCATCACACTTGAGGTTCTAAGCTCTTAAAAGCCAAGTAATACAAGCTATATAAAGAGATAATCATCTAACTAGTTTTATATGATTCATATATTAAGTTATATGCTAGATAGGCTTCATGCTTTGGAAAAATGAAACTTGCATGTATAATAAGAGAAAACTTAGATCCAAAGCATTAGGGTTGTATGTGCGCCATATGGATGTTATAGTGCTCAAAACCCATCAGTTGTCTAGCGTGTAAGGAATGGTAAAGAATGATTTTGAGGACGAAATCTAATTTAAGTGGGGGAGAGTTGTGACATCTCGTTTATTAAATAAATAAATGGATAAAATTAATAAACGAATAGTGGCTCTAAATCCGTAATAAGTTACCATTGTGTGTCATGAGCGCTAAATGACATAATTCCTAGAAATTTGGGGTCTTTATTGTAATAAAGTTTAGGAAGCAAGGGCTAAAGAGTCAAATGGGGACTTAAATTGTAATGTTTAGAGAAGGAACGACTGAACATGTCATAAGTTAGATTTTTTGGGGCTAAATGTAATTCCGGGATTAAAACATAAATTTTGGATTAGATTTGCAAAAAAATCTCAAAGAGGAGGGTTGTTTGGGTAAATTATGGATCTAAGTTGAAGGAAATTGAGGGGGAGGGGCTATAAATGTAATTATGGCTAAAGGTTGATTATAGACGGGATATATATAACCTGTCATCCCCGGTAACTCTAACCCTAAAACTATTCACATCCACCACCCTCCTTATGTCTCCCTTCACCTCCAGTTGCCGCCACCGCTATTGGAGCCGGAAAACCACCACCAGTCGAGGGTCGCTATCACTGCTATTCCGTGGTTGCTGAAGAAAAAGACCAACATGGGATGTCTTCGTTTAGTCGGAAATGAAGGGAAACAAATCGTAGCCACCTATGCCGCCGCTATCTCCGGCCGATAGCGCCACTATCGCCATTGTTTTGTGTCACTATCACTTCGCTGCCAATGACGTTCGAAATCGATGGCCGATGTCGAGTGGTGGAAAGTCATGGCCACCGTTCTTCTATCCAGTTAAGGCGCCCCACCCCCTCCTTCGCTGATTCTTCTTCGTTTATAGCATCGTGACGAGCCATTGATGCGTCGTAACCGTCGAAGACGTAGATGCTGTCGTCTGCCACCGCCGCCGCCTGTGCAATTCTTCTTCTACTCCGGTCAACATATGCCACCCCAAGGGAGGCTGTTGTGTGTGTTTCAACTCATGTGTCACAAGTATGTGTGTGTCTTGTGTTGCTGATCTTAATGTGAGTGCTCGATGGATAGAAAAACCTAAGAAAAACCTCCATGGCCACCAACCATGGTGGTTGCCGCCATTAGCCGCTACTGTTGCTGCCATCTCAGACTACTGCCGTCGCCATACGCCACCATTTGGGTGGTTGGTTTCATACTTCGAGCAAAAGGCGTGTGTATGTGTTTTGTTTGACTGGAAATTTAAAAGTGTAATGCCCGGATTCCCAGGTATATTAATTATTCCTTTATTTTTGGAGGTTGGGAGGGGACTCAGCGAGTTGGTGTTCAGACTCGCCGAGTATGGTCATGGATTCGTATCCGGGTTCACAGTTGGACTCAACGAGTTCATGAGTGGACTCGGTGAGTCCATGCTGTTTAATGAAACACTAATTTCATGGGTTTGGGACCTATTTAAAGGCCCTTAGGGCCGTCATTTGCGGCTACCAAACCCCAGAGAGAAACCCTAAGAGACCTAGAGCGTTTGTGAGGAAGGAGAGGCCATTCTTGATCATTTTGTTGGTGTAATAGCAAGAAGGAGGTGACCAAGGCAAAAGGAGGCTGATGGAGGTGCGATTCTTGTGATTTCAAGTTTAGAGACTTTATCTTGAGGTATTTGTTCGGACCTTCTTCAGATTTGGTGTTGATTCTTAGAGTTAGGGTTTTCTAACCCCTTTAGAGGATGGATATGTGGAGCAATTGGTCCCCTCTCAAGTTTATGCTTTGGATCTGGACTCAAAGAGGTCCATAGACCTCAAACCTTGGAGCTTTATGAGATATTTTGGGAGCCATGAACCTAGGACATTGTTTTTGGGGCTAAATCACCAAGTGAGACCATCTAGATGTTATATGTGTGTCAAGGTTTGAACTTTACGTGATTAGCATGCTTGGGAAGGTCAGATCTATGGATTAAAGGAATAGATCTGACCTCAGGAGGTCTATGGAGTTTGTGCATGGCATGAACTCGCCGAGTCCAAAGATCAGACTCGGCGAGTAGGGTTAGGGTTTCCCGTAAATCACTCAGTGAGTAGACTTGCCGAGTTGAGGAGATAACTCAGTGATTCAGAGGGGTATTAGGGGACTGGAGTCCAAGGAGGAACTCGCCGAGTTGTTCTTGAGACTCGGCGAGTTGAGTCGGGGTGGCCCCGCGATTCATGCCAGGTGTGACTCGTCGAGTAAGGGGAGGAACTCGACGTGCCAAGCGGGACTAAAGAGTTAGTGGGCACGTGTAGACTCATCGAGTCGCCCAAGTGCACTCGACGAGTCGGGTCAAAGTTTGACCGTTGACTTTTGTTGACTTTTAGGGTTGGGTCAACAATGTGGCCTTTGAGCTAAAAGAGGGACGAAATGGTCTTTTGCCTACTGAGGGAGCCTAGAGAGGGTTGACTCTAGTCCCGAGAGTTATATTTATGAGAATATTTACTTTATGTGATTAGGCGGAGGCTAGATCATATTTCTACGAGTCAGAGATTTACCGAGACATCTGAGGTGAGTCTTCTCACTATACTTTACCTAGTGTGGTAACAGAGTTATGTGACAGAGTATTTTAGAGTTATATGTCAGTGTACTTGCATGTTATTATGTGTTGTGATTTATTGTGATATGAGAAATGCATGATTCAGAGTTTACAGAGTTAGGACCAGTGGGTCCACAGAGTTATGGTACCCAGAGGGTCCCACAGAGGTATTTGACCAGAGGGTCAATAGAGTTACAGCCTTGAGTGGCTGATATGTGTTTATGTGGTATTTTGGGGAACTCTCTAAGCAAATATGCTTACAGTGTTATGTGTGGTGTTTCAGGTACCAACGATGATCGTGGGAAGGCACCGACATGACTCGTACACACGCACACTGGAGCTTATATATTTGATCTTGGGGTTTTGTATTAAGATAATGATGATACAAAGTTTTTAAACATGGATGTGAAAGAAATTATATGATTTTTAAAATGCGAAAAATTGTTTAAATTTTTGCGGTGTTACAAGTTGGTATCAGAGCCTTGGTTTGAGGGATTCGGATGCATCTTCGGGCGTATCTAAACTCAAACTGAGGATTTGAGGAAAATTTTGATAATAAAGTAAAATTTTTGAAAAGAGTAAACAGAGTTTTGAGACAAACAAAGCAGAGCCGTGTGTACGATCAGCCAGCGCCCGAACGGTGATTTTCCAAAATACCCTTACAATAAGTGCTATCAGATATGTTATGTTATGCTATATGAAGAATTATGATATGTATGCTAGAGTAGACTAGGTATTCTTATTAGGACTAGAGTGCCCTGATATATGATGCCTTAGTCTAGGGGCTTTTGCTGCTAGAAATGTTTGAGAGTGTTTAGATAGCAATGATGTGCTTATAAGATATCTGTTTGTGAGTAGCACATGATTTAAGAGAGTAGAGTGCTTGGAAATTTGGGACTCTGGGAGGAGGACTTGGAATGAGTGCCGAGTCGGTGTGGTCGATAGTATTGGGCCCGTACTACCGAAGGCACCGGGTCAGTACGTAACCCAAGTAAGAATCCTTAGGGTACCAGGAACCAAGTAGGATTGGGGGTATCGAGTGTATGCACGCTAGAGCAAGTATTTGATATCTTGTGTTGTATTTCAGAGAGGTATCATGGTGGGAACGCGCCACAGACCAGGGACCAGTGGAGGGGGTGTGAGTGACGAGGAGCTCTGCCAGATGATTCATGATAAGGTGGCTGTTGCCATCCGCGCTGAGATCCCAGAGATGTTCGGGTCTATCAAGACCCCATGATAGAGAAATTTGACGAGAGATACGCTGCTCTTTCTGATGCTGCTGTTGCTGCGGCCATTACAGCTGTGGCTGCGGCTAGACCGTAGGGTGGTGATGCGTTGCTGTTCCGGGAGTTCAACAACACAAAACCACCGGAGTTTGATGGGACCCAGGACCTGATTGCAGCGATGAGGTGGATTTCAGACATTGAGGGGTGTTTCTTTACTTGCTCGTCTCCTGAGCATTTGAGAGTCCGGTTCGCGCTGAACCAACTTCGCTTGGGAGCGAAGGACTGGTGGAAGTTTGTGACAGCGCACTATATGCCTGCTAAGCTTGCTGCAGTGACCTGGGAGAGGTTCACTACTATGTTTCGAGACGAGTATGTTCCCCAGGTGGAGAGGGAGCGTTTGGCCCAGGAGTTTTTGACCCTAAAGCAGGGTACTGAGTCTGTCACATTGATTATGAGGATGTTCCATGAGCGGGTGATGTTCTGCCCAAAGCACGTGTCCTCCGAGCAGGCACGTATGAGCCGATATCTGAACATTTTGAGGAGGGATATATGGGAGTTCGTGGAGAACTCAATGTACCGGACATTTTCTGAGCTTCAGGCAAATGCCCGGAAAAAGGAGACAGAGCTGGAGACTCAGGCTAGGGAGGAGGCTGAGTCTCAGGGGAGGGATCGGCAACCGACGCAGTCTCAGCCGACAACCAAGATTCGAGATCTGGGAGTCAGAAGGGTCGCACTTGTAGCAAGTGTGGCAAGAGCCACGATGGGGTGTGCAGAGCGGGATCTTGCTACAAATGTGGCAAAGAGGGGCATATGGACAATGATTGCCCCAAGGGGTTTGCAATATGTTTCCACTGCAACCAGACCGGACACCGCAAGGCAGAGTGTCCACAGTTGCAAGGGACAACCTAGGGAGCACCTCAGGGATCTGCCCCTGCTACTATCAGAGCTGCTGAGAGCCGGCCAGTGAAGGCCGAGGTACCGAAGGCGCGAGGGAGAGCCTTTTAGTTAACTGCGGAGGAGGTCCGCGCTGCGCCGGACGTCGTGGCTGGTATGTATCCTTTCTTGTATTTATTTTGATGTTGGGATATTGTGTTTATTTCGTGTTATGCGTAGGTACTTTTCTTGTGAATTCTGTACCTGCCTTGGTGTTATTTGACTCGGGTGCGAGTCGGTATTTTGTATCTTTGGCTTTTAGTCAGCACATCAGTATTAGCCGAGAGGCGTTGAGTCGACCTCTGAGAGTTTCCATAGCTGACGAGAGGACGGTGTATGCCGCCGAAGTGATCCGAGGATGTGTACTCGAGATTTTCGGCGTCGAGTTTCTGATTGATTTGGTTCCTATTGCGATGGGGGATGTCTGTGTCATCGTGGGTATGGACTGGTTGAGCAAAGTAGGAGCGGTTATCAACTGCGAGAGACAACTGGTGACCATACGAGACCCTAGTGGGGGAGTTCTTTTGGTGTATGGCGAGGGTACACGTTCTGGATCAGCATTTTGTTTGGCCGCCAGAGCGAGACAGAGTCTACAGCAGGGCTGTAGGGGATTTGTAGCATATGTGATGGATACGATGGTTGATTCAGAGAGACCGATGTCAGTTGATGAGGTCCCGATTGTGCGTGAGTTTCCGGATGTATTTCCAGAAGAGTTGCCAGGTGTGCCTCCGGAGAGGCAGGTAGAGTTCAGTATGGATTTGGTTCCTAGGGCTGCGCCTATCGCCAAGGCGCCTTATCGCCTCGCGCCTCCAGAGATGCTGGAATTGTCCTCGCAGCTTCAGGAGTTGCTGGGGAAAGGGTTTATTCAGCCGAGCAACTCACCTTGGGGAGCGCCTATCCTTTTTGTCAGAAAGAAGGATGGTTCACACCGGATGTGCATTGATTACCGGGAGTTGAACAAGCTAACGGTCAAGAATTGTTACCCGTTGCCGAGGATCGACGATCTGTTCGATCAGTTGCAGGGAGCATCTTGGTTCTCCAAGATCGATATGAGGTCTGGATATCACCAGGTGAGGGTGCGAGATGAGGACATCCAGAAGACAGCATTCAGGACTCGTTATGGACATTACGAGTTCGTGGCGATGCCTTTCGGACTCACCAATGCACCGGTGGTGTTCATGGATCTCATGAACAGAGTGTACATGCCGATGTTGGATCGCTCTGTGATAGTGTTCATCGACGACATATTGGTGTATTCGAGATCCAGAGAGCAACATGAGGAGCATTTGAAGGAGATCCTCGGAGTCCTGAGATCGGAGAGGCTTTATGCCAAATTCTCCAAGTGTGATTTTTGGTTGCGAGAGGTCCAGTTCCTAGGGCACCTCGTTAACCAGAAAGGGATATTGGTCGACCCAGCCAAGATTGAGGCAGTGATGAGTTGGGAGGTGCCGAGGTCACCTACGGAGATCAGGAGATTCCTAGGGTTGGTAGGTTATCATCGGAGATTTATCAGGGATTTCTCCAAGATCGCCGTGCCACTCACTAAGTTGACCCGGAAGGGTGTTGCTTTTTCATGGGGTCCAGAGCAGCAGGCCTTGAGACACTTCGCCAGAGATTATGCGAAGCTCCGGTGTTAGCCCTTCTAGAGGGGATGGAGGACTTCGTAGTGTATTGTGACGCGTCGATATTTGGGCTGGGAGCGGTGCTTATGCAGAGGGGTCATGTGATAGCATACGTATCGAGGCAGCTGAAGCCTCACGAGACGAGGTATCCCACCCACGATCTGGAGTTGGGGGCGGTGGTGTTCTCCCTCAAGATCTGGCGTCACTATCTGTATGGGGTTCGGTGTACCATATACATAGATCACAAGAGCCTAAAGTATCTAATGGATCAGCCCAACCTGAATATGCGTCAGAGGAGATGGTTGGATGTGGTGAAGGATTACGATTGTAAGATCCTGTACCACCCGGGCAAGGCTAATGTTGTAGCCGATGCACTGAGCCGAAGGGCAGAGGGCGCCCCGATGCGAGATGTTTGTTTGAGATTGACAGTGATGACTCTGGTGTTAGACACTATTCGTGGGGCCCAGGCTGAGGCCATGAGACCAGAAAGCCAAAAGAAAGAGCGAGTTGTCGGGCTGGTATCGGAGTTCGTTACCGATTACCGGGGGCTTATGACATTCTAGGGTCGGATAAGGGTACCGTTTGTGGGCGGGACGCGTACCATTTTGATGGAAAAGGCTCATAGATCGAAGTTCTCGATCCATCCCGGGGCCATTAAGATGTATTTGGACCTGAAGAGGGAGTATTGGTAGGACTGTTCACTATTCGGATAAAACCGAATTATCCAATTGAACAATTTGGATTGGACTATTTGGTTCGGATATTCGGATTTTTGGATTGGTTTTTAACAAAACCGAATTATTAATTTGGATTTTGGATTGGTTTTGGTTTATAAAATAACAACCGATAGTCCAAAAAAACCGAATAAACTTTTATTATTTATCTATTTATAATATATATCCATAGTTATTTATTAATTTGGTAATTTATTTTTTCAAATAGGTTCAAAACGTTTCACCCGATAAAAAAAACATTAATATGCATTTTTTATCAAAAGTTTTCTATCTATAAAATATTTAACTATAATATATCTTCTTAGTAGTTGTTTATAAATTTCAAAACACAACTTAATAATTTGTTTTTGGTTCTTGTGTTAAGTTGGGTAATATTATAATTATATATCGTTTTAAAATGTTTTGTGTTTTGAAAACCGAATTATAAATGTTGGGTTGAAGATTTGTTTGAAGATTGCGTCATTGGGCTCGGCTGTTAGTCCATTAATTTTGTACTCTGGTTTTGGGCCTGTCCATACCGTGAGCTTGCTAGGTTTATTATATAAGTATATGCTTGCATGCATATTAGGAAAATGATTGGATGATCTAGAGAATAACGCTGATTACGATAGTATTACAGATCTTTTTATCGTTCTTGTAAACCTCCAACCCTCTACAGTTGATGTTCTTGATCGAGCTCTTCTGAGGGTTATTTTATAATCATTCGACACATTTGATTCATTCTTGACTTGTTCTTTACTTTCGTGTTCTTGTTGTTTAATCATTAATTACCTGTTTGAGATCTAATCGATCTTCAAGATTAAGTTTTAATCTCATCAATTGGTATCAGAGCAGGAGGCTGTGTAATCGATACACTTCTTTTCTATGAAAAGGTTTCAATTAGGATTTTTCCGCAATTACTAATATTTATTGAGCCGTCATCTCATTATTGACGTATCTTGATATTTATTGTTTTGCCCTAATCTGATTTATTACAAGTCTGATCTTTGAACAGGTTTTTCGATCATAATGGACGAGTCGCAATCAAATCCCATCAATATTTCCAACAGCATCGGTTCAAACACGAAGATTCCAATCCTATATACCCATGATTATGAAGTCTGAGCACATCACTTCGAAGACTACGTTATAGGATCTGAGGATAATGGATACCTCGTATGGGAAGCAATCATTAATGGACCTTTTTCTCATTCTGCAACGTCAAGGATTATCAAAACTCAAAAGGAGTATAATGATCTGCTGAAGGATGTCAAAGATATTGCGCAAGATGAAAAGGATAAATTCCAGTGTAATATCAAGGCGTTAAGATTGATAAGATTCGCACTTCAGTCCGACACCTTCAGGTTGGTTAGCTCATGCACGATGGCAAAGGAAGTTTGGGATAGACTTCGCGAACTGTACTCTACAGACGAGGATCTTGAACATTCTATCCAAACCTTGCTCTTATCTGAGTTTGGAGAATTCAGGCAAGGAGCCGAAGAAACTGTGACCCAGACGTTCGATCGCTTCAATCATCTTCTCAGCAGGATGATCAAACATGACATCGAAAGGAAGCTTATCGAGCAGAAGGTTACGTTCTTAAATGGTCTAAGGTCAGAATGGAGAGCAGTGGTGTCAACAGTTAAAGCCCATGAGCAGTTTAAATCATACTCTTTGGCGAAACTAGTGGGTATTCTCAAGTCTCAGGAGAAGATTGTGCTGTAGGAAAAGAATGTTGTTTCAAGCCTAGGTTCGCTGGCCCTCCTGTCAAAAAGTAAAGCTGTGATGGAGGATGAAGACCTCAACTTGGAGGAGTATGACCTCATGTCAGAGGATTATGCTATGATGGTGTCTAACCCCAAGAGGTTCATTAAGAAGAGATTCCCCAGCAACAAAAACCGAAACTGGCAGGGGAGTTATAGTTCAGAAAAGGTTAATAATGAACCGAAGGTTGAAGAGCCCAAGAAGGAACCGAAAGCAGATGGTGATTCAGGAGTAAGCTGTTACTACTGTGGAGGGAAAAATCACTATGCTAAGGATTGTGTCCTCAAAAAGATGGCTGAAAAAGATGAGGAAGCTTTGCTACAGAAAAAGGTTGATGAGATGAGGAAGAAGAAATCTACTGCTAACCCTTCCATGAATGCTCTTATTGTGCAGGGTTCGGTTGTTGATGACGAGTTCGGTGGAGTGGAAGTTTGGTCAACCGACTCTGAAGACGATGAAGTGAGGAAGCCTTCTCATGGAAAGGCTTATGTGGCAAAGGAGGAGAGCAGTGGAGGAAGGTGCTTCATGGTGTCCGCTGTATCTCAGATGAGGGGATACAACACTGATGGTGGAAGCGATGAACCGAAGGAGCAGCAGGATATGTGCTTTACGGCCAAACCGCTCAGCGTGCAGTTCAACGAACTTGATGAACTGATCAAGAAGGTACAATCGGTTTTCGTTTCAATTAAAGTACCACAATCCTCATATGAGAAAGAACTAAAAAATGTTAATACAAGAATTTCTCATCTAGATAGTAGTTTAACTCAAACTCGAGTCACCAATTCTAACCTAACTGATCAATTAAGTAGGGTGTCATCGAAGAGTGAGGAGCGGCGCATGTGGATCGAGTTGAAGGAGTCTGAATTAGTTAAAATTAAAGACGAAAACATTTATTTACAAAGAGACAATTTAAAGTTGTTAAAACAGCGGAATGTTTTTTGTTTAATTGCAAAACGTCTTTATTCTAATATTACTCAGCTTCACTTGGACTGTGAGATAGGCCAAAAGATCCATCGCATGATTTTGCCCTTCCTTGAGTTTAAGGAGGATGAAATCCATGCTGAAGCTTATAACTGTGAGAGTGTGATATCATCTGATGACGTCAATCCGACCTACATGTATGGACTGGACAAAATAGAATCTTTCATTAAATCCAAGGACCACAAGAACATGCTTAAAAACCTTTTGGATGAAAATGATAGACTTAAACTGAGAACCGAAACCATACAAAAATTTGACTCTTTAAACGCCAACTTGAGCTCAGAAAACAAAATTGATGTTGAAAATGCATCTGAGCTTAATGAGGACGACAACATGAGTGAAATTTCTGTAGAGGACACGGTTGACTGCTCAGAATTTGTAAAAAACGAACCTGAAAACCACAAGAATCTAATTTCTGAAAATTCAGTGGAGTTCGCTCGATTGTCCCAACAAAAGTCCCCGATCTTAGCAGAGAAAGCGGTTGTATATCAAAAGGTCCAGACCACTCCAAATCAAGTGTACAAGGTCACTGGAGTAACCGAACATCAGACCGCTGAACTCACAGCTATTGTAAACGAAGACAATGCTGATGGCTGCGATGAGTACTTCTGGTCAGCTCCAATCGATAATGCAGATGAAACGGTGGGCTTGTCAGAAAGGACTTCATGGATCAGTAAAGGTAGATACATACCAGAACCTCTGAACAAGCCATATAATTTCAATGTGCCAAGTACTAGTGGTACGAAAGACATTCCTCAAGAGAATGGAAGTTCGGCAAAAGAATACATTCCTTCTAGTTCCTCAGTTCAAAGTGAGACTCCCACAGTTCAAAGTGAACCAGCTAAGGAGAAACCGAAAATGAAAGCCAATATCCATCATCAACCAAAGCAAATGAGGAATAAGAAACGTGAAAGGAACCAGAGATACAGGAAGAATCTCTCTGAAAGGAAACAATTCTGGCAATCCCAGAATGCATATTTCTCACATCAAGACAAGAATCTGAAGTTTGAGAACAATCCTGTCAAAAAGCATGAGAGCCACAACAACCGAAAGCCAAGGTTCGGTTCAGAAGAGAATACCAACCGAAAGCAAAGGTTCGGTTCTGAGAATGACTCCAACCGAAAGCATAGGTTCGGTTCAGAGAACTGCTCCAACCGAAAGCAAAAGTTCGGTTCTGAAGTCAAAAGAGATCAAAACTCTAAGGTCAGTCCCACCAATGATCAAAAGCAAAAGGGTCACCTAGAGTCTCTAGCCAAGAAGTCATCTCAATCTAAGCCCACTCCTTCTCATTCATCTAATTCTTCTAATTCTTCCAATTCATCTCCATCTTGCTCTAAAGCTCATTCTGTTCGTTCTCAAAAATCTCATTCGTCAGCTGAACAACAAGGCAAACAGAAGGTTAATGCATCCAAACCAGAGTCTAAACCGAACGCACCTAATCCCAATAAAATCAAAGTTTTTACCATCAAAAAGAAAGATGAAACAACACTTATAAAACGAACATATCTTGTTGACATCTCTCTTACTATTCCTGTTCCTATGAAAAGCTCACGAGGACCCAAGAAACTTTGGGTTCCTAAATCTGCTTAACTTTTGCAGGTTATAAGTGACGAGCAGTTCGACGAAGAATGGTACATCGATAGTGGCTGCTCACGTCACATGACAGGGAGGAAAGAAGAGCTCAGGGAATACAGGTCTCTTTCAAATGGTGGCAACGTCAAGTTTGGAAATAATTCTTTCGGCACCATAAAGGGATACGGTATGATAAATAATGGTGATTTTACTATAAGGAAGGTGGCATATGTGGAAGGACTACAACCAACCTCATCAGTGTATCTCAGCTTGTTGGAGGTACAGGTCTCAAAGTCTCATTCGACGATGAAGGTTCTGAAATTATTGAGAAGAAGACAAAGAAAGTAATCCTCAAGTCGGAGCGTAAGGGTGAAATGTTTCCTCTAAATCTTAAACCCATCAAAGGAAACCCAGCTATATGCCTGTTATCAAAAGCTCAATCTGACGAAAGCTGGTTGTGGCACCGAAGACTCTCTCATCTCAACTTCAAAGATATTAACAAACTTGTCACTGGAGGTCATGTTCGAGGCCTTCCACTGCTCAAGTTCGACAGAGATCATTTGTGTGCTGCATGCGAAATGGGGAAGCAGAGTCGTCAAAGTCACCCATCTATAATTAACACAAAAGTTGTTGAACCACTCGAATTACTTCATATTGATTTGTGTGGTCCATCATCTATCGAAAGCATCGGTGGTAGCAAGTATATTCTTGTTATTGTTGATGACTTTTCACGGTTTACATGGGTGTTCTTTCTAAAGCTCAAATCTGAAGCGACTCATAAGCTGAAAGTGTTCATCAAGCAGATTGAAGTACAGCTCAAGAAGGTCGTTCACAACATCAGGAGCGACAATGGTTTGGAATTCAAGAACAGGGAATTTGAAGAATTTCTAGCAGAAAAGGGAATCAGCCACAACTTCTCAGCTCCCTACACACCTCAACAGAACGGAATTGTCGAAAGACGAAACCGATCTTTGTGTGAAGCTGCCCGAACTATGCTAAGTTTCGCTTCCTTACCTCTTTATTTTTGGGCTGATGCTATTTCTGCTGCTTGTTTTACACAGAACATATCCTATCTCAACAAGCGATTCACGCTCACACCTTATGAGATTCTCAACAACAGGAAGCCCAATGTGAAATTTTTCCACGTGTTCGGCTCACGGTGCTTCATCTTTAACTCTAAAGAACACCGCAACAAGTTCGATGTCAAAGCCGACGAGGGAATCTTTCTGGGCTACTCTCTCACATCCAAAGCATACAGAGTCCTAAACAAGCATTCGAGAAAAATCGAAGAAACCTACTACGTGACTTTTGACGATAGCTATGCCAAAAAGCTACAGGCCAAAGAAGACACCGCTGGGGAAATCTTTCCTCAAACTGGCCAGGTCACAGTCTCGATCGCTAATCTATTCGAGAAGTTTATGGAGCTATTTGACGAACCAGAGAAAGCTACTCTCTCAGAAGCAGTCGCAGCAGACAACAAGGTAGACCATATGAAGCAAATTGTCGAAGAAGCTGCCAGGAGAATGAACGAAGGAGGATCGAATTCTGATGAACCTCCATTCAACGATGCTTCAGTTGAGGGGGAGCCAAGCTCACATGTTGAGGGGGAGCCAAGCTCTACAACTGCAACCGAAAGCACTTCTCCAACCGAAAGTGATTCACCAACCGAAGGTGCATCAACACCTGAATACCAAGCACCACAAGAAACCTCTGGACCTCAAGTTTCTCTAAACATTCCAGAAAGCTCATCTATCGAGGGGGAGCAAGCTGATATGACGCTCGACTACGAAAGCCAATCCGAGCCAGAAGAAATGATCAACGCTGAACTAGACCCCACCTTTGATCCAAACTACCCTCCTCTTGTCATATGGACCAGAGATCATCCTATCTCTCAAGTGGTTGGTGATGTCTCTGAAAAGATCCTGAACCGATCACAACTCAAGGCAAAACAGACATCCTTATTTTCCAAAGTTGAGTTTTGTATGTTTAACTCATTCGTATCAAAAGTTGGACCGAAGACAGTTAACACTGCTCTCGATCACTCCGATTGGGTTCAAGCAATGCAAGACGAACTGAACGAATTTGAAAGGAACAAAGTCTAGCGCCTCATTCCAACTCCTCCAGATGCCTCGGTTGTTGGTCTCAAATGGGTCTTTAGGAATAAAATGGACAAGGAAGGGAATGTTATAAGGAACAAAGCTCGTCTGGTGGTAAAGGGATATTGTCAGGAGGAAGGGATTGATTATGAAGAGACTTTCGCTCCTGTAGCTAGGCTGGAATCTATAAGAATATTTCTTGCTTACGCTGCCCACAAAAACTTTGAAGTTTTCCAAATGGACGTCAAGTGTGCATTTCTTAATGGAGAACTCGAAGAAACTGTGTATGTGGAACAACCTCCTAGGTTCGTGAACGAAAAATATCCAAATCATTGCTACATTCTGGATAAAGCTGTGTATGGCCTCAAACAAGCTCCGAGAGCCTGGTATGAAACGCTAACTAAATTCTTAAAGATGTCTAAATTCAAACAAGGTTCGGTTGACCCAACCTTCTTTCGCAAAAAGGAAGGTAACCACCTTATGATAGTTCAAATTTATGTCGATGACATCATCTTTGGCTCAACGAATCCCAGCCTAACAGCTGAATTCAGAAAGCTGATGGAGACTAAATTTGAAATGAGCTCAATGGGTCCTATTAACTTTTTACTTGGTTTAAATATTAGACAGGGACCCGAAGGCATCTTTATCAATCAGGAAGCTTACACGAAGACTCTCCTAGCAAAGTTTGGTATGATGGGAGACTCCAAAGTCAAAGTCCCAATGGCATTCGGCACCAAGCTAACTCCATCCCTAGACAAACCGGCTGTTGATATCACGCTCTATCGTCAAATGATAGGCTCACTAATGTATCTTACTGCTAGCAGGCCTGACATCATGTTTTCTGTGTGTTGTTGTGCTCGATTTCAGGCAAACCCACGCGAACCTCACATGCTTGCAGTGAAGAACATTTTACGATATCTCAAGCGAACTGCCTCCTTAGGTCTATGGTATCCTTCCAACTCAGGCTTTTTTGTTCAAGCCTATTCAGATGCAGACCTTGGAGGATGTGGACTCGACAGAAAAAGCACCACTGGTGGCTGTCAATTCCTTGACGGGAAGTTGGTAAGCTGGCAATCCAAGAAACAAACGTGCGTGTCGTTGTCTACTGCCAAAGCGGAATACATAGCCGCTGCATCCTGCACCTCTTAAATGATTTGGATCCAGAGTCAACTTCGAGACTATGGACTCAATATGAAGAAGATCCCACTATATTGTGACTCTGAAAATGCAATTAGGATCTGTCATAATCCAGTGCAACACTCTAAAACCAAACACATAGCATTGAGGTATCACTTCATCAAAGATCACGTGGAAGATGGAAACGTCGAAGTTCACTTCGTAAGAACCACTGATCAACTGGCTGACGTCTTTACCAAAGCTCTTCCTGAAGCGTCATTCAACAGAATATTGCAAGGGCTAGGTATGATGGAATCAGAGTCAGTACCTCAAACTACCTCTCAACCTCAAACGTAAGAAGCGAAATTGACCGAACGTTCAGGGTCGGTTAAATCATCTGACTCGCTCATCACCACAAAGGTAGTTTTCTTGGTTGTATATTTCTTGTACAAAGTTGTTTATCTTATTGTTAAAAGTATTTTCTAATTACATGTCTAAATTCCTTGGTTTTCTAAAATTTTCCAAAACCGAAACCTACCGAAGGTTCGGGTTCGGTTTCTCAAAATTTTCCAAAATCGAAACCTACCAAAGGTTCGGGTTCGGTTTCGGTTTTTTCAAAATTTTCTTGAACCGAAACCAACCGAACGCTCGGGTTCGGTTTTTCAACTTTTTCCCAACCGAAACCAACCGAACGTTCGGGTTCGGTTACCAAATTTTTCCAAAGTTTTTTTTTACTCTTTCTAAGTCAATTTTTTTTCTTACTTATTTTTTATTTTATTATTTTATGTTATGTTTTTTGTGTGTTCGTTTATGGGGATATAATTGTTGGATTACTTAAGTGTCCCTAGAAACATGCTGCTGTATGTGTCCCAAGCCTCATAAGATTCTGAATAAAAGCCTTAATGACCTGGTATAAACAAACCTTGTCTTCCCAATAAGGCTATAACATTTATTCTAATCGTGAGCTACCTCACTCTCTTCTCACATGAGATAAGAGTTTTCTACTTGGTCCTTATTTTCGCAGCAGAGGTACTTCAATTTCTTACACCATCTCCTTTACATTTCTCCATTACATTCGTTTCATCAACGTAACCCTTGAGACTCTCAGAAATTACCACTGAGGTTTACGGTTACACAACATCTATGTTTATGATCTTAGTTTCGTGCCACTACGAGCTGAGTGAAACCCAAAATTCAACACCTAAAGAATTGACGGTGAACAATTAATTTGCTCAAGCTTTCACCAACGAATTGACGGATGTATCCTACTGAAATCTCAAATTTTTATTTTTTTGTGATTCCTATGAAATTGTTAAAACACCATAACATTTCTTCCCTTGGGATCCAGTTTTTAATTTTCTTTGAGATTTTATATTTTCCAAGCTATTTAAAATTAGTTCCTACCTACTTGTTCAACAGACTACACCGGTCTCACAAGTACTTTGTTCACTTTCTTTCTTATTTCAAGATTAGAATTGCTGAATCAAAGCGAAAGCCACCCTTACTTAGCCTAATTAAAAGAAGCCTTTCAACATTTATTAATAAATGTTTGATCGTCATTCAACGGGAATCCACATAAACACTTTAAGGTCTCTCTTGATCTTGAAGGAAGAGATTCGTGCCCGGGATCACTTGTTTCGTGTCATTATTGACATCACATTTATTCCTAAAAAGAGTTGCTTTATTCCTTTTTTTTACACTCTTAGCACGAAAATCTTTGATTTTCCAAAATTCCGTTACTAATTATTACAGGCTGTATTATTACTTTGGTGGTTAATTATCAAGCTATGGTCAAAAAGCATCCACGTGGGTAATTAATTCAAAAGATGCCATTTAAAAGATAAGACGAAAGGTTGCTGACTCAGGCGGGAAATAAAAGGATTGAATTTCAACCGGTGGTAAAAAGGGGCGCGTGTGAATTTGAAATGCCCACTCTTTTACTGACATAATGGATGCGTGTGCGAATTTCAAGCGACACCTATCTGGCAATTAAAGGCGCGTGAGGATTTGAAACGGTATGTTCTGAAACGGCGCTTGTTGGGTGGCGTGATCTTAGGAATCTGACACTCTCTCTCCTACGTGATCATCGCATAGAAGATTTGAAACGATTTTTCTCTCTCCTTTCACCCACTATAAAAGGCAGTCTATACTCTCATTTACCTTTTTACTGCTTCCGGATTTTCTAGAGAGCAAAAACTCCCAAAAGCTTTACTGTTCATCTTCTTCTTTCAACCTTCAACAATGGCGGAATCATCTTCAGTCCATGCTACCTCACACATCCTACCCATTCGTCCTCAACAATGCTTGGTGATCGACCTCAACCCTCTGGCGTACGACTCTTATATGTCGCCGATCATCGAGTGCCTGAAGTACTCCCAAATCGCTCCAGCTCTCTCCAGGATTGAGTCTGTGCCCATGGCGATTCTCTCGCAGGTGTATGCGACTGCCTATTACGACAAAGCAGTCGAGCGGGTGTTCTTCGAGGTTGCTGATCACAAGACCTCCATTTCTCGACAGCGATTCTGCACTTTGCTAGGGTTGGCTGCTGACCCATCGAGAATTAATCCGGAGACGATTCCGGTTGGGCATCTGTACAGCATGTTCTATAATATGGGGTACACGGAGGTCCTCACCTCCGTTGCAAAATTCAAGAAATCCTGCTTGCCGCCACAGTGGAACGGCATGTTTACAGTCCTCTTCAAGGGCTTATCTGAACGGAGCTCAGGATCCGACGGTTCAAGTCGACTGTTCCTGTCGATTATGTATGCAATTTACAATGGAATCAACCTCGACTTTGGGTTGGTCCTCTGGCAACAGCTCATCCAGAGCCTTTCTTCTTCATCACGACATTCTGAGGTGTCGTTTGCCTGGTTCTGGATTCTTATCACCAAATGGGCGATGGATAAGCATGATGTCCCAACTGCTGCTGGTGCATCGATGTCTTTGATCGGTACGTTTCATACCACGAAGATCATCGTCTCTGATGCATCCAAGTTCTCGTTCATTGGCTCTATTCCGGAGACAATGTATGGCGATGTTCCCTCTGACAGCAGGCTCATCCGGACGATAAAGGAGTTCAGGGCAACTGGACCTAGGGAACTTACACCGGAAATGCTCAAGTCCATCCACGATGTTGACAAACCGGTTAACAGGGGCAAAAAGGCGGAAAAAGGGAAGCAAGTGACCAAGGCTCCTAAAGGTCCTTCTCCCAGGAAGAGGAAACAAACGAAACCTGCCCAGTCACCGCAGCCGAAGAGAAGGAAGACTCAACCGAAGCGAAAACTTCTTATCCCTTCTTCTTCAAGTGACTCAGAGGACGAGCGTTCGGGTTCGGACGGCTCTCAAAGAGGCGAAACCCCTCAAAGAGGCAACACCCCACCCCGATCACCTACCCCAGATATGGAAATCCATAATTCACCAATTCCTTCACCTCCTCAAACCATCCCTACTTCCATTCCCACCATAACCCCCACTACCACCATTCCTCCAACCTCTTTCCCTATACCACCACCCATTTTCACAGATACAACAACAACCACTGCAAAGGTTACAACCAACGTATCTGATACGGGGGTTCATACCAGTGCAACCGAAACACCACCCGTAACCGAACCACCTCAAACCGAAACCCAAAATACAACCGAACCTACCCATACCCAAACCACCACACCCCCAGCTTCACCACCCCCACCATCTCTAGATTATGCCTCTGATGGAGATAACCCGTTCCTTGGCGGTGAAAACATGACCTTCGATTCGGTCTACTTTAGTCCGTTTCAGGTTCAAAGTGACGAAGAGGATGATGCTCCAGTGACAAAGAAACATCTAAAGGAGCTTAACGAGAAGGTTGATTTGCTTCTTGCGTCATCCACAAACACTCAATCCTCTCTCTCTGAAGCTGCTCTTCAGAAGATCGTTCATGACTTCTCCAGGGCTTAGCATGATTCTGTAGCTTCAGCCACTACCGCCATTGACGCCTCCACAAAAGCCTGTGAGGCTGCGACCGCAAAAGTCGATAAACTATTCTCAGACGCCTCTTCCCTGTTGACGTCTTTATAGGAGAGCGCTGATGCCACCAAGACAACTTTGGAACCAATCGTTCAGCAGTTGGCCAAGTTCGTCTCAACGGAGTTACAGTCATTCGCTACTCTTCGCCAATCCATCAGCGATGACAACTCAGCCCTTCGTGCCTCCATTGATGAGCGCCTCGCTAAGCTTCAAGAGGATCTCGCAGCTGAAAACTCATTAATGGACATTCTGGCAAGCAAAACCACCGCCCTTAAGGTCAAGAGCACTCAGCTTTCAAACTCACAGCAACAGCTTGAAGCTCTTCGATCCGAACGGGAGGTTATAAAAACTTGTGTGTTCGGATGTACACACTGCCCTATCTAACATCCTAGAAGCATACGATCCGATTCTCAATCATTCGGTGAGGCGAACCCTTGCTGAAAAACTTGCTCCTGCCATGGACCTTCTCAGCAAAATTGAAGGCTTACCTAGTTTCGTGTCCGATCCGAAACAAGGGGGAGAAGTGAAGTCCGGATCGAAACCACCTCCTTCCTCCAAAGCTACTCACACAACCGAACCACCTCCGACTGGTCAAGCTTCGGGTTCAGGTGTGAATGATAAAGGGAAGAACTTAGCTGAGGAAGAAGATGAAGATGAAGATGATGAAACCATTGCGGACATGTTGAAACGCAAAAACAGTCGCAATGTTGATGATGATATCAATCGTGTGGCGCGAGAGGCTGAAGAAGCCGAACGCAAGAAGAAAGAAGCCCACGATCTCCTTGAGAGCAGGAAGACTCTCTTCCCCGCCTGGACTCGGGAGCGAATGATTAAGGAGGCCATAAATACTCCTAGCATCCTATGGCTCAAGCCGGTGATCTCTTTCGACTGCTATAATTCTGTTGATTCGCAGTTCGACATGCCGTTGACTCGAAAGGCGTTTATCTTCCACGCCTTCTCCAATATTTTTGAAGTCCCTCATCCGAACCCTGAGGTTGATAGGGAGTTGATCAAATTCTATCTGAAGGCTGCTCATCCTCAGTATCTAACATGGAGCGCCCAGAAGATAGTGAACGTTCGGGTATTGAAGCCTTATACCGAAGGAAGGTTCATCAACGTTCGGTTCAAGGTGATTCGAGGGTCTGCAAGAACTGAACACCTTATATCTTTGGCAGACTTACCGAACTTAAATCCTCATGATTGGATTGTCTTGCATAATATCCTTTTGACTGATGAAGTCGAATATGGTCCAATTATAGACCATCTCAAAAGGATGTTAGTCTGTTACATCATGGAGGTTGCCCTAATGGATCAGGAGGTTGCCACAGTCTTCAAGAAGAAACCGAAGATAGCTCATGTGGGATCGGCCAGTGATCTCAATCAAATGCAAATGGGCAAGATCGACCCGAGACGTAATTCGGTTATGTTCACTAGAGCAGAAGGACATAAATGTCTCTTTGCTTTAGCTGACAAACATCTTTACACCACTGCTTGTCTAGAGCATGTGTTATCGATCATCCGAAGGTGTAAAGAGAATGCATCGGATGATGTCAAGTACTTCAACGACATGATTCAATGGTACATCAGGTTCAGGCAGACGATACTTGCTCTCATCTCGCGTCTGTTTAACACTGTGAAGAAGAAGGTACCTGCCTCCGCTGCTGGCCCAAGTAACAAGTAAAGATCTCGCTCCAATTGACGCAAAGGGGGAGATTGTTGGGTTGAAGATTTGTTTGAAGATTGCGTCATTGGGCTCGGCTGTTAGTCCATTAATTTTGTACTCCGGTTTTGGGCCTGTCCATACCGTGAGCTTGCTAGGTTTATTATATAAGTATATGCTTGCATGCATATTAGGAAAATGATTGAATGATCTAGAGAATAACGCTGATTACGATAGTATTACAGATCTTTTTATCGTTCTTGTAAACCTCCAACCCTCTACAGTTGATGTTCTTGATCGAGCTCTTCTGAGGGTTATTTTATAATCATTTGACACGTTTGATTCATTCTTGACTTGTTCTTTACTTTCGTGTTCTTGTTGTTTAATCATTAATTACCTGTTTGAGATCTAATCGATCTTCAAGATTAAGTTTTAGTCTCATCAATAAAAAACTGATCCAACTGAATTGTAATTGGATCGGATCGGATTGGATTTGAATTTAGATTGGACTATTCAGATCCATGTTTTGAAAACCGAAATCAATTTGGATTCATTTGATTGGACCGGATCAAATCGATCCATCCAAACGAACACCCCTAAGTATTGGTGGCCCTGTATGAAGAGGGATGTCGCATGGTTTGTAGAGAGATGCTTGACCTGTCGCAGGGTTAGGGCCGAGCACCAACGTCCACATGGTAAGCTGTAGCCGCTAGAGATTCCCAAGTGTAAATGGGAACAGATTACCATGGACTTCATCACCAAATTGCCAAGTACTGCGAGAGGTGTCGATGCAATTTGGGTGATTGTGGACAGGTTGACGAAGAGCGCTCATTTCCTTGCTATCAGTGAGAGCTCTTCCGCGGAGAGGTTGGCAGAGATGTACGTGAGAGAGGTGGTATTGCGGCATGGAGTGCCGATCTCGATTGTCTCAGATCGAGATGTACGTTTCACTTCCAGATTTTGGAAGAAGTTTCATGAGGAATTGGGTACGAGACTGCATTTTAGTACCGCATACCACCCACAGACTGACGGGCAGAGTGAGGGGACGATTCAGACACTTGAGGACATGCTCTGACCATGTGTGTTGGATTTCGGCGGAAGTTGGTACACGTACTTACCCTTCGCCGAGTTTTCCTAAAACAACAGCCATCATTCGAGCATTGGTATGCCACCGTTTGAGCTGTTGTATAGGAGGAGGTGTAGGGCAGCGTGTGATGGGTAGTACCGAGATTGTGCTTTAGACGACAGAGCAGATTTAGCAGGTTAGACAGAGGTTGTTGACCACTCAGAGTCGTCAGAAGAGTTAGACGGATAGGCGCCGGTCCGAGCTCGAGTTTCAGGTCGGCGACTTCGTGCTCCTGAAGGTCTCTCCTTGGAAAGGAGTGATTCGATTCAGGAAGAGGGGCAAGTTGGGGCCCCGATATATTGTTCCTTTCAGAGTGATCGCGAGAGTGGGCAAGGTAGCCTACCGTTTGGAGTTACCTACCGAGTTGGGTCAAATTCATGACACTTTCCACATATCGCAGCTGAGAAAGTGTATAGCCGTTGAGTCGGCAGTGGTGCCATTAGAGAATATTCAGGTGGATGCGAGCCTGAACTATATTGAGAGACCGGTGGTGATTAGGGATCAGAAGATCAAGGTTTTGAGGAACAAGGAGGTGCCTCTGGTGCAGGTCCAGTGGCAACATCGGAAAGGGTCAGAGCTGACTTGGGAGCCGGAGCGTGAGATGCGGGAGCAGCATCCAGAGTGGTTTGCAGAGTGAGACTTCGAGGGCGAAGTCTAATTCTAGTGGGGGAGAATTATAACGCCCGGATTCCCAGGTATATTAATTATTCCTTTATTTTTGGAGGTTGGGAGGGGACTCGGCGAGTTGGTGTTCAGACTCGCCGAGTATGGTCGCGGATTCGTATCCAGGTTCACAACTGGACTCGACGGGTTCATGAGTGGACTCGGCGAGTCCACGCTGTTTAATGAAACCCTAATTTCCTGGGTTTGGGACCTATTTAAAGGCCCTTAGGGCCGTCATTTGCGGCTACCAAACCCCAGAGAGAAACCCTAAGAGACCTAGAGCGTTTGTGAGGAAGGAGAGGCCATTCTTGATCATTTTGTTGGTGTAATAGCAAGAAGGAGGTGACCAAGGCAAAAGGAGGCTGATGAAGGTGCGATTCTCATGATTTCAAGTTCAGAGACTTCATCTTGAGGTATTTGTTCGGACCTTCTTCAGATTTGGTGTTGATTCTAAGAGTTAGGGTTTTCTAACCCCTTTAGAGGATGGATATGTGGAGCAATTGGTCCCCTCTCAACTTTATGATTTGGATCTGGACTCAAAGAGGTCCAGAGACCTTAAACCTTGGAGTTTTATGAGATATTTTGGGAGCCATGAACCTAGGACGTTGTTTTTGGGGCTAAATCACCAAGTGAGACCATCTAGATGTTATATGTGTGTCAAGGTTTGAACTTTACATGATTAGCATGCTTAGGAAGGTCAGATCTATGGATTAAAGGAACAGATCTGACCTCAGGAGGTCTATGGAGTTTGTGCATGGCATGAACTCGCCGAGTCCAAAGATCAGACTCGGCGAGTAGGGTTAGGGTTTCCCGTAAATCACTCAGTGAGTAGACTTGCCGAGTTGAGGAGATAACTCGGTGAGGTCAGAAGGGGATTAGGGGACCGGAGTCTAAGGAGGAACTCGCCGAGTTTTTCTTGAGACTCGACGAGTTGAGTCGGGGTGGCCCCGCGATTCATGCCAGGTGTGACTCGTCGAGTAAGGGGAGGAACTCAACGTGCCAAGCGGGACTAAAGAGTTAGTGGGCACGTGTAGACTCGTCGAGTCGCCCAAGTGCACTCGACGAGTCGGGTCAAAGTTTGACCATTGACTTTTGTTGACTTTTAGGGTTGGGTCAACAATGTGGCCTTTGAGCTAAAAGAGGGACAAAATGGTCTTTTGCCTACTGAGGGTGCCTAGAGAGGGTTGAGTCTAGTCCCGAGAGTTATATTTATGAAAATATTTACTTTATGTGATTAGGCGGAGGCTAGATCATATTTCTACGAGTCAGAGATTTACCAAGACATCTGAGGTGAGTCTTCTCACTATACTTTACCTAGTGTGGTAACAGAGTTATGTGACAGAGTATTTTAGAGTTATATGTCAGTGTACTTGCATGTTATTATGTGTTGTGATTTATTGTGATATGAGAAATTGTAACACCCGATTTATTTATAAAATAAATAAACAAAATAATGAACGAATGGTATCCCTAAAATAAATAAATATATATAAAAGGATGATTTTGAGGAGCTAATTGTCATAATTTTAGAATTCGAGGGCTGAAAGTGTAAGTTTCGGATCAGATTCGTAAATATTTATGAAGGCAGGGACTAAGTGCTAATTTCTGGGATTGCATTTGAAAAGATTTTGGGGTCTAAGGGGTTGTTTAGTGAATATTAAATCTAATTTGTAAAGAATTATAATGCTGAGGGCTAAAAGGGTACAATTCGGACTTCTATTGCAAAGGATTTAAGTGGCAGGGGGTCAAATGGTAAATTTTGGATCATCGCTAGAAATAATTTTATAGAAGGGGACTGTTTTTGCCATTATGGAAATAAGATTCATGACAGTAGGTATATAAGCTAGGTATCGGTTACCTAAACCCTAACCCTAACTCTTCTAACAGCCGCCATCTCTCTACCCTATATCTCCTCCGACCGGCGCCGCCGCAATGCCATTCCGATCACCTAGCGGTCGCTAAGAGAACATCGAACCTCTTCCATTCTTCTTCTCTCCTTCTTCAATCTCCACGTGAAGCTCATCCGCCACACCCACTCTGCTGTGGTTTTGCTACAGTTGAAGATGTGAACCACCACCCCTTCACACTCGTGTTCCGACCAGCAAGACCACTGACGAGCTCTTGAGGCTTCGACGACGAACGAGATTAATACCGCTGTTAGATGCTACTGTGCCGCCTTCCAGTGTCGTTACCTTCTCCGTACACCACCGTGAGGTGGGTGGGTGTATTTATCTCCGAGCGACCTCAGTCCTGTGCCGCCACTGCGAGGCTATTCTGTCGAGATTGTGCCGGTTCCAATCGCTCCTCCCTCGGTGTTGGTTTAGACCGTCATCAGTGCCGCCAACCTTGCTGCCACCGCCGCCATGAGCCGTCAGGTGGTGGCTGGAGTATATTTTGATATTTGTTGTAGGCGTGACTGTTTTAGGTGGTCGGAAATCCAAGGTTGCCACCATCTACCACTGCCTGCCGCCGCTAGGTGGTGGTATGTGGGTGTTTTTATTTTCTAAGAGCGTGATGTAGTGTGTGTGTGTTAGATATTATGTTGTAAGTTTGTAACCGATTGGAATAATGAGAAAGAAGCCCTAACCACCACCGTAGGGTGGTTGCTGCCGCCACCGGCCGCCGTGTCGGGTGGCGGTGTGCTTGCTTTGCGAGTTTGATTCGTTTAGGATGCTTGTAAACCCTAATGGGCCTTGTAAGCCCTAATGGACCTAATAAAACCCTAATGGGCTTAATAATATTCTAGTGTGCTTAATAGGCCCAATAATGCCCTATTTGATCTAAAAGTCCAACAAATTAATTAATGGACTAGTATTGGGTTGGAAACCCTAATTAGGGTTTGGAAAACCCTAATGCCATGAAACCCTAATTTGGGGGAATTAATCGAGACACACATAAATTATTTAATAATTTGAGATATTAAATAATAATCATTGGTAAAGATTAATCTAAGCGATATTGTCCTTAATGGATTAAGTCCTTAATGGGTTAAGTAGGAACCTTAACCCTAATCAGCATTTTATGTGAAACCCTAATTTCACTTGGGTTTATTGTTGGGCCTTTCTTTTGGGCCTTGAGGGTTGGGTAATTAATGGGCCATCCAAAGTCAAGCCTATGAACTAGAATAATTTAATTGGATTGGGGTAAGGCCCATGTAAGGGGCTTGGGCCTAATTTGGAAAATTGGGCCATAGATGGGCCATAGTTTGGGCCTTAATGATTATATGGTGTTGGGCCTTAGAATGAGACCATGTGTAGGCCTAGGCCCAATTTGGAAAATTGGGCCATGTGTTGGGTTTGATTCCTAATTGACTTTGGGTCTATGGATTGGGCCTTGGGCTTGAATGAACCAAGTTTGGGGTAATGTAGTAATTATCCAAAGAATGTATTATTGGTTATGTGTTGGGACCCAATTATTAATTGGGTGATGTTTTGATATTGACAGATCGGGAATCTGTCATCCAGCAGCTGGGGTCGAGTCTGCGGGACTTCAGCTAGTGGGGGATTGTGCCTTCGGGACTTCAGCAGTGTGAGGTGAGTTACCTTCCAGTATCGGTGGGTCTATGGCCACAATGTCGGCCCACCAGTAGGATTGTATGATAGGTGTTTGTCTCTGTGATATTCATCTAGGTTTGCTACTACCTGTGATATGTTATTGTGCTAGTATGATATGATGCTATGTGCTAGTGACAGTAGGGGGAGATAGTCCCCCGGAACACCGGTCGATAGGGCCGAAGGGGCGGTTATGCCCAGCCATGCTAGACAGTTTGAGATATATGTGTTATGTGGTAGTGGTAGGGGTGAAATAGTCCCCAGTATCCGGTCGAGAGGACCGAAGGGGAGACCAGCACCCAGATATGCTAGTCAGTATCCGGTCGAGAGGACCGAAGGGGAGGCAAGCTCCCAGATATACTGGTCAGTATCCGATCGAGAGGACCGAAGGGGAGACCAGCACCCAGATATGCTAGTCAGTGTCCGGTCGAGAGGACCGAAGGGGAGGCAAGCTCCCAGATATACTGGTCAGTATCCGGTCGAGAGGACCGAAGGGGTAGGTCGGGCACCCAAATATGCCTGACAATACTTGTATGTTATGTGATTGTATGGTATGTGGTATGTTAGGGGAACTCACTAAGCTTCGTGCTTACGATTTTTAGTTTTGTTTTCAGGTACTTCGTGTTTAAAAGAAAGGAGCCGGCTTGATCGCAGCGCATCACACTATGGTTTTCCGCACATGAGATCTTTGGGATTACACTCTGATATTGTTTTATGATAACATGTTTGATTATTTCTACTTTGGTTTTCACATGACATGATATTACAAATGTTTTATTACACTGTTAGTTTTATAATGACGTATTTAAAAATGAAATTTTTGGCCTGTATTTTTGGGATGTTACAGAAATGCATGATTCAGAGTTTATAGAGTTAGGACCAGTGGGTCCACAGAGTTATGGTACCCAGAGGGTCCCACAGAGGTATTCGACCAGAGGGTCAATAGAGTTACAGCCTCGAGTGGCTGATATGTGTTTATGTGGTATTTCGGGGAACTCACTAAGCAAATATGCTTACAGTGTTATGTGTGGTGTTTCAGGTACCAGCGATGATCGTGGGAAGGCGCCGGCATGACTCGTACACACGCACACTGGAGCTTATATATTTGATCTTGGGGTTTTGTATTAAGATAATGATGATACAATGGTTTTAAACGTGGATGTGAAAGAAATTATATGATTTTTAAAATGCGAAAAATTGTTTAAATCTTTGCGGTGTTACAAAAAGTGAAGCCATCACCACCACCATGAGGTGGTGGGTGTCACCTTCAACCACCACCTGGCACCACAAGGGTGGATGAGTGTGTGTGTATGTGTTATTTTGTGTGTGTGTTAATTTGTATATTATGTTGTACAATTATATTTTGACCGGCATAATTAAGGAAATCCATCACCACCACCGTGAGCCACCATTGACCACCGTTACCCGAGTTGGTAGTGGGTGGTGCCTGACTTAATTAACATTAATTAACCTAAAAACTTAATAAATGGACTAATTGGAATGCGAGTGGGTTGGAAACCCTAATTAGGGTTTAAAAAACCCTAATTTTAGATATGTTAATCTGGAATTGTCGGGACCCGCATGTTTGGACCATTGGATTGGAATTATGGATTAATCCCGACCACATTGTATGGCTGACCTAGTAGAGTGATGGACTTAATGGATTAAATCCTTAATGGGTTAAGCGAGAACACTTAACCCTAATCGTCAATTTATATGGAAACCCTAATTTTGTTTAGGCCTTGAGTTGGGCCTTTCTGTTGGGTTTTGGTGATTGGGCTATTGATGGGCCATTTAAGAACAAGTATATAGACTAGAATATTTGGATGGGCTTTAGGGTGTGGCCAATGTGAGGGGTTTGGGCCCAATTTGGAAAATTGGGCCATAATTGGGCCTTGATGACTATGAGATATTGGTCCATCGGAATGCCAAATGTTTGGACTAGAATAAATGGTTGGGCCTTAAGGTAAGACCATGTAGAGGTCTAGGCCCAATTTGGAAAATTGGGCCATATGTTGGGCTTTGGTCCATTGTATGACCTATTGGACCTTTGGAGTGTGAACTTGGGCCTTGGGTTTGAATCAAGCTAGGAGTGGGGGTAAAGTAGTCTTTTTACCCCAAGTATGGACTTATGGCTATGAATTGGAACCCAATTATTACTTGGGTGTTATTTTGATGTTGACAGTTCGGTAATCTATCATCCAACAACTAGAGTTTTGTCCGCGGGACTTCAGCAATGTGAGGTGAGTTACCTTCTAGTAGGAGTGGATCGAAGACACTAATGCCGACCCACTGGTAGTTGTTTATAAAAGAGATGATTGTATTTGTGATAACTGTCTGGTATGCTAATATCTGTTATGATTTATGTGCTTATTGCTATGTTATTATATGGTAGTGGTAGGGGGTAAAATAGTCCTCGTAGCCGGTGGAAAGGACCGAAGGGGTAGGCCAGCACCCATATATGCTAGGCAATATGTGATTTATGTGTATATGCTAGGGTATTACTATTGGATTAGACGTCTGAGCTCATAACTATTATTGATATGTACTCGACCCGATAGTAGCATGGTCCATTTGGGTTGCATAACACAAGGACAATTTGTTAGGATGGACTCTAGAGTGAAAGATTATATATGATTTATTAATATATTATAAGTTCTAATATATTAATATATAAGATCATATGTTTTAATTAGTATTGATCAAGAATTAATTTGGAATTAATTTAGTGATCAAAAGAGACTAATTAAATCTATGGGGACTAATTATGGTAATTAGTTATATTTATATGTGTTGGGCTTATGATCCATATTGGACCAAGTTTATGTATGGATACATAAAGAGTTGGGCCACATGAACCATGGATCATAAAACCCATGGATGTGGATTTGGGTTGTATCCATGACCATTGGAATCCAACATATAAATATATATGTTCATGACCAAAAATGTACACATGAAGTATATTTTTTCTTAGAGAAATATGGAGGTGTTTTTGGTGCATGGAATTCTCTCTCAAGAGTCACCTTTGTCCTAGGTGAGTTGTGAGTCCATTTGAGGTGCAACACTTGGGGCACTAAGTTCTTAAAGGCCAAAGTCTTTCAAGCAACACCAAATACATCAAGACTCCAAGCCACATAAAATGTATGTTACTCTAACTAGTATTTTGTATTGTATATGATCAATCGAATGCTAGTTATAGGTTTAATGCCTTGGAAACACCTTTCCATGTATAATTAGTGAAAACATAGATCCAAGGTATTTAGGGTTGTATGTGCACCGTAGGATGTTGTAGTTGATGGGTTTTATGCATAAGAAACAATCCTATGTGCTCATACAAACCCTAATGCTTGGATCTAGGTTTCTCTGTTGTACATGCTTTAAATCCAAGACTTACAAACCTAGATATATCATATATAATTCGAAATTATCATAAATAAAATAGATCTAAGTGTTTTATCTCTTTCAAGTAGCTTGAAATCCTTGTAATCTTCTTGATCTTGAGCTTAGAGTCACAATTGTAACTCCTCTAATGGGTCACAAATCCCACAAGCAAGAAGGCAATATGAGGAAAGATGAGAGGTGCTGAAATTGGCCCTAGGGTTCTCTTAGAAGCATGTGTAGCCAATTTCCATAGCCTAGGGGTCTTATTTATACTTGCAGGCTGCTAGGGTTTCAGTCTAAACCCTAATGGACAACTTAACCACCAAGCAGACCAAGGAACCTTCTGGAATAAAGCCTGGGACGAAAATATGATGGATCCCCATCATAATTCCGTTCCCCTTAAGTCCATAAGGTTTCCTTTGCCCAAAACTTAACTATCATACATTTGACAGTTTATACCCTCTTATTTAATTAATCTCTTTTAGTCACCAAATTAATTCCTAATTAATTTATGACTAATACCAATTAAATAAGTATGATTTTTCCTTTAATATATTATTCTTATAATATATTAATAAACCATAATATTCTCTCTTTCTCCTTAAATTACCTTGTCAAGTTGCTTTGGTGAAGGCAACCCAAAAGGACCATGCACAACCGGGTCAAGTACATACCAAATATAGTTACGGGCTTAGACACTAATCCATCAGTCTCCCACTTGGATAAGTCTAGTAACTATATCTCACATATGACTTCAGAATCTGATTAGCAATCGTAGCTCTTATACTTCATTGTCAACTCAGATAAGCTTGTCCTTCAGATAAGGGATCGTATAATCCTCTGTTCTAGACATCATGCTGACAATGCTTATTGTCCAACACTTGTTTCTTGATGTCTGTTTTGTTTGACATAGAATTTAATTGAATACATCAACTACATTCTGACCGGGCCCGACACATAAGTCAAACCAAATCATCAAGTGGCCAAGATATCACTTTTATTCTCATAGAATAAAAGGAACACATCAACTTCGATTCATATGCATCTATTATTTACTAATTGACTTATGCACAACAATGTGTTTTATAACATCAAGTTACTGATGCGTTTACACATGCATCATCAATGCATAACCAACCAGCAAACAACAACCATATCTCTATGTTTTAAGACTATATGATATTATCGCTTTGCGATCACTTTAGGTAGAGCACCACGAAGTGATACCAGCAAACGCGGGTTTATTCTAATGCTCAAATCAAATTCATAAGCACTCATGAACTTTGCAGCAAACCTTTTCTATGCCCAAAACCTTTTAGACAATCTAAAAACAATTCATGACAGTATTCATTCACATCTACTTCCAAAAAATGAACGACTGTGGACCGTTTGAATAATCTTATTATTCAGCAAGTCAAAACATGCAAAATAGAAACAATAGATAAATAACCAACACAAGACAGTAACTTTACTTATAAATAACACCACTTTATTTATTCATCAAATGTCAAGTACAAACTATCTATTATACGTTTCCTATCTAATCCAAACTTATATCATCCTTCAGCCAAACGCTCCTGGCGTGCTGCAAGTGTTTGACCCTACTCAGTCCCTTCATAAGGGGATCTGCTAGATTTTCCTCTGATGATACCCTCTTCACAACAAGGAGTCCCTCTTCTACTCGATGTCTGATAAAATGGTATTTTCTGTCGATATGTCGAGACCTCCCATGATCTCTTGGTTCCTTAGTTAAGGCAACCACTCCTTCATTATCATAGAAAATTTCCACCGGCTCCTTTATGGATGACATAACTCCAAGGTCTCCAATGAAGTTCTTCAATGTGACAACCCGATATTTCGAGGCAATGTAATGTAAAACCAATCAAATCTAGGTCAAAATATAACTTTCCTAAAATCTTATTTGGGTTAAATAAAGTAGTAGGAATCGTATCAAGGTTTTCGTACATATAAAGAACCCTAAAATCCGAGTTATAACGAAGAAGTTATGACCAACCGAAGATTCTCGGCAAAACCGGCAGCAACGATTAAACGAAAAATGCGAAGTTTCAATACAATAGTTTTTAGCCTTAAGTATCTAAATGAAAGTTATAGATAACCTCAAACCGTGAGCGTACATAAAAAGAACGTCCAAATCTGACTTCGGATGAGGAAGTTATAATTTTCCAAGATTCGGGTATAGCAGTAGACAGCTAAAAACTCGAAATAGAGCTCGAGATACTTTTGACCGAAACAAACTAAATGGGAATCTAAGGTCTCAACAATACTAGCGCAACGGTAAAAAGTCTGACGAAAACGAACGTCGGATAAAGAAGTTATGAATTTTTGAAGAAATTCCTTAATCAAGTCATTTTAATAAATAAATAATAAAAATAATTTCATAATTTGCCAACGGAATCTAAACGAAAGTTGTAGATCTTAGTCTCACCTACGCGTGGATATAAAGAACGTCGAAAACGGAGTTCGTATGAAGGAGATATGAATTTTAGAAGTTTATTTAAAATAAATATAAATTTAAATATAAATTCTTGGTAATATCCGAAGGGGAGTCAGCAGATAGGACCGGAGTACGCCCTGCGTACCCTCGTGCGCCCCGCGTACTCGAATCAAGGGCCTCGGATCGTCCACATCTCCCCTATGCGAAGCTACCGACCCGCCCCATCCGACCCGTCCCATCCGATCCGTCCCATCCGAAGCCGAGGCAGTCGAGGACTCGCTCATGCATGACGTACGCGTACGTGCTGCGTACGAGCGTACGCCCCGTGTACTGAGGCTTCTCAGACCCCCTATAAATAGAATGCGAGGGTTTCCGGAAAAATTGCTCATTTCTCTCCTTTCTCTCACGATCTTGCCTCGATTTCCGTTCCCGTTCAAACCCGAAGCTCTGGTCTTTTTGCTCAAGTCCCGAGGGTCGATTTCACTCCCGAGAATCCCGAGAAAAATCCGTTTCCCAAGACGAAACTCTGCCCGGTTTTCCATCTCGCTATCTTCAAACTTTCAAGTGAGTTCATACCCCTTTAATCAACCTTTGAAATGATTTTAAATGTTTTAAATACTTATGGGGGGAATACAAGTTAAATACGTATAGTTATTGCTTCAATCACATGTGATTGCATTAATCACATGTGATTAATAACTAGGGAAACCAGTGATTTTATCACTGTTCAAACTGTCTATCAAACTGTTTTACTTCAAAATGTTTTACAAACCCTTTTACTTTTCAAACTTATTTACAACTGTGATTCAAACAAATGTTCCTTATACTTAAACTGTTTTATCAAACCTATGCCTTCAAATTGTTTTATAGATTGACATCAAGTCGATCTTTTCTTAAAATAATACTTATGTTTCAAATGTTTTATAAAAACTTATTTATGCTTTTATATTATAAATTGCATGCCCATATATGTATAGATGTATAAATAATGTTTAAAGGGCTTAGGAAGGCCATCCGCCCTATTTCCTTTTTCTCAATTTGGATGTGGTCTGGTGGGATTTCGGGTGACCATCCGAAGGTCGTTTCAATATTAGTTATATATCAAATATACATATATAGACATAAAAGTACTTCCATATTCATACGTACTAGACACATCATTAGTAAGTTACCATCGGGGTAACACAGGATCATACTATTACAACTGCTAGATCAATGAGTCAGTTCATTCATGAGTCCATATACAACTATACTATGAGAACATATACAACTATACTAGGAAGAGAACATATACAACTATACTATGAGAACATATACAACTATACTAGGAAGAGAACATATACAACTATACTATGAGAACATATACAACTATACTAGGAAGAGAACATATACAACTATACTATGAGAACATATACAACTATACTAGGAGGAGAACATATACAACTATACTAGAACGAGAAACATTACATTACACATACTAGAATACTTAAATTACTGTGATTTAAATCGGAGCATGACTTAACCGTCATGACTCGAGTTGTGGCCAGAGTCTCTTGGAGGGGGAGCGTGAGTTTGCGTATAGATCTATGCTGGATTGACAATCCTACACCTTGCTGCTAGCTATAGCCGGACCTGCAGGTCTGCGGGTGCCAAACGTCATTTCTTTATTACGACCATTCATTATGTCGTTGTTACTAGTCGATACTATGGTGCAATTTATCACATAATGCCTTAATATAAATCCGGTTTAAGGTAGTTAGTACAGCAGTAGCTCCTATAATACAAAACTACAGTACTACAATGATTTACCCATTACATATTTTTAGTGATAACCTCACTTAAACATTAATGTACAAACTATATTTTGTTAAATGATAGTTATACTTGGGAAATTACACACTTTTACAACAAACGAGCATACAAAACATTTAAGCCCTGGTAGAAGGCTACTTTAATAGAAAATATAGGTTTTTCTGAGAGATTCAAACTTTTACAAACACTTACATACAATTTACAACTTATATTTACGACAGGTTCAAACGTTTTGATAACAAACATCGACACTAAAATACTTATGAACTCACCAGCTTAATGCTGATAAACTCTTTCAAAATAACTTGTATTCTCAGGTCATCAGTAGGCAGGTACCGATGCCAACTTTTGAGAAGATGGAGCGCATCCAAGACTCATCATATTATTATTTTGATTTACCTTATATTTTTGGTGTCTAAAACTGTACAGAACACACTTGTATTAAAATTATATATTTAATGCAATGGATGATGTTGTTTGATTATTTACATTTACTGTGTTGTGATACTTTACAAGATGTCCTCCACCCCAGAACGTTTCCGCCGTTCTTGGTTTTGGGGTGTGACATTCAACCACATAGCCTCCTTCGACGCTTTGCTTGCTGCAATGTACTCTGATTCGCACACTGAATCAGCCACGATATCCTGCTTGGAAATTTTCCAAGTCACTGCTCCTCCATTTAGGGTAAAAACCCAGCCCGACTGCGATCAGTAACTATCTTGATCCGTCTGAAAACTAACGTCACTATACCCTCATACTCTTAAGTCATCACTCCCACTGAGGACTAGGAACCATTCATTGGTCCTTCGTAGGTACTTAAGAATATTCTTAACTGCAATCCAATGAGCTCTACCAGAATTCCCTTGATATCTGCTGACCATGCTCAAAGCGAAGGCCACATCGGGGCGAGTACAAGTCATAGCGTACATGATAGAGCCTACTACGGAAGCGTAAGGTACTCGGCTCATATCAGCTATCTCTGCCTCTGTACTCGGGCTTTGAGTCTTACTCAACTTGGTATTGCTTTGGATTGGTAACTCCCCTTTCTTGGAATTTTCCATACTAAAACGCTTTAGTACCTTATCCAAGTATGTATCCTGACTATGTCTTATCAGTCTCTTTTCCCTGTTTCTTACTATCCTTATCCCCAGAATATAAGCAGCCTCTCCGAGGTCCTTCATAGCAAAACATTTCCCAAGCCAGGACTTGACCTCCTGCAAGGTTGGGACATCGTTTCCTATGAGTAGTATGTCATCAACATACAATACGAGGAAGCTTACTATACTCCCACTAGCTTTGACATATACACAAGATTCATCTTTGCTTTGCAGAAAGCCAAATTCTTTAACCTTCTCGTCAAAACAAAGATTCCATCTGCGAGACGCTTGTTTCAATCCATAAGTGGATTTCTCAATCTTACACACTATATTTGGATGTTTTGCATCGACAAACCCCTCTGGCTGATTCATATACGCATCCTCAACCAACTTCCCATTAAGGAAAGCGGTCTTCATGTCCATCTGCCAGATTTCATAATCATGAAACACAACTATTGCAAGCATTACCCTAATAGACTTTATCTTCACAACTGGTGAGAAGGTCTCATCATAGTCAACTCCAGGAGTTTGAGTAAAGCCCTTCGCAACCAATCGCACTTTATAAGTGTGCACATTCACATCCATGTCCGTCTTCTTCTTGAAGATCCATTTGCACCTGACTGTCTTCCGACTCGGTACATTATCAACCAAATTCCAAACTTGGTTGTCGTACATGGACTGAATCTCGTTGCCCATCGCCTTTTTCCATTTAGCAGACTCCAGGCTTGCCATGGGTTCTTTGTAGCTGCTAGGTTCGTCCAAATTCATTAGTGTTTCATCACTAGTAAACATATCCCCTTCAGTAGTAATATGAAAACCATAAAACTGGGGTGGAACACTAACCCTATTAGAACGTCTAAGAGGTAAGGACTCGTCAACGGGTTCAATAGGAGTTTCCTCCTCGGGTTGAGCGCCAGTGTTGGAGGTTCCTTCATCGTTTTGTTCTTGAATATCTTCAAGATCAATTTGCCTCCCACTGTCTTCTTGGCTTATCGATTCCCTTTCTCAGAAAACTCCTCTTCTAGCAGCGAAGACAACATTGTCATTCGGTCTATAGAAAAGATAGCCAAAAGACTTCTGCGGATAGCCGATGAAATAACACTTCTCACTACGAGGTTCGAGCTTGTCATGAGTCTCTTTTCTTACGAAAGTCTCGCAACCCCAAACCTTAATATGTGCCAACGAGGGAGCTTTCCCTGTCCACATCTCGTAAGGAGTCTTGGTAATCTTCTTGGTGGGAACTAAGTTAAGGAAGTGGGCGGCAGTCTCTAAGGCATACCCCCAGAGAGATATTGGTAATGAAGTCCGACTCATCATAGAACGAACCATGTCCAACAAGGTTTGATTACGTCTCTCAGCCACCCATTCAATTGTGGCGTTCTCGGAGACGTCAATTGCGAAACAATTCCGCATTCTTTAAGATAGTCGTGAAACTCAAGACTTAGTTACTCTCCTCCTCGGTCTGACCGAAGCATCTTGATTTTCCTGCCCAGCTGATTCTCCACTTCATTCTTAAACTCCTTGAACTTTTCAAAGGTTTCCGACTTTTGCTTGATTAAGTAGATATATCCATATCTGCTATAATCATCCGTAAAAGTCACGTAGAAGCGGCAAGCATCCCTTGTGGTGGATCTAAAGGGCCCACACACATCGGTGTGTATGAGATCCAATGGACCCTCACCCCTTTCATAAGTGCCAGTAAAGGGTGACTTGGTCATCTTCTCAAGTAAACAAGATTCACACGCGTCATCGTCCCTAAGGTCGAATGACTCCAACACCCCATCCTTTTGGAGTTGGGCTATGCGTTTCTTGTTGACATGGCTAAGGCAACAGTGCCACAAGCATGCTTTGTCTAGGCTAGTAGACGAATCAATATTCAATACATCATTTCCTAAATTATCAACAACCATCACAGATTCATAAATCCCATTACAAGGTAATGCATTGAAATAAAACACACCATTCAAATAAACATTAATAGAACCATTACTATTATCAAAAGAATATCTAAAACCTTGTCTAAACAATCCATGAAATGAAATAATGCTTCTTGCCATATCTGGCGAATAACTGCAATTTTCTAAATCTAACCCTAACCCATTACTCAGCACTAAAGAATAAACTCCGACTTTGGTCACAGGCGACGATCTTCTATTTCCCATAATCAAGTTTATCTTCCCATGTTCCGTCTCCCTACTTCTTCTTAGGCCCTACAATCAGAACAAATGTGGTAACCACACCCTGTATCAAGAACCCATGAAGTAGCAAATGATGAGTTATTAGATTTAATAGAATACATACCTGCGAACGTGGTCTTAATCTTCCCATCATTTATGTCTTGTAGACATTGAGGGCAACTTCGTTTCCAGTGGCCCTTCTTGTGGCAGTAATAGCACTCTGCTTCTTTGGGGTCGGAAGAGGGTTTGGCCGAACCATCTTTGGTTCCACTAGAAGAGGAACCATCTTGGGTCTTACCCTTATGGTGGCCCTTACATGGAGCCTTTCTCTTCTTTCCCTTTCCTTGACCAATTGCCAATATGGGAGTAGCCACAACAGGGGATGGTGCAACCGATTTGTCTTTGAGGTTGCTCTCAGCAGTCCTCAACAGTCCTTGGAGCTTGCTCAAGGAGACCTCCTCCTTGTTCATGTGGTAGGTCATTCTGAACTGGTTGTAACAAGAGGGCAAGGAGTGGAGGATTATATCGATAGCCAAATCCTCATCAAACTTAACATTAAGTTTGAGAAGACGATCAACATACCTCTGCATTTTCTGCAAATGAGAGGTTAGGGATTCTCCACTCCCCTTCTTAGCGGTGATCATGTTAGTAATGATCTCATAGCGCTCTTGCCTCGCGCTTTGGTGGTACCGGTCTAGCAAATCCTGATGCATTTCATACGGATACATGTCCTCATAGGACTTTTGGAGTTCGAGGTTCATGGTGGCCAACATGATGCAATGAACTTTCGTAGCATCATGCTTGTGGGCCTCAAATGTGTAACATCCGGGATTTCGAGTATGTTAGTTTGTGTTTCAAATTTTGAGGATTTAGGAGGGACTCGACGAGTTGAGAGTCTGACTCGTCGAGTCATGTCGAGTTAATTGCGAGTATTTAATGAGAGGACAAGACGAGTCTAAGCATGGACTCGCCAAGTAGGTGTTGGGCAGATAAAACCCTAAGTTCCGGGGATTGGAGCCTATTTAAAGGAACTTATGACCTTGGATGCGCCTCATATCTCTTGTGAGAAACCCTAAACTGCCATTGGATCCAAGGGAGAGTTCTTATGATGAAATCAAGTATTTTGGTTTGATTTTTGCAAAGGAAGAGAAGGGATTCAGCTAGAAGGATCAAAGGAGGATGTCATTCTGAGACATTTAAGCAGGGATCTATATTATGAGGTAGTAATTCAACCCTTTCTTCTGTTTTGTGAATAATCCTTGAATTTAGGGTTTCCTTTACCCTTTCTTGGATGGTATATGATGCATATGAGGACCCAATGTGGAATAAGTATTAGATCTGGACCTTAAGAGGTCCAGAGAGTCCCAATCTTCCAGCTTTATGCAGTTCCATTGGAGTTATGATTTTTAGAGCTATTTCACCATATAGAGCTATATGTGTGTTGCATGTGTACAAAGTCTGGACCTTTACGTGACTTTTGGGTGTTAGAGGGTTAGATCTATATGTTGTGGAAATAGATCTGACCTCAGAAGGTCATTTGAGTGTGGCCATGGAGGAAACTCGTCGAGTCGATAAGAGGACTCGATGAGTTGAGTCGGGTTGCCCCACGATTCGTGACCAGTGGTAAACCATCAAGTCAAAGGTTAACTCGACGAGTTGGGTGACACCTTAGGAAGATTCAGAGGACAAGCATGGACTCGCCGAGTCACCTAAGTGCACTCGACGAGTCTGGTCAAAAGTTTGACCATTGACTAGATTTGACTTCAGTTGACCTTAGGGTTTTGGTCATACTGATTCAAGAGAGGTCAGAGAAGGGCAGGATGGTCTTTTACCCATTCTATAGAGATGAGTTCAAGAGAAAGTATTTATTAGAGATGTTTGCCTTTTGTGTTAGGCGGAGGCTCGATCGAGGTTATCAAGCCAGAAGGTTTACTAGACATCATGAGAGGTGAGTCTTCTCACTATGCCTTACCCGATGGGGTGATTATGTGTGACCGGAAGGTCTTATGTGTAAGATCAAAATGTGATGTATGTTGTATATGTAATATGTTATGATATGAGTATGATGATATGGACCGGAAGGTCAACAGAGTTATGGGATGGAAATCCCCTGAGACACTTGGATCGGAAGATCCCATAGAGCTATGGCCTAGAAAAGCGTATGTGTTGTACGTGGTATTTTGGGGAACTCACTAAGCATTTATGCTTACAGTGTTATGTGTTATGTGTTTCAGGTACTAGCGATGATCGCGGGAAGGCGCCGACATGACCCGTACACACTGGCAGAAGATTTATTTTATGATCTTGGGATATGTTTTATCATGATGGCATTTGTTAAATTTGAGATTTGAGAATATTGAATGAGTTTTATGTTATTTGAAAAATGAAAATTGTTTTGAAAATTTACGTTGTTACAAAAGGCGGCCAACTCTTTAGGAGTAGCAACATCTGGGATGATCTTCTCAAGCTTTTCATCAAGGACATATTCTTTGTCCTCGTAGCGAGTGATCATGTGAATATACCTCATCCACTCGTTGAAGTTTGAGCCGTCAAATGTCACCTTTTGACATAGGTTCATCAACGAGAATGACCCAGAAGCGTTGTTGTTGTTGTTTGCAAACATATGAAAAGGAAAAGGAACAAAGTTTGATTAGAAATGAGTCCCTAATTAAAATTAGGGCTAGGACCCAACAACATTATTTACAACTTAGAAAGGGATGCCGTATTCTAAAAGTAAATAATTTGAAGGTAAGTGAATGACGATTAACTAATTCTCACCATGAAAAACGAAAAGGAGATTAAGTTTTAAATGTATTTGAAAACTCCTAGGCCTTTGAGATTCATTGAACTTTTCAATGGCATATTTAAATCTCGATATGCACTTCAAATTGGCGACTGGGATACCGAGGATCGCAAACAAGTTGTGAATAACCATGAGAATCAACATGGTGCTCTTAATGTCTCTATCACCTAATCAGTGTGCCGGTAAACCACACACGCTCCATTGATCTATGATAAACATCTAGTCACCCTTCGCCACCAATGTCAATCCCAAATTAGTGTGCCAGTTAACCACGCACGCTCCACTAACATTTGACAAGGGTACAAAGTGTAATTCCATGGAATAGCATCATTTTCACATTTTGCCCTAAAGTAACTAAGATTGGGAATTTGTAAAACATGTAGTTACTTTGTATCTTACATTATACTTTTAATGAGGAGAGGATTGCCCTATCCTACCCGTTCGGCTAATGAACCTCCACCAGTCAAGCAAGCGGTGGGTGTGAGTGTACACCCATTAAGCGCCATTTTATAGGCAGCAACCTTATACCCACCTTATAGACCGGCTTCGTGAATGAGGCCTACTAACGGTAAGACTAGCATTTTAATTATATATATATATATATATATATATATATATATATATATATATATATATATATTCATTAAGCTTGTAATAATATAATAGTATAAGGTCGAATTTTAAACTTGTAAAACTCCAGGGTTTTAAATTTAAATTCTTCAACATTAAACTCTTAATCACAAAATTCAAATTTCAAAACTTGAGGACAAGTTTTGAACTTTTTCAAAACTAAAGGGATCAAATAACAAATAATTTAAATTAAACAATTAATTCCATAATTATCTATATTTGACCTAATCCAATTTTAGACATAAGATAATTACCAAATAATTTTAAATAATTCATATCTATCATATAAACAACCAATATTCAAAAGATTTGAAATTATCTATTGTTTTGGCATGGATAATCATTTAATTAAGGTAAAATTTGGATTTTTAAATTCAAAAAACGATTTAGGAATCAAATCCAAGACAAAAAAGCAACTAAATCCCGAAATATCCTCTGCCTGACGCACGAACTCGCCGAGTCAGCTCTGAACTCGCCGAGTAGGGGCCAACTCGTCGAGTCCAAATACTGACTTGCCGAGTTGAGTCGGGCAGAGGCAAGAAACTCGATTTTCAGCAAGTAAAACAGTTAAGCATCACATACAATTGAAACCAATCAAGGCTCTGATACCACTGATGGGTTTTATGCATAAGAAACAATCCTATGTGCTCATACAAACCCTAATGCTTGGATCTACGTTTCTCTATTGTACATGCTTTGAATCCAAGACTTGCAAACCTAGATCTATCATATATAATTCAAAATTATCATAAAGAAAACAGATCTAAGTGTTTTACCTCTTTCAAGTAGCTTGAAATCCTTGTAATCTTCTTGATCTTGAGCTTAGAGTCACAATTGTAACTCCTCTAATGGTTCACAAACCCCACAAAGCAAGAAGGCAATATGAGGAAAGATGAGAGGTGCTGAAATCGTCCCTAGGGTTCTCTTAGAAGCATGTGTAGCCGATTTCCATAGCCTAGGGGTCTTATTTATACTTGCAGGCTGCTAGGGTTTCAGTCTAAACCCTAATGGACAACTTAACCACCAAGCAGCCCAAGGAACCTTCTGGAATAAGGCCTTGGACGAAAATATGATGGATCCCCATCATAATTTCGTTCCCCCTTAAGTCCATAAGTTTTCCTTAGCCCAAAACTTAACTATCATACATTTGATAGTTTATACCCCTTTATTTAATTAATCTCTTTTAGTAACCAAATTAATTCCTAATTAATTTATGACCAATACCAATAAGTATGATTTCTCCTTTAATATATTATTCTTATAATTTATTAATAAACCATAATATTCTCTCTTGCTCCTTAAATTACCTTGTCAAGTTGCTTTGGTGAAGGCAACCCAAAAGGACCATGCACAACCCGGTCAAGTACATACAAAATATAGTTACGGGCTTAGACACTAATCCAACAGTAGTATACTAAAACCCATCAGTGGTATTAGAGCCAAGGATTGTTTTTAGTTATACTTGATGCAAATTGCTGAAAAAAAAAAAAAGCTAAAAAAATCATTTTTTTGCTGTCTGGACAAATGACTCGCCGATTCCATTAAGGGACTCGACGAGTCCATGTATAAATTCATCCAACTCGTCGAGTTGGTTAATGCACTCGACGAGTTGGACCCCCTACCAATATATTTTCGAGTTTTTTGGCTGGTATTGGACTAGGAACATTACCCTAAGCTGTTTTTGAACTTATAAACCTGTTTTTGATTTGGTAATGTTCATGCTAATCCCATTTCAAAGATAATTATCATAATTTCAAGATTTGTATTAGTTTATATGTTCATGCTAATTTCTTGAATATTGATGATTTGAATTATCTTGTTCTTATGAGTTAGTTTAGATTGATAGAAAAATTATGTGATAATTTGTTTTCAATCCAAATTGTTCTAAAAGTTGTTCATAAAAAGTGTTTTTGTAAATTGTCCTCAACTTATATGAAAAGTCACATTTATGATTTTTAAAACTCATAAAATTTCCATAAGTTAAGAAAATGAAGAGTCTCATTTTTTAAATGTTTTAAAGTCTTCCATAACTTGTCCTCAAGTTATGGAACTTGAAGAGTTTTTCATTAAAAGTACTTTAAACTCATAAGTTATGGAAACCAAAAGTTTTTGAATTGTTCAAAACTTGTCCTCAAGTTTTGGAATTTGTAAAGTTTACCCCCATGAATACTTTAATTCCAAGTTAAACCCTTAGAATTTTAAAAGTTAAATTCAACTCTTATACTATTATAATATTTATAGTTAATGGTTATATATATATATATATATATATATATATATATATATATATATATATATATAAGAACAAAGTCAGTCTTACCGTTAGTAGGCCTCATTCTCGAAGCTGGTCTATAAGGGGGGGGGGGGGGTGTATAAGATTACTGCCTATAAAATGGCAATTTAATGGGTGTCCACTCTCACCCACCGCTTCCTTGACTGGTGGAGGGTCGTTAGCCGAACGGGTTTGACAGGACATTAATTCTCCCTTCATTAAAAGTATAATGATAAATACTAAGTAACTAAACACTTATAAATTCCCAATCTTAGTTACTTAGGAAAATGTGAATTTGGTGCCAACCCATTAAATTACACTTTGTACCTTACCAAGTCGTTGGTGGAGCGTGTGTGGGTAACTGACACACTAACATGGACTAGCAAGAGTGGCAAAGGGTGACTTAATGTTTATCATAGATCGGTGGAGTGCGTGTGGGTAACCAGCACATCAATTAGGTGATAAATATTAAGGGTACCAAGTTAATTTGCATGTTTATTCACACATTGTTTGTGATCCTCGGTATCCCAGTCACAAACTTGAGAGGGCACAATCGAGATTTAAACATGCCATTGAATAGTTCAATGAATCTCAAAAGATCTAGGAGTTTCAAATTCAATTAAAACCTAATAAATTATTTCGTTTTTCATGGTGGAAATTGGTGAATTGTCATTCGCCTACCTTCAAATATTTTATAGCTTGGATTACGGGATCCCTCTTCCAAGTTATAAAATATTGTGTTGGGTCCTAACCTTAATATTTCCTATTGGGTGTTATATTAAGGATTTAAATCAACTAACTTGAATTTCTCCCATAGTCTAGTTTAGACAACTATGCTCTTCCCAAATCCATTAGAACAAGCTTTCCTAATGAAGATGATGTCCCGCGATTGGATCATGGAAATCATACTTCTCTTCCTCCACCTCCTCTAATTATTCTCCCTAACCCACAAGTTTAAAGAATTGAATAGTTCAAGGTCGCTCAAGCCAAATTGGCAAGTCTATGTGCACTCACATCTTGGAGATGAAGTCACATGTTATCAAGCCGGGAGCGTCGGGTGTCAAAGTCTTAAGGAAGTTGGTTGTTAACTAGGTTCTCCAATCAATTTCTAAGTCACATAATGAGTTCTTTAAGGAGTACTATGTAACAGACTATGACATGACCCTTAATGATCTTACCTATTTGCTTGATGCTGCAAAATCAACAATGATTTGGAGCAATGGTATAGAAAATTCAATTGGAAGATCGACTTCCCAAAATTCCTTGGACATTGACAATGGTAACATTGGAAATCCAGAAAAGCTTTCTCTTCCCAATGGAAAGGGATCGGCCATAGTCAACCTAGTTGACCAAATGGTAAAGAGAAAGGCTAAGTCTGAGATAGTCCAACGTAACATTACCAAAAAGTCCATATGTCCATTGCCAAAGGAAGGGGCATTGGTTGCGAAGCTGACCTATTTACCTGAAAGATCATAAAGATGGTGAAGTCAAAAAGTTTGACTCTGCTTCGGGTAAAGTCCAATATCTAACTCTATTAAGTTCCTATTTGGAGATTATTATTACATGATGTGGGTCACATTTTGATGTTTTGTAGAATCGAAGAGAGGAAGCTTAAAAGAAGAGTAAGCCGATTCTGATCGCAAGGAAATGGATTTCGATCGCATGATTCGAAGATCAAAATTTTGAGCTACTACTTAAGAGTTATGACAAATTGCTTAGGAATACATAATAACATAATTTTTCATATGTATTTGAATTGTTAGGATAAGTTTTTCTGCAAGTTTTAAATAAAAGAAAAGTTTTGATTTTATTTATTTTAAATCTCCTTACAATGACATTTGTGAAAATTGTTGTTTATATGATTCCATTGATAGCAACATTGGAAAATAGATTAGATTCTTTTGTTTCTGGTAATATCATAATTTACCACATAAGAAAAGATTCTCATCACCCAAGCTTCAGTGGATAGAAACTTGGAATCATGCAACTTGTATTGTATGTTGAATGAGAATTTTCATCTTTGGGAAATTAAGACTAATTCCTTGTTCGCATATATATGTGAGTCAAGTGAAGGGCTAAGAGATCGGGTACACTTGGTTGTGCGCTGATCAGGTCCACCACAAAGATCGATAAGAATATTCATCATGATTTACTAAAGTTTAGTAAATATGGTTATACTTACAAGTTTAAGTATAATTCTGAAACATTGGAAAAGTTTCAATGTATGGTAGAACGGATGAAAAGAATCAAATTAGGCAGAAAGATAAAAGTTTCTCAAATCTAAAAAGATGGGAGAGTACTTTAGTATCGTGTTTTATGATTGTCTTAGTGATTATGAAACCATATCACAATTGATCCTCTAAGGACATCTTAGTGCATTTGTTTGACTAAGAAGAGGAATCGTGAAACGTTGAAATGGTTGAATCAAAAGATAAATTATACTTCGTTCCAAAAACAAGTCTTAGAATCATACTCCAAGATTGTAACTTGAGTGACATAAAATTTAGAAGGTTTATAACACTTGTCAAATGTAGAGTAAAAATTTTTCTTACTCTTGTACATTTAAAATTGGTAAGTTGTGATGTTTTGGATAAAACAAAGACCAACTAAGGCTAATTGTGTGAAGTGTTTGCCTTGATAAGAATCCACACTAACTCTTTAATATTTGCTTTGTTAAGGAATGGTTCTTGAAAAGAGAATCTTATATGTCAAGAGGTCAGTGGGAGTCTTAAAGATCTTGAAAAGTTTCAAGAACTAATCAAGAATAAAAACGGTTGTTAGTCACTAGCACACGACTTGAGGTTTATAGCCCATCGTGTTGATATATTATTGTTTCTTTTTCCCATTCCAGTTAAAGTTGACTATGCACTTGAGTTCTATGAGTTCTATGTTGTTTGGATAACTACTTGGAAGCAATGGTAGGCCCTTGTGCTTCCAGGTGGAAAGAAGGTAAGGTTGAGCAAGTTCAGTCCATATGAGTTTGGATGTGTCACTAACCTTGTCTTGTGATTATGGTTATGAAAAATTCACATGGATAAGAACACATAAACCATAAAATCTAAGTGTCATAAGGTTTCTCTCCGATTGATGAAAATGATGGTGAGAAAACGTTTTCACTAAGTAGATAGCAATTGTGATATTTGCATTCTCAAAGTCGTTAGTGGAGCGTGTGTAGGTAACCGACACACTAACATGGACTTGTGAGAAATGGCAAAGGTTTAAACAACTGAGACTATGATTACGACATCCCTTTTCATAGATCTAAAAATTGTTTAGACACACATATGAGTTATCTAAGGAAAGGTGTATGATTTTGATAAAGTCTTATCAAAGCATCTCGTATCAGAAATCTGAACTTTGGTAAGAAAGTCAATAAAGTATTGGTTTCTAGAAGTCCAACTGATTTCTGGATACATGTCAAAGCTAGTGGGAGCATAATTGTTATGCTAATAAATATCATGTTGGTGGGAGCATGATAATTATGATAAGTGTTGCAAATTAGCAATGTTAATTATAGAAAACAAAAGTTTAAATTGGGAAAAGTTGTTTTGCTAGAATTAAGGGAGAGGAATTTATACTTCATTTAAATTCTAAAAGCTTAGATTGAGGTTTTAATCATCTTTAGTCAAGGATATATATCTATATATATATATATATATATATATATATATATATATATATATATATATGAATTTTATGTTGGAATGGTTCAACATAAGGAAATTCTACATATATTATGTTCTCAAATTTCGATTATGATTACGACATCCCTCTTCATAGTCGAATTATGAAAACATGGGAAATAAAAAAATATTGTAGCAAAAGACTGGTCTAGGATCATGTCTTTATGTGAGACATCATGAATCGTGTTCCATATGCTTCGGGTATAGGATCGATTACATGTGCTATAATATTTATCCTTTCTAAATTTTCCAAGTGCCTAGGGCATTAAGAGGGAAAAAGGTCTAGAATTGGATATGACTAAAGTGATTAAGCAATTGTCGAGGGCATTCTAAGGTTTACCAAAGATTGGTTGCTCATGGACAATTGGAAGTATAGTGTTAATTTTGGAAGGACCATATTGACATATTCTGAAAGGAGGCAACTCTTGTTCAGAAGTGATAGTCAAAATGGGAGTGTGGAAATATTTCCATAGGTGGAAGTTATCCATTAAATATGTGTAAGATTAGAAAACTTAATGCAAGAAGGATGTTCAAAGGAATGTACTTTGAATTTGAGACTTTGTTTTGGAATTTCTCTCCATTGGAATACTTTGTAAATGTCTGTTGCCAAGTCTTTGTGACTTTTGTGCATAGTCATTACAAGAGGATCAATGCATATAAGTTTAGAATGCAATAAAATTTCGGTAAATGGTAGGAATTTGAAATTCTTATATTTACGATAAGGATTTGGGATTATGTAATGAGAATCATTAGAATCATGCTCAATTGGTCTATTCACAAAGTAAGGATCATAGACTAAAATAGTGTGCATACTTGGAGTATGGCATAACTATTGTTTGGAAAAACATAGTGTGCATGCTTGGAGCATGACATGACTATTGTTTTGATTCAAGTATAAAGTTGATTGTTCGAAACATTATACAATGACTAATGAGTAATCACAATGGTGTTTAAATAAAAGGTGTTTTATTTACTCTCAAAGGTGCTTGGGGCTACATAGGATTAGTACTATTCTTGTGTTTCACTTTGCATGTTTTAACTTCCCGAATAACTAGGTTATTCAAACTCTATACAGTCAGTCATACTTTAGAAGTAGGTATGAATCAAGACTACCATGAATGGATCTGTAGTTTGTCTAGGTGGCCTAGACATAGCTGTAGTATTCATGAGTGCTCCTAGAATGAGATTCAAGCATTGGATTAAACCCACACTCATTTGAATCACTTCATGGATTTTATCACGAGTGATCATGAGACGATAATATCTTATATTCTTCAAACGGAGAAGTGTGAGTTGTAGTTGCGCATCGGTTGCACATTGACATATGTAGACGCAACCACTAACTTGGTTGTTATAAAACACATTGTTGTGTGTAAATTGATGAGTAAGTACAAGCAAACATTTGGGTCAAAGTTTATCCATTCCTTTTATCCGTGGAGGGATAAAAGCGATATCTGTGGGCCCCTTAATGATTTGGTGATGACAAACGTAAGTACTCGGCCGAGCCTGGACTGATTTGATTTGTTCAATTAGTCAGTCAACATAAATCAGAAATCGGGAAACAACAAATGGACAGAGAAAATGATTATAATCCATGTCTCAATCAATATGATATCTAGAATGGATGAATATATGATCCCTTATCTAATGGACATGTCATTGACTAGGTCAGAGTTCGGCAACGGCTTCTAAGAGCTACGATTGCTAGTCAGGATCTTGGAGTCATACGCAATACTAGTTTTAGACTTATCCAAGTAGGAGACTGTTGGATTAGATATCTAAGCCCATAACTATTATTGATATGTACTCGAACCGAGAGTAGCATGATCCATTTGGGTTGCATAACACCAGGACAATTTGTTAGGATGGACTCTAGAGAGAAAGGTTATATATGATTTATTAATAGTTTATAAGTTCTAATATATTAATATAAGATCATATGTTTTAATTAGTATTGATCAAAAATTAATCTGGAGTTAATTTAGGGATCAAAAGAGACTAATTAAATCTATGGGGACTAATTATGGTAATTAGTTATATATATATATATATATATATATATATATATATGTGTGTGTGTGTGTGTGTGTGTATGTGTGTGTGTGTTGGGCTTATGATCCATGTTGGACCAAGTTTATGTATGGATACATAAAGAGTTGGGCCACATGAACCATGGTGTAACACACATAAAAATTCGAGCCAATTTAAACTTTTAAAACATTTCAAATCCATACAACATTACAAACTTGTTTTCAAAAAGTATCATATCAGAGTATCCCAGAAACAAATTCATAAAAAGTGAGGAGCGGTACGATCACGCCTTAGCCTTGCCCCAATCTCCTGAAGTACCTGAAACAATAAACTGAAACTGTAAGCCCGAAAGCTTAGTGAGTTCTCCCAAAATACTGATACACATACAGTCCACATAATCATGTCAGCAACGTCATAACATAACAAACTGAAATAGCATAAAATGGGTCCATAACTTTACAGACTGGATTACCCTTTGGGCCCACAGTGTGAGTCTGGATTGCTTCCGGCCCACAACTCACATCTAGCTTGCCATCGAGCCCATAGTACGAGTCTCCCTTAGCCCGTAACTGGAATGCTCCCGGGTTTGTTGGATTACCGCATGAAGCAGTCTCACCTCAACCCATCCCACATAATATATCAACATGTATCATAACTAATACACATACAGATAATCATACAGTATCACAAGTAGTCCTATAGATCTACCCGACTAGCATATCAACTGGCATACATCACTAACTCAACTCAGCATATCAATAACTACTAGGATATCAAATCAAGTGGGCCAGCCTTGGTGCCTTAGACCCCTTAGTATAGTGAGGATAACTCACCTTGCAAATGTCGGCTTGGTAACTAAACTCCAACTCTCAGATCACGACCACAACTCCACCACCTATTATCATAATAGACCTATACTCGTAAGTTCTCAATCTTCCAAGGTACCCCATAAGTCAACTAGTCAACCCTCCGGTCAAAGTCAAAGTCACAGTCAAGGTCAACGGTCCATGTTGACCCTTACTTGTCGAGTACCCTCGGCTACTCGCCGAGTTCCTCGGAATACTCGTCCACTTGCCGAGTCCCCGGAGTGACTCGTCGAGTTCCTATGGTTCGCGATCGAAGCCCTAAGGCCACTCGTCGAGTTTTCCTTCTTGCAACTCGACAGGTTCACATGCATTCATCAATTTTGGGAAACATTAACCGACTTGTCGATTTGTTCATCCAACTCGTCGAGTCTATGGCAATCTTCATTGGGCTCACCGAGTTGTTCATCCAACTCGTCGAGTTCTATGCCTATCTTCATGTGACTCGCCGAGTCGAATATGTGACTCGCTGAGTCCCTACAGTCCTTTATCCAAGCTGGCACCTTTTGAGCCATCCCAAGGCCCCAAATTGCAGATCCAACTTCATAGGCTTGCTTATCACGTAAAGTTGCAAACTTTACATGCATGCATGGCTAAAAAGGATCTAAATGACAAATCCAAGATTATAAAGGGGCTTTACACTCAAGGGAGTCTTCATTCATGACCAAAGCTCAAACTTTTTGAATCTAAATCCCAAGAAGGGTCCAGATCTGAAGTTACAACTTCAGATCTAGCTCATACATCACAATATCATCATAACCAAGCCAAAATAACCCTAAATTTCAGCCAAAAGAGGTCTAGAAAGAAATGAGGTAAAGGTGGCGACTTGATACCTTTAAAGGATGCTAACAGTGGTAGATTTTTGATTCCCCACACTTTCCTTGCTTCTAGCCTCTTGCCCTCCAAGCTCTTCTTCCCAAGGATTCTCTTTCCAAGCTTAAAACACACTAGAATGAATCACCACACGGATGAGGGTTCTCTGCACTCTCAAAGGCCGTAAAGAGGCCAAAGGGACATATGATTCTTTAAATAGGGTGCAAAGCCCCGAGATTTAGGGTTTCATCTGCCATCTCCTACTCGTCGAGTCCCTTCTTGGACTCGACGAGTAGGTCACTAAATTCGCGAACCAACCCGTTGCTACTCGACAAGTAGGGCAACCAACTCGTTGAGTAGACCTTGGAAACAAAAGAATTCTTATTTAAATCAATACCTGAGAATTGGGGCATTACAACTCTCCCCCACTTGAATTAGACTTTGCCCTCGAAGTTCGGTACGATGAACAATGCCGGGTAATGCTCCCGTATTTCTACCTCCGGCTCCCACGTCCACTCGGATCTCCTCCGATGCTCCCACTGTACCTTCACCAAAGGTATCTCCTTATTCCACTAAACTTTCGTCTTCCTCTCAAGTATGGCCACAGGCCTCTCCACATAATTCAGGCGCTCATCAACTTGAATATCATCCAATGGCACCACTGCCTCCTGATCCACAATGCACTTACGCAGTTGCGAAACATGGAAAGTGTTGTGGATTCGACTAAGCTCCTCCGGAAGCTCTAACCTGTATGACACTTTACCAACCCTGGCAGTGACCCTAAATGGCCCAATGTATCAGGGACCCAATTTCCTCTGCTTCCTGAAATGAATCACACCCTTCCAGGGCGAGACCTTCAGAAGCACCATATCATCCACCTGAAACTCTAACTCGGATTGGTGCCTATCAGCGTAAATCTTCTGATGACTCTGGGCGGTCTACAGTCGCTGCCTAATCCATTGAATTTTCTCGGTAGTTTGCAGGTTTACCTCTGTCCGCCCCATCACTCGGTGCCTAACCTAACCCCAACAAACCGGGGTGTGACATCTGCGCCCATATAGTAACTCAAACGGTGGGGCGCCAATACTGGAATTATAGCTATTGTTGTACGTAAACTCTGCAAGAGGTAGGTGGGAATCCCAAATCCCACCAAAATCAATGGCACACACCCTCAGCATGTCCTCGAGGGTCTGAATGGTCCGCTCACTCTGACTGTTTGTCTGCGGATGAAATGTTGTGCTAAAATGCAAGTGTGTGCCCAGTTCCTCGTGGAACTTCTTCCAAAAATGGGAGGTAAATCTAACATCTCGGTCAGAGACAATGGAGACTGGAATCCCGTGGCGAGCAACGATCTCGCGCACATATATGTCGGCTAACCTCTCGGCCAAAGAACTCTCCCGTATCGCCAATGAATGAGCACTCTTGGTCAATCGATCCACGATGAACCATATAGCATCGAACCCTTTCGTCGTCCTTGGCAGCTTTGTGATGAAATCTGTCGTGATCTGTTCCCACTTCCACATGGGGATCTCCAGAGGCTGCAGCTTACCATGCGGCCTCTAATGCTCGGCCTTGACCATCCTACAGGTCAAGCACCTCTCGACATACCAAGCGATTTCTCGCTTCATACATGGCCGCCAGTAACTCAAACTCAGATCTCGGTACATCTTGGTGGCCCCCGGGTGTATGGAAAAATGAGACTTATAAGTCTCCTCCATCACTGTCTGTCTGACCCGACCAGTCATCGGAACCCAAAATCGACCACATCGGGTCAATAACCCCCGACTATCCTGAACAAACTGAGCGCTTTCGCCCTTGATCCTTTCCACTTTCCAGTTCTCTGGTCGTATGCCCTCGACCAATGCATCTCTGATCAAACTCGCCAGCAGGGAATCCACCGCTATCCTCATACACTTTTTTGGGGTGGAAGACCCAGCCGACTTGCGGCTCAACGCATCCGTAACCATATTTGCTTTATCAGGGTAGTAAAGGATCTCACAATCATAGTCCTTGACTACATCTAACCACCTGCGCTGTCTCATATTCAGGTTCGGCTGATCCATAATGTGTCTCAAACTCTTGTGATCTGTGTATATAGTACAACGGAACCCATATAGGTAATGTCTCCAAATCTTGAGAGCGAAAACCACCGCTCCCAGTTCCAGATCATGTGTAGGATATCTTGTCTCATGCGGCTTCAACTGCCGCGATGCTAAAGCTATCACTTGTCCCCTCTGCATGAGGATTACCCCTAAACCTGTGATGGAGGCATCACAAAACACCACGAAATCCTCAACTCCCTCCGGGAGTGTCAAAACTAGAGCCTCACACAACCGCTGATGGAGGGTCTCGAACGCCCTCTACTGCTCGGGGCCCCACTGGAAATCCACCCCCTTCCTCGTTAGACGAGTGAGGGGTATTGCAATCTAGGAGAAGTCTCGAATGAATCTTCGATAATACCCCACCAATCCTAGAAAAATACTGATGTCTGAAGGAGACCTCAGCACATCCCACTACATAACTGCCTCGATCTTGGCTGGATCGACCAAAATCCCATCCTGGTTAATGAGATTCCCAAGGAACTGGACCTCTCGTAACCAAAACTCGCACTTCGAGAACTTGGAATACAGCCATTCCTTTCTTAGAACCTCCAACAACTCCCTGTGGTGCTCCTCGTGCTGCTCTCGGGTCTTGGAATACACCAAGATATCATCTATGAACACGATGACCGAGCGATCAAGCATCGGTTTGCAGACCTGATTCATCATGTCCATGAATACTGCCGGCACGTTGGTGAACCCAAACGACATCACCACGAACTCGTAGTGCCCATAACGCGGTCTTCTCCACGTCATCCTCTCTAACCCGAACTTGATGATACCCCGATCTCAAGTCAATCTTGGAGAACCAAGATGCACCCTGTAGTTGGTCGAACAGATCGTCTATCCTCGGGAGTGGATAACGGTTCTTCACCGTTAACTTGTTCAACTCCCTATAGTCAATGCACATCCGATGCGATCCATCCTTCTTCCTGACGAAGAGGATCCGTGCTCCCCATGGAGAACTGCTACGTCGAATGAAATGCCTGCCCAACAGTTCATGCAGCTATGAAGACAGCTCCTACATCTCGGGTGGCACCAAACGGTACGGCGCCTTGGTAATAGGAGCCGCACCCAGCACCAGGTTGATTCGAAACTCGACCTGCCTCTATGGAGGTATCCCTGGAAACTCCTCCGGAAATACGTCTGCAAAATCCCTAACCACCGGAACCTCTGAAACTGAAGTCTGGTCTCCAACTCGCGTATCCACCATGTACACTAAGTAACCCGTACATCCGTACTGAATGTACTGCCGAGCTCTCACGGTTGAACATAACCCTGACCCCACTCTGGTGCCCTCTCCATATACAATCAGTTCTCCCCCACTTGGGGTTTGAACTACCACTCTCTGGCCCTCGCAATCAATCATGGCGCCAAAACGACCGAGCCAATCCATACCCACTATCATGCATACTTCCCCCATGGGAATCGGAATCAAATCTATCGGAAAGAACACTCCGAAGATCTCCAACTGACATCCTTGGTAGACCGAAGAAGCAGAAACTCTGTGTTCGTTGGTGATGGAAACTCGCAACGGACACTCTAGCTCATCAACCGGTACACCCAACCCCCTACCAAACATCTGAGAAACAAAAGACCGACTCACCCCCGAGTCAAATAAAACCAAAGAAGGCAAGGAGTTTTCTAAAAACGTACCTAAGCATAGGTACCACATATAAGCATAACACAGATATAACAAACGAGGTAAAGGAAAAAGACATACCAGCAACTACATCTGGTGCTGCTCTGGCCTCCTATGTCGTAGGCTGGAAAGCACGCCCCTGAGCCTTTAGAGGCTCGACCTTAACAGGCCTCCCATCAGCGATCCTCAATGTAGATGGCGCTGGAACCTGCGCCGACTTGGCGGCTAGCAATGGGCAATTGACCTTCACACGGCCAACCTGATCACAGTGGTAGCATAACCTCATACCGGAAACCGGGGCTCCTTGGCGGCAATCCTTCGCATAATGCCCCTCCTTGCCACACCTATGGCACCCACTACCCGCTTGACACACTCTAGAGTGACTCCTACCGCACTTCCCACATGTGCGGATCTGCTGACCCCCAACCCTAGAATCAGTGGTCTTAGACCGCTTCGGCGCTGGATGAGACTATGCCGGGGCCGGACGCTGCTCCCTCAACTGCAGCTCGATCTCCAACTCACACCGCTTAGCGGCCTCCTGCAACTCCAACAGAGTATCACATCGCTGGGTGGACACAAAATGACGGATGTCAGTCTTGAGCATGCTCAAATAACGAGTCATCTGAGCCTGCTCGGAAGCAAACTCTGGGTAGAACATCGCCCTATCTTTGAACATACATGTGACCTTTATCACTGACTCTCCATCATGTCTCAAACTCAAAAACTCCTGTGCCAACCGCTCCCGCTCCGTCCGTGGAACATAGCGGGAACGGAACATCTCCCTGAACTGCTCCCAAGTCATAGCAGCTCTCTGATCATCAGTGTATAATCCAGTCGTCAGTCTCCACCAATCCTTGGCCCCTAGCCTCAGTAGGTTCAGGGCACATCTGACCTTCTGGTCAGTAGGTCATAACCACGTGAAGAAACAACCCTTCACGTCAGACAACCACCTCATAGCTCTAATCGCATCATGTGTACCATCAAACATTGGGGGCTTCGTGTTATCGAAGTCCCGGTATTGGAAACCCCGTCCAGCTCCACCTCCTCCTGTCGCTGTTACAACTGATGCAGCTGCGGCGACAACCGTCTCTGCAAGGGCTGTGTAACGCTTGTCAAAGTACTCAATCATAGTGGTCTTAATATACCCGAACATCTTTGGTATCTGCGCCCGAAACCAAGCGGCAACCTCAACATGTAGGACCTCTCGAATCCTGGCATCTAGCTCATCCGTCCCCATTTGTACCACAGGCTTAGGTGCTATCGGCACCTCCTGGCCTCCGTCCCCTGATCCTGATCCCAACCCGGATGTAGTCACAAATTGTCTCATCATAACCATACTGAAAACACACCAACAGATATCAGATAATCACATCACAATAGGGGACTAACTCCCGACTAGACCATAAGGGTTGTGACTTCCTTGCTACGCGTATGGGTCCTATGCTTTCAGTAGTACGGGCCCATACTACCTTCCACACCTACCCATATTTGTCTCAAGTATCACCATAAAACCCTAACAATATACATAACATAGCTAGTACCCAACCCTCATTCTTAGAGGAATGCTAAACCATCTCACGACTACCCTCACGGCTTCTCACGACCCACCTATCCATGAAACTTCCATCAACCCTACAGTACTAGCGTAGGCTAGCCATACATAACGATAGACCCGATAGACTTTCGAATATCCAATCCTACCCTAAGGTCGAATTAAACATTCTTAGGCTATAAGGTCTTGATTACATATAGCCGTGATGCATACACAAGTAACTACAGTAATGATGTCAATCTCATATAAGGAAAACCCTAGGCTAGCAGGCATCATGTAATCAGGCAGTTCTATCATTCAACCCTGAAGATCCCTAGCCTAGTACTAGCATGTTGTTCTAACATATCACATAATCAAATAGATGTATGGTATTTTGGGATCTACTTACTGGCTCCGGCTAATCGTACACCTTGCATCCTCCTTCACTTATTTTGAAAATCATTTTTAAAAAATCTTTTGAAAACCTTTCCTTGATTTGAGACTAGATTCACACGAATGTTCCTCCAATTCACTCAAACCAAGGCTCTGATACCAACTTGTAACACCCATAAAATTCGAGCCAATTTAAACTTTCAAAACATTTTAAATCCATTAAACATTATAAACTTTTTTTCAAAAAGTATTATATCAGAGTATCCCAGAAACAAATTCATAAAAAGTGAGGAGCGGTATGATCACACCTTAGCCTTGCCCCGATCTCCTGAAGTACCTGAAACAATAAACTGAAACTGTAAGCCTGAAAGCTTAGTGAGTTCTCCCAAAATACTGATACACATACAGTCCACATAATCATGTCAGCAACATCATAACATAACAAACTGAAATAGCATAAAATGGGTCCATAACTTTACATACTGGATTACCCTTTGGGCCCACAGTGTGAGTATAGATTGCTTCCGGCCCACAACTCACATCTAGCTTGCCATCGAGCCCACAGTACGAGTCTCCGTTAGCCTGTAACTGGAATGCTCCCGGGTTTATTGAATTACCGCATGAAGCAGTCTCACCTCAACCCATCCCACATAACATATCAACATGTATCATAACTAATACACATACATATAATCATACAGTATCACAGGTAGTCCTACAGATCTACCCGACTAGCATATCAACTGGCATACATCACTACTCAATTCAGCATATCAGTAACTGCTAGGATACCAAATCTAGTGGGCCAGCCTTGGTGCCTTAGACCCCTTAGTATAGTGAGGATAACTCACCTTGCAAATGTCGGCTCGGTAATTAAACTCCAACTCTCAGATCACGACCGCAACTCCACCACCTATTATCATAATAGACCCATACTCATAAGTTCTCAATCTTCCAAGGTACCCCATAAGTCAACTAGTCAACCCTCCGGTCAAAGTCAAAGTCACAGTCAATGTCAACAATCCATGTTGACCCTTACTCGTCGAGTACCCTCGGCTACTCTCCGAGTTCCTCGGAATACTTGTCCACTTGCCGAGTTCCTATGGTTCGCGATCGAAGCCCTAAGGCCACTCGTCGGGTTTTCCTTCTTGCAAATCGACAGGTTCACACGCATTCATCAATTTGGGGAAACATTAACCGACTCGTCGAGTTTTTCATCCAACTCTTCGATTCTATGGCAATCTTCATTGGGCTCACCGAGTTGTTCATCCAACTCGTCGAGTTCTATGCCTATCTTCATGTGGCTCGCCAAGTCGAATATGCGACTCGCCAATTCCCTTCAGTCCTTTAACAAAGCTGGCACCTTTTGAGCCATGCCAAGACCCCAAATTGCAGATCCAACTTCCCTAGGCTTGCTTATCACGTAAAGTTGCAAACTTTACGTGCATGCATGGCTAAAAAGGCTCTAAATGACAAATCCAAGCTTATAAAGGGGCTTTACACTCAAGGAAGGCTTCATTCATGACCAAAGCTCGAACTTTTTGAATCTAAATCCCAAGAAGGGTCCAGATTTGAAGTTACAACTTCAGATCTAGTTCATACACCATAATATCATCATAACTAAGCCAAAATAACCCTAAATTTCACCCAAAAGAGGTCTAGAAAGAAATGAGGTAAAGGTGGTGACTTGATACCTTTAAAGGATGCTAACAGAGGTAGATTTCTGATTCCCCACACTTTCCTTGCTTCTAGCCTCTTGCCCTCCAAGCTCTTCTTCCCAAGGATTCTCTTTCCAAGCTTAAAACACACTAGAATGAATCACCACACGGATTAGGTGTCACACCCCAAAACCGATAACGGCGGAATACGTTTCGGGGTGGATGACGTAGTGAACAGTATCATCACAATTGCATAATAGTAGAAACAAGAAACATACAACCATAGCATTACATAGTGAATTTAATTACAAGCGTGTGTAGTAATGTTTAACAATCACTCAAAAGTAATTCAAAAATAAGAGATGGGTCTCGTGTGCTCCACCTTCTCCAAAAATGCCGCGTATGTACCTGTCTATCTTTGACCTGAAGATACAAGTTATTTTGAAAACAATTATCAGCATAAAGCTGGTGAGTTCATAAGAGTTTAGTGTGAGTTTTTGTATACAAAGCATTAGTGTTTAAAAATGTATCATTTATGTTCATAAGAAGTAGAAACTTAGAAAATCCCATATTTTCCAGGAAATACATTGTAAGAGACAATCTGTGAAAAGTATGCATTCTTTATCTCCTTGAAAACAATTTATTGTAAAAATACTTTGGCAAATCTTCAAATAACAAATGTGATAGGATAAGTTAAGCCCGTGATCAATGATAGAGGTGCGAGCTTCCTTTAGTGATAGATACTTACTTACTTCGGGATGTGGTTTAACATTTAGTGTAGTATGTTAGTGTAGTTGTTGGGTATTCCTTGTATATTACCAATAGTGAGGATAATAGAGGATCCCATGACCTTCCCGGTCATGCACAATGTAGTGAAGTAGTGGCATCCCTGGGCCTGTACGGCGCGGACTGAGTTAACAGACGGGATGTAATAGCGTCTGCCCCATATAGATCTATACATGTAGAGTCGTCTCCCTCTGGAACACTCCGGGCGTAGTGAATAGCGAATAGAGTATCTCGTAGTGGTTTAGTGTATTAATGTTTGTTTAGTGTTTACTCTATGGTTATAGTGTAGTAAACCTTTAGTATTGAATATAGTGTATTCCCTTACTAGTATATCGTAGTGTAATAGTGAGTATTATAGTGTAGATAGTAATAACTTTAGCGAGTAGTAGCGGTAGCGACCCTAACCATACCTATTATGGTTATCTTAGTGGGGATGTTTCTTAACACGTTAGTGACTTTAGCATTATGTGAAAGCAGTAGTAATCTATCCCATACTGATATACACATTTATATAAGTAAGAAATCAACGGCAGTCGGACGGATAACTACTACCCTAAGCCCACATCAAACAAGAACAGGAAATAAGGCGAGATATCGGTCCTAAGTCCTCCAAGTCTTATTTATATAAATATATCAGTGTGGTTACATTTTATAAGCAAATTGTTTTAATAAAAGTATTTTCCAAAAGAACATTTACATTCTGATTTACTATCTAAAAATAGTTTGAAAAGGGTAAAACCCGTTTTTAAGGCATAGGGACAAATCACATGTGATTTGAACTAAGAGTAGTGAATCACATGTGATTAATCCTTGTAACTCGGAAATCGTTTTGTAAAACTTTACATAAACATTTATAAGCAACTTGTATCTCCCCCCTAAAACATGTAAAACACTTGAAAGGTTCATTAAAGGGGTATGAACTCACCTGAAATCGCGGAAATCGGGTGAATCGGGTAAATCGGGTAATAGTGTCGATTGAACGTTTGGTACCAAATAACCACTTGAGCACCTTTTAGGACCCTAATGTCATATGAAATATGTATTTTACAAGAAGTTAATCATCTTATGCTTTTCATTATAGTATTTGGACATTCTAGTGTCATTTTCGGGGTTTTAAGGCCTAGAAAGGGTTCCCGGGAGTGGTACAAGGCCATGGATGATTTACGGGAGGGTCCTTGGGTTCACTTCCTTAGAGTTTATGGCCTAAAAGCCACCCATTGGGAGTTTACGGCCGTAAGCCCCCTAGGCTTGGCCGTAAACTCTCGTGACACTCCAAAATGTGTGTTTAAGGCCTTATCTCACTTCCTTGATTTAGTGGTGTGTGTTTTGGACCAAGAGGGAAGGATTAAACATCATATTTTGTGATATTTTTGGGGAGTTTACGGCCAAGACTTGTTCTTGGGCCGTAAACTCCTATAAGTCCTTTAAGATGATGGTTTTTCTTGTACAACATGGTCCCAAATGGCTTAGAAAAATCCTAGAAGGCCCTATAGTGAGTTTGGAACAATTTGGCACATATTTATGAGGAGTTTACGGCCCAAGAACATCCTTGGCCGTAAACTCTTCATTTGGTGTCAAAATGAAGTGTTTAATGGTACAACACACTTCCATAGGCCTTAGATAAATTCCTTTCATGCATTAGGGTAGTTTAGGGGCTTGTTTGACACAAAATTTTGGGTGTTTACGGCCCAAGCTTAGCCTTGGCCGTAAACTCCACTTTTTATGTTCAAATGATGATGTTTAATGCCTTTAAGCCTTCCTTGTTGTCAAGTCTAAATTCCTAAACACCCTAGAAGAGTTTTTTGGAGCCTTAAACATGGATTTGTGGGGTGTTTGAGGTGTTTACGGCCTAAGCACAAGCTTGGGCCGTAAACTCCTTTTTAAGCATCAATATCTTGTGTTTTAGTGTCCAAACCCTTCTAGCTATAAGCCTTAATTAGTGTACTAGCTTAAAGGAAGGAAAAACATGGTCTTGGGCACAAATTTGGGGGTTTACGGCCTAAGGAGCTTCTTAGGCCGTAAACTCCACTTTGAACCTTGATTCCTATGATTTTTGGCCCTCAAATTCAATGAAGCATGTCTAGGATAAGATAGAGGATGAGTACTTACGTTTGGAGGTCGGAAATTAGCGGAATCGGGGCCGATTTCGAGTCTAGAGAGAGAAAGTAGAGAGAGAGAGAGTGGGTGTGTAGCAAATGAGTGTTCAAATGTTGGGCACACCCATTGCATATGTCTCGGGAATCGCACCCGATACACGGCTACCCGATGTTTAAAGTTAACTGGGTTAAAACTTTTTACCCGGGTGAAGTGGTTGAAAAGGTAATATAACTCTATTAGGTTAAACGGGGTTGACACATACGAGTTATATTCCTTATAATAATATCAAGCCATGTTTAAATTTAGACATTCGGATATTGACGATTTCAAATATTACATAAATTAACGTATAGTGACACGTTCCGTTAGTGAAAATGGGATTTTTAACGGAATTAGGTTTGGGGTTGTCACATCATCCCCCCGTTAGGGGAATTTCGTCCCGAAATTTAGAATACAAACAGATATGATATTACAATACTACTAAGCGAAGAGATGAGGGTATTTGAGTTTCATTTGATCCTCGCGCTCCCAAGTGAATTCCGGTCCTCGCTTGGCATTTCACCGAACCTTCACAATTGGGATGCGGCTTTGTTTCGTCCGCTTTACTTCACGATCCAAAACCTCAACAGGTTCTTCCACGAAGTTGAGGCTCTCATTGATCTCGATCTCGTCGAGGGGAATCACGAGAGTCTCATCAGATTGACATTTCTTCAGGTTTGAGACGTGGAAGGTAGGATGTATGTTACTTAGCTCGCGGGGTAAGTTTAGTTTGTAAGCTACAGGGCCGATTCTGGCAAGAATCTCAAAAGGCCCTATGTACCTTGGGTTTAACTTTCCACGCTTCCCGAAGCGTATCGTGCCTTTCCAGGGCGAGACCTTTAGAAGGACCCGGTCTCCGACCTGGAATTCCAAGGGTTTCCTTCGTTTGTCGGCGTAGCTCTTTTGTCGATCCCTAGCGGCTTTTAGTCGTTCACGTATCTGTACAATCTTCTCGGTCGTCTCTCGAATGATCTCTGGACCAGTGAGGGCGCTATCATGAACTCGTCCTTTAGCTAATTGAGTGTCTCCCACCTCGGCCCAGCACAAAGGGGATCTGCACTTCCGACCGTAGAGGGCTTCGAATGGAGCTGCCTTGATGCTTGTATGATAACTATTGTTGTAGGAAAACTCCACAAGAGGTAAGTGTGTATCCCACGATTTCTCGAAGTCAATCACACAAGCTCGCAGCATGTCTTCTAAGGTTTGGATCGTCCTCTCACTTTGCCCGTCAGTCTGCGGATGGTAGGCTGTACTCATATCCAGTCTCGTCCCTAGTGCCTTTTGTAATGACTGCCAAAATCTAGAGGTGAATCTACTATCTCTGTCTGATATAATAGATATAGGGACGCCATGCAATCGCACTATTTCTTTTATATAAGTCCTAGTGAGCTTTTCCATCTTATCCGTCTCTTTGATGGGTAGGAAGTGGGCGGACTTGGTCAACCTGTCAACGATGACCCAAATGGTATCTAATCCACCTGCTGTCTTGGGCAGCTTGGTGATGAAGTCCATTGTGATTCGCTCCCACTTCCATTCTGGTATTTCTGGTTGTTGGAGGAGTCCTGATGGCTTTTGACATTCTACTTTGACCTTCGCGCAAGTAAGGCACTTACCTACAAAGGTAGCGATCTCTGCTTTCATGTTCGGCCACCGGTATAGCTTTTTGAGATCCAGATACATCTTATCTGAACCCGGGTGGACGGAGTAACGAGTGTTGTGTGCTTCCTTCATAACCAAATCTCTGAAACCTCCATGGCGTGGAGTCCAGATTCGGTCCATAAAGTAATAGGCTCCGTCACCCTTAACTTCCAGATTTTTATCCATTCCACGCAGAAATTCTCCCGTCACGTTTCCAGGCGTTAGAGCTTCCAGCTGAGCCTCTTTGATCTGCGTGGATAGATGTGAATGTATAGTCATTGTCAACGACTTGGTCCTTCGTCCGGAATATTCTTTCCTACTCAGGGCGTCTGCTACCACGTTGGCTTTCCCCGGATGATATCTAATTTCACAGTCGTAATCGTTAAGTAATTCAACCCATCGACGCTGTCTCATGTTGAGTTCTTTTTGATTTAATATATGTTGGAGGCTTTTATGATCAGTATACACCACGCTCTTCGTCCCATACAAGTAGTGTCTCCAGATTTTTAATGCGAAGACGACCGCTCCTAACTCGAGGTCGTGAGTAGTGTAGTTCACTTCATGGTTCTTTAGTTGTCTCGAGGCATAGGCGATAACCTTGCCTCGTTGCATCAAGACACAACCGAGCCCCTGATTGGATGCATCACAGTATACGACGAAATCTTCTGTCCCTTCGGGAAGGGATAATACTGGTGCGGTGCATAGGGCTCGCTTCAGGGTCTAGAATGCCTTCTCCTGTTTCTCTTCCCAGTCGAATGATACACCCTTCTGTGTTAACGCGGTGAGAGGTTTCGCAATCCGAGAGAAATTTTGGATGAATCGACGGTAGTAGCCAGCGAGGCCTAGAAATTGACGAATTTCCGTAGGCGTCTTTGGTGCTGACCAGTTCTCAATAGCCTTGATTTTGGAGGGGTCCACGTGGATTCCTTCTTCACTGACCACGTGTCCTAAGAATTCAACTCTCCGGATCCAAAACTCGCACTTAGAGAACTTCGCATACAACTTCTCGGATCGCAGGGTTTCCAGGGCTAATCGTAAATGGCTTTTGTGCTCTTCCTCGCTCCGAGAGTAGACGAGAATGTCGTCAATAAAGACGATGACGAACTGATCTAGATATGGACGACACACCCTATTCATCAAGTCCATGAATACTGCGGGGGCGTTAGTCAGTCCAAAGGGCATCACTACAAACTCGAAATGCCCGTAGCGGGTTCGGAAAGCTTTCTTAGGAACATCTTCCTCAAGCACCCGTAATTGGTGATACCCCGATCTAAGATCAATCTTGGAGAAGTAACTGGCTCCTTGGAGCTGGTCGAATAGGTCGTCGATACGAGGGAGAGGATAGCGATTTTTGATCGTGAGTTTATTGAGTTCCCTATAATCGATGCACATCCGAAACGACCCATCCTTTTTCTTCACGAACAAGACCGGAGCTCCCCAAGGTGAGAAGCTCGGTCTTATAAAGCCCTTGCTGAGCAGTTCGTTGAGTTGACCGGATAGTTCTTGCATTTCGGCGGGCGCTAGACGGTAGGGCGACTTAGCTACGGGGGTAGCTCCTGGGATTAGGTCGATTCTGAATTCAACCTGTCGTTTGGGAGGTAGGCCTGGAAGATCCTCCGGAAAGACATCAGGAAAATCGCATACTACAGGAATGTCTTTTGGATCTTTCGATTTTTGGTTAGTGTCGACGACGTGAGCAAGGAAGGTGCGATATTCCTTGCGCAAGTATTTCTGAGCCTGAATACTAGAGATGATACGAAGGTTTGTACTTGGCTTATCTCCGTATATCACTAGGGCCTCTCGATTTGGGAAGTTCAGGCGAATGGCTTTCTCGGAACATAGGATGTCGGCGTAGTGAAGGCTTAGCCAATCCATACCAATAATGACATCGAAATTTTTGATTGAGACGGGTATAAGATCGATCAAAAAGGGGTGATCATCTAACGTGAGAGTACAACCTATATAGATTTCATTAGAGCTTTCTGTCTTCCCATTAGCCATTTCTACAACGAATGTTTCTTTTAGTGGTTGAGGGGTTTGTTTGAGTAAGTGTTTAAAGTTCTGATTTATGAAGCTTCTTTCTGCACCACTATCGAATAAGACACAGGCATAAGAGTTGTTGAGAAGAAACGTACCCGTGACGACTGTGGGATCAGCTACTGCTTCATTGTGACCGATAGCAAGTAACCTTCCAGTTCCCCCAGCATTTGCAGTCTTCGGACAGTTCTTCTTAAAATGGCACGCTTCACCGCAGCCATAACAAGTTGGGGTCACTCCCGTACCAGGAACCTGTGTGATAGGTTTGGGAGGGGCCTTGCAAAATCGGACAGTATGGCCCTTCCATCCGCAGTTGGAACACTGCAATTCACGGCATGGACCGTTGTGGTGAAAAGGGCACTTAGGACACTTAGGCAAGTTCCCACTGTAAGCCTTCGGTGGGGCTGGAGCAGATGGTGCGGCTGGGATGGTGGCAGCATGAACCGCCACAATTTGCTGATCCCTGGAGGCGGTTTGAGTCTTCTTTCCCTTCTTCTTATCCCATCGTTTCCTTTTTCTGTCAGATGATCCGGATGGTCCAGTGGTAATTGTGGTTGTTGTTGCTGGAGTGGAGGAGATTTCGTGGTTGATCAGACTCTGGGCCAATTCCTTGGCGCTGTCGAAAGTGGTAGGGCGTGAAGCCAGAACATTTCCTCGATACGGGGGCACTAAAACCCAGATATAACGTTCAATCTTCTTGCTTTCAGAGGGGATCATGTTGGGACACATAGCCGCCAAGTCGCAAAACCTGGCCGTATAAGCTGTTATGTCGGTCCCCTTCATCTTGAGGTTCCAGAGTTCTTCCTCAAGCTTCTGAACTTCGCCCCTAGGGCAGTACTCTCCTCTCATGAGATCTTTTAGAGTGTCCCAGCCCATGGCATTGGCTGTGACCAAGGAGAGTGCGTTGACATGGCCGTTCCACCATGACAAAGCCCTGTTAGTGAGGGTAGCAGTAGCGAACTTGATTTTGCTCTCTTCGGGACAAGAGCACATTTCGAATACAGCTTCGGTTCTTTCGAACCATTGGGACAATGCCAGAATTCCTCCGGTCCCATCAAAGAAAGTAGGTTTACAATTCATGAAGTCTTTATAAGTGCATCCCTGCACTCGTTGGTGGACTTCACCAAATCTAGAATTTCCACCGCTCGCATCACCCGAGTTCATCTGGGCCATGGCTGCAGTTACAGCCGCAGTCACAGCCGCTTGGAACAACACCGGATCGAACTGCGGAGGAGGAGGTGGTGGAGGAGGGGTTTGAGTTTCAGGTCTTCCTCTGCTGGGACGCTTTCGTGGAGGCATCCTTCACTGGAAGATCATAGAAATGATAGCAATAGTAAGAGCCTATTGCGAATATGAATAGTGTGTCTCATGGATTAAATCAACATAATACAAGATCAGGGTAAGAGTTATAGCAATAGAGAAATCATCTGCCAATATACTGGTATTAATGATGCAACAGAAGTTCATGAAAATTGACCTAGCAGTAGGTCTTACATCATACCATAGAGAAAATGTTGGCAGTTTAGAGGTTCAACTAGGGTACTTTTAAACTAGGAATGTTTACAGACAAGAGACCTACGGAACATAGAGATAAAAGGCTAGTCCTTTAAACAAAAGAGTGAGGTAACTAGATGTCTTCTACTGGCGACGGCTGCTTGTCGGGCGAATCCTCAGATCCTCCAGCTGACGCATAACTTCTTGGAGGTGTCGATCATGAGCCCTTTGGTGTGCTCGGAGTTCCCTAATTTCAGCTCGGGATGCAGCCAGTTGATGTTGCAAAGCCTCGTTGGTCCTCCTTGTCCTATCCATGGCTTCTTCGAGTTGGCGGATGCGAACAGTGTTGAGGTTTGAGTTGGCATCCACTTCCACAACTCGACCAATAGCAGCTTGACCTTGCTCAACATTCCTGGAAATCCTTCGGATCATGATGGGCAGAACCTGATCTGCTGATCCTCCTTCGCTTATGTTGTAGAAGCTTCGGTCTCCATTGTAAGGCAAGGGCTGACCCTGCTCCTCGCTCCATCGTCGCAAGGACACTGCCCACATAGGAGTGGGGCCCTGAAATGCGGGTCGGGGGTTAGGGTTTGGGGCATCAGGGGGTTGATTGTTGACTTCTGGCTCAGAGTTCGTGCTATCCGAGAAGCCTTCAGCATGATGATCATCCAAAGGAATAGGGTGATCGTCGTCTGACTCCTCTTCGAGCCATCCTCCATTGCCCTGGTTCGGAAAGTACGGATCACCGGGTAGGTGGAAGCCAGCCATGCTATCTACGCGAGAAGGGGGAAAGAAGATTAATAGACGTACTATTCTAAGATACTTGTAGGAGGAATCGTTACCAGTTGACTCAATACTTGCATAGTGCATACCGATTACATGTAATCGAAGCAAGATAGTCCTTCGAATAAACCACCCTAACTTCAGACCCCCAATCAAACAAGAACAGGGAATGAAGCAAAGGCTGCAGATTCTGAGTCTATAGCGCCCTAATCACATGTAATCGTGGTGTATCCACTTAGCAACTATTGTCCTACTAGTAATGATCGTTTTTGTTAACACACACGTATAGTCTAGAGATACAGAATACTCCTATAGTATTCTTATGTTAGCGTCATTGTGGTATTGTTGGTAAGTTTTAGACTTGTTGCAACCTCACAACCGAACTTAGGCACATGCTAGTCACCCTCAGGAAAACGTAGTTGATCAGGCTACATCCTCCTGAATGTGACTATATGTCTCTAACCCAATTGTGCTGCCCAAAAATCTTAATACTTTTGTTTTGTTCTAGGATGATACTGATTCATGTGTTTCATAGTGATGTGTGTTTATATATACTTAGTTAGATCTTTTAGATACTTAACAGTATATATTTTTGATCAGAGTGTTTTAGTCCCGAAGTGTTTATAGTTCGTATATCTTTTATAGGTTGATATACTTGATTCACTATAAACAATGCTCTGATACCAATCTGTCACACCCCAAAACCGATAACGGCGGAATACGTTTCGGGGTGGATGACGTAGTGAACAGTATCATCACAACTGCATAATAGTAGAAACAAGAAACATACAACCATAGCATTACATAGTGAATTTAATTACAAGCGTGTGTAGTAATGTTTAACAATCACTCAAAAGTAATTCAAAAATAAGAGATGGGTCTCGTGTGCTCCACCTTCTCCAAAAATGCCGCGTCTGTACCTGTCTATCTTTGACCTGAAGATACAAGTTATTTTGAAAACAATTATCAGCATAAAGCTGGTGAGTTCATAAGAGTTTAGTGTGAGTTTTTGTATACAAAGCATTAGTGTTTAAAAATGTATCATTTATGTTCATAAGAAGTAGAAACTTAGAAAATCCCATATTTTCCAGGAAATACATTGTAAGAGACAATCTGTGAAAAGTATGCATTCTTTATCTCCTTGAAAACAATTTATTGTAAAAATACTTTGGCAAATCTTCAAATAACAAATGTGATAAGATAAGTTAAGCCCGTGATCAATGATAGAGGTGCGAGCTTCCTTTAGTGATAGATACTTACTTACTTCGGGATGTGGTTTAACATTTAGTGTAGTATGTTAGTGTAGTTGTTGGGTATTCCTTGTATATTACCAATAGTGAGGATAATAGAGGATCCCATGACCTTCCCGGTCATGCACAATGTAGTGAAGTAGTGGCATCCCTGGGCCTGTACGGCGCGGACTGAGTTAACAGTCGGGATGTAATAGCGTCTGCCCCGTATAGATCTATACATGTAGAGTCGTCTCCCTCTGGAACACTCCGGGCGTAGTGAATAGCGAATAGAGTATCTCGTAGTGGTTTAGTGTATTAATGTTTGTTTAGTGTTTACTTTATGGTTATAGTGTAGTAAACCTTTAGTATTGAATATAGTGTATTCCCTTACTAGTATATCGTAGTGTAATAGTGAGTATTATAGTGTAGATAGTAATAACTTTAGCGAGTAGTAGCGGTAGCGACCCTAACCATACCTATTATGGTTATCTTAGTGGGGATGTTTCTTAACACGTTAGTGACTTTAGCATTATGTGAAAGCAGTAGTAATCTATCCCATACTGATATACAGATTTTATATAAGTAAGAAATCAACGACATTCGGACGGATAACTACTACCCTAAGCCCACATCAAACAAGAACAGGAAATAAGGCGAGATATCGGTCCTAAGTCCTCCAAGTCTTATTTATATAAATATATCAGTGTGGTTACATTTTATAAGCAAATTGTTTTAATAAAAGTATTTTCCAAAAGAACATTTACATTCTGATTTACTGTCTAAAAATAGTTTGAAAAGGGTAAAACCCGTTTTTAAGGCATAGGGACAAATCACATGTGATTTGAACTAAGAGTAGTGAATCACATGTGATTAATCCTTGTAACTCGGAAATCGTTTTGTAAAACTTTACATAAACATTTATAAGCAACTTGTATCTCCCCCCTAAAACATGTAAAACACTTGAAAGGTTCATTAAAGGGGTATGAACTCACCTGAAATCGCGGAAATCGGGTGAATCGGGTAAATCGGGTAATAGTGTCGATTGAACGTTTGGTACCAAATAACCACTTGAGCACCTTTTAGGACCCTAATGTCATATGAAATATGTATTTTACAAGAAGTTAATCATCTTATGCTTTTCATTATAGTATTTGGACATTCTAGTGTCATTTTCGGGGTTTTAAGGCCTAGAAAGGGTTCCCGGGAGTGGTACAAGGCCATGGATGATTTACGGGAGGGTCCTTGGGTTCACTTCCTTAGATTTTATGGCCTAAAAGCCACCCATTGGGAGTTTATGGCCGTAAGCCCCCTAGGCTTGGCCGTAAACTCTTGTGACACTCCAAAATGTGTGTTTAAGGCCTTATCTCACTTCCTTGATTTAGTGGTGTGTGTTTTGGACCAAGAGGGAAAGATTAAACATCATATTTTGTGATATTTTTGGGGAGTTTATGGCCAAGACTTGTTCTTGGGCCGTAAACTCCTATAAGTCCTTTAAGATGATGGTTTTTCTTGTACAACATGGTCCCAAATGGCTTAGAAAAATCCTAGAAGGCCCTATAGTGAGTTTGGAACAATTTGGCACATATTTATGGGGAGTTTACGGCCCAAGAACATCCTTGGCCGTAAACTCTTCATTTGGTGTCAAAATGAAGTGTTTAATGGTACAACACACTTCCATAGGCCTTAGATAAATTCCTTTCATGCATTAGGGTAGTTTAGGGGCTTGTTTGACACAAAAGTTTGGGTGTTTACGGCCCAAGCTTAGCCTTGGCCGTAAACTCCACTTTTTATGTTCAAATGATGATGTTTAATGCCTTTAAGCCTTCCTTGTTGTCAAGTCTAAATTCCTAAACACCCTGGAAGAGTTTTTGGAGCCTTAAACATGGATTTGTGGGGTGTTTGAGGTGTTTACGGCCTAAGCACAAGCTTGGGCCGTAAACTCCTTTTTAAGCATCAATATCTTGTGTTTTAGTGTCCAAACCCTTCTAGCTATAAGCCTTAATTAGTGTACTAGCTTAAAGGAAGGAAAAACATGGTCCTGGGCACAAATTTGGGGGTTTACGGCCTAAGGAGCTTCTTAGGCCGTAAACTCCACTTTGAACCTTGATTCCTATGATTTTTGGCCCTCAAATTCAATGAAGCATGTCTAGGATAAGATAGAGGATGAGTACTTACGTTTGGAGGTCGGAAATTAGCGGAATCGGGGCCGATTTCGAGTCTAGAGAGAGAAAGTAGAGAGAGAGTGGGTGTGTAGCAAATGAGTGTTCAAATGTTGGGCACACCCATTGCATATGTCTCGGGAATCGCACCCGATACACGGCTACCCGATGTTTAAAGTTAACTGGGTTAAAACTTTTTACCCGGGTGAAGTGGTTGAAAAGGTAATATAACTCTATTAGGTTAAACGGGGTTGACACATACGAGTTATATTCCTTATAATAATATCAAGCCATGTTTAAATTTAGACATTCGGATATTGACGATTTCAAATATTACATAAATTAACGTATAGTGACACGTTCCGTTAGTGAAAATGGGATTTTTAACGCAATTAGGTTTGGGGTTGTCACATTAGGGTTCCCTGCACTCTCAAGGTGCTGTAAAGAGGCCAAAGGGACATATGATTCTTTAAATAGGGTGCAAAACCCTGGGATTTAGGGTTTCATATGCCAGCTCCTACTCGTCGAGTCCCTTCTTGGACTCGGCGACTAGGCCACTAAATTTACGAACCAACCCGCTGCTACTCGACGAGTAGGGCAACCAACTCGTCGAGTAGACCTTGGAAACAAAAGAATTCTTATTTAAATCAATAACTGAGAATTGGGGCGTTACACATGGATCATAAAACCCATGGATGTGGATTTGGGTTTTATCCATGACCCTTGGAATCCAACATATAAATATATAAGTTCATGACCAAAAACGTACACATAAAGTACAATTTTTCTTAGAGAAATATGGAGGTGTTTTTGGTGCATGGAATTCTCTCTCAAGAGTCACCTTTGTCCTAGGTGAGTTGTGATTCGATTTGAGGTGAAACACTTGGGGCACTAAGTTTTTAAAGGCCAAAGTCTTTCAAGCAACACCAAATACATCAAGACTTCAAGCCACATAAAAGGTATGTTACTCTAACTAGTATTTTGCATTCTATATGATCAATTGCATGCTTGTTATAGGTTTAATGCCTTGGAAACACCTTTGCATGTATAATTAGTGAAAACATAGATCCAAGGTATTTAGGGTTTTATGTGCACCATAGGAATATTGTAGTATACTAAAACCCATCAATTACGTGGTATTGTTAGGGCGTGAAATAGTCCCCGATTACTGGTTGAAAGAGACCGAAGGGGTAGGCCGGCACCCAGATATGCTAGGTAGCTACCGGTTGAAAAAGACCGAAGGGGTAGGCCAACACCAAGATATGCTAGGCATTTACCGGTTGAAAGAGACCGAAGGGGTAGACCATCACCCTGATATGCTAGGCAGTTATCGGTTAGGAGAGACCGAAGGGGTATGCGAACACCCGGATATGCTTGGCAGTATGTTATTGTATGTTATGTGGTATGATGGGGGAACTCACTAAGCTTCGTGCTTATGGTTTATAGTTGGTTTCAAGTGCTTATTCTTCGAAAGGAAAGGAGTTGGCATGATTGCAACACATCACACTACGATTTTCTGCATTATAAGATCCTTGGAGATTGCACTGTGATATTGTTTTACTATGACATGTTATGGTTTTGATTTTTGACATTTGGGTTTGAGTATGATTTTAATGACACTGATGATGTTTTCATACCACTGTTTTTATAGTTTACCTAATTAAAAATGAAATTGTTGGCTCTAAATTTTGGAATGTTACAATTTTGATTGACTAGGCAGAGTCTAAATCTAACAGTTTGAGTGTTAGATTTACTTATTGTCAGTATCAGGCGAGTCTCCTCACTTATTCTTACCTATGTGGTAGAATAGTTATATCTATGATGACCAGCTGGGTCTAGATGTTATGGTTATGTTATGCGATTTATATGTGACTAAGGCTGCTGATAGCCTCCAGGGTTGCAGATAACCCACATGGCGTGCTGTTAGCCCACCGGGACTGCTGATAGTCCACATGGATGCTGATAACCCATAGTTGTTTATTTATATTGTGTTGTATGTGGTATCTTGGGGAACTCTCTAAACTTTGTCCTTACAGTTTTTAATTTATATGTGGCAGGTATTTCCGAGGACCGCGAGAAGACGAAGGTCTGATTGTACACACACGTTGGGAGATTTATTAACATATTATAAGTTACAATATATTAATATGAAATCATATGTTTTAATTAGTATTGATCAAGAATTAATTTGGAATTAATTTAGTGGTCAAAAGAGACTAATTAAATCCATGGGGACTAATTATGATAATTAGTTATATTTATATGTGTTGGGCTTATGATCCATGTTGGACCAAGTTTATGTATGGATACATAAAGAGTTGGGCCACATGAACCATGGATCATAAAAACCCATGGGTATGGATTTGGGTTATATCCATGACTCTAGAAATCCCACATATAAATAGATACTTCATTGCCAAAATCGCCACTTGTAACTTCTTGGAGTTCATGGTGTCTTTTATGTGCATGGAATTATCTCTCAAGTTCATCCTTTGTCCATGATGTGTTGTGATTCCACTTGAGGCTTCCACACTATTGGGGCTAAGCTCTTTAAGGCCAAATACACCAAGACATCAAGCTCCATCAAAATGTATGTTATGCTAACTAGTATCTTATATTGCTTATGTTAAATGCATGCTAGTTGTAAAATTAATACCTTGGAAACCATTTGCATGTATAATTAGTGAAAACATAGATCCAAGGTATTTAGGGTTGTATGTGCACCATAGGATGTTGTATTATACCAAAACCCAACAGTGGTATCAGAGCCATGGGTTGTTTTCAATTATACTTGATGCAAATAGCTGAAAAAAAACCGAATTTTTTGCTGTCTGGACTGCATACTCGACAATTCCATTGGTGGACTCGACGAGTCCATGAACAAATTCATCCAACTCGTCGAGTTGGTTCATGCACTCGACGAGTTGGACCCCCTGACATCATATATTTGTGTTTTTTTGGCCTATTTTGGATTAGAATCATTACCACAAAGTGTTTTTGTTCATAAAATTTGTTTTTGGTACTATGGTAATGTTTATTCTCATCCAAATAAAGTTATAATCAAAGTTTCAAGTTTTATACATGTTTATATGATGCTTGAAAATTGTTGATTATGAATGTTCATGTTTATGAGTTTGTTTAGATTAATAGAAAAAATTATGTGCTAGTTGTTTTCAATCCAAATTAATATAGAAGTTGGTAATAATATGTGTTTTTGTAACTTGTCATCAAGTTACTTGAAAGGTCACATTTATGAATTTTAAAAACTCATAAAATTGCCATAAGTTACAAAATGAAGAGTCTTTTTGTCATAAATAGTTTTATGAACTCCATAACTTGTCCTCAAGTTATGGATGTTCAAGAGTCTCTTCATTAAAGTTTTTTTAAGACCTTAATTAAACTCATAAGTTATGAAAATCCAAGGGTTTTGAAAAGTATCAAAACTTGCCCTCAAGTTTTGGAATTTGTAAAGTCACCCCATGTACACTTTAATTCCAAATCCTAGAATTTTAAAAGTTAAAATTCAAACTTTATGGAATTCATTAAATTAGTTAAAGTGTTTAATTAAAAGATTTAATAGTTCCATAATGGAATGGTTTAAGTTTAATTAAATTAAGAGTATAGTTTAATTATTAGATTAAACCACCAAGTATTTTAAATGTGTAAAATACACCCTTATACTATTATAATATTAAAAGTTAATATTTATATATATGTATAAGATTAAAAGTCAGTCTTACCGCTAGTATGCCTCATTCACGAAGCCGGTCTATAAATGGGGTATAAGGTTACTGCCTATAAAATGGCAGTTTAATGGGTATCCACTCTCACCAACCGCTTCCTTGACTGGTGGAGGGTCGTTAGCCGAATGGGTTTGACAGGACTATAATTCTCCCTTCATTAAAAGTATAATGAAAAATACTAAGTAACTAAACACTTATGAAATTCCCAATCTTAGTTACTTAGGAAAATGTGAATTTGGTGATAACCCATGAAATTACACTTTGTACCTTACCAAGTCGTTGGTGGAGCATGTGTGGGTAACCGACACACTAACATGGACTGGTAAGAGTGGCAAAGGGTGACTTAATGTTTATCATAGATTGGTGGAGCGTGTGTGGGTAACCGACACATCAATTAGGTGGTAAATATTAAGGGTACCAAGTCAATTTGCATGGTTATTCACACCTTTTTTTTGTGATCCTCGACATCCCAGTCATAAAATTTGAGAGGGCACAATCGAGATTGAAACATGCCATTAAAAAAGTTCAATGAATCTCAAAATATCTAGGAGTTTCAGATCCAATTAAAACCTAATAAATTATTTCGTTTTTCATGGTGGAAATTGGTGAATCGTCATTCGCCTACCTTCAAATATCTTATAGCTTGGATTATGGCATCCCTCTTCCAAGTTATAAAGTATTGTGTTGGGTCCTAGCCTTAATATTTCATACTGGGTGTCATATTAAGGACTTAAAAATCAACTAACTTGAATATCTCCCATTGTAAATGTCTAGTTAAGACATCTATTATCTTCCCAAATCTCTTGGAATTTAACTTCTTCCACCCCTCCAAGTATCCTCCCTATCCCACAAGTTCTTGAAAAGTTCAAGGTAACTCAATTCCTATTGGCAAGGAAAGGTCTGTGTGTGATCACATCTTGGAGATGAAGTCACATACTGACAAGCCGGGAGAGTTAGGTGTCAAAGTCTTGAGAAAGTTGGATGTTCAATCACTTTTTTAGTCACATAGTGAGTTCCTTTGGGACTAATATGTGATAGACCATGACTTTACCCTTAATGATCTTACCTATTTGCTTGGTGCTGCTGAGTCAGCAATGATTTCGAGCACTGGTGAAGCAAATTTGAATGGAAGATCGGCTTCCCAAACTTTCATGGACATTGACAATGGTAACATTGGAAATCCAGAAAAGTTTTATCTTCCCAATGGAAAGGGATCGACCATAGTCAACTCGGTTGACCAAATGGTAAAGAGAAAGGCTAAGTATGAGATAGACTCGTGTACCATTCCCAAAGAGTTCATATGTTTATGTTGACAAAGGAAGGGACATTGCTTGTGAAGCTACCCTATTTACCTGAAAGATTATAAGGATGGTAAAGTCAAAAAGGTTTGAATCTACTTCGGGTAAAGTCCACTATCTAACTCTATTAAGTTCCTATTCAAAGATTCTTATTACATGATGTGACTAGGACACATGTTGATGTTTTAAGAATCAAAGAAAAGAGAGGAAGCTTAAAAGAAGTATATGTTGATTTTGATCGCAAAGATGGATTTTGATCGCATGGTTCGGTGATTAGAATTTTGAGCTATTGCTTAAGAGTTATGATATATTGCTTAGGAATAGATAACAATAAGTTTTTCATATGCATTGTAAGGATACGTTTCTCCGCAAAGTTTTAAAATAAAAGAAAAAAAGGGTTTTAATTTTATTTATTTTAAAAATATCCTTACAATGGCATTTGTGAAAAATTGTTATTTATATGATTCCATTGACAACAATATTGGAAAATGGATTCGATTCGTTCATTTGTGGTAGTGTCTAAATTTACCAAATAAGGAAAGATTCTCATCACCCAAGTTTCAATTGGACCGAAACTTGGAATCATACATGTTGTATGATGAATGGGAATTTTCATCTTTGGATAATTAAGTCAAGTAAAGGACTAATGGATCGAGTACACATTGTTGTGCACTGATTAAGTCCACCACAAAATATCGATAAGACTATTTGTCATGATTTACTAAAGTTTAGTAAAATATGGTTATACTTACAGGCTTAAGTATAATTCTGAAGCATTGGAAAATTTTCAGTGTATGACAGAACGAATAAGAAGAATCAAATTAGGCAGAAGGATAAAAGTTTCTCAAATCTGAAAAGATGGGAGAGTACTTTAGTCTCATGTTTTAAGATCATCTTAATGATTTTGACACCTTATCAAAATTCATCCTCTAAGTGCATTCTGATAGTTAAGAAGAGGAGCTATGAATTGTTGAAGTGGTCAAATCAAGAAGATGAGTCATACTTCGTTCCAAAACAAGTCTTAGAGTCATACTCCAAGACTGTAAGTTGAGTGACATATCTTAAAGAAAGGTTTAAAACACTTGTCAAATGTAAGAGTAATAGTGTCCTACTCTTGTACATTTGAAATTGGTAAGTTGTGATGTTTTGGATAAAACAAAGACCAACTTAGGCCAATTGTGTGAAGTGATTGTCTTGATAAAGAATCCGCACTATCTCTTGAATATTTGGCATGATAGTCTTATATGTCAAGAGGACAGTGGGATTCTTAAAGATCCTAAAAGAATTTCAAGATCTAATCAAGAATAAAAAACTTGTAGTTTAACACTAGCACACGACGTGAGGTTTATAACCTATCGTGTTGACATATTTCTATTTATGTGCCCATTCCAGTTAAAGCTGGATTTGCATATGAGTTCTTCGAGTTCTGAATTGGTTGCATATCAACTTGGAAGCAATGGCAGGCCCTTGAGCTGCCAGGTGGCTAGAATTTAAGATTGCACAAGTTCAGTCCATATGAATTTGGAATTGTCACTAATCTTGTCTTGTAATTATGGTTTTTACAAAAATTCACATGGAAAGGAACACATATACCATAAAATCTAAGGTTCATAAGGTTTCTCTCCGATTCATGAAAATAATGGTGAGGAATCACTTCCACCAAGTAGATTTGAAGTAGATAGCAAAGGTCTAAACAATTGAGACTATGATTACGACATCCCTTTTCATTGTTCTAAAATTGTTTAGACACACCTGTGAGCTATCTAAGATAATGTGTATGATTTTGATAAAGTCTTATCAAAGCATATCGTATCAGAAAACTGAACTTTGTTAAGAAAGTTAATAAAGTATTGATTTCTAGAAGTCCATTTGATTTCTGAGTACATTTCAAAGCTAGTGGGAGCATAAGTGTTATGCTGATAATTATTATGTTAGTGGGAGCATGACTATTATGTTCAGTATTGCAAGTTAGCAATGTTAATTATAGAAAACAAAAGTTTCAATTCGTGAAGATGCGGGGGTTGAAAAGCTGTTATGCTATAATTAAGGGAGAGGAAATTATACTTCATTTCAATTCTAAAAGCTTAGATTGAGTTTTTAATCATCTTTAGTCAAATATATATATGAATTTTATGTTGGAATGGTCTGACTTAAGGAAATTATATATAGATTGTATTTTCAAAATTCGATTATGATTATGGCATCCCTCTTCATAGTCAAATTTTGAGAACATGGAAAATAAAAATATTGTAGCAAAAGACTGGTCTAGTATCATGTTTTTATGTGAGACATCATGAATCATGTCCCATATGCTTCGGATATAGGATCGATTGCATGTGTTATAATATTCATCCTTTCTAAATTTTCCAAATGCTCATGGCATTAAGAGGGGAAAAGTCTAGAATTGGATATGACTAAAATGATTAAGCAATTGTCTAAGGTTTACCAAAGATTGGTTGCTCAGGGACAGTTGGAAGTATAGTGTTAATTTTTGGAAGGACCATATTGACATATTTTGAAAAGAGGCAACTCTTGTTCAGAAGTGATAGTCAAAATGGGAATGTTTCATAGATGGAAGTTATTAAATCTATGTAAGATTATAAAACTTAATGCAAGAAGGAAGTTTCCCATGGAATTGATCTCCATTGGTATACTCTATAATGTCTTTTGACAAGTCTTTGTGACTTTGTACATAGTCATTACAAGAGGACCTGTGCATATAAGTTGAAAATCTAAAAAATTTCGATAAATGATAGGAATTTGAAATTCTTACATTTTCGATAAGGATTTGGGATTGTGAAATAAGCATCATTGGAATCATGTTCAATTGGTCTGTTTCACAAAGTAAGGATCATAGACAAACATAGTGTGCATGCTTGGAGCATGGCATGGCTATTGTTTTGATTCAAGTATAAAGTTGATTATTTGAAACATTATATAATGAATAATGAGTAATCAATATGGTGTTTAAATAAAAGGTGTTCTATTTTCTCTCAAAGGTGCTTGGGACCATAGAGGATTAGTATTATTCTTGTGTTTCATTTTGCATGTTTTGACTTCCAAAATAGCTAGGTTATTCTTTCCGAATGACTAAGTTATTCAAACCATCCACAGTCGATAATACGTTGGAAGTAGGTATTAAGGCAAGACTGTCATGAATCGGGTTTGTAGATGTCCAAGGTAGTGGACATCGTAAGAGTTACTACGACATTCATGAGTACTCCTGGAATAGGGATTCGAGTATTGGATTCAACCCACGCTCATTTGAATCACTTCATGGATTTTATCACAAGTGATCATGAGACGATAATATCTTATATTCTTCAAACCTAGAGATATGTCTTGTTGCCTATGAGTTGGTTATACATTGATTGCACGTAAACGCATTTGGTAACTCGATGTTATAAAACGTGCCTTTATGTATGATTAAACAAGTACTAGAACAAGCATATGAGTCAAAGTTTATCCATTCCTTTTACCCTTGGAGGGATAAAAGTGATATATGTGGCCCCCTCGATGATTTGGTGATGACAAACGTAAGTGCATGGCCGGGCCTGGACTGATTTGATTTGTTCAATTAGTCAGTCGTCATAAATCGGGAATCGGGAAAAAACAAATGGACAGAGAGAATGATTATAATCCATGTCTCAGTCCATATGATATCTAGAATGGAGGAATATATGATCCCTTATCTAATGGACATGTCAATGATTTGTTCAGAGTTCGACAACGGCTTTTAAGAGCTACGACTGCTAGTTGGGATCTTGGAGTCATACTTGAATAATAGTTTTAGACTTATCCAAGTGGGAGACTGTTGGATTAGGTGTCTAAGCCCATAACTATTATTGGTATGTATTTGACCCGAGAGTAGCATGGTCCCATTTGGGTTGCATATCATCAGGACGATTTGTTAGGATGGACTTTTGAGAGAAGGTTATTTATGTTTTATTAATATATTATAAGTTATAATATATTAATATGAAATCATATGTTTTAATTAGTGTTGATCAAGAATTAATTTGGAACTAATTTAGTGGTCAAAAGAGACTAATTAAATCCATGAGGACTAATTATGATAATTAGTTATATTTATATGTGTTGGGCTTATGATCCATGTTGGACCAAGTTTATGTATGGATACATAAAGATTTGGGCCACATGAAACATGGATCATAAAAACCCATGTGTATGGATTTGGGTTATATCCATGACCCTAGAAATCCCACATATAAATAGATACTTTATTGCCAACATCGCCACTTGTAACTTCTTGGAGTTCATGGTGTCTTTTGTGTGCATGGAATTCTCTCTCAAGTTCATCCTTTGTCCATGATGTGTTGTGATCCCACTTGAGGCTTCCACACTATTGGGGCTAAGCTCTTTAAGGCCAAATACACCAAGACATCAAGCTCCATCAAAAGGTATGTTATGCTAACTAGTATCTTATATTGTTTATGTTAAATGCATGCTAGTTGTAAAATTAATACCTTGGAAACCATTTTCATGTATAATTAGTGAAAACATAGATCCAAGGTATTTAGGGTTGTATGTGCACCATAGGATGTTGTATTATACCAAAACCCAACAATGCCCAAAACAAGCCCTAGACTAGATCTAACACATAGAGCCATCAAGTTAGAAACTTTATACCTTCAAATGCTAGCAAAATGGATGAAGACTCTGGATCTATGAGTTACACTCCAACCAATGATTGAAGACCAAGCTACTTCCTCTTCAAAGTGAGCAAAAATATCAAAGGTTAACCACTAAAGCTCAAGAACACTAAAAACAAGCTAAGGTTTCATATTTAGGTTTAATGGGATGTAGGCTGAAGATAAGAGGGTTTGAGAATGAGTTAAGGCCTTTAAATAAGGTCCAAGACCCTAAATTAGGCTTTGAGACTGAGTCGTGTACGTTCGTCATACGTTAAGGAGCCTTCATGATTACTCTAGCCATGTACGCCCAACGTACACAACATGCTCTTTATCGATCTATCTTCCGATGACCATAACTTTTGCGTCCCAACTCTATTTTCAATGATCTTTATATCTACGGAAAGGTAATGAGAAGCTCTACAATCTTATCAACTCTCCTTTTCCTTAAAACCTTCCAAACTTAAATCCAATTTCATGAAAAGCCCGCACCATCACTTTACTGTTATACCCTTGGGCTCCAAAACACAAACCTAATACTCAGTACCCACAACCTATATTATCTACCACTAAATCGGTCTAAACCTCTCTTTCCCAAGACGCGAAGCCTTATGATACTTTGGGTACGACCCCGAATTATGAAACAACCCGAAACAGGGTGTTACATGTCCGGTAGGGTTGGGAGATGCGTATAAGAAGCCTAGTCGATGTGTCTCTTATGTAGACAAGAGTAAAATCAGGTCCACCTAAGCACTGCAACTGATTAACTGGGAAGAAATATCTTACATGTCTTATTTAATAAGTCAAATGCTATTTTAAGGACCATAATCGTAAAAAATAAGTTTACTGAACAAATAAGGATATAATTGATAGTTTATGGTGCTAAAAAATAACCCTATATTTTATATGTTAGGTCAGTTTGGTATTTTCATAACAAACTTGATATAAGGTTACATAAAATTTATTATAATGTTATCAAATTTACCTTTAAAGTCAATGTTAGTGTACATTTATTATAGATATCTATAAAATTTAGTTGGTTTATGTTAGAATCAAAATTAAATCAAATCTATTAACATTGCAAAACTAATCATTAGAACTTCACCTTTAAAACATATGATCATCCATATTATTGGTGTTGGAGAAAATGCAATTTTCCAAGGAAAAAGAGGGCATAGTTGTCAAATAATTTAGTAGAAGGTTTAAATAAGAAATTCACATCTTCAATCGTAACAGGCTAACAGCAACAGTCTACGGGTTTATCCCCAAAATTGGATTTACTTTTATCCTATCGATCTTTGAACTCCTAATTCTTATAAAGTATCCCAAATCTCTTCGCGAAACACACATACATATGTAATCGGAAGAAATTCAACAGAGATGATATGAAGAACAACAGCAATAACAATATGGTGTCGGATAAGACTCGGGCCTTGCCAGTTGATCCGAATCTTCCACGGTGGGTCTGCCAGAACTGCCGTCACAGTCTCTCCATCACCGGCGTTGATTCTTACCCTGATAAATTCTTCAATGACTCTTCCACTTACCGATCCGGTTAGGGTTTCCCACCTCCCCTCCCAATTTTACTATTTGATTACTAGAATCGTGAAATTATGAATCATTGTTGGAGAACAATTACTAAAGCAATGCAGCTCGAGCGTGAGCTTTTGATTCAATTGAGTAGCAATTACCCTGTGAAACACCTTAAGCTAGAAGTTCAGGAAATTATTCATGTTTCGTTTTGAGTTTTATGAAATTTCAATTAACATGAGTTGAAACATTCAGGGATGCAGGGCTCTTCGATGCATGGAGCAGGCAGTGTGTTAGGCACACGAATGGATCAATCATTTGTTGTATTGCCAAAACAAAGGAACCAATCATCGGGTGTTCCACCTCGTCCACGTAATGGAGCCATGAATCCTGATTCAACTCAGTCTGGAAAAACCATGGAAGAATCATTCGTGGTATTACCTCCACCTGCTGCCTCTGTGTACAAATCCGACCCTGCAGCTGATGGAGGTGGGACCCATGTTCATTCACATGAAGGTGGATCCAATTCTGCTCCTACACAATCAAACAACTCTGGTTTCCACTCAACCATAACTGTCTTGAAACGTGCATTTGAGATAGCCACAACACAAACACAGGTTGAACAACCTTTATGCCTGGAATGCATGAGGGTGTTATCTGATAAACTTGATAAAGAGGTTGAAGAAGTGAATAGCGACATAAAATCATATGAAGCTTGCCTTCAGCGCTTAGAGGGAGAACCTAGGAATGTTCTTAGTGAAGCTGACTTTTTAAGGGAGAAACTAAAGGTAAATACATTACACAGAAAGACATTCAAGTTTATTTTTCATAAATCGTAACAAAGCAGTATTAAAGTATCTGTATCCTCTTTGTTTTAAATGATATTGAAGATAGAAGAAGAAGAACGTAAACTTGAAGCAGCAATTCAAGAAACAGAAAAAGAGTGCACCGAAGTAACTGGTGAATTGAAGGAACTCGAACTCAAATCTAATCGATTCAAAGAGTTGGAAGAAAGGTAAGTTACTTTTGACATAATATGTAAGAAGTCAATTACTTCACGTATTTGAAGGATTTAGCAACTGTTTTTTGAAATGTTTGTTATCAGATATTGGCACGAGTTCAATAATTTCCAGTTTCAGTTGATATCTCATCAGGTGAGTTCAATAATTAGTCTCTTTTTGTGTAATGTTAAACTTTACATTTTAAAATCTTTTATGTAACAGGAAGAGAGAGATGCGATATTGGCAAAAATTGAAGTTTCACAAGCACATTTAGAACTTTTAAAGAGGACTAATGTTTTGAATGATGCGTTTCCAATTTGGTATGATGGAGAATTTGGAACAATCAACAATTTCAGATTGGGGAGACTTCCTAAAATTCCGGTCTGTTGCTTCTTATAACTTAAATACTCTTAATATAAATAATACTTTTTCTATTTTCTGCAATTAAATTTATGGTTTGCAAAATGATGGGTGTGGAAATAGGTTGAGTGGGATGAGATAAATGCTGCATGGGGACAGGCTTGCCTTTTGCTTCACACAATGGCTCAATATTTCAGACCAAAGTTTCAGTATCCTTTAATTATTTATTTTTTGTAATTATATAAAATAAATGTTATCTTTTTGATACGATATATCCCTCCTTAATATGTTTTTGAACAGATACCGAATAAAAATCCTTTCTATGGGAAGTTACCCTCGAATAATGGATAGCAGCAACAATACCTATGAGCTGTAAGTCTTTATTTGAGTAAATTACACGAATGGTACCTATGGTTTGGGGTAATTTATGCGTTTGGTCCCTAACTTATTTTTTTAACTCGGAAGGTCCCTAATATTTGATTTTGTTATGCGCGTGGTTCCTACTATTTGTTTTTGTTACGCGTTTGGTCCCTGCCTTACCTAAAAAGACTATTATTTAAATAGGGAAAAATTGTGGGGTAGGTAAGGTAAGGTGATGGGGGTGTGTTTATTTAAATAAATTAAAAAATAAAGGGCAAAATAGTCTTTTTAGGTAAGACAGGGACCAAACATGTAACAAAAACAAACAGTAGGGACCTTCTGAGTTAAAAAAAAATAAGTTAGGGACCAAACACGCAAATTACCCTAAACCATAGGGACCATTCGTGTAATTTACTCTTTTTTTTTGGGCTAAATGCAGAAAATACCAATTTACTTTCTATATAAAAATTACCCATTGCTGTTGACCTGATGTGAATCTTGATGACATGGCACAAGTGTTTTGTTGCCATGTCCATTGTCCACATGTAATTTACTGCTGACGTGTCATTTTGTTAATAGGTTTGGTCCGGTGAATTTGTTTTGGAGCACACGATATGACAAGGCAATGACATTGTTCTTGAGCTGCCTTAAAGACTTTGCAGAATTTGCAAACTCTAAAGATAAAGAAAACAACATCCCACCTGATAAATGTTTCAAGCTTCCGTACAAGTAAGCAAGGGTAAAATGGTCATTTAGTCTCTTATATTTATATTTATATTTATATATATTTTTGGTGAATGGTGGTAACAACAGGATTGAGAATGACAAAGTGGAAAGCTATTCGATCACACAGAGCTTTAACAAACCAGAGAATTGGACAAAAGCTTTGAAGTATACACTCTGTAATTTAAAATGGGCACTTTACTGGTTTGTTGGTAATACAAATTTTCAGCCATTATCTCAATCTGCCACAACTGCCCCTGCCCCTGCCCCTGCCCAACATTCTGATCTTCATGGTTCTGGTTCTGCTTCGGGCAGTTTGTATAGAAAGCCCAAGTCACAGCCACCACTGCCCCTGCCCCCTAAAACATAATATATGTTTTTTTTTTCTTATAAAAATATTTGTAAATAGGTATGAAGATAAAAGTGCTACACATAATCCACTCCATATATATTATTTCTAGGTTGGTAGATATTGATTTGAATTCATAAAGTTTCTTGAATTTGCCTATATAATATTTAATATATATGGTTGATTGTAGATTATGTTTTTGGTGATGTTTTTTTTTTTTTTTTTTTTTTTTTTTTTTAGTTTACTGTATTATTATAATGAGGCGTATGTGGTGTCATGAATTTTGTTTTTACTAGTCAAAAATACTTTAGAATCGTTTTTTAGAATGGAAAAAGAATTGGAGCTTCAAAATGATTAAAATCAAACTAGATTGTTAATACATAAATTTCTTAGGATACAAAACATATTTATTACAGAGAGATGTAAATTGTTTTTTTGTGACATAAAGGAGCATTGATTCGTTGGTCATGTGTGTACATATACATGTGTTATAATTCGATCCTATTAAGGACAGACATGAAAACAAGGGTAAACAAGAGGACAGTAGTACAAACGATATGGACAAACATGAAAACAAGGCTAAATAAGAGGACAGTAGTACAAACGATATGGGCACTCATTTTTACTTGCATTCATCAAACTTCTATTATGATAGTTTAAGAGGTATATGAGTGTCATTAAGTGTATGTGAACAGAAGTTAAGTAGTTGAGCTGATTAAGTATGGTATTTTACATAATTGAACATTTATAGGTGTCCCTGAACAATTCTTATATCTCGAAGAGCTTATTGGATGTTAGTGTACATTTGAACACTTACTAGTTACCCCCAAATATAATGATGTAGTTGGACATTTTTCTTCAATAGTGTGTAAAACTATATGTATACCCATGCTTTGATACTATATGTATAATTATTTGTGGCATTCTTTTCATTCAAATGTTTTGATAATGCTTTAATGGCATTTTTTAGAATGACTTTTAAAATGGAGTTTCTTTTATATAATTTGCAGTATTTTAAGATACATTTGAATTTTTTTATCATGATCATGTGTATTCATGTTTTAGGTGAGTTTAAACTTGTGTGGTTAAGACATTTTATATACAAGACTTAGATCTCCTATATAGGAGAATATAAGAACACCGATTATGAGAAACTTAAACTTTTACTCTTGGTATCCTTACTTTGGGAAGAGTAGAGATGCACATACAAACTGTTTTTTTAACCTACAAAAAAAACTAAAAAGGTTTTTTGAGAACCAGTTTTTTCCAAAACTGATTAATAAATATCTGAAACCAGTTTTTTTTTTTTTTTTTTTTTTTTTTTTTTTTTTTTTTTTTTTGTTGGGTTTTTAACCGATTTTTTTTAGAAACTCAAATTCACTTCAAAAAACCGAAAAAACCAAACTGATTAAAATCGAAACCATTGTAGAAAAATTTAGTTAAACATCAAACAAGTTTTGTTAAAAACTGAAATAGTTAAAATCGGTAAATGTGCACTTCTAGGTAAGTGTAACACTCTAATTTTTCAAATAAAATTTTCATTTTTAATTTCACACAAAACATAGTTTAACATCTCTCGTACTCAATTTATAAATGTTTTAAACACAAGACATGAAAATCGTTTGTCAAATATCCCAGAATCCTCAAAACACAAATCAACCAGTTGGTGTGTACAATCATGCTGACGCCTTCCCGTGATCTTGAGATGTATTTGAAACACATATCACACAACATTATAAGCACGAAGCTTAGTGAGTTCCCCAAAATACCATACACAAATAATTAGCCTCTCATGACTATATCTCGATAAGGACCCTTCGGTCATATGTCTCAGTGAAGACCCTTTGGTCCCATAGCTTGGGTTGGACCCTCCAGTCCCGTATCTCAGTGAAGACCCTCTGGTCTCACGACTCGGTTTGGACCCTCTGGTCCTATCTTAATAATGCACAAAATAATATACAACATAAATCACAAAGACAGAATGCATACTATCACATATCTCAGTATAAGCACATAAGACCCTCCGGTCAGTAACACAAATAAGACCCTGCGGTCACACAATAATTACCACTCGGGTAAGTATAGTGAGAAGACTCACCTCGTAAGTAAAGCAAAGTATGTCTCGCACTCGGACTTCCGGTCTAGACTTCACCTATCAGATATCACAATAATCTCTAATTAATAATTGATATTAACAACCCCCAAAGATTTTAGGCTAATTCCTCTTCTAAATCTCAGAAGGGTAAAAGACCATTTTACCCCTTCATGGCCTTCGAAGTCCACAACTTGACAAAACCCTAAAAGTCAACGGAAGTTAACAAACCATGTTGACTCAACTCGTCGAGTGCATTTATACGACTCGTCAAGTTCCTTCTGTTCTCCGAAAATCAGGAAAGTTCGAGTCAACTCGCCGAGTTGTCTCGCCAACTCGTCAAGGTTGCACAGTGTCCAGAATATCGGGTAAAACCCTAACCAACTCGTCGAGTTCCGTCAGCCCTTTTCTCATTCAGACGCTTTTAAGCGAACCCAAAGCTCCAAACTATAGATCTAGTCTTTTAGGGATGAGATACCACGTAAAGCTGCAAGCTTTACATCCATGCATGGCGTCTAGGGGCTAATCTTTCCAAAACAAGGCTCAACAAGGGGTTTAAGGCATGGAAGTTAGCCAAAGCTTGATAAAACTTGAGTCCTTAGGCCTAAGGGGCCTAGTAGTGTCCAGACCCGAAGTCTTAGCTTCAAAGCATGCTCAAAACCAAGAATGACTCAAGAAGAAGCTAGAAATGGCCATAAACTCTCTAATAGGGAGATCTAACAAACAAGTGATCAATGTAGTGACTTTTTACCTTCAAATGGTTGCTACAACTGAATGGATGATGGATCTATGGAATCGTTCTCGTTCCAAGCTCTTAGATCTTCGAGTTTCTCCTAGTAATGCACCAAAACACACACTCTTAGCCTTACCCACTCTCAAAATGGAAGCTAGCTCGATTAGGGTTTGTCTCTGGGTGATTAGGTGATAAGGGAGGTTGGGTAGAGGACTTAAGGTCCTTTAAATAGGGTGCAAACCCTAAAATTAGGGTTTTCACACTCAGCTCCAACTCATCGAGTTGAGTCCTCCAACTCGTCGAGTTGGTTCTAAAGTTCATACGACCATCTCAGTACCTACTCGACAAGTTAGGGCCTCCAACTCGTCAAGATGCTGTATTAATATGAATATAAAACAATTAAATTTTATACCTGGGAGTTGGGATGTTACAATTCTCCCCTACTAGAATCAGACTTCGCCCTCAAAGTTATTTTATGGAAACAGCTATGGGTACTGCTCGCGCATCTCAGACTCCAGCTCCCAACTCCACTCATATACCCTCTGGTGTTGCCACTGAACTTTAACCAAGGGCACCTCCTTATTTCTCAAGATCTTCACATTCTTGTCCAATATCGCCACCAACCTCTCAATGTAGTTCAGGTGTTCATCGACCTGAATATCTTCTAAAGGGAATACTGTCGTCACGTCGGCTACACACTTCTTCAGCTGGGATATATGGAATGTGTCATGAATCTGGCTCAACTCCTCAGACAGCCCTAACCGATAAGCTACCTTACCTATTTAAGCAATCACTTTGTAGGGACCAATGTATCTAGGGCCTAAATTGCCCCGCTTCTTGAATCGGATCACCTCTTTCCATGGGGATACCTTTAGGAGGACAAAATCGCCGACCTGGAAATCTAGCTCAGAACGTCTTCGATATGTGTAACTCTTCTAACAACTCTGGGTCGTTAGCAACCTCTGTCTAACCTGCTGGATTTGCTATGTCGTCTTGAGCACTATCTCAGTGCTCCCCATCACTCTTTGCCCGACCTCCCCCTAACAGATGGGAGTCCGACACCTCTTTCCGTATAAAAGCTCAAAGGGAGGCATCCCAATACTGGAGTGATGGATGTTGTTGTATGAAAACTCAGCCAAGGGCAGGTAGGAATCCCAACTCCCACCAAAGTTCATAACACATGCGCGTAGCATGTCCTCGAGTGTCTGAATCGTCCGCTCGCTCTGCCCGTCCGTCTACGGGTGGTATGCGGTGCTGAAATGTAGTCGGCACCTAATTCCTCATGAAATTTCTTCCAGAACCTAGAAATAAAACGTATATCATGATCTGACACTATCGATGTTGGCACCCCATGCCGTGCCACCACCTTTCAAACATAGACCCCGGTTAATTTCACTGTAGAAGAGCTCTCATTTATAGCCAGGAAGTGAGAACTCTTTTTCAACCAATCTACAATCACCCAGATCGCATCGACACCCCTCGCAGTCCTCGGTAACTTGGTGATAAAATCCATAGAAATCTATTTCCATTTCCACATGGGAATCTCCAAAGGTTGCAGATGGCCATGGGGGCGCTGGTGCTCTGCCTTGACGTTACGACAGGTAAAACATCTCTCGACTACCCATACCACATCTCTCTTCATGCAGGGCCACCAATAATCCTTTTTCAAGCCCAAATACATCTTAGTGGCCCCATGATGGATCAAGAATCTCGACCTTTGTGCCTCCTCTATCAAAATCCGTCGGGCTCCACCCGTATATGGCACCCATACTCGCCCATGAAAAGTCGTAAGCCCCCGACTATCCGTCTCAAACTCGAAATCTGCCCGATCACCCGCTATCTCTTACGGATTTTTGGTCTTATGACCACCGCTTGGGCCTCTCGGATGGTATCCAGGACTGGAGTTATCACCGTCATCCTCATACACACGTTTCTAATCGGGGCACTCACTGCTCTATGAATCAGGGTATCAGCTACTGCCTTAGCTTTTCCCAGATGATACAAAATCTCATAGTCATAGTCTTTCACTACTTCCAACCACCTCCCCTGTCTCATATTCAGGTTGTGTTGATCCATAAGGTATCTCAGGCTCTTATGGTCCATGTATATAGTACATCGGACACCATAAAGATAGTGGCGCCAAATCTTGAGGGTGAATACCACCGCCCCCAACTCCAAATCATGGTTGGGATATCTCGTCTCGTGGCGCTTCAGCTGCCTCGACGCATATGCTATCATGTTCCCTCTCTACATCAACACAGCACCAATTCCTGATATGGATGCATCACAGTAGACTACGAAGTCCTCTACTCCCTCCGGGAGAGCTAGCACTGGAGCTTCGCACAATCTCTGGCGAAGAGTCTTGAATGATGCCTGCTGCTCAGGCCCCCAAGCAAAAATAACGCCCTTCCTGGTCAATTTGATGAGAGGAACAAAAATTTTGGAAAAATCTATGATAAACCTCCGATAGTAGCCTGCCAGGCCCAGAAAACTCCTGATCTCGGATGGGGACCTCGACACATCCCACTGCATAACTGCCTCAATCTTGGTCGGGTTGACCAAAATCCCATTCTGGTTAACGTGGTGTCCTAAAAACTAGAACTCTAGTAACCAAAAATCACACTTGGAGAATTTGGCATATAGCCTCTCCGTCCTCAACACCCCAAGAATCTCCCGAAGATGCTCCTCGTGACGTTCCCTAGACCTCGAGTACACCAAAATATCATCGATGAACACGATCTCCAACCGATCCAACATGGGACTATACACTCGATTCATAAGGTCCATGAACGCGTCGGTGCATTAGTGAGCTTGAAAGGCATCACCACAAACTCATAATGCCCATAACAAGTCCAAAACGCCATCTTCTGGATATCTTCCTCGCAGACCCTCATCTGATGATACCCGGATCTCAAATCAATCTTGGAAAACCAAGATGTTCCCTGTAACTGATCAAACAAATTGTCGATCCTCGGTAGTGGGTAACGGTTCTTGACTGTCAACTTATTCAAGTCCCGACAGTCGATGTACATCCGGTGTGAACCATCCTTTTTCTTGACAAAAAGGATCGATGCTCCCCACGACAAGCTACTCGGTCTAATGAAACCCTTCCCCAATAGCTCCTGGAGCTGCGAGGATAACTCCTGCATCTCAGATGGTGCAAGACGATACGATGCCTTAGCAATAGGTGCCGCCCATGGAATCAAATCGATCTGAAACTCCACTTGCCTCTCAGGAGGCACACCCTACAATTCCTCGGGTAAAACATCCCGGAAATCACATACTAGTGGAACATCGGAAATAGAAATCGGCCTCTTAGTGATAACCTGCGTATCCACTATATACGCTAAAAAGCCCATGCACCCCTGCTGTCGACTCTGCCTTGGCCTGGCGGCAGAGCAAAAAGCTGATCCCGATCTGGTTCCCTCGCCATAGACAGTGAGTACTCCCCTACTAGGATCTCGTATTGTCACCATTTGACGCTCGCAGTCAATCACGACTCCAAACCGGCTCAACCAATCCATGCCCACTATGACACAGACATCTCCCATCGCTATTGGCACCAGATCTATCAAAAACCCAACACCAAAAATCTCCAAAATGCATCCCTGGAATACATTAGTGGTAAAAACTGCATGCTCGTCGGCTATAGAAACCCTCAGCGGTCGACTTAAAGCCTCGTGTCTAACATTAATGCGATGACTAAAGGATAAAGTCACGAAGGATCGACTCGCACCGGAGTCAAATAACACCAAGGAAGGCACATAATTCATAAGAAAAGTACCTATATAAAACACAATATAAGCATAAACAAATAATAATAATATCATGGATAAGGAGGTACATACCACCAACAACGTCAACTGTTGCAGAGACCTCTTCCGCAGTCAGCTGGAAGGCTCTCCCACGAGCTCTCAGAGTCCCGGCCTTCCTTGGCCGGCCATCAGTAACACGCAAAGCAGTAGGATCAGAAGCCTGGGCCGGTCCCTGAGTGAGCTGAGGAAACTCATCCTTTCGGTGGCTAGTCTGGTTGCAATGAAAGCAAACCGAAAATCCCTTGGGGAAAATCCTTCGCCATATTCTCCTCCTTTCCGCATCTGTAGCAAATCCCTGATTGGCAAGATCCCCTATGATTCTTGCCGCACATTCTACAAGTGCGGCCCTTCTGGCCCCCTGCTCTCGTATCAGCGGGCTTAGCCCGCTTGGTCACTGGCTGCGACTGCACTGGTCTCCTGTCTCTCCCTTCTCTTTAGTCTGAATCTCCAGCCCTATCTCCCTCCACCTAGAATTGGTTTGTAACTTAGCTAATGGTCGATATGATGAGTTCGCCACAAACTCCCGAATATATCGCCTCAAAATGCTCAAGTACCGGATCACTCGTGCCTGCTCCGTAAACACATGCTCAGGGCAGAACAACACCCTCTCATGAAACATCCTCGTAATCTCTGTCACTGTTTTTGTCTTCTGCTTGAGAGACAGAAACTCTTGGGCCAATCATTGCCTCTCCACCAGGGGAACATACTCATATCGGATTAACTGGGTGAACCTCTCCTAAGTCACTATTGCATGGTCTGCAGGAGAATAATCAATTGTCACAAACTTCCACCAGTCTAACGCCCCGACTCTCAGGTATTAATTTTACAGTTTTATTTTTCATATTGAAAGGGCCATACAATACATTCAACACGGGTGTGCGGGTTATCTAGCGTATGTGGTGGATCCACGAGACAAAGATTAGAATTTAGTTTTAGAGGTTCCAGTGGTCAGTGAGTTTGCGGACGTGTTCCCGGAGGAGTTACCAGGGATACCTTCGGAGAGGCAGGTCGAGTTTCGGATCGACCTGGTGCCAAGTGCGGCCCCTATCGCCAAGGTGTCGTACCGATTTGCGCCACCAGAGATGCAGGAGTTGTCATCACAGTTGCAGGAACTGCTGGGCAAGCAGTTCATTTTACCGAGCAGTTCTCCATGGGGAGCACCAATTCTCTTTGTTAGGAAGAAGGATGGTTCACACCGAATGTGCATTGATTACCGGGAGTTGAACAAGCTGACGGTGAAAAACCATTATCCACTCCCGAGGATAGATGATCTCTTTGATCAGTTGCAGGGAGCATCTTGGTTCTCCAAGATAGACCTAAGGTCTGGGTACCATCAAGTCAGGGTTAGGGAGGAGGACATAGAGAAGACCGCGTTTCAGACTCGTTATGGGAACTACGAGTTCGTGGTGATGCCGTTTGGGCTCACCAATGCCCCAACAGTATTCATGGACCTGATGAACCGGGTCTGCAGACTGATGCTCGATCGCTTGGTCATCGTGTTCATAGACGATATCTTGGTGTATTGCAAGACTCGAGAGCAGCATGAGGAGAACCTTCGGGAGTTATTAGGAGTTCTGAGGTGGGAACGACTTTATGCCAAGTTCTCGAAGTGTGAGTTTTGGTTACGAGAGGTTCAGTTCCTCGGACATCTCGTTAACCAGGAGGGGATTTTGGTCGATTCGGCCAAAATCGAGGCGGTTATGCAGTGGGATGTTCTGGAAACCCCTTTGGATATCAGGAGTTTTCTGGGATTGGCAGGGTATTAACGGAGATTCATATAGGATTTCTCCACAATTGCAATACCCTTCACTCGTTTGACGAGGAAGGGAGTGGATTTCCGTTTGGGCCCCAAGCAATAGAGGGAATATGACCAGAGAACTAGAAACTGGAGAGGATCAGGGGTGAGAACACCCGATTTGTGCAGGATAGTCGGGGATTGTTGACCCGATGCGGTCGGGTATGGGTTCCAATGTCTAGTGGGGTCAAGTAGACGGTTATGGAGGAGGCTTAAAAGTCTCACTTCTCTATTCACCCGGGAGCCACCAAGATGTGCCGAGATTTGAGTTTGAGCTACTGGTGGCCGTGCATGAAGCAAGAAATCGCTTGGTATGTCGAGAGGTGCTTGACCTGCAGGATGGTCAAGGTCGAGCATCAGAGGCCGCATGGCAAGCTGCACCCTCTGGAGATTCCCATGTGGAAATGGGAACATATCACGATGGACTTCATTACCAAGTTGTCGAGGAAAACGAAGGGATTTGATGCTATATGGGTCATCGTGGATCGATTGACCAAGAGTGCCCATTTCCTGGCCATACGGGAGAGTTCGTCGGCCGAGAAGCTGGCCGACGTGTATGTCCGCGAGATCGTTGCTCGCCACAGAGTTCCGGTCTCTATTGTTTCCGACCGAGATGTTAGATTCACCTCCCGCTTCTGGTAGAAGTTCCACGAGGAGCTGGGCACGCGGCTGCATTTTAGCACAACATATCATCTTCAGACTGACGACCAGAGCGAGCGGACTATACAGACCCTCGAGGACACGTTGAGGGCTTGTGTCATCGATTTCGGTGGGAGCTAGGATTCCCACCTACCCCTTGCAGAGTTCGCCTACAACAACAACTATCATTCCAGTATTGGTGCCCCACCTTTTGAGCTGTTGTACGGGCGGAGATGTCACACCTCGATTTGTTGGGGTGAGGTTGGTCACCGAGTGATGGGGCGGACAGAGGTAGTTTTAGAAACTACTTAGAAGATTCAACAGATTATACAGCAGTTGCAGACTGCACAAAGTAGAAAGAAGAGCTACGCCGACCGACGCCGATCAGAGTTAGAGTTCCAAGTCAGTGACATGGTACTCCTGAAGCTCTCGCCCTGGAAGGGTGTGATCCGCTTCAGGAAGAGGGGGAAATTGGGGCCCCATTACATTGGGCCATTCAGGATCATTGTAACACCCAAAATCAGAAAGACCAAGAAATGAAAGAAACCCCTAAGTCAAAGGGTCAACTCGTCGAGTCCAGAAGGAACTCGACGAGTCGGAGCGGGATCCAGGGGATCGATTAAGTAACCGACTCGGCGAGTCGGCAAAGAGGACTCAGCGAGTCCGACCTGAAGAGGGAAACCCTAAATCCGGGACTTTGTGCACTATTTAAGCAACTCATTCTCTCCCTTAGGGTTCCTTACAGCCTCTCTTATCCATAATACGAAACCCTAAGCCTCCATTGTTGCTCATTCAAGCTTTCTTGCCATTTTGAGTGATTTGAAGGAAGAAGGAAGAAGGGAACCATTGGGGATTCAAGGATTGGCAGTAGATCCAGAGTTTGTGGGATTTTCCAGAGCATTTGAAGGTAATGAGTCGCTACCTTCACTCTTTTGCATATAGATCAACCTTTATCATGAGATTTGGGGCTTTTCGGGCAAGTTTAAGAACCATTTCGAGTTAGAAGCCCATATCTGAAGTTGCTACTTCAGATCTAAGTGTATCTTGGCCTAGAGAATCATAAAGCATCAGTCTATGGGTTGATTGTTAAGCCCCTTTGTCTTAAACCCTAGTTTATAGTGTTTTGAGCCTAGATCTCCTTGGCTACACGTAAATTTTGCCACTTTACGTAAGGAATAGGCTTCAGAAGAGTGGATCTACAGTTTGGAGTCCATGAATGACTCAAAAGCCTCTAAATATATGAAGGACTGAATAGACTCGGCTCGTCCTTCGAGTAGACTCGGCGAGTAGTATGAAGATGGAGATGAACTCGATGAGTTGAATGAACAACTCGGCGAGTCTGTTGAAGATTGCCTTGGACTCAGAGAGTTTGTTCTTGGACTGGGCGAGTCAAGTCACGAAACCCCAAACCCTTCGAGTTAAGACTCAGATCAGTGAGTTGAGTGGGGACTCAGTGAGTTGGTCAGGACAAGACTCGGAAATCGGTATACTCAGCGAGTCAGGGGCTGACTCGGCGAGTCAAGTTGCGAATGAAAGGATTCTGAGCGTATGAACTCGGCGAGTCAGTAGGCAGACTCGGCGAGTAGGGTTGACCTAAAAGGTTGACTTTGACCAAGACTTGGAATTTGACCAGAGTGGACTTAGTTGACTTTCGGAGGACAGTTAGACTAAGTGTTATATTTGGTATTAGTAGATCGGGGAGTTTTTGGAGCAGCAGTTCGAGAGTGTCTGATAGCAGTCAGAAGGGTATCAGCAAAAACTCCAGCAGTGCAGGTGAGTTTCCTTCCAGTAGGAACGGGTCTAAGGCCACAATGCTGGCCCGTTTAGTAGTAGTAGTTTCCGGACTTCGGTCCGATGCAGTAGTTAGTATGTTTGATGCCTTCGTGGCTTAGACAGGATTTATGTGTTATGTGTTCCGGGCTATGGCCCGATGCAGTATGCAGTATATGTGTTCATGCTAGTTGATGTGTTTATGCCATGCTATGTTCAGTCAGTTCCGGACTTCGGTCCGATGCAGTTAGTTCCAGACTTCGGTCCGATGCAGTGGACAAGGTCCTAGACAGTACCGGACTTCGGTCCAATGCAGTTAGTTCAGGACTTCGGTCCGATGTAGGGGACAAGGTCCCAGTCAGTTCCGGACTTCGGTCCGATGCAGTTTCCGAACTTCGGTCCAATGCAGAGGGCAAGGCCCTGGTCAGTTCCGGACTCCGGTCCGATGCAGTTTCCAGACTTCGGTCCGATGCAGTGGGCAAGGCCCAGTATGTGCTTTATATGTTTGTATGGTATGTGGTAGTTTGGGGGAGCTCACTAAGCTTCGTGCTTACGGTTTCAGTTTTTGGTTTCAGGTACTCAGTTTTCAAAGGAGGAGCTCAGAGAGGTTGCAGTGCACACACCATAGTCAGTTAGCCTGGGATGTTTTACTCTGATAATAAGTTATGTTTGAAATTAATACTATGAAATTATGTTATGACTTATGATACAGTTTTTTATAAATGTGGTTTTAGTAATGTTTTAAAAGAAAATTTTTAGTCGTGAAAATTGGGTCGTTACAATCATTGCCAGGGTTGGCAAGGTAGCTTACAGACTAGATCTTCCTGAGGAGCTCAGTCAGATCCATAACACTTTTCATGTTTCGCAATTGCGAAAATGCATTCCGGATGAGGAGGCGGTAGTATCATTGGATGACATTCAGGTCGACGAGCGCCTGAATTATGTGGAGGGGCTCGTGGCCATCCTGGAGAGGAATGTGAAGGTTCTACGGAACAAGGAGATACCCTTGGTAAAGGTACAGTGGGAGCACCGTACAGGGTCCGAGTGGACATAGGAGTCGTAGGCTGAGATGCGGGAGCACTATCCGGAGATGCTCACCGCAACAGACTTCGAGGACGAAGTCTAGTTCAAGTAGGGGAGAGTTATATGCCCCGACTCTCAGGTATTAATTTTACAGTTTTATTTTTCATATTGAAAGGTCTACTCGACGAGTTTGATGCCCTGACTCGTCGAGTAGGAACGTTTTTGGCCACGTGTTTAAGTGACCAACTCGACGATTCGGAGGATACGACTCGACGAGTGGCAGCTGAAGGAAGAAACCCTTATTTCCGGGGTTTTGCACCCTATTTAAAGGATCCTTTGCCTCCTTAGCCTCCCCTTACAACACCTTGTGAGTCCAAAAACCATAATTTGTGTGTGTGCTCCATTCTTGTGTGATTTTCAAGCTTGGAAGTTGATTTGCAAGAAGACGACTTGAAGTATAAGAGGAGTAGTTCAAGAGGAGCTAGTGGATCTCACTCTTCTACTTGTTGGCATCAGTTTGAAGGTAACAAGTCATTACCTTGACCTTCCCTCTTTTTAGATCTCTTTATGTTGAATATTAGGGCTTTCTAGTATATATCTTAACCATTTTTGAGTGTGGGCTAGGATATGAAGTTGCAACTTCAGATATGAGCTTATCTTGGTCTCTATAGCTGTAAAGTCTCCAGCTTTAGCAAGTATGAACCTTCCCTTTTGAGCTAAACCCCATTATAAGCTTGGATTTGACATTATAAGCCTTTAGAGCCTTGCATGCACGTAAAGTTTGCAAATTTACGTGATAAACATGCCTTAGGAAGCTTGATCTACAATATGGAGCTTTGTAGTGGCTTGAAAAGCATCTGAATGGAGAAACGACTGAAGGGACTTGACGAGTTGCATGGCTAACTCGGCGAGTCCAATGAAGATTGTCGTGCAAGGATTTCTTCATGGACTCGGCGAGTCAGCTAGGGTTTTCCCGACATTTGTACATGCATGAACTCAGCGAGTTGCAAGGAAACTTGACGAGTCAACTGGGGATTTCACGACTTCTTGAGTTCAAGAAGGTCTCAATGAGTCGGGTCAACATGGACTGTTGACCTTGACCATTGACTTGGACCTCGACTAAGGGTTGACTATTTGACTTTTAGGGTATTTTGGTAAATTGGAAATTCATGGAAACGACCTTATGGTAAATATAGGTAGTGGAGTTCATGGCCGTGGTTCGAGAGTTTGAGTTTATCACTTCGATTCGACATTTGCGAGGTGAGTTGTCCTCACTATATTAACAGGGTCGAAGGAACCAATGCCGACCCTTTTGGGATCTGTATCCGGGTTGTTGCACGTTATGCTTTGTGATATGTATCCTAGTCATATGATGGTTGCTATGTTAGTGATTGGTTAGATCAGTATCCTGGTTATAGGATGGTTGCTATGTTTGAGATCGGTTAGATCAGTATCTTGATTATAGGATGGTTGCCATGATTAGTGATCTGTTAGATCTAAATGATTATTTGTTTTTATGTATGTGCACATGTTTGTTGGTTTTGGGGGAAACGGTTAAGGCAGGTCCTGCTGTGTGCAGTACGCCAAGACACCCTGGGCGGACCGGGTAAACTGCAGGCCCGAGCCGGGAAAATCTAGTCAGGCCGCAAGCCCAACGAGCGGTCTGGATAGGCTGAAGTCCCCGAGGAGGGCGGTCCAGACGTGCCAAGGGCTCGGAGAGTGGTCCATGTAACACCGAAAATTTCAAAACAATTTTCCATTTAAAATAATCGTTTAATTATTAAAAACACTTTGTTTAAAGTCTCATTCATAATCGAATTACAAAACATAACTCCATTTCCACTTGCATGATAAACCAGGATCCTCAAAACATGACTCATTCTCTGGTGTGTACAATCGAGCCGGTGCCGTCCCGTGATACTGTAATAACTTGAAACACACAACACAAAACACTGTAAGCACGAAGCTTAGTGAGTTCCCCAAACTACCGCATACAACACATACGCCACTCGAGGCTACAGTACGACCCTCCGGTCGGTGTTTCTCAGCGGGACCCTCCAGTCCCGTAGCTCGTTGGACCCTCTGGTCTGGTCATAGCTCGTTGGGCCCTCTGGCTCGGTCTGAATCGTTGGACCCACCGGTCCGATCTGTATCGTTGGACCCTCCGGTCCGGTCTATAACTCCACATAGCATAAATCACAAAGACGTAATGCATAGCATGTCACATACAATAGGATAACATAATACTCAATGTAAGCACATACGACCTTCCGGTCACACAATACTACCACTCAAGGTAACGTAGAGTGAGAAGACTCACCTCGCGTATCTCGAAAACTCGCAAATCCCGGAAATCACTCACGCTCGATCCTCCGAGCTATAATCCTCCTATAACACCATAGATCTATAATTAACACTTTCTCAACTAAGGTTTACTACCCCTATCAAGTCAACACTGGTCAACTCTGGTCAACAGTCAATGGTTGACCCGACTCGCTGAGTCCCTACGGGAACCCGATCCCTCTGAATCTCTTCCGACTCACCGAGTCACTCACCCGACTCGGTTACTCAACCCCTGGTTCGTAATCACTGAACAACCTGCACCAACTCGCCGAGTCTGGGAATGGACTCGGCGAGTGCATTCCATGCACAACCCCAAACGACCTTCCGAGGTCAGATCCGCTTCACTAACTCATAGATCCAGTCTCCTTAAGCTTATTGACCACGTAAAGTTCAAGTCTTGGTGCTCATTAAGCACCGAATAGCTCATGAATGGTGTTTTAGCCTCAAATACATTGATCCCAAGCCAAAACCTCCATGGATGCATATAAAGCTTTGGTAAAGAGGTGCTCTGGACCTCTATGGGTCCAAATCCAGGACCTTAACTCGCTAAGGGACCATGAGGACACTAGATCTAGCCACAAATGGGTTCAAAAGCCCTAAATCTACATGAACATCACAATAACAGAGAATGATTCAGAATGGTACCTCAGTTGTGATGTCTTGGACCTCAGTTCTTCAGGAATCCACCCCTCTCTTGCTTCCTCTTGGCTAGATCTCCTCTTTCCTTGCTAGGCAATAGCTCCAAGATCAATAATGGCTCTTCCCTCACTTGAATCGCTTAGATGCTCTAGGGTTTCACTCTAGGGACTGATGAGCGCAAATGACGGCCATAAGGCCCTTTAAATATGCCTCAAACCCGAGAAATTAGGGTTTCATTAAACAGCGCAGACTCGCCAAGTCTACCAAGGCGACTCGCCGAGTCTGGGCATCAATCCGGGTGAGAAATCGCGTCTCAACTCGGCGAGTCTACGCACCAACTCACCGAGTTCTTCCACAAAACTCAAAATAAAAAGAATAATTAATATTCCTGAAATCCCGGATGTTACAGTCCATATAGACCGAGGACTGGGAGTTGGTCCAGTGAGACTGATGGTTGATTATGCATGCTGTTGGCTTATATGTTATACGATATGGTTATATATGTATGTCGTTGGTATTTTGAAGAAACTCACTAAGCTTCGGGATTACAGTTGTTGATTATGTTTCAGGTACCTCTGATGATTGCGGGAAGATGAAGGCATGATCGTACAACTCCTCATATTATATGTTTTTATGATTTGATTCTGGGATACTCTGACATCATACTATTTTGGAAACATGTTTGTAATACTCTTGGTTTTTGAAAATGTTTTAAAAAGTTTAAATTTGGCATGAATTTTATGGATGTTACAACCAGTCCTTCGCTCCCAAGTTTTCCCACACCTGTAGCAACCTGAACCCATTGACCGACACACACCGCTATAATGCTTGTCAAACTTGCTACAGTGGTCTCGACCCTGCTGATCCCTACAATGCGAATCAGAAGCCTTGGTGTAACATCCTGTTTCAAATTGTTCCCATTTTGAATTGGTGATCAAAAGGGTTGGGTATTATCAGCCTTCAGAACCACGAGGATTTAGGTTTTGGACCCAGTTGGAGTTAGATAATGTATCATGGTCGCTCGGGTATTCAGTTGGAGTTTTTGGACCAAAGGGTAGGAATTTATTTTGAAGTATTGCAAGGAACTCGACGAGTTAGGAGTCTCCAACTCATCGTGTAGAAAGCTTTCCAGCTGCGTAGATTAGAGGACCTACTCGACGAGTTGGGGAGCCCTAACTCGACGAGTTGGCGCTGGAAAAGGAAACCTTAATTTTTTGGGCATTGTACCCTATTTAAAGGACTTAACTTCAAGGGATGGCCTCCTTACCAACCTCCCTTTCCTTGAAGAAACCCTAGATCGTTTTCCCCACTTGTTCATTGAGTTTTGAGAGTTTTTAGAGTGATTCTTGAATGAAGTTTTGAAGAGAGAAGTAGCAAGCTTGAATGAGTGATCTTGGATCTAGAAACTCTACATCAAAGGCTACATCTTTGAGGTATAAAGTTACAACCTTGACATGTAGTTTAATAGATCTAATTTCTTGTAGTTTTGGCTTGGTCTTGGGATTTTGACTTGAGTTGCTTAAAGAAAAGAGGTTTTCAAGGGTTGAGGGTGTAGATCTGACCCTTAAATGACCTCTAGAAGCTTAAAGTTGCAAGCTTTATTGGCCCCTATGTCCCATGCTTGCCATATGTTCATTATGAATCCTAAAATGGACCTTAGAGAGCGTTCCAAGCATGCATGGATGTAAAGTTAGAAACTTTACGTGATTTGTCCACCCTTAGACATCAAATCTGTGTTTTGGGACGTTGGAATGAGGTTTTAAGGGCTTAATGGGTTAAGACGTTCCTTAAAGGACTTAGGGTTTGAGTTTGTAGCCTCATGGATGATCCTTGGGAGTAAAGTTGGAAACTTTATCCTCCTAGACATTTCTGTGGATGGGGATCTGAGGTTTGGAGCCTTTGGATTCAAGAAAAAAGGGCATAATGCATTAAATGGATTAACAGATCAAAGAAATCGACGAGTTCATGGGTGAACTTGACGAGTTGGGTTGGGGTTGCCCAAAGTCTGTTGAAAGGCAGATGAACTCGACGAGTTCGATCGCAATATCGCGATTATGAATTGGAGTGGACTCGACGAGTTGAAGGACTAACTCAGCGAGTTTGGTCACATGTACCGTTGAATTTGGCGTTGATTTTGACCTTTGACCGATGCACTTGACCAAGTTTGCCCCAGTGGGTGCTGGAGTAACTTGGAGTGTATTGGAGGAGAATATGGGCTTAGGATAAGGACCATATGGGATTGGGCCCAATTTGGAAAATTAGGCCATATGTTGGGCCTTGGTTGATTATTTGGTTTTTAGGCCTTCAGAGTGTGAGTTTGGGCCTTGGTCATAGACCAAGCTAGGTTAGGGGTAAAATGGTCCTTTTACCCAAAGTGTGGATTTATGGTTATGTATTGAATCCCAAATGGTTAATTAGGTGTTGTTTTGATGTTGACAGTTCGTGAATCTGTCATCCAACTGCTAGATTTTTATCTGCAAGACTTCAACAGTGTGAGGTGAGTCTCCTCACCATACCAATGGGTCGAAGGCACCAAGGCCGACCCATTTATCTAGTTGTGATGATTATTGGATGTGCTATCGTTACATTATGTGTTTATGTGAAGACCATGCGGGGGTTCCCATGAAAATTAGTTATTTGTGGTATGCTAGTTGATTGTATGGTATTTGGTATGCTAGTTGTCTATGTGATACTTACATGGAAGACCCCGGGGGGGGGGGGGGGTTCCCGTGGCAGTTGGATATAAGACCATGTGGGGGTTCCCATGGCATTCCAGGCTAAGACCATGTTGGGGTTTCCATGGCAGTGGGCTAAGACCATGTGGGGGTTCCTATGGCATCCGGTGTAAGACCATGGAGGGTTTTCATTACACCTTTATATGTTTGTATGTATGGCTTATATGGGTTGTATGACATTTCTGTTGATTAGTTAAGATGAAACATCCCAATAATAAGACCCAAAATTTTTTGTTTTCAAATCATTATTAAAATCATAATCCATCCAAAGTCATAAGTAAAATCATAAATCATGTATCTTAAAACATCATAATATCTGTCTCAAATCAAAATCTCATAACAAAATATCAGTGTAAACTCCCAGGCTGTGACTGTGGTGTGTTTCATGCGATCATCCCGAGCCCTTCCCTTTGCTAGTGGAAGTACCTGAAAACCGTAAGCACGAAGCTTAGTGAGTTCACCCAAACTACCACATACCATACAATAACACATATAACACATACTGAGCCTTGCCCACTGCATTGGGCCCCGCTCGACATCAGACCGAAGTCCGACATAAATTGGGCCCTGCCCACTGCATCGGGCCCCGCCCGACATCATACCGAAGTCTGGAATAACTTGGTCCACGCCTACTGCAACGCGCCCCGCCTGACATCGGACCAAAGTCCGGAATAAACTAAACATAACATAAACATCAACACATAACATAATCATATATACTGACTGCATCGGGCTTGCCCGACATCAGACCGAAGTCCGGAACACTTAACACATAACATAAACATGCATGAATCACAAATACATAAGCATACATAACTACTTCTCGGGACCACCCCGGCATCAAACCGAAGTCCGAAAACATATAAACTGCATCGAGCTAACCCCAGCATCGGGCTTACCCCAACATGCTACTACTACAAAAACGGGCCGACATTGGTGCCTTAGACCTGTTCCTACTGAAGGGAAACTCACCTCATATGACTGACTGCTGAAAAGCTAGGTGAGGGATCCCTATCTGCTGCTCTGGCGACTCTATGGCTATAAATTCCATAACAACACTTAATCTAAAATTGATAATCCTTCTTAGGGTAAAATGACCATTTTACCCCTAGTCAAAGTTAACGTCCTGGCCAAAGTCAACCTTTTGGGTTGACCTACTCGCTGAGTTAGCCTATTGACTTGCCGAGTTCTAGAACTCAGAAACCCTAAAACTCGTGACTCGACTCGCCGAGTCACCCCATGACTCGCTGAGTCCCCATGCTAAATGTCATCACGACTGGACGAATTGACTCGTCGAGTCGTCCTTAGACTAGCCTAGTCCTAGCGTAATCCTGATGAGATTAAAATAATAACTTTTAATCTATAAAGATCGATTAGATCGTGAACAAGTATATGAATATGAAACTGCAAGAACACAATATAAATAACAAGGCAGAACGCAATAATAAGAACAAACAGCTTGAATCAAACGTGTCGAATGATTAAATAAAATCCTTAGAAGAGCTCGATTAAGAACATCAACTGTAAAGGATTGGAAGATTACAAGAGAGCAATATCGTAAACTCTGGAACGCTAAAACAGAAATCTTGAATCTTAACCTAATATGCATGCAAGCGATAACTTATATACAATACATAAAAGGCTCTCGGTAGGACAGGCCCAAACCGGAGAATACAAGGCTAATCTACGAGCCCAAAAGACGCAATACAAAACAGAACTTCAGCCCAACAATCTCCCCCTTTGCGTCAATTTGGAGCGAGACCATCACTTCTTACTTGGGCCGGCGGCTGAAGCTGGATGCTTCTTCTTCACGGTACTAAACAGACACTTGGTTATGGAAAGGATGGTCTGTCTAAACCGGATGTACCAATTGATCATATCTTCAAAATATTTGATGTCATCAGCCGAATTGTCCTTACACCGCTTGACGATAGATAGGACGTGTTCCAAGCAGGTAGTGGTGTAGAGGTGCTTGTCAGCTAACGCGAACAGACATTTCTGTCCTTCGGCTCTGGTGAACATCACAGAGTTTCGCCTCGAATCTATCTTGCCCATTTTCATCGTGTTTAGATCACTGGCCGATCCCACAGGCTTGACTTTCGGTTTCTTCTTAAACACTGTGGCAACCTCCTGATCCATTAGGGCCACCTCCATGATATAGCATGCCAGCATCCTTTTAACATGGTCTAAGATGGGACCATATTCGGCTTCGTTTGTCAGCAAGATGTTGTACAAGACTATCCAATCATGAGGGTTCAGATTGGGCAGATCCGCCAGAGAGATCATGTGAGCAGTTCTTGCAGATCCTCGGATAAGCTTGAACTTGACGTTTGTGAATCTCCCCACGGCAAATGGCTTCATCACCCGAACATTGACAATCTTCTGGGCGCTCCATGTAAGGAATTGAGGGCGAGCGGCCTCCAGATAAAAGTCAATGAGCTCCCTGTCAAGCTCATCGTTCGGATGCGGGACTTCGAAAATGTTGGAGAAGGCGTGGAAGATGAACGCCTTTCGAGTCAGCGGCATATCAAATTGCGAATCGACCGAGTTGATGCAGTCGAATGATATCACCGGCTCGAGCCATAGTATACTTGGAGTCTCTATGGCCTCTTTTATCAGTCGATCCCTGGTCCAGGCAGGGAAGAGCAGCTTTCGGCTCTCAAGGAGATCGTTGGCTTCTTTTTGTTTACGTTCGGCTTCTTCAGCTTCACGTGCCACACGACTGACATCGTCATCAGTATTGCGACTGTTCTTTCTCTTTAACATGTCCGCAATAGTCTCCTTGTCTTCATCTTCATCTTCATCTTCATCTTCATCTCCTCCCTCTGCAATGTTTTTGCCCTTGTCCTTCACACCCGAACCCGAGGCATGACCAGTTGGGGGTGGTTCGGTTGTGTGAGTTGCTTTTGAGGAAGGAGGTGGTTTCGATCCTTTCTTCTCATCTCCCCCTTGTTTCGGAATGGACACGAAACTGGGTAGGCCTTCAATTTTACTCAAGAGAGCCATGGCCGGAGAGAGTTTCTCAGCGAGGGTACGCCTCACCGAGTGGTTGAGGATGGGGTCGTGTGCTTCCAGGATGTTGGATAGAGCGGCGTGGACATCCGAAACACACGTCTTGATGATTTCCCTTTCGGATCGAAGAGCCTCCAATTGTTGTTCGGAGTTGGAAAGTTGGGTGCTCTTGACCTTGAGGGCAGTAGTCTTACTCGCCAGGACGTCCATCAGTTTATTTTCAGCCGCAAGATCCTCTTGTAGCTTTGCCAAGCGGGCTTCAATGGAGGCACGGAGTGCCGAGTTGTCGTCGCTAAGGTTTTGTCTGAGGGTAGCGAACGAGGATAACTCCGTCTTTACAAACTGGGCCAATTGATTAACAAGTGGTTCCAGTGTTGTTTTGGTGGCTTCGGCGCTTTCCTGCATAGACTGCATTAGGATTGTAGCGTCATGGAATAGTTTATCGACTTTTTCGGTCGCTGCCTCACAAGCTCGGGTGGAGGCGTCTATTGCAGCAGTAGCAGAGGCTACTGAGTCATGTTGAGCCCTAGAGAAGGCATCAACTATTCTCTGAAGGGCAGCTTCAGATAAGGATGACTGCTGATTGGAAGAGGAGGCGAGAAGTTGATCAACCTTCTCGTTCAGTGCGCGGAGATGCTTCTTTGTCACAGGAGCATCATCCTCCTCATCACTTTGAACTTGAAACGGACTATAGTAGACCGAATCAAAGTTCAGATGGTCACCACCGAGGTATTGATCATCGCCATCGGAGGCGTCTTCTGGAGATGGAGGTGGTGGGGAAGTTGGGGGTGTTATGGGTTTGGTTGGTGCAGGTTGAGTGGGTGGGGGGTTAGTTTCGGGTGGTGATTGTGTATGGGTTTCGGTTTGTGGAGGTTCGGTTACAGGTGGGGTTTCGGTTGATGTGGTGAATATGGGTGGTGGTATAGGGAATGAGGTTGGTGGTATAGTAGGGTTTATGGTGGGAATGGAAATAGGAATTGTGGGTGGAGGGGAAGGAACTGGGGATTGGTGAAGTTCCATCTCCGGGGTTGGGGACCGAGGGGGTGTGTTGCCTCTTTGTGGAGATTCGTCTCCTTGTGACTCCTCAGAGTCCGAACTCCCACCTTCGGATTCACTGGAGGTTGATGAAAGGACGAGCGTCCGTTTCGGTTGGGTCTTCCTCCTTTTCGGTTTTGGGGAGGAAGCAGGCTTTGGTTGTTTGCGTTTCTTGGGAGTAGGTTTTGGGGCTTTTGATGGTTTCTTCCCCTTGTCTGCCCTCTTACCCCTTGCCACCGGTTTGTCGGCATCATGAATTGATCGCAGCATGTCCGGTGTCAGTTCCCTCGGACCAGATGGCCCTAACTCCTTGATCGCCTTGATCATACTGCTGTCTGATGGCACACTGCCATACATCGACTCCGGGATAGAGCCAATGAAGGAGAATTTTGATGCATCGGATACAATGATCTTCTTGGTATGGAACGTACCAACAGAAGACATCGGTGCACCGTCAGCAGTTGGGACGTCAAACCTGTCCATGGCCCATCTTGTAATCAAGATCCAGAACCGGGCCAGCGACACTTCAGAGTGTCGAGAAGTGGAAGAAAGGCTCTGAATCAGTTGTTGCCAAAGGACAGACCCGTAGTCGAGGTTGATCCCGTTGTACACCCCATACATGATTGACAGGAAAAGACGACTAGCCCCGTCCGAGCCTGAGCTCCGTTCAGACAGTCCCTTGAAGAGAACTGTAAATAACCCATTCCACAGGGGCGGTAGGCATGAATTCTTGAACCTGGCGACGGAGGTAAGAACTTCCGTGTAGCCCATGTTGTAGAACATGCTGTATAACATTCCAACCGGAATCGTCTCCGGGTTAATGCGCGATGGGTCTGCAGCAAACCCAAGCATGTTGCAGAAGCGGGGACGAGAAATCGACGTTTTGTGTTCCGCCACTTCGAAAAAGATCCTGTCGATGCCCTTGTCGTAGTAGGCCGTCACATAGACCTGAGATAGAGCCACCATTGGCACCGTTTCAATTCTGGACAATGCCGGAGCAAGTTGGGAGTACTTGAGGCATTCAATAACCGACGACATGTAGGGATCATAGGCTAGTGGGTTCAGATCAATGACAAGGCATTGTTGAGGTCTGATGGGAAGAATTTGAGAAGTGGCATGAACGGATGAAGATTCAGCCATTGTTGCAGGTGTGGAGAAGAAGATGACCGGGAGAGAGTTTTGGGAGTAATTTCGCTTTAGGAATTATGGGGGCAGTAAAGAGGTAAAAGGTGGTGTTGATGGGTTTTTATAGTAGGTGATAGGAGAGAGAAAAATCGTTTCAAATCTCTTATGGAAATACGGAAGGGTTTTTGGGTGACTGATTGGTGACAGTTGAGACGTGCGATGATCACGTAGGAGAGAGAGTGTCAGATTCCTAGGATCACGCCGCCCAATAAGCGCCGGTTCAGAGAGAGGAACCGATTCCATTTCCACACGCGCCATTAATGCCAGATGGATGACGCTTCAATACTGCACACGCGTCCAATAGTGTCAGAAAAAGCGCGGCCTCTTCAAATTCACGCGCCCGCCTTTTACCGTCGTTTGAATTTCTATCCTTTGAACTTCCGCCGCGTCAGCATCTTTTGTCTCTTCCCCTTTTTAATCTGCTGTCTTTTGAATAAAACGCCCACGTGGATATTGGTAACCACAGCTTCATTATGAACCATCCATTAATTTTCCAGCCTGTAAAATAATTAGTAACGGAATTTTTTGAAAATCTAGGATTTTCGTGCAAAGAGTGTAAAATGAATAAAGAAATAAAGCAACTCTTTTTAGGATAATCTGTGATGTCAATGATGACACAAAACTGATGATCCCGGGCACGAATCTCTTCCTTCATGGTCAAGAGAGACCGCAAAGTGTTAGTGTGGAATCCCGTTAAATTACGATCAAACATTCATTAATAAATGTTGAAAGGCTTCTTTTAATAAGGCAAATTAAGGGTGGTTTCGCTTTGATTCATCAATTCAATTCTTGATATAAGAACGAATGTGAACAAAGTACTTGTGAGACCAGTGTAGTCTGTTGAACAAGTAGGGTTGAGTTGATTCTGTAGTGGCTTGGATGAATATGAAATCTCAGATAAAAATTTAAAACTGGATCCCTTGGGAAGAAATGTTATGGTGTGTAACAATTTCATTGGAACCACGCAAAAAGAAAAGAAATTGAGATTTCATGAAGGTACATTCGTCAATTCATTGGTGAAAACTTGATCAAGTTAATTGGTCACCGTCAATTCGTTGGTGTTGAATTTTGGGTTTCACTCAGTTCGTAGTGGCACGAAACTAAGATCATAAACACAGAGGTTGTGTAACCATAAACCCCAGTGAAAGTTGCTGAGAGTCTCAAGGGTTACAGTGATGAAACGAATGTTATGGAGAATTGTAATGGAGATGGTGGAAGAAGACATAGTACCTCTGCTGCGAACATAAGGACCAAGCAGGAGACTCTGAACTCGTGTGAGAATAGAGTGAGGTAGCTCACGATTAGAATAAATAAGTTAGCCTTATTGGGAAGACAAGGTTTGTGTTTACCAGGTCATGAAGGCTATTATTCAAAATCTTATGAGGCTTGGGACACATACAGCAACATGCTTCTAGGGACACTTAAGTAAGGCATGGAATATATTCCCATAAACAAATGAGCACACAAAGAAAAATAAAAGAAAATATTTTTGTAGTTTTTGAAATTTATATATATAAAAAATTAAAAATAATAAAAAAAAAATTATAGAAGAGTAAAAAAAACACAATTAAAAAAAACTTGGAAAAAGATTGAAAAATCGAACCCGAGCGTTCGGTTGGAAAAAGTTGGAAAACCGAACCCGAACCTTCGGTTGATTTCGGTTCAGGGAAATTTTGAAAAACCGAACCCGAACCTTCGGTTGGTTTCGGTTCTTGAAAATTTTGAAAAACCGAACCCGAACCTTCTGGAGGTTTCGGTTCTTGAAAATTTTAAGAAACCAAGGAGTTTAGATATGCAATAAAAAAACTTTTTACATAAAGAAAATCAAATTTGCACAAGAAAGATACAACAGAGAAAAACTACCTTTGAAGTAATGAGCGAGTGAAATGGTTGAACCGAACCCGAACGTTCGGTTGGTTTCGCTTCTTACGTTTGAGATTGAGAGGTAGTGTGAGGTACTGATTCTGATTCCATCATACCTAGTCCTTGCAAAATTTTATTGAATGAGGCTTCTGGAAGAGCTTTGGTGAAGACGTCAGCCAGTTGATCAGTGGTTCTTACGAAGTGAACTTCGACATTTCCATCTTCCACATGATCTTTGATGAAGTGATACCTCAGTGCTATGTGTTTGGTTTTAGAGTGTTGCACCGGGTTATGACAGATCCTAATTGCACTTTCAGAGTCACAATATAGAGGGATCTTCTTCATATTGAGTCCATAGTCTCGAAGTTGACTCTGGATCCAAATCACTTGTGATGTGCAGGATGCAGCGGCAATGTATTCCGCTTCAGCAGTAGACAGCGACACACATGTTTGTTTCTTGGATTGCCAGCTGACCAACTTCCCATCAAGAAATTGACAGCCACCAGTTGTGCTTTTGCGGTTGAGTCCACATCCTCCAAGGTCTGCATCAGAATAGGCTTGAACGAAGAAGCCAGAGTTGGATGGATACCATAGACCCAAGGAGGCGGTTCGCTTGAGATAGCGTAGGATGTTCTTCACTGCCAGCAGGTGAGGTTCGCGTGGGTTAGCCTGAAATCGAGCACAATAACATACAGAAAACATGATATCAGGCCTGCTAGCAGTTAGATACATCAGTGAGCCTATCATTTGACGATAGAGCGTGATGTCGACGGCCGGTTTATCTAGTGAAGGGGTAAGTTTGGTGCCGAATGCCATAGGGACTTTGACTTTTGAGTCTCCCATCATGCCAAACTTTGCTAGGAGAGTCTTCGTGTAAGCTTCCTGATTGATAAAGATGCCTTCGGGTCCCTGTCTTATATTTAAACCAAGGAAAAAATTAATAGGACCCATTGAGCTCATTTCAAACTTAGTCTCCATCAACTTTCTGAATTCAGCTGTTAAGCTGGGATTCGTAGAGCCAAAGATGATGTCATCGACATAAATTTGAACTATCATAAGGTGGTTACCTTCCTTTTTGCGAAAGAAGGTGGGGTCAACCGAACCTTGTTTGAATTTGGACATCTTTAAAAATTTTGTAAGCGTTTCATACCAGGCTCTCGGAGCTTGTTTGAGGCCGTACACAGCTTTATCCAGAATGTAGCAATGATGTGGATACTTTTCGTTCACGAACCCAGGAGGTTGCTCCACATACACCGTTTCTTCAAGTTCTCCATTGAGAAATGCGCACTTGACGTCCATTTGGAAGACCTCAAAGTTTTTGTGAGCAGCATAGGCCAGAAATATTCTAACCGATTCTAGCCTAGCTACTGGAGCGAACGTCTCTTCGTAATCTATCCCTTCCTCCTGACAGTATCCTTTGACAACCAGGCGAGCCTTGTTTCTTATGACATTACCTTCCTTGTCCATTTTGTTTCTAAAAACCCATTTGAGACCAACAACTGAAGCATCCGGAGGAGTTGGAATGAGGCGCCAGACTTTGTTCCTCTCAAACTCGTTTAGTTCGTCTTGCATAGCTTGAACCCAATCAGAGTGATCGAGGGCAGTGTTCACTGTCTTCGGTTCGACTTTTGATACAAATGAGTTAAACATACAAAACTCAACTTTTGAGAATAAGGATGTCTGTTTTGCCTTCAGTTGAGATCGGGTCAGAACCTTTTCAGATACATCACCAACTACTTGAGAGATAGGATGATCTCTGGTCCATTTTGTAAGAGGAGGGTAATTCAGATCAAAGGATGGATCTAGTTCAGCGTTGATCATCTCTTCAGGCTCGGATTGGCTATCAAAATCAAGCGTCATATCATCATGCTCCCCCTCAATTGATGAGTCTTGACAAACGTGAGGTTCAGGGGTTTCTTGTGGTGCTGGATTTTCAGGCATTGAAGGACCTTCGTGAGGAGGTGCATCTTCGGTTGATGAAGGACCTTCGGTTGAAGTAGTAGAGCTTGGCCCCCCTGGACTTGTGAGCTAGGCTCCCCCTCGACAAGAGAATTTGGCTCCCCCTCGACTGAAGCATTGTTGGTTGGAGATTCATCAGTAGGCGATTCTCCTTCATGCATTCTTCTTGCAGCATCTTCGACAATCTTCTTCATATGATCTATTTTGTTGTCGGCTGCCCCTGCTTCTGAGAGAGAAGCTTTTTCCGGTTCATCAAAGAGATCCAGAAAATTCTCGTACATATTGGCGATTGAGATTGTGACTTGACCAGTTTGAGGGAAGATTTCCCTGGCAGTGTCATCTATGGCCTGTAGCTTCTTGACATAGCTATCGTCGAAGGTCACATAGTATGTTTCTTCAATCCTTCTTGATCGTTTGTTTAGGACCCTGTACGCCTTTGAAGTGAGTGAGTAACCCAGAAAGATTCCCTCGTCGGCTTTGACATCAAACTTGTTGCGGTGTTCTTTAGAGTTAAAGATGAAACACCTTGAGCCAAAAACGTGGAAAAATTTCACATTGGGCTTCCTGTTGTTTAGTATCTCATATGGTGTGAGCGTGAATCGCTTGTTGAGATAGGACCTGTTTTGTGTATAACAAGCAGCAGAAATAGCATCAGCCCAAAAATATAGAGATAAGGAAGCAAAACTTAACATAGTTCGGGCAGCTTCACACAGAGATCGGTTTCGTCTTTCGACTATTCCATTCTGCTGTGGTGTGTAGGGAGCTGAGAAATTATGGCTAATTCCCTTTTCTGCAAGAAACGCTTCAAACTCCCTGTTCTTGAATTCGAGACCATTGTCGCTCCTGATGTTGCGAACGACCTTCTTGAGCTGGACTTCAATTTGCTTGATAAACACTTTCAGCTTTTGAGTCGCTTCAGATTTGAGCTTTAGAAAGAACACCCATGTAAATCTAGAGAAGTCATCAACGACAACAAGAATGTACTTGCTACCACCGATGCTTTCAATAGATGAAGGACCACATAAATCGATATGAAGCAATTCGAGTGGTTCAACAACTTTTGTGTTAACTATGGATGGGTGACTTTGACGACTCTGCTTTCCCATTTCACATGCAGCACATAAATGCTCTCTGTCAAACTTGAGCAATGGAAGACCCCTAACATGACCTCCAGTGACAAGTCGGTTGATATCTTTGAAATTGAGATGAGAGAGTCTTCTGTGCCACAACCAGCTTTCGTCGTATTGAGCTTTTGATAGCAGACAAATTGCTGGGTTTCCTTTGATGGGTTTCATGTTCAGCGGAAACATTTCACCCTTTCGCTCTGACTTCAGAATCACTTTCTTTGTTGTTTTCTCTATGATTTCAGAACCTTCATCATCGAATGAAACTTTGAGACCTGTACCTCCAACAAGCTGAGATACACTGATGAGGTTGTGTTGAAGTCCTTCCACATAGGCCACCTTTCTTATGGTAAAATCACCATTCGTTATCATCCCATATCCCTTTATGGTGCCGTAAGAGTTATTTCCAAACTTAACGTTGCCACCATTTGCAAGAGATCTGTATTCCCTGAGTTCCTCCTTCCTTCCTGTCATGTGACGCGAGCAGCCACTGTCGATGTACCATTCTTCGTCAAACTGCTCGTCACTTATAACCTGCAAAAATTAAGCAGATTTAGGAACCCAAAGTTTCTTGGGTCCATGTGAGGTTTTCATGGGAACAGGAATAGTTAGAGAGATATCAACAAGATATGTTCTTTTAATTAAAGTTGTTTCATATTTCTTTTTAATGGTGAAAACTTTTATTTTGTTAGGATTGGATTTGTTCGCTTTAGACTCAGGTTTGAATTCACCGACTTTCTGCTTTTCCTTCTGTTCAGCAGATGGACGTGGTTTTTGAGAACCCATGGAATTAGTGTTAGAGCAAGATGGAGATGAACAAGAAGAATTAGGAAGAGAGGATTTGGATTTGGATGGAGGTGTCTTCCTTGCTGATGACTCTAGGTGACCCTTTTGCTTTTGATCGTTGGTGGGTTTAACTTTTGAGTCTTGTTCTCTTCTGACTTCAGAACTGAACCTCTGAGTTCGGTTGGAGTTGTTCTTGGAATCGAACCTTTGGTTTCGGTTGAAATCCTTTTCAGAACCGAACCTTTGCTTTCGGTTAGAATTTTCTTGCGAACCGAACCTTGGCTTTCGGTTGGTATCTTCTTGCGAACCGAACCTTGGCTTTCGGTTGTTGGAATTATCGTGCTTTCTTACGAGATTATTTTCATACTTCAGATTCTTGTCCTTGTGTGAATAGTATGCATTCTGGGAGTGCCAGAATTGTTTCCTTTCAGAAAGGTTTTTCCTGTATCTTAGGTTCCTTTCTATCTTTTTATCCCTCATCTGTTTAGGTTGATGATGAACGTTCGCTTTCGCTTTTGATGTAACCTTTGCTGATTCCTTTTGAACTTTAGGAGTTTTTCTTTGAAACGAGGGAGCAGAGGGAATATCTGAAGAAGATTCAGTTTGCCCTGAGGAAGTGGAAGGAGTATCTGATGAAGTTTCACTTCGAGCTGTTGGCGTTGAAGGAATGTCTTCTTTTACTGAATGATCAACCTCTTGAGGAGTGTCTTTTGTACCACTTGTGCTTGGTTCACTGAAATTATCAGGCTTGTTCAAGGGTTCAGGTATGTATCTCCCTTTCTTCATCCAAGAGGTTCTTTCAGATAGGCCAACGGTTTCGTTTCCATTGTCAATAGGAGCTTCCCAGAAGAACTCATCACAACCATCAGCATTGTCTTCGTTAACAATAGCCGTGAGTTCAGCTGTCTGATGTTCGGTTACTCCAGTCACTTTGTATACCTGATTCGGAGTGGTTCTGACCTTTTGATAGACAACAGCCTTTTCTACTAATTTCGGGGACTTTTGTTGGGACAATCTAGCGAATTCCACAGAATTTTCAGAAACAAGATTTTTGTGGTTTTCAGTTTCGCTTTTCACAAATTCTGAGCAGTCAACCGTATCCTCTACAGAAATTTCACTCATGTTTTCGTCCTCGTTAAGCTCAGATGCATTTTCAACATCAATTTTATTTTCTGAGCTTACTTTGGCATTTAGAGAGTCAAACTTTTGTATGGTTTCGGTTCTCAGTTTAAGTCTATCATTTTCGTCCAACAGATTTTTGAGCATGTCCTTATGGTCTTTGGCTTTAATGAAGGACTCAATTTTGTCCAGTCCAATTTGATAAGTTGGGTTGACATCATCAGACGAAATCACACTCTCACAATTGTAAGCTTCGGCATCGATTTCATCCTCCTTAAATTCTAGGAATGGTAAAATCATACGGTGGATCTTTTTGCCTATCTCACAGTCCAAGTGCAGCTGAGTAATATTGGAATATAAACGTTTAGCTATTAAACAAAAAACATTTCGTTGTTTTAACAATTTCAAATTGTCTCTCTGCAAATAAATGTTTTCGTCTTTGACTTTAATTAATTCCGACTCTTTTAACTCAATCCACATACGCCGCTCCTCACTCTTCGACGCCACCCTGCTTAATTGATCAGTCAGGTTAGAATTGGTGACTCTAGTTTGAGTTAAGCTACTATCTAAATGAGAAATTCTTGTGTTAACGTTTTTTAGTTCTTTCTCATATGAGGATGATGGTACTTTAGATGAAATAAAAACAGATTGTACCTTCTTTATCAGTTCATCAAGCTCATTGAACTGTTGGCTGAGTGGTTTGGCTGTGAAGCACATATCTTCCTGCACTTTCGGTCCATTGCTTCCTCCATCGGTATTGTATCCCCTCATTTGAGATGCGCTTGACACCATGAAGCATTTTCCACCACTGCTTTCCTCCTTAGCCATATAAGCCTTTCCATGAGTAGGCTTCCTCACTTCTTCGTCTTCTGAGTCAGTAGACCAAACTTCGGTGCTACCGAACTCATCGTTATTAACCGAACCCTGCACAATAAGAGCATTAATAGAAGGGTTAGCGGTAGACTTTTTCTTCCTCAACTCATCCAACCTCTTCTGCAGTACGGCTTCCTCATCCTTTCCGTCATCCTTTTCAGCCATCATTTTAAGAACACAGTCCTTAGCATCGTGGTTCTTGCCACCACAGTAAAAACAGCTTACTCCGGAATCGCCATCTGCCTTCGGTTCCTTCTTGGACTCCTCAGCCTTCGGTTCATTGTTTGCCTTTTCAGAGCTATAACTCCCCTGCCAGTTTCGGTTTTTGTTGCTGGGGAATCTCTTCTTTATGAACCTCTTAGGATTGGATACCATCATGGCATAATCCTCAGTTGTGAGGTCATATTCTTCCAAGTTGAGCTCTTCATCCTCCATCCCGGCTTTACTTTTAGATAGGAGGGCCAACGAACCAAGACTAGACACAACGTTCTTCTCTTGAACAACAATCTTCTCTTGGGACTTTAGAATACCCACCAGTTTCGCCAAAGAGTATGATTTAAACTGTTCATGGGCTTTGACTGTGGAAACTACTGCTCTCCATTCCGATCTCAGTCCGTTCAAGAAAGTAACCTTTTGTTCGATGAGCTTCCTTTCAATGTCGTGTTTGATCATCTTGCTGAGAAGATGATTGAAGCGATCAAACGTCTGGGTCACGGTTTCTTCGGCCCCTTGCCTGAATTCTCCAAACTCAGATAGAAGCAAGGTTTGGATGGAGTGCTCTGATACCATTTATAACATCCCCCTCTAGCACGTATCACAATATTGTCCGCTTTGGGCCACTCGGCACAAGGACTTCCCAGGGGGTCACCCATCCTGATACTACTCCCGCCCGAGCACGCTTAACTGCAGAGTTCTTATGGGATCTGCTGCCCTCACGGCTTTAAAACACGTTGTGATAGGGAAGGTATCCACACCCCTTTATAAGGAAATGTTTCGTTCTCCTTCCAAGCCGATGTGGGATCAGATCTAACCCACCTTTACCCCCCATTATAGGGTTCGACATCCCCGTCGAACACATCGACCCGTGCCCTGGCTCTGATACCAATTGATGAGATTAAAATAATAACTTTTAATCTATAAAGATCGATTAGATCGTGAACAAGTATATGAATATGAAACTGCAAGAACACAATATAAATAACAAGGCAGAACGCAATAATAAGAACAAACAGCTTGAATCAAACGTGTCGAATGATTAAATAAAATCCTTAGAAGAGCTCGATTAAGAACATCAACTGTAAAGGATTGGAAGATTACAAGAGAGCAATATCGTAAACTCTGGAACGCTAAAACAGAAATCTTGAATCTTAACCTAATATGCATGCAAGCGATAACTTATATACAATACATAAAAGGCTCTCGGTAGGACAGGCCCAAACCGGAGAATACAAGGCTAATCTACGAGCCCAAAAGACGCAATACAAAACAGAACTTCAGCCCAACAAATCCAAAAAGGGACAAAATCATACTACTCGTCGAGTCCTCAATCAACTCGTCGAGTCCTATGAAGATCATCGGGGTTTCTTCACCGGACTCGCCGAGTTCCCTCTTGAACTCGTAGAGTCACTTGCAGATCTACCCTAAATAACTGATTTCTCACTTCTACAGCTCCACATTACAGATCTATATCATTTCGAAGGCCCTTTTCTATAAAGTTGGAGACTTGATGGCTTTGCACACCTCAAATGAACCCAAACTTAAGTTATAGCAATCTTCTTCCATAAATGTGACCATGGCTTGGATGAAAACGGATTCAAGTCTCCTTTTATGATTTTAGAAGCTAAATACTATAGGAAGAAGGGATTATTTTGCATACAACCCAAAGAGACTAACTTATTCTTCTCAAAAGGGCCAAAAGACCCAAAAACTCATCATAAAAGAGATCTAGACTATAGTTCATCAAGCTAAGAACTTTTTACCTTAGAAAGCTGCCAAACATGAGTGTGTTTCTGGATCTTGTTCTCTTTCCCCAAGCTTGTTAGCTCCAAGCTCTTGCAACTACCTTCAATGGCACCAAAATACACTCAAAAGCTCAAGAAAGTGGCTCTCTAACGATTTAGGGTTTCTAGAGGACAGGGAGGCTGATAAGGGAGACCCAAAGGGGGTTTTAAGTTGTTTAAATAGGGTGCAAAACCCCGAAAATAGGGTTTCCCTCTGGCAGACCTACTCGTCGAGTCCATGCTTGGACTCGTCGAGTAGATCCTTTAAACTCCGCGTCCATTTTGCCATCTACTCGACGAGTTAGGGCTACCAACTCATCGAGTAGCTCAACTAATTTCTTGAATAATTTTAAATAATTACGTACCAGGAATGGCGCATTACATAAGACCATGTGGGGGTTCCCATGGCAATTAGTTAAGACCATGTGGGGGTTCCCATGACAGGTAGTTAAGACCATGAGGGGGTTCCCATGACAGTGGGCTAAGACCATGAGGGGGTTCCTATGGCACCCGGAGTAAGACCTTGGAGGGTCTCCACGACTTCCTTATATGTTTGCACCTGGAGTCAAGAATTGTAATCTCTTTAAATATAATGTAATTAGCGTCAAAATTAGAATGTTCAAAAGTCCCTTTTGGGTTGCATAAAATGATAGATATCGTATCAAGGGTTTCAGAAATAAAAAGAACACTAAAATCCGAGTTATAACGATGAAGTTATGACCAATCTAAGATTTCACAGCAAAACCGACAATACTGTTAAACATAAAACGCGAAGTTTCAATACAATAATTTTTAGCCTTAGGTATCTAAATGAGAGTTGTAGATATCATTAAACCATAAACGTACGCAAAAAGAACGTCCAAATCAGACTTCGTATGAGGAAGTTATGATTTTTTCCAAGTTCCGGATATAGGAGTAGACAACTAAAAACTCGAAATAGAGATCGAGAGATTTTTGGCCGAAACAACCTAAATGAGAATCGAAGATGTCAACAATAGTAGTGGAACGGTAAAAAGTCTGACGAAAACGGACGCCGGATGAAGAAGTTATGGATTTTAAACGAACTTTTCGTGTCCCGGCCTATTAAAAATAAATAATTAAAAAAAATAAATTCAAAACTAGCACGACAGAGTCTAAATGAATGTTGTAGAGTATATTCTCACCTATGCGTGCATATAAAGAACGTAAAAAAAATGAGCTCGTATGCGAAAGTTACGGATTTTACAAGTTGGAGGCACACAAACCAAGACAATTTACGCCCAGCGTACTCGGGTGCTAGGCCTCGGTTCGTCCACGTTGCCCCTACGCCTCTATGCTCTTGTCCAATCTGAAGTACGCATGTAGCGACGTCCAGAACGCCCAACGTAACTCCAAAGTACGCCCATCGTACGAGCTGCGAAGGCACTACGCCCAACGTAACTCCGAAGTACGCCCAGCATACGAAGCCACTCACACCCCTATAAATAGGATGCGAGGGTGCTAGCCATTTTTGCTAATTTCTTCCCTTTTTCGTGTCGAAACTTTGCGTTTAAACCCCCGAAGCCATCCCGAAGCCCCGGTCTTCACATCCAAGTTCCGAAGGAATGTTTTACACTCCCGAGATTCCCGAGAAATCAACTTTCTCAAGTCGAAGTTCTGCTTGATTTTCGTCTCACCATCTTCAATATATCAAGTGAGTTCATACCCCTACAAACACACTTTAAATACGTTTTAAATGCTTTTTAAATACTTTTAAAAGGGGGGGGGGGGGGGATACAAGTAAACACCCGGTTATTATCGTGTGAAAATATATATCATTTGCTATGCATTTCATACTGTTATTTTAACTATAATTTAAAGTCGTTATCATAAGAAACACTTCACAAACATTTCTTTACCCTCTTGGGTTACAATGCGTTTTATAAATAGGAAAATATGTTTTATTTATAAGTATGCATTCTTCATATCAAGGATCATCTTTTCATACAAAAGGTATTTCATTATATTACTCGTGAACTTTTTGTTAGCAATCATGTGAGACATGGTTTTGTTTGTACCAAATGAAAGTCCCCATATTTAACCAGAGTCTCTTGGAGGGAGAGCACGACTTTGTGTATAGATCTATACGGGGTAGACGACCCCGCACCCTGACTGTTAGCTACAGTTCATCATTTGGGGTGACAAATGTCGACATTAGTACTACGTCTAGTATGGTTATGAGAAACTCACAAACCGCGGAAACAACGACTCTTGTACGTAGTAATATATTTAACTCAACCATGCTCAGGGGGTAATAACTATACAATGGAGTATTATTAGCATGTTCATAAATCAGGATAAACACCTTCTTAACCAGTTTTACTTAAACATACAACTATACATTCTTCATCCTAAGTGTGACATATTTGCTTACAAGTTACAATCTTGGTTATTTAAGATTGCTTCTCACATATAGGAAAATATAAGATTTTCTGGTTCGAATACATCCATTCTATACAACTACGGTTTTACAACATCATTCTTAAGAAAATATCAGATTTACTGAAATCAAACGCGAACTTTTCAAATGGTATACAATCATTCAAATGAACTTCTTGTGAACTCACTAACTTAAATGTTTACACTTTTTCTTTGAAATAACTTGTATTCTCAGGGAATCATTAAACAGGATTAGCAACTGCTTTTGAAGACTTACGCCCAGGCGTTAGTTAAATCTTTTGAACACCATAATGTAATTGATTTCTTTTGCAAACATGTAATACTACAATCATGTAAACTTTTCAATTATGTATATGATGGTTGTGCGTACTTTCTTTACTATTCATTTGTTATGATACTTGAGATGACGTCCTCCGCCCCCGAATGTTTCCGCCGTTCTGGTTTGGGGGTGTGACACTTAGCCCTAAAGAACTTAGGAGCTCCAAAAGCCTTGAACTCCCGAAATGAGGGAGCTCGAGCTCCAATCTGACCTGCAACAATCTTGGCTCGAAAAGTCCCGATCCTCTCATCCATCAGCTCCAAAATCTCCTCCTTGATGGTACCGAACAACACATGGGTAGCATCTAAGATATCGCGAGTAACCTCAGCCGAAATGAACTCACGCATACGCTCATCAATAGGTTCGATGCCGGAGCCAAAACCTGTACCAGAACTAGAGCCAAAACCTCATCGTGTGATCATCACCATCCTAATCAAAAAAGTAAATTATATGTATATCTAGAAAATAAAAAATATAAAATATAAAAATGAACGGTGTAGTTAGCAACTGCTACGTATATATACTTGTATCTCATGAAAAAAAATATCACAAAAACTTTAAAATTTAAAAAGAAGATGAGATGAACTTGTAATTGTTTAAGTTTTTCTTTTTGAAAACAACAAATATATTAAAAACTCACATCAAGATAATGCAAGGGAATAGTACAGAACAAGAAAAGAACAAGACAGGAAAAAGAAAATACAAAAAATAAAGTTACAAACAAAGAAAAAGACCTAAATTCCATACTCTCCGGTCCATGTTCTTGAGTAATCCTCTATGTTTGCTTCAAATGAAAGTTATCGATTTTATCCTTTCCACTGTATTCGCTGGTACAAAAGGAATGTTATTAAAGACCCTTTTATTTCTGTCATTCCATATACATCACAATATTCCACATATCCTTCACCGACTTAAAGCCATCACATGAGATTTCACACCAAGAAATTATCGAATTTCTACCGCCAATATTATGGATGTTATCATAAATGATTTCCAAGATGTTTATTTTGATACATGATGTACGCTTTTATTTTTATAGGAGTCATCTCATTCGAAAATAGAATATGATGTAACAATGCTTTCCACTTTGTTAAACACAATGGAAAAAAACATTCAATGTCAATTTATTATTTCTCAATATGTTACTTCCAATTAAATAATTGCCAAATAAAAACAATCATTTACACGAAAAAATAGAAAAATTACCGTACCAATCTACAGTATTTACATTCAATAAAAAAGAACATATTTGACCATCTTAATCAACCAGTCAATCCATTTAGAAGCAAATCAAATTTGCATTAATTAGAATTAACAAGACATTAAATGTAATTAAAACAAAAAAAATTGTTTTTCTTGTTGACCAACTAGTTGACCATTTATTTTGTGGTGGCCACCTGCAACTGTAAATTGTCTTTGAGGGTTTGATCTTCGTACTATAAACAATTTGTTAGGCCACCCACATACACAATTTCGTGAAACTCTTTGAAAGCCCATTTTTAAATTTCGTTATTATTTATAGGCTTATAGCTACTCTTTCTTCATTCATTTCTCACAAAAGAAATAAGAAAAAAACACAAAATGGCCATGAAGAAATATGTGGTAGAGATTGAAAAAGCAAAAGAAGCAAAAGGTGGCAGGCCGTCGGTTGGTCCGGTGTACCGGAATGTGCTGGCAAAAGATGGATTCCGGCCACTCAAGGACGGTGTCAATAGTTGTTGGGATGTTTTCCGGTAGGTCCAACTCTCCTCTTCCTCTTCCTTTTAGTTTTTGTATTTTCATGTTATAAATTTACATTCATGCATGATTTATTGTTCTTTTGTTATAGTAATTTGTTATATCCGATTTTTTTAATATTCAAAATTTCTGTTTTAACCATTATAAACATAACATCCAGGATTCATTGTATTTTGTTCTCAAGGATTTAATCCAAGATTTAGGGGTGTTTGGGATTGTTAACTTGTTGTTTGTGTGTGTGTGTGTGTTTATTTATTTATTTTTTTCTGTCAAATTGCTTATTTTAAGCGTTATCAAAATAAAGTCTTACAAAAAGGTTTGAATTAGTTTACCAAAACATTATAATTTGATAAACTGTTTATTAGTGTTTGACAAACGATGGTTATATATTTAGCAAGAAAGAAGTAAAATAGTAAATTTATATGTAAGTCGCCGGTGGTGATGAAAATAATAAACATACGAGGCTGCAATTCATATGATTTTTAGGGTTAAGACAAGGTAAAAAAGGTAAAAAATTGATTTTCACCAATAACAGTTACTTTCAATTAATTTAGAAAGAAACAAAACTATGTATTTAAGTCAACACATAATTTATATTTTAAAAAGTCCAAATACTCAAAAAGTCTAAAGTAATCAATTTGAGTATGTATCTTCTTAAAAGCAGCAGCTGTAATTTTATTTATTGTAATTTTCTTTAAAAGATACATACTCAAATGGTTAGTTGGTTAGTTAAGAATTTTTGAGTATTTTTAATAAATCCACTATATTTTCTTAAAATTGGTTTTTTTTTTTTTTTTTTTTTTTTTTTGCAAAATTAGACCCAAGAACCTATAACATGTTTCTAAAATTTTTGGAAAATTAGGACGGTTTTATGATTTTTTTTTTGCAAAATTTGACCCAAATTAAATTAAATAATAAATAGTATAAAGTAAAAGCCTTAACAATTATGTTCATATCTTTTGGGTTGAGGCCCATATACATGTATTCGATGGGCCAACGGCTGAAAGTCAATACTAGTCTGTTTTAGTTCCCGCTATTACAATCATTTTTCTTCTAGTTTCTTCTAAGATGGATGCATAGTGCCTATGCTACTATGCAGAGTGTTGATTTCAAAATGGAACTGTCGTGTAAGTATCTAGCTATGTGCGCTTAAATTTGTCGATTATATAGATGCAATATGGATAAATCTCTGTGTGTCTATAATGTAATTGCGTTGTCTGATGTATGCTACATAATTTCGTCTTCAAATAGATGAACTGATTGATCTACTATATTGCTGTATTGTTAAATTTTATGAAAAAACATCACGATATGAAATGTTTAAATGTACAACACCGTTATCAAATGCATTGTCGTGCTCGCAATGTCCAATTATCGATGCATTTGTGATTTTTTGATGTGTAAAATCTACTTCGCGTCGACGATAGAACGTAATTTTTTTGAACCTGTAACATTATAAATAGGTTTAGATTGGTATTTAGTAGCCTTTTGTATTTGCAAAGGCGTTTGCGATTATCTGTAATCGCTCTTTGTAAATTAGGATTAGGTTTTTGAACCTGGAATCTGGTGTTATTTGTCTCTTATTAATATGATTTGCTCTAAAAATTAACAAAAGAACTGCAAAGAACTTAACGTTCACGGTCATTTGAGCTGTTATATTCTATTTTTACACAGTTTATCGGTGGAGAAATATCCTAACAACCAGATGCTTGGCCAGCGGGAGATTATTGATGGCAAGGTGCTTAATTATAGACATAATCTTGCTTCTTTTTATGATTTCGGTAGTTTTTTTTTCCTCTGAATCTCATTGAGTGGTTTCTGATTTTGTTCAGGCTGGTAAATATGTTTGGTTAACTTACAAAGAAGTATATGATACTGTACTGAATGTTGGAGAATCCATCTATAGTCGTGGAATTAAGAAAGTGAGGATTTTTTTCTAATATAGTTTACAGTTTACTTGCTTTTATTCACTTGTGATAGTATAGAAAGGCTTACCATTACAGTTGCTCATGTTCAGGGGGCACGATGTGGAATATATGGGATAAATTGCACTAATTGGGTTGTAAGCATGCAGGTAACTTTGATGATTCAGATTTATATACATTATTATAATCCAAATTACATTCTATAATTTTGAAGTTTTATATGCTGCAAGGATATTCAACTAATTGCATTAAATCTTCTGTAGGCCTGCAATGCTCATGGCCTTCATTGTGTTCCTTTATATGACACTTTAGGTAATACATTTTGTTCCAGTTTTTTTTTCTTTTTTTTTTTTTTTTGTAAAGATCTTTTTAAATAAATTGATTACATACCAAGTAAACAAGCAACATTTTTTCAGGTGCTGGTGCAGTGAAATACATCATATGTCATGCAGAAGTCTCAATTATATTTGCAGAAGCAACTAAAATTTCTGAGGTAAGTAATTCTATCTACATCGTCATTAAGAAAAATTATGATGCTTAATTGTTATATATATATATATATATATATATATATATATATATATATATATATATATATATATATATATATATATATATATATATATATATGTACTATTCTGGACATGCTTATATGTTGTCACTTACAAAAACGTTCTCACTGTTTATAGGTGTTAAAAACTTTTCCTGATACCGAGAAGTACTTGAAAAGTAAGTTTTATTTATCTGCTTTTCTCATAATAAATACATAAATACCCCTCTCATGAGTTAATATGTTTTGTCTTATTTTATAGCTCTTGTTAGCTTTAGCACAATCACAAATGAACAGAAGTTACTTGCTGAAAAATGTGGTTTGGAAATTTATTCTTGGGAAGAATTTTTACATCTGGTAAGCAGATCTGATATTCTTAACTCATTATATTGTGTAAATTTGTTTGTTTGTTTGTTTTTTTTTTTTTTTTTTTTTATTATAATTATAATAATCTATATATGATTGATGTGGTTGGTTGATTAATAGTCAAAGGAAGTTGAAGACAGAGTTGAGCTGCCATTGAAGACTAGAAGTGACATCTGTACAATCATGTATACAAGTGGAACTACTGGTGAACCAAAAGGAGTCATCTTAACCAATGAAAGCATTCTTTCAATGTTGTCTGGAGTAAATCACCACCTTGACAGCATGAGTGAAGAGGTTACTATTAAATACTATTAGTTAACAAACAACCTAAATTACATCTATTTTGTGCATTTAATTACATCCTATTTTCTTATCCTTTTTAATTTAATCCCACATGTCTTTTAACTTTTTTTTTCTTCTGGTTTTTATCAGTTCCAAGTGAGCGATGTATTTTTTTCATATCTACCTCTTGCCCATATATTCGATCGGGTCATTGAAGAATTGTTCATTTCCACTGGTGCCTCAATAGGATTTTGGCGTGGGGTAAGTCATAATCAAATTCAAAAATTTTGTAATATGTGTATATATATATATATATATATATATATATATATATATATATATATATATATATATATATATATATATATATATATATATATATATATATAGGTGTTTATGTCATATAGACCATTAAAGTTTTATTTATTTATTTTCCTTTCACCTTTTGATCATTAAAGGTTTTTAGAACTTAACTTGATGTTTTGTATTCGTTTTATCGTTGTAACATACTGTAGCATGTTTTGTATGTTTTTTTTTTCCCTACATGGCATCCTATGTGCCACATGGCACATACATGGTATCATATGTCTCTGCCACATGGACGCCACGTAGACAAAAAACCTATAAAACATGCTCGAACCAGTAAAATAGTAAAATAAACACAAAACATCAACTTAATTTACAAACTCGTCCCTTTAAAAGCCTTAATGGTCAAAAGGGTAGATGGGAAAAGTTTCAATGGTCATATATAACATCATTTATAGATATATACGTATGTGTGTGTAACTGTGTATATACACTCACACTCACACTCACTCACATGCATTGCATGTATACATATATATTGTGATGTAAGAATTCTTTTGATACTGAATTTCAGGACATAAAATTATTGATAGACGATGTGAAAGAGCTAAAGCCAACAGTGTTCTGTGCTGTGCCACGTGTGCTAGACAGAATCTATTCAGGGTTGCTGGAGAAAATTTCTTCAGGCGGTTTTCTCAAGCATACTTTATTTAATATTGCATATACATAGTGAGTTTTTTTTTTATATACAGATAGTTTTTTTCATTCATATGTATACAGAAAGTTGCATATTAAAAAAGTTGACTTTTATATCTGCAGCAAACTGCATAACATGATTAGAGGGTACAAACATGAAGAGGCAGCACCAAGGTTTGACAAGATTATTTTTAGTAAGGTAATGCATGTAGTTGATTTTTTTTTTTTTTTTTTTTTTTTTTTTTTTTTTTTTTTTTTTTTTTTTGTAATCATTAGATATGTAGATGGTATTTTAATCATTTAATTTATGTTTAAAAAAAAAATAGGTGAAAGAAGGTCTAGGAGGAAAAATGCGACTTATCTTATCTGGAGCAGCACCTCTTTCTCCTTCTGTGGAAACCTTCTTAAGAGTGGTCACATGTGCTCATGTTCTTCAAGGATACGGTATAAAATAAATTTGTTACATAGCATAAACTAAAAACTACATTTTTGGTCCCTGCAGTTAGTAATTTTCGTTCCAATAGGGAACTAATTTTAAATTTTCGTCCCTGTGTTTAGTAATTTTCTTTTGTTTTAGTCCAAAAAATAGAATTGGTTATTTATTTATTTTTTTAGTTCTTGTGGTTAGTGAATTTTTTTTCTTTTGCTTTGGTCAAAGAAGGAAGCGTTTTTCGTTTGAGGTCCCTATGCTTAGCAATCTTTTTGGTTTTAGTTCAAAAACAATCTTTTTCATTTTAGGTCCCCATTCATAATTTTATTTCCTTTTGGTCCAAAATGGATCCTTTTTTTTGTTCCCTTTACTTAGTAATCTCTTTGGTTTTGCTCCTTTTACCCTATATTATTACATTGTAAAATCGTAATCAACTTTAAATACATATGTGAATTTTTTTTTATAGGTTTAACAGAAACGTGTGCGGGATCATTTGTTGCACAACCAAATGAACTATCAATGAGTGGGACAGTGGGCCCACCATTACCAAATGTGGATGTATGTTTGGTTTCAGTTCCTGAAATGGGATACGATGCTCTAGGGATGGGGCCCACTACACCTCCACGTGGAGAAATACTATTACGTGGAAATTCATTATTCTCCGGATATTATAAACGTCAAGACCTCACCAAAGAAGTACTTGTAGATGGATGGTTCCACACAGGTATTTTTGTAATTCTTCCATTGTCAGCTTTTGCATTTAAGTAATGCCAAATACTTTTTTAAAAGTGGCCATTGAACTCAATTATTTTGTTGAACCTAAAAATTAATTTACAAGTTACACATGTGGACCCCACATAAGGGGCAAGTGGCTGAAAAGATCTAGACTAGAGACACGTTATTTACCAAAAAATAGTCTTGTTTTTGTATATACCAAAACTATTTTCTTGAAAGAAAAAAAATAAAAGGCTAAAATTGAAGATTTTAGGGGATATTGGGGAGTGGCAACCGGATGGAAGCATGAAAATCATTGACCGAAAAAAGAATATTTTTAAGCTTTCACAAGGCGAGTATGTCTCCGTCGAGAATCTAGAAAGCATATTCTCCCTTGTTCCCAGCATTGATTCGGTAAATATCTATCTATCTATATATATATATATATATATATATATATATATATATATATATATATATATATATATATATATATATATATATATATATATATATATATATATATATATATATATTGTTAATTACGTTTCTCTTTCACCGTGTTATGGTCATTGAAGGGCAAAATGGTGATTTTACATGTTTCAGATATGGGTATATGGAAACAGCTTTGAATCTTTCCTTGTTGCGGTTGTGAACCCAAACAAAGAATCACTTGAACAATGGGCAGTAGAAAACGGGGTGGATGGTGATTTCTGTACCATTTGTGAAAACCCCAAAACAAATGCTTATATTCTTGGAGACCTAACAAATATTGCTAAACAGAAAAAGGTTTATCTTTATTTATTTATTTATTTTTTATATATATGTATAATTTATGAAAGTGTAAATCAAAATTTTCACTTGCAATTTTTGTCCGTGTTAAAAATCAAATGACTATATTTTGGGACCAAATTTGCAAAAATCAGCTATGTTCAAGGTCCAAAATAATAGTCAATTTACTTGGAACATGGACCAAAAACGTTACAAGAATCTCAAATAAGGACCAAAGTTGCAGGAGAAAAATTTTTAGGACCAAAATATTAATTTACTCTATAAATTTCTGAATTTTGATGGCAGTTGAAAGGTTTTGAATTTGTGAAAGCTGTTCATCTTGATCCTGTACCATTTGACATGGATCGAGATCTGCTAACTCCAACCTTCAAGAAGAAGAGAGCCCAGTTTCTTAAATACTACCAGGTAAATAATTACCTCTTTACCCTATCTAGTATTCAAATAATCATCAACTTTTTTTTTTAATCATATACTTCAATAATTTATTGAAACCATTTTGCAGAATGTCGTGGATGGTATGTATAAAAGCAGCCGATAATCAAGATATTTTTAGATGCCTCTAATATAATATAAATAAACAATATATTTTCTATGAGGATCCAAATGATTATTTTCAGCTACTACCAATCAGTTTATATTTCTACTTCAAACTTTGAAGTAGTTTGTTCTTTGGTTGCTATCAAAGTGTGTTGTAGTATTTCATACATTTTATATATGTATATCCAAAATTATTATAATGAGTATTATGGATTAAGCATTTAATCCGTGGTTATTTCTTTTTGAGTTAATTTGGACACAAGGACTTAATAGATTAAGCAAGAACCTGAATTAATGTTTTATGACACCAACCCTTTATATTTTTCTCCTTTTCCCTAACCCAACTCCATTCACATTAAAGTTGTTTTTTGGAATGTATGTCAGATGATCGTTAGCCTCAAAGGAATCCAAATCTGTTTACTAACTCATAAGGCTTGTTCATAATTTACTAGATAACCTTCCAAGAATGTCCATAGTGAGTTAAGTCTGAATCTAGATGGTTATACATGCCTATATATATTTCACTTAATCTGAAGAGAATAACTTAATGGGTTAAATAAAAAAAAAAAACTTGGCTTAATGTATTAAGATGCAATCATTTACCTATTCGACATGTTTTTTTTTTTTTTTTCATGTTAAATTTGATAGACATGAAAAATTGTTGTTTGATTGTAAGGGTAAATTGGTCATTTTCAGTTTAAAAAAGAAACATATCTTTATTTATACAAAACTTCATACAGAAGCACTTTGCTCAAATAAAATGAATCCAAATCTATATGCACAACCAACCTCACTAGACTTGTTCATAAATTACAACAAGATAATCTTCTACAAATCTGTATAAATGAAACATGTATTATGTATAGTACCTTATTCAAGATGATCATCACTAAAATCGGGTTCCACCGGCTTTTGTGGGAACCACAGGCAGCAATAATTTTGTCCCATGTGAATGGTTCCTCCTTAAACTATGTAAAATATTGGCGGCAAACCTAGACGCATAAATGGCGGCTCCAAAACTTGGGGAGGCGGTTTCACCACCTTTTGCCAATGCTTCCAGCAGTCATTTTTCTTCCTCCCGCAACGCCACCTCTTGCTTCCTTCTACAGTGTCTACGCCATGCCACCTGTATAAAACAAGCTCCCCATGTCTTCCATTGTTGTGAGTAGTACCTGTATATATTATATTCATATCAAGGTTTATTAATAAATACGATGGAATATTCTATAGCATTATAAACAGTAAAACATATAATAGTTGAATTTTCTTTTAAATAATTACAGCTTATTTAATAACACAATTGTGAAACTTGGTTAGTATTTAGTGACATTTTCCCTTAAAATAGATTACTCCAACACGTAACACGTTAAAAATGACCTTATTCACAAAAAAAGAAAGTAGGTTGCTACTATTTATCAACATTTTTTATATAGCAAGAAAATAGGTTGGTTGTTATTACCTGAAAGTAGAAGCGCCTGCTATGCATACGCCTAAATTGTGAAGCAACAAATCTGAGATGTTCAGCCTTCAAAGCAAAAGCTTCAACATCTGTAAGCGGTTTAACAGTTCTTGTTGAAATGGGAAGAGTTGAAGACAAATTTGGATCCAAAGCCCACGTCAGCAACTCCCCATGCATCACAAACAACATCTCATCCACTGGATCTCCCTCACGAACTATGCAACTGTTTTCTATGTATAGAACCGGTTTTAAACAGTCACACATTACATCCAACAGTCTTTCGTCCATTATTTCAAACATTGGCACCTGCGTACTGTTATGAACTCACTCACAATATCAAGAAATTGATTGGCAGTCAAATGATTGTATTAAACTATTCACTTCATAACAAGAACAAGAACAATAGAAATGATAGAAATAGCTATTCGAGATGCTAAGGTCTCCTAGATAGAAGAAACTTCTAATTCTTTCTGCTTCTTCCCCAAAAGGATATACCCTGCCGACTATATAGACTGCCAAGACAGAGAATGATTCTAATTCCCAAATTGCCCCTGCTGTCCCACTACTCTTGCAGTGCTATCGAGAGTATCTGTGGTCCCCTCCATAATTGGAATCTATTTTGTCCTCTTTCTCTGATAGGTGAATTGCACTGGTGGGTGCACCACATTACTCCTTCCCTAAAGGTTGACCTTGTCCTCAAGGTCAAAGTCTGGGAATGTTTGTTGGATATTGGTGAAGTCTTCCTATGTGGACTCGAAATCTGGTATGTCCTTCCACTTGATCAAAACCTCCATTCTTTGTCCTTTCTTCTCCATTTGGCTCCTCACCCCCAAAACAGATTCTGGTTTCCATTGTAAAACCATGTCCTCCGACAAGTGGGCTGGTAGCGTGGGCCTTGCTACCTGATCCCCAATGGTTTTTTTTAATTGCGAAACGTGGAATACGGGGTGAATCTTGGCCGTCTCAGGCAGTTGGAGCTTGTAGGCCATTGATCCCACCTTCTTGATAATCATGAAAGGCCCATAGTAATGAGCAGCCAACTTTTGGAATGGTCCGTGTCTCACAGATTGTTGTCTGTAAGGTTGCAGTTTTAAAAATACCCATTCCCCTTCATTGAACGAAACCTCCAAGCGGTTTTTATCCGCCTCTCTCTTCATCTTTTGTTGGGCTTGGAGCAGATGTCCCTTAAGATCATCGAGTATGGCATCTCTCTCTAGTAATTGTTCCTCCACAGTAGAAACAACTGTCTCCCCTCCTTGTAACTTAAGCACCTGAGGTGGGTCTCGACCATATAACGCCTTAAAAGGTGTGATCTTTCTGGACGTGTGATAGGCTGTGTTGTGCCAAAACTCAGCCCAAGGTAACCAATTTGATCACGTTCGAGGATTCCCTTGTATGAAGCAACGTAAGTAGAGCTCCACCAATTTGTTGGTTATCTTCGTTTGGCCATCCGTTTGGGGATGGTAGGCGGTGCTTCTGAGTAAATTAGTACCTTGCAACTTAAATAGCTAACACCAAAACGAACTCATGAAAACCTTGTCCCTGTCGGAAACTATGGTTCTTGGGAACCCATGGAGTCTTACTATTTCTTTGACAAATGTAACTGCCACCGACACTGCTGTGAAAGGGTGTTTCATTGCTATGAAATGTGAATATTTTGTGAGGCGGTCCACCACCATGAAAATGGCATTGTATCCTTTCGAGTTAGGTAGACCTTCTATGAAATCCATAGAGATGTCGTCCCACACCTGTTCTGGAATGGCTAGAGGCTGAAGGAATCCGGCTGGATGTGTGTTTAAGGATTTCTGAGTTTGACAAACTTGACATTTCTGAACGTGTTTCTGCACCGTCTTTCTCATTCCCACCCAAAACCATTCAAAGGCTAACCTTTGATAGGTTCTCAGTTCCCCAGCGTGTCCCCTGATCACCGAATCATGAAACTCTTTGAGTAAAGTAGGTATTAGCCTTGAGTTATGAGGAATTACTAACCTGCACTTATACAAGAGCCTGTCGTTCTCGACTCAGTATCCCACGTGCACCTTGTTACCCTTTGTTATGTCAGCCTTCACTTGTTGAATGAGTGAGTCGTTCTTGATTTCTTCATTCAGGTCTTCCAAGGGCAAGGACCAAGTAGACTGAAGGACTTGAAATTCAGTGCTGCCCTCGGTTTGTCGTGAAAGAGCATCCGCCACCTTATGTCACACCCCCAAACCAGAATGGCGGAAACATTTGGGGGTGGATGACTTCACGTAGTATCACAACAATTGAATATTGTAAAGAAAGTAACACAACCATCATATATATAATGAAAACGTACATTGTTGCGTTATACATATTAGCAAAAGAATATTACAATATGATGATAAATGTTCAATAATAAAACATCCTTAGTGTTCCTCTTCCAAAAGCTGGTAGTTACCCGTATTACTGATTCCCTGAGAAATACAAGTGGTTTTGAAAAAGTGTCAACAATTAAGTTGGTGAGTTCATAAGTGTTTTGCATTGAAATGTATGTCCTTTTTGATAGTAAATCGATGAACGAGGTTTTCAGAAAATCCAATATTTTCTATAAATGATTTGAAAAGTTTCCAGTGTTGGAGTGCGTTAGTGTTTTCCATACTTGAATAATAATGATAAACTTTGTGTTAACAATAAAGTGGAAAACTGAATGCTAATATGAATCTCGTAAATCAAACTTGTTTTTATACTTTTATGTGAGTTTTATAACCATACTATTGACACTGACGGCCTGTAACAACATTCTTCAGGTGTTGTAGTGTTATGACATTTGTCACCCCAGACCTGCCGGTCTAACTATAGCTAATAGTTTAGGTGCGGGGTTGTCAATCTCGTATAGATCTATACACAAGTATCATGCTCTCTCTCCAAGAGATTATGGTATATAATACAGGACTTGAAATGCATACATACGAGTACGTTGAAGTTTGAATGTCTCACATTACTTGGTATAAATAGATTTACGATAATAAAGACTTTACTTCTTTTGAAAGTATTTCGTTTGTCAAGATGTATATGTATAATGTATGAATAACTTGATAACTATATCCATTATAGTTTCTCAAAAAGTATGTTTCCATTTTGTAAGAACAACTTGGTGATATAATAGCCCTTTAAACATAAAGATATTTGTATCAAAACTCTATAAGAAAGGTATTATGTTTATAACACGATACTTTGATTTGTAATGTACTTGTATTTCCCCCCTAAAATGTGAAAAGAATTGAAAAGTAGGGGTATGAACTCACCCGTTAAGTTCGAAGAGAGAGGCTAGAGTTGAGCAGAGTTTCGACCGCGGAAAGTTGCGTCTTCGGGTTCTCGGGAATCTCTGCAGCGTAGATCTTTCGTCGGGGGCTCGAGTACGGAAACCGAGGTGAGGGAATGGTCTCTGGAGCTGGGAGAATGACTGAGGAATTGTGAAAGTGTGCCAAAACTCGAAGCTCAACCTCTCTATTTATAGGCTGGAATTGCCTCGTACGCGGGGCGTACTTCCGGAGTACGCTGGGCGTACCTCGGTTACGCGGGGCGTAATATGGCGTCATGGCTTACGACTCCTGGCTAGCTAAGCGTAGAGGGGGCGGGCCGATGGGATTCGACTCTGGGTCTAGTACGCGGGGCGTAATCCGGCCTGTCCTCTTCTAAATTCCGTAACTTTCGCGTACGAGCTCCGTTTTTCGTGTTCTTTATATCCACGTGTAGGTGAGATTATACTCTACAACTTTCATTTAGACTCCATCGGATAGTTTTGACTTTATTTTTAATGATATATCTTTAATAGGCCGGGCCTCCTAAAGTTCGTTAAAAATTCATAGGTTCTTTATTCGACGTCGGTTTTCGTTTGTCTTTTTATCGTTTTATTACTACTGTGGAGATCTTCAACTTCCGTTTAGGTGGCGATAGCTAAATAACACTCAATCTTCAATTTGAGTTTTTAGCCCTCTGCTACTGTAACGAAACTTAGGAAATTCGTAACTTCTTCATACGAAGTCCAATTTGGGCGATCTTTTTATGCACGCTCACCTTTCAACGAGATCTACGACTTTTGTTTAGATACTTAGGGCCAAAATGCATTTTATTGAGATTTTACTTTTTACGTCAATTAATGTTTTAACGGTGTGTCGTAAATATACGAGTGGTTATAATTTCTTCAATATAACCCGGTTTTAAGCGTTCTTTATGTTTTTGGGAACCTTGGCATGATATCTAATATTTGATGCATCCCAACTTAGATACTTGAACACTTTATTTTCGAGGTTAATTTCGTTGTATTTGACTTTCGAGTGTTACAATGCTTTTGGAAAATATAGGGTTGTCACATCATCCCCCTGTTAAGGGAATTTCGTCCCGAAATTTAATCTAAGATAGAGTTTACAGGTTAGGAAAAAGATGCAGGTATTTCTGTTTCATCTGATCCTCGCGTTCCCAGGTGTATTCAGGTCCTCGCTTGGCGTTCCAGCGGACCTTTACAATAGGTATGCGGCTTTGTTTAGTCCTTTTGATTTCCCGATCCATGATCTTTACTGGTTCCTCCACAAATTGGAGGTTTTCATTTATTGCAATTTCGTCTAGAGGGACGGCAAGGGTCTCATCGGATAAGCACTTCTTTAGGTTCGATACGTGAAAGGTAGGGTGTACGTTGTGGAGCTCCTGAGGTAGTCTAAGTTTGTAAGCCATTGGACCGATCCTGGCAAGGATCTCGAATGGTCCGATGTATCTAGGGTTCAGTTTCCCACGTTTTCCGAAGTGTATTAAACCTTTCCAAGGCGAGACTTTGAGTAGGACATGGTCTCCAACCTGGAATTCCAAGGGTTTTCGTCTCTTATCTGCGTAACTCTTTTGTCTATCCCTTGATGCTTTTAGATGTTCTCGGATTTGAACAATCTTCTCCGTAGTTTCCCTTATGATTTCTGGTCCAGTGAGCGTGTTGTCAGTTGCTTGTCCTTTTGCTAGTTGTGTGTCCCCCACTTCGGCCCAGCACAAAGGTGACCTGCACTTGCGGCCATAGAGGGCTTCGAACGGGGCAGCTTTGATACTGGTGTGGTAGCTATTGTTGTACGAGAACTCGACCAAGGGTAGATGTGTGTCCCATGCTTTGCCAAAATCGATCACGCAAGCTCTCAACATGTCTTCTAGGGTTTGTATGGTTCTCTCGCTCTGGCCGTCGGTTTGTGGGTGATAAGCGGTACTCATGTCTAGTCTCGTACCCAAAGCTTTTTGTAGCGACTGCCAGAACCTTGAGGTGAATCTACTATCTCGGTCCGAGATAATGGATATGGGCACACCATGCAGTCGTACAATTTCTCTGAGGTATGTCCTTGTTAACTTCTCCAATTTATCCATCTCTTTGATCGGTAGGAAATGCGCTGACTTAGTTAACCTGTCGACAATTACCCAAGTGGTGTCGAGTCCGCTTGTTGTTTTGGGTAATTTTGTTATGAAATCCATGGTTATCCGCTCCCACTTCCATTCGGGTATTTCTGGTTGTTGTAATAAACCCGAAGGCTTCTGGTATTCCACCTTGACTTTGGCACATGTCAGGCATTTGCTCACGTAGGTAGCAATTTCGGCTTTCATGTTTTGCCACCAGTACAACTTCTTGAGGTCGAGATACATCTTATCGGAGCCGGGATGTATGGAGTATCGTGTTTTATGGGCTTCGTCCATAACGATTTCTCTGAATCCACCAAACTTCGGTATCCAAATTCGATCCATGAAATAATGAACTCCGTTGCTCTTGGTCTCAAGGTTCTTATCCATTCCCTTTAGGGCTTCTCCTGTCACATTTTCGGATTTCAAGGCTTCTATTTGGGCTTCCTTGATTTGCGTGAACAGGTGTAAATGGATCGTCATGGTTAGGGACTTCACTCGGCGACCTGAGTACTCCTTCCGACTGAGTGCATCAGCCACTACATTAGCCTTTCCGGGGTGATATCGAATTTCGCATTCGTAATCACTTAGTAGTTCTACCCATCGTCTCTGTCTCATGTTGAGTTCCTTCTGGTTGAGGATATGTTGGAGGCTTTTATGATCGGTGAAGATTGTACATTTTGTGCCGTAGAGGTAGTGCCTCCATATCTTCAGAGCGAAGACGACTGCTCCTAGCTCAAGATCGTGCGTTGTGTAGTTTACTTCGTGCGTCTTTAGTTGCCTTGAGGCGTAGGTGATGACCTTCCCTCTGTAACAGCCCGGAATTCCAGGTATTGTTATATTTATGATTTTGGGTGTTTTAAGAGGGGACTCGGTGAGTTGGAGCTCAGACTCGCCGAGTAGGATCGCGGATCTGGTCGCGGGTTCGCGACTGGACTCGGCGAGTCCGGATATGGACTCGGCGAATCCGTGCTGTTTAGTGAAACCCTAACTTCCCAGGTTTGGGACATATATAAGGGGCCTTATGGCCGTCATTGTTCACCCTAGTCCTTTGAGTGAAACCCTAATTCGATTGTGAGCATCTGGAGCAAGGTAGAAGACCATTATTGATCTTGGAAGTGTTATTTTGCAAGGAGGAGGAGGCTTGGTTAAGGGAACAACAGGAGAAGCCATATTCTGAGGGTTGGGGACACAGAGCAACGTTATTCAGGTAATATTTTCAAGTTGTTCCCTTCTATGTTGATGTGTATATGGATTTAGGGTTTATTGAACCCTTTTGTGGCTAGATCGAGTGTTTCCTTAGTCCCCCAAACGATTGGAACCCTATATTGGGACCCTTGGAAGTCCAGAGTGTCCCATGCCTGAGTTTTTCGGGAATCAATGGAGGTTTTGGATTGGAATCCTTATGCCTTAGGTCAAAACGTCAATTATGAGTCATGGGGTGTATTATGAGCACCGAAATAAGGACTTTACGTGATGAACCAGTCTAGGAAGGCCAGACCTATGAATTGCCGGAGCAGATCTGACCTTAGAAAGCAGTTTGAGCGGTTGCATGGCATGAACTCACCGAGTCTGATGAACAGACTCGACGAGTAGCTTGAAGATTGCCTTAGAATGGTCCTGTCCGGGTTATGGGTTGGATCGGTGAGTCAGGGCGAGTTAGAAAGGGTTAACAGGTGGTTTGAGTCGAACTGGGACTCGCCGAGTTGTTCTTCAGACTCGGCGAGTTGAGTCGGGGTGGCCCCGCGATTCTTCCAGGAGGAACTCGTCGAGTCAGGGGAGATACTCGACGTGTAGAAAGGGAATCTTAGAGAATTGGTGGGACGTCTAGACTCGCCGAGTCGCCCTAACGCTTGCCGAGTCCGGTCAAAGTTGACCGTTGACCGTTGACCAGAGTGGACCTGTGTTGACTTCTTAGGGATAGTCAACATTAGAGATATAAAGTGTTAACTAGGGACATATAATGTTATAGGAGGATTAGAGCTCGGAGAATCGGGCACGAGGGATTCCCAGGGTTGTGAGATATCGAGACACGCGAGGTGAGTCTTCTCACTATACTTTACCTTGAGTAGGTAACCAGAGTTATATGATAGAGTATTTGTATGCTATGTATGTTATGTGTTGCACTGCATTCTTCTATGTGATTTATGCTATGCTTGTTTACAGAGTTAGAACCTGAGGGTTCACAGAGTATGGGTGCACGGACCCACAGAGTTGTAGCCTCGAGTGGCTAATATGTTTGATGTGGTATTTTGGGGAACTCACTAAGCTTTATGCTTACAGTGTTGGTGTTATTTGTTTCAGGTACTAGTGAGGATCGCGGGAAGGCGCCGGCCTGATCAGTGCACACACGTGGGATTTTATATTATGTGATCTTGGGGTTTTTTTTTATATGTTATGAAATGAATTACAAACAATGATGTTTTTATGAATATTAAATGAATTTTGCCTTTATAAAATGCGAAAAATTGTTTTTAAATTCTTGGTGTTACAATTTGGTATCAGAGCCTTGGTTTGAGGGATTCGAGTACACCTCCGGGCGTATTTGAACTCAAACTGAGGATTTGAGATGTAATTTTCAAAAGATTAAAAGATTTTTGAAAAGACGCAGAGCAAGAGATGTGTGTACGATCAGCCCGCGCCCGAACGGTGATTTCCCAAAATACCCTTACATTATGTGATGTTAATATTGATATGATGTATCTGCATGCTAGAGTAGGCTAGGCATTGCTATTAGAACTAGATTGGCCTGATTTGTGATGCCTTAGCCTAGGGAGAGGTGAGCTGCTATGAGATGCTTGAGAGTGAGTAGGTAGCAGCGAGGGACTTATGAGAGATCTATTAGAGAGTGGTCTACGCATGATAGAGTACTTGAGACCTGGAATCCGAAGAGGAGGACTTGGAGTGTATTCTGGTGCGGTGCGGACAGTAGTATTGGGCCCGTACTACTGGAAGCACCGGAGCGGGGTGCAGCCCAAGTAAGAATCTTTGGAATGCCAAGAATCAAGGAGGAAAGAGTTGACGAGTGTGAGTGTGTTCGTGGGGATTCTAAATTTATTGTATGTCGTATTTCAGCGGTAGATCATGGTGAGGACACGTTTCACGTCCGAGAGCAGTGGTACCAGTGAGGAGGATATCCGCCGGATCATCCAGGAGGAGGTAGCTGCAGCCATCAGGGCAGAGATTCCGGAGATGTTTGGGTCCATAAAGACCACGCTGATTGAGACATTCGACGAGCGTTATGCCACTCTTACTGAGGCTGCTGCTGCAGCGGTACCGCAACGGTGACTGCTGCAAGGCTGCAGGGTGGGGATGCGTTACTATTTCGGGAATTCAGCAACACAAAACCACCAGAGTTCGATGGGACCCAAGATCCGGTGGCAGCGATGAGGTGGATATCTGATATTGAGGGGTGCTTCTTCACTTGCTCGTCTCCTGAGCATTTGAAGGTCCGATTCGCGCTGAACCAGCTTCGCTTGGGAGCGAAGGACTGGTGGAAGTTTGCAACGACGCATTATACACCTGCTGAGCTTTCTGTGGTGACCTGGGAGAGGTTCACCACCATGTTTCGAGATGAGTACGTTCCCCAGGTGGAGAGGGAGCGTTTAGCACATGAGTTTCTAACCCTCAAGCAGGGTACTGAGTCTGTTACAGCAATCACGAGGATGTTCCACGAGAGGGCGATGTTCTGCCCTGAGCACGTGCCCACTGAGCAGGCACGTATGAGCCGCTACTTGAGCATCTTGAGGCGGGATATTCGGGAGTTCGCTGCGAACTCCTCGTACCGGACATTTGTCGAGCTTCAGGCAACTGCCCGGAAGAGGGAGATCGAGCTTGAGACTCAGGCCAGGGAGGAGGCGGAGTCTCAGGGGAGGGATCGGCGACCGGCACAGTCGCAGCCGGCCGCCAAGCGGGCCAAGCCTGCTGATCCCAGACCAGGGAGCCAGAAGGGCCGCACTTGCGGAAAGTGCGGCAAGGGGCATGACGGAGTTTGCCGAGCGGGGTCTTGCTACAAATGTGGCAAGGAGGGGCACATGGCCAAGGACTGCCCCAAGGGGTTTGCAGTGTGCTTTCACTGCAACCAGACTGGACACCGGAAGGCTGAGTGTCCGCAGCTGTGCGGAGCACCTCAGGGATCTGCTCCTGCCGCCATCAGAGCTACAGAGAGTCGGCCTATGAAGACCGAGGCACCGAGAGCTCGAGGGAGAGCCTTCCAGCTGACTGCGGAGGAAATCCGCGCTGCGCCCGATGTGGTGGCTGGTACGTTTCCTTTCATGTATTTATATTGATGTTGAAATATTATGCTTATATTAGGTTATGCGTAGGTACCTTCCTTGTGAATTCCGTGCCTGCTTTAGTGTTATTTGACTCGGGTGCGAGTCGGTCTTTTGTATCTTTGGTCTTTAGTCAGCATATCAGTGTTAGTCGTGAGGCATTGAGTCGGCCTCTAAGAGTTTCCATAGCTGATGATAGAGTGATTTGTGCCACGGGGGTCTTCCGGGGATGTGTGTTAGAGATTTTCGGGGTTGAGTTTCCGATTGACCTGATTCCTATCGCGATGGGTGATGTCTGTGTCATTGTGGGCATGGACTGGTTGAGCCGATTCGGCGCAGTCATCGACTGCAAGCGTCAGCTGGTGACTATACGAGACCCTAGTGGGGGAGTTCTTTCGGTATACGGCGAGGGTACGCGTTCGGGATCAGCCTTTTGTTCGGCCGCTAGAGCGAGGCAGTGTCTACAGCAGGGCTGTAAGGGTTTTGTGGCGTATGTGATGGATACGCGAGCGACTTCTGAGAGACCGAGTTCAGTTGGGGAGGTTCCGGTGGTGCGTGAGTTTCCAGATGTCTTTCCCGAGGAGCTGCCGGGAGTACCTCCTGTGAGACAAGTGGAGTTTGGTATTGATTTGATTCCGGGGGCCACGCCTATCGCTAAGGTGCCTTATCGTCTTGCACCTCCAGAGATGCAAGAGTTATCCTCGCAGCTTCAGGAGTTGCTGGGGAAGGGATTCATTCGGCCGAGCAGCTCGCCGTGGGGAGCACCTATTCTGTTCGTCAAGAAGAAAGATGGTTCACACCGGATGTGCATTGATTACCGAGAGTTGAAAAAGTTGACGGTCAAGAACCGTTACCCATTACCGAGGATCGACGATTTATTTGATCAGTTGCAGGGAGCATCTTGGTTTTCCAAGATCGACTTGAGGTCGGGATATCATCAAGTGAAAGTGCGGGATGAGGACGTACAGAAGACAGCATTCAGAACGCGATATGGGCATTATGAGTTTGTGGTGATGCCTTTTGGGCTCACCAACGCCCCGGCTGTATTCATGGATCTCATGAACAGGGTATGTAGACCGATGTTGGATCGGTCAGTGATTGTATTTATCGATGATATTTTGGTGTATTCGAGATCTAGAGAGCAACATGAGGAGCATTTGAGGGAGGTCCTTAGGGTTTTGAGATCGGAGAAGCTTTATGCAAAGTTCTCCAAGTGTGACTTCTGGTTGCGGGAGGTCCAATTCCTAGGACATCTTGTTAATCAGGAAGGGATATTGGTCGATCCGGCCAAGGTTGAGGCGGTGATGAGTTGGGAGGTGCCGAAGTCACCCTCTGAGATCAGGAGTTTCCTTGGGTTGGCAGGGTATTATCGGAGATTTATTAAGGACTTCTCCAGAATTGCAGTGCCACTCACTAGATTGACCCGAAAGGGGGTTGCATTCTCATGGGGACCCGAGCAGCAGACCTCTTTTGAGACACTTCGCCAGAGATTGTGCGAAGCCCTGGTGTTAGCTCTCCCGGAAGGGATGGAGGATTTTGTATTTTATTGTGATGCATCTATTTCGGGGTTGGGTGCAGTTCTGATGCAAAGAGGGCATGTAATAGCATATGCATCGAGGCAGCTGAAGCCTCACGAGGCGAGATATCCCACGCATGATCTAGAGCTGGGGGCGGTAGTGTTCGCCCTCAAGATTTGGCGTCATTACTTGTATGGGGTTCGTTGCACGATATACACGGACCATAAGAGTTTGAAGTACTTGATGGACCAGCCCAACCTAAACATGCGTCAGAGGAGGTGGTTGGATGTGGTCAAAGATTATGATTGCGAGATCCTATACCACCCGGGCAAAGCTAATGTGGTAGCAGATGCGTTGAGCCGTAAGGGGGAGAGCACTCCATTACGAAATGTATGTTTGAGGTTGACCGTGATAGCTCCAGTACTGGATGCCATTCGTGGGGCACAATCGGAGGCTATGCAACCGGAGATGCAGAAGAGATAACGGGTTGTTGGTTTGGTTTCAGAGTTCGTTACGGATGTTCGAGGGTTGATGACCTTCCAGGGTCGGATTTGGGTACCGTTTGTGGGTGGTACGCGTACTACTTTGATGGAGGAGGCACATCGATCGAAATTCTCGATCCATCCCGGGGCTACAAAGATGTATTTGGATTTGAGGAGAGAATATTGGTGGCCTTGCATGAAGAGGGACGTCGCGTGGTTTTGTCGAGAGGTGCTTGACCTGCCGTAGGGTTAAGGCCGAGCACCAGAGACCGCATGGCAAGTTGCAGCCATTGGAAGTTCCCGAGTGGAAGTGGGAACAGATCACTATGGATTTCATCACCAAATTGCCAAGGACTGCCAGAGGGGTTGATGCAATTTGGGTGATTGTAGACAGATTGACGAAGAGCGCTCACTTCCTTGCCATTAGTGAGAGTTCTTCAGCAGAGAAATTGGCGGAGGTGTATGTGAGAGAAGTAGTATCTCGGCATGGGGTGCCGATCTCGATTGTTTCAGATCGTGATGTGCGTTTCACTTCCAGATTCTGGAAGAAATTTCATGAGGAGTTGGGTACTAGATTGCATTTTAGTACCGCATATCATCCCCAGACAGACGGTCAGAGTGAGCGGACGATTCAGACGCTCGAAGACATGCTTCGGGCGTGTGTGTTGGATTTTGGGGGTAGCTGGGATGCGTATTTGCCCTTGGCGGAGTTTTCCTACAACAACAGCCATCATTCGAGCATCGGTATGCCGCCCTTTGAGCTGTTGTATGGTAGGAGATGTCGGACCCCCATTTGTTGGGGAGAGGTGGGAAAGAGAGTGATGGGCAGTACAGAGATCGTGCTTCAGACGACAGAGCAGATTCAGCAGGTTAGACAGAGGTTATTGACCGCCTAGAGCCGACAGAAAAGTTATGCAGACAGACGCCGGTCCGAGCTTGAGTTTCAGGTCGGCGACTTCGTACTCTTGAAGGTCTCTCCTTGGAAAGGAGTGATTCGATTCAGGAAGAGGGGCAAGTTGGGGCCCCGGTATATTGGGACTTTTCGTGTGATTGCAAGGGTAGGACGGGTGGCCTACCGTTTGGAGTTACCAACGGAGTTGAGACAGATCCACGACACTTTTCATGTGTCGCAATTGAGAAAGTGTATAGCCGATGAGTCGGCAGTAGTTCCATTAGAGGACATTCAGGTGGATGCGAGCCTGAATTATGCCGAGAGACCAGTGGTCATCAGAGATCGGAAGATCAAGGTTCTGAGAAATAAGGAGATACCTCTAGTGTTAGTTCAACGGCAGCACCGGAAGGGATCGGAAATGACCTGGGAGCCGGAGCGTGAGATGCGGGAGCAGCATCCAGAGCTATTTTCAGAGTGAGACTTCGAGGGCGAAGTCTAGTCCTAGTGGGGGAGAGTTGTAACAGCCCGGAATTCCAGGTATTGTTATATTTATGATTTTGGGTGTTTTAAGAGGGGACTCGACGAGTTGGAGCTCAGACTCGCCGAGTAGGATCGCGGATCTGGTCGCGGGTTCGCGACTGGACTCGGCGAGTCCGGATATGGACTCGGTGAGTCCGCGCTGTTTAGTGAAACCCTAACTTCCCAGGTTTGGGACATATATAAGGGGCCTTATGGCCGTCATTGTTCACCCTAGTCCTTTGAGTGAAACCCTAATTCGATTGTGAGCATCTGGAGCAAGGTAGAAGACCATTATTGATCTTGGAAGTGTTATTTTGCAAGGAGGAGGAGGCTTGGTTAAGGGAACAACAGGAGAAGCCATATTCTGAGGGTTGGGGACACAGAGCAACGTTATTCAGGTAATATTTTCAAGTTGTTCCCTTCTATGTTGATGTGTATATGGATTTAGGGTTTATTGAACCCTTTTGTGGCTAGATCGAGTGTTTCCTTAGTCCCCCAAACGATTGGAACCCTATATTGGGACCCTTGGAAGTCCAGAGTGTCCCATGCCTGAGTTTTTCGGGAATCAATGGAGGTTTTGGATTGGAATCCTTATGCCTTAGGTCAAAACGTCAATTATGAGTCATGGGGTGTATTATGAGCACCGAAATAAGGACTTTATGTGATGAACCAGTCTAGGAAGGCCAGACCTATGAATTGCCGGAGCAGATCTGACCTTAGAAAGCAGTTTGAGCAGTTGCATGGCATGGACTCGCCGAGTCTGATGAACAGACTCGGCGAGTAGCTTGAAGATTGCCTTAGAATGGTCCTGTCCGGGTTATGGGTTGGATCGGTGAGTCAGGGCGAGTTAGAGAGGGTTAACAGGTGGTCTGAGTCGAACTGGGACTCGCCGAGTTGTTCTTCAGACTCGGCGAGTTGAGTCGGGGTGGCCCCGCGATTCTTCCAGGAGGAACTCGTCGAGTCAGGGGAGATACTCGACGTGTAGAAAGGGAATCTTAGAGAATTGGTGAGGACGTCTAGACTCGCCGAGTCGCCCTGGCGCTCGCCGAGTCTGGTCAAAGTTGACCGTTGACCAGAGTGGACCTGTGTTGACTTCTTAGGGATAGTCAAAATTAGAGATATAAAGTGTTAACTAGGGACATATAATGTTATAGGAGGATTAGAGCTCGGAGAATCGGGCACGAGGGATTCCCAGGGTTGTGAGATATCGAGACACGCGAGGTGAGTCTTCTCACTATACTTTACCTTGAGTAGGTAACCAGAGTTATATGATAGAGTATTTGTATGCTATGTATGTTATGTGTTGCACTACATTCTTCTATGTGATTTATGCTATGCTTGTTTACAGAGTTAGAACCTGAGGGTTCACAGAGTATGGGTGCACGGACCTACAGAGTTGTAGCCTCGAGTGGCTAATATGTTTGATGTGGTATTTTGGGGAACTCACTAAGCTTTATGCTTACAGTGTTGGTGTTATTTGTTTCAGGTACTAGTGAGGATCGCGGGAAGGCGCCGGCCTGATCAGTGCACACACGCGGGATTTTATATTATCTGATCTTGGGGTTTTTTTTATATGTTATGAAATGAATTACAAACAATGATGTTTTTATGAATATTAAATGAATTTTGCCTTTATAAAATGAGAAACATTGTTTTAAATTCTTGGTGTTACACCCTCTTTGCATTAAGACACACCCAAGTCCTTGGTTTGATGCTTCACAATAGACCACGAAGTCCTCTGTTCCCTCTGGCAAGGTTAGGATGGGCGCACTACATAAGGCTCGCTTTAGTGTCTGAAATGCGCTGTCTTGTTTTTCTCCCCAGTCGAAGGTCACATTTTTCTGGGTTAGGGTGGTAAGTGGCTTGGCAATCTTTGAAAAGTTCGGTATGAATCTTCGATAATACCCGGCGAGTCCTAAAAATTGCCGAATTTCTGTAGGGGTCCTTGGAGTAGTCCAACTATCTATTGCCTTTATCTTGGAAGGTTCCACGTGTATTCCTTCTTTGCTTACAACATGTCCTAGGAAATCCACTTCCTGAATCCAAAATTCGCACTTGGAAAATTTTGCATAAAGTTTCTCTGCCCTTAATGTTTCCAGTACTTTGCGGAGATGTTGGCTGTGTTCTTCCTGGCTTCTTGAATAGATGAGTATATCATCTATGAACACAATCACGAATTTATCCAGGAAGGGTCGACATACTCGGTTCATCAAGTTCATGAACACTGCTGGAGCATTTGTTAATCCGAAGGGCATTACCATAAATTCATAGTGACCATAACGTGTTCGGAAAGCCGTTTTGGGGATGTCTCCTTCCAGTACTCACAGTTGGTGATAACCAGATCTTAGATCGATCTTTGAGAAGTAGTTTGCTCCCTGTAGTTGGTCGAATAGATCGTCTATACGCGGTAAGGGATATCGGTTCTTGATCGTGAGTTTGTTTAGTTCCCGATAATCGATGCACATGCGAAAGGCTCCATCCTTCTTTTTCACGAATAGGACTGGTGCTCCCCATGGTGAGAAGCTCGGTCTGATGAATCCCTTGCTCAACAGCTCGTTTAATTGGCTGGACAGTTCCTGCATCTCGGATGGGGCTAAACGGTAAGGCGACTTTGCTACTGGGGTAGCTCCGGGGATTAAGTCGATTCTGAACTCAACTTGGCGCTCTGGTGGAATTCCTGGAAGATCTTCTGGGAAGATGTCTGGGAAATTACAGACTTCCGGAATGTCTTTAATGTTCTTTGGTTCTTGTTTTTGGTCTACTACGTGGGCTAGAAAGGCATGATATTCCTTGCGAAGATATTTTTGTGCTTTAATATAGGAAATGATTTGTAAATTTGAACTAGGTTTGTCGCCATAAATGACAAGAGTTTCGCCGTTTGGCAGATTTAGGCGAACGGCCCTTTCGTGACAAAGTATATCGGCATGGTGAAGGCTCAACCAGTCCATACCGATGATGACATCGAAACTTCTTATGGAGATGGGCATAAGATCGACTCGAAACAAGTACTCGTTTAAATTTAGTCTGCATCCTACGTACAAATCGCTTGTGTTTTCTGTTTTACCATTTTCCATTTCTATAATGAATATTTTATTGAGTGGTTGGGGTTTTTGACTAAGTAGGTGTTTGGATTTATGACTCACAAAACTTCTCTCCACACCACAGTCAAAGAGTATGCATGCATAAGTGTTGTTGAGTAGGAACGTACCCGTAACCACCGTGGGGTCTGCTATTGCTTCATTCTGTCCCATTGCCAGCACTCTCCCCATACCACCATCATTTCTTTCCTTGGGTAAATTCCTCCTGAAGTGTCCAGTCTCTCCGCACCCATAACACGCCTGGCTTACTCCAGTACCAGAAACTTGAGTGATTGGTCGTGCCGGTGCTTTACAGAAACGGGCTGTGTGCCCTTTCCTGTCACAGTTCTTGCAGTGCATCTCACGACAAATACCGTGGTGATGGTAGTTGCACTTGCTGCACTTGGGCAGATTCCCTGCATATGGTTTTGTTGGCGCAGGGGTAACAGGAGTTGTGGTGGGGTAGTAGCAGCATGAACCGCAACCATTTGTTTCTTTGAAGGTTCTTGCGAAGTTTGCCCCTTCCTTTTGTTCTAGAATTTCTTCTTCTTGTTGTTGTTGGCATTGATCTCGTTGTTGCTGTTCCCTTTGGTTGGTTCAGCCATGATAGTCGCGACTCCTTGACAGACACCATGATCAACAAGAGATTGCGCTAGTTCCTTGGCGCTGGCGAAGGTCAAGGGTTTGGAAGCTAACACACTTCCTCGAAGTTGGGGTGATAGTCCCCATATGTATCTCTCGACCTTTTGGCATTCCAGGGTTAACATTCCTGGGCAAAGTGTTATTAAGTCACTGAACCTGTTGGTGTAACCTGCTATGTCCGAACCTACCATCGAAAGGTTCCACAGTTCCTATTCAAGCTTCTGAATCTCGCCTCTTGGGCAGTATTCTCGAAGGAGCATTCGTTTCAAGTTTTCCCAACCCATGGAGTTCGCCACCACTAGGGTTAGTGTTTGGACGTGGCCGTTCCACCACGTCAGGGCGCGTTCAGAGAAAGTAAAAGCGGCAAACTTTACTTTGCTTTCTTCAGGGCATGCGCCGATTTCGAATTCCGCTTCCGTTCTCTCTATCCATTGAGATAGAGCCAATATTCCCCAGTCCTGTAAAAGGGAATAGGTTTTCCGTTGGTGAAGTCTTTGTAAGTGCATACCCCTGAACGACCTTGACTTTGGCCATTTGTAAAGCTGTTTGTTCCTCCCCCTGATCCGTTGTTGCTCATTTGAGCCATTGCTGCGGTTACAGCAGTCTGGAACATAACGGCATCCATAGTTTGAGGAGGTGGTGGAGGTGGTGTTGAAGTTGAGTTTCTGCGTGTTGATCTACGAGGAGGCATGTTCTGGTAGAGAAAGATAAGAATGAATACTATAAGTTTCTAATGTTTGGACAATAGTGTGTTAGTTGTAATTTGTAATTTGTTTTGACTTTAGTTTATGGTTTCAAGGCTGGCATAAATTTTTATTTATTTATTTATTTATTTTTGTTAACTCATAAGTTTCCGAGAGGTATTATAAAGAAGTACTTCATGTATATATATTGGTCACACCCGTGGTGTGTTACATGTCTTGCTTGGAAAATTTGACCTACCTAGAGGTCTCCGACTATGGTTACAAAAGGAAATAAGCGAAAAGAAAAACTTTTATCCAAATCCTATTTTATAACAAAATTGTTGGGGCTCGAACAAGCTCTACTTGCGGCGTTTGGAGCTAGATTCGGCATCCGACCGTTTGACTCCCATCAGTCGCCTCTCGAGATCTGCTTGTTGTTCCTTCATCTCTCTTATTTCTGCCAGAGCCGTTATCATTTGGTTCTGAAGTGTCCCCGTGTAGATTTGGGTATTCTCATGTAGTCCTTCCAAACGTCGGATGTCAGCGGCGTTACCTTGGGTAGCAGCATTGACCTCGCGAACTCTGGCTGCTTGCCTGTCCGTCTCGTAGTTCTGGGTAGCTATAGCGTTCACAATAACAGGAAGTGCTCGATCAGTTGAGCTTCCCCCACTGACATTGTAAAAATCTCGGCACATGCCGAAGGGAGGGCGTACACCTTGCTGGCGGCTCCAGTAGTAGAGGTGACTTCCCCACATGCCGTTATGTTCCAGACTGCTGTAACCGCAGCAATGGCTCAAATGAGCAACAACGGATCAGGGGGAGGAACAAACAGCTTTACAAATGGCCAAAGTCAAGGTCGTTCAGGGGTATGCACTTACAAAGACTTCACCAACGGATAAAAGAAAAACTTTTATCCCGGTTGATATGGTCTGATTTCGGGAGGATGAGGGATGGGAGGGTCGATTACCTCCGGCTCGGAGTCCGTTCCACTAGAAATTTCCTCGACCTCTTCGTCGACTTCGAATTCCTCTCCGACTTTGACTTCGAATTCTTCTTCGATAACCCCTTCGGGTTCCTCTTCTTTGATTTCCTCTGGGTCTTCTTCTATCCAAATGCCGTTGCCTTGGTTTGGGTAGTAGGGATCTCCTGGTAAATGGAATCCGGCCAGTTGTCTGTACTAGGATAGAGGTATGAGAATTTTATAAGAAAAGAAATTTCTATTTAACAACTTACTATTTTTAACTATATTTTTACGGAGCACAAATATTTTATTGTATAACTATTTTTAACAATACTCCTATAGTATTTCAAATTGGCGACTAATTTGTATTTGGTAAGTTTTTGGCTTGTTGTCCACTACGACCATTCCTCGACGTACGTTGGTCAAATCTAGGATAAATATAGTTGATCAGGCTATATTTATTCTCGACCTGATTACATACCTCGGGGCTCAATCGTAGTGTCGTAACTTGCCTTAATACTTTTTAGTAAAACTTGTTGTGATACGAGATTTATGCATGCTTGTACAAATGTATATCTTTAAAAGAAAGTATTTTGTTCATGAAAATGTTTCGTCAGAGGGTTTTTGGTCCCCTTTGCATTTATAGTTTGTATATCGTATGTGGTTCGATATACTTAGTTCACTATAAACAATGCTCTGATACCAATCTGTCACACCCCCAAACTAGAATGGCGGAAACATTCGGGGGTGGATGACTTCACGTAGTATCACAACAATTGAATATTGTAAAGAAAGTAACACAACCATCATATATATAATGAGAACGTACATTGTTGCGTTATACATATTAGCAAAAGAATATTACAATATGATGATAAATGTTCAATAATAAAACATCCTTAGTGTTCCTCCTCCAAAAGCTGGTAGTTACCTGTATTACTGATTCCCTGAGAAATACAAGTGGTTTTGAAAAAGTGTCAACAATTAAGTTGGTGAGTTCATAAGTGTTTTGCATTGAAATGTATGTCCTTTTTGATAGTAAATCGATGAACGAGGTTTTCAGAAAATCCAATATTTTCTATAAATGATTTGAAAAGTTTCTAGTGTTGGAGTGCGTTAGTGTTTTCCATACTTGAATAATAATGATAAACTTTGTGTTAACAATAAAGTGGAAAACTAAATGCATATATGAATCTCGTAAATCAAACTTGTTTTTATACTTTTATGTGAGTTTTATAACCATACTATTGACACTGACGGCCTGTAACAACATTCTTCAGGTGTTGTAGTGTTATGACATTTGTCACCCCAGACCTGCCGGTCTAACTATAGTTAATAGTTTAGGTGCGGGGTTGTCAATCCCGTATAGATCTATACACAAGTATCACGCTCTCTCTCCAAGAGATTATGGTATATAATATAGGACTTGAAATGAATACATACGAGTACGTTGAAGTTTGAATGTCTCACATTACTTGGTATAAACAGATTTACGATAATAAAGACTTTACTTCTTTTGAAAGTATTTCGTTTGTCAAGATGTATATGTATAATGTATGAATAACTTGATAACTATATCCATTATAGTTTCTCAAAAAGTATGTTTCCATTTTGTAAGAACAACTTGGTGATATAATAGCCCTTTAAACATAAAGATATTTGTATCAAAACTCTATAAGAAAGGTATTATGTTTATAAAACGATACTTTGATTTGTAATGTACTTGTATTTCCCACCTAAAACGTGAAAAGAATTGAAAAGTAGGGGTATGAACTCACCCGTTAAGTTCGAAGAGAGAGGCTAGAGTTGAGCAGAGTTTCGACCGCGGAAAGTTGCGTCTTCGGGTTCTCAGGAATCTCTGCAGCGTAGATCTTTCGTCGGGGGCTCGAGTGCGGAAACCGAGGTGAGGGAATGGTCTCTGGAGCTGGGAGAATGACTGAGGAATTGTGAAAGTGTGCCAAAACTCGAAGCTCAACCTCTCTATTTATAGGCTGGAATTGCGTCGTACGCGGGGCGTACTTCCAGAGTACGCTGGGTGTACTCGGTACGCGGGGCGTACCTCGTTTACGCGGGGCGTAATATGGCGTCATGGCTTACGACTCCTGGCTAGCTAAGCGTAGAGGGGGCGGGCCAATGGGACTCGACTCTGGGTCTAGTACGCGGGGCGTACTCCTAGAGAACGCGGGGCGTACTCCTAGAGAACGCGGGGCGTAATCCGGCCTGTCCTCTTCTAAATTCCGTAACTTTCGCGTACAAGCTCCGTTTTTCGTGTTCTTTATATCCACGTGTAGGTGAGATTATGCTCTACAACTTTCATTTAGACTCCGTCCGCTAGTTTTGACTTTATTTTTAATGATATATCTTTAATAGGCCGGGCCTCCTAAAGTTCGTTAAAAATTCATAGGTTCTTTATTCGACGTCGGTTTTCGTTTGTCTTTTTATCGTTTTATTACTACTGTGAAGATCTTCAACTTCCGTTTAGGTGGCGATAGCTAAATAACACTCAATCTTCAATTTGAGTTTTTAGCCCTCTACTACTGTTATGAAACTTAGGAAATTCGTAACTTCTTCATACGAAGTCCAATTTGGGCGATCTTTTTATGCACGCTCACCTTTCAACGAGATCTACGACTTTTGTTTAGATACTTAGGGCCAAAATGCATTTTATTGAGATTTTACTTTTTACGTCAATTAATGTTTTAACGGTGTGTCGTAAATATACGAGTGGTTATAATTTCTTCAATATAACCCGGTTTTGAGCGTTCTTTATGTTTTTGGGAACCTTGGCATGACATCTAATATTTGATGCATCCCAACTTAGATACTTGAACACTTTATTTTCGAGGTTAATTTCGTTGTATTTGACTTTTGAGTGTTACAATGCTTTTGGAAAATATAGGGTTGTCACACCTTATTAGTGGGTCCGGGCTTGTAGTGAATTTCAAAGTCGAACCCCAATAGTTTGTACATCCATTTTTGATACTCCGGCCCCACCTCTCTTTGTTCCATCAAATACTTTAGGCTACGTTGGTCTGTTCTTATGATGAAATGCCTTCCCATTAAGTAATGTCTCCATTTTCTTACATCCAAAACGATCGCCATCAATTCTTTCTCGTAGATAGACTTAAGTTGATTCCTTACCCCAAGAACTTGGCTGTAATACGCAATTGGGTGCCCTTCTTGTGTCTACACAGCCCCAAGACCCTTCCCTGAAGCATCGGTCTCCACCACGAACATCTTAGTAAAGTCTGGCATTGCCAAAATAGGGGTGTTAGTAAGAGCGGATTTCAGTTTTGTGAAGGCTTCAGTAGCCTCTTCGTTCCAACTGAAACAATCCTTCCTTAGTTGGTCTGTCAATGGAGCTGCAATCTTTGCATACCTAACTATGAACTTTCGGTAATACCCGGTCAATCCTAAAAACCCTCTTAACTCCTTAACTTTTGATAGAAGAGGCCATGCCACCACTGCCTTGATTTTCTCTTCATCGACAGCCACACCTCGTTCAGATACCACATGACCTAAGTATGCAATTTGGCATTTGCCTAACTCATATTTCCCGGGGTTCGCATACAACTCGTGCTTGTAAAGCAACTCCAAAACTATCTCCAAATGTCATATGTGTTGCTTCTCCTCTTGACTATATATCAAGATGTCATAAAAAAAAACCAACACGAATCGACGAAGGAACGGTTTAAAAACTTCGTTCATGACCGACTAAAACGTTGCCGGTGCATTAGTAAGGCCAAAGGGCATGACAGTGAACTCATAATGACCTTCGTGGGTCCTGAAAGCTGTCTTTGGGACATCTTCTTTTTTCATCCGAATTTGATGGTAAACGGACTTTAAATCCAGTTTTGAGAAAATTCGTGACCCATGCAACTCATCCAACAACTCCTCTATTACAGGAATTGGAAACCTGTCCTTAATCGTGACCTTATTAAGACTCCTATAGTCTACACAAAACCTCCAAGACTCATCTTTTTTCTTTACCAATAGGGCTGGACTGTTAAAAGGGCTTCGTGAAGGCTGAATGATCCCCGCCTTGAGCATATCGCTTAGCAACCTTTCAATTTATGTCTTTTGTGTATGAGAGTATCTGTAGGGTCTCACTGAAACGGGTTCAACTCCTTCCTTTAATGAAATAGTATGTTGTTGGGTTCGGGGTGGAGGAAGCCCCCCTTTCCAATTGAACACTTCATCAAACCTTTGGATCACCTGGGTCAGGTAAGGCGGTGAAGCCGGAAGAGTTGGTGAGGCCGATTGCCTCTCCAAGTGGTTACAATGGACAATATACCCTCCTCCAACGGATCCAATAGTTCTCACCATGGTCTTCAAAGAGATCATGGCATGTTCCAAGGACGGTTCCCCCCGTAAGGTCACCCATTGCCCATTCACCTGGAATTTCATTAGTTGAGTTTTCCAATTAGTGGTAACTGCCCCCAATTTCTCCAATCACTGGATTCCCAGAATTACATCAGAACTTCCCAGTATGAGGGGAAGGAAGTCTTCCTTGATTCCCAATCCTTGCACTTGTAATAGAATTCCTTGGCACCTTCCTCTACTGGAAACCGTCTTTCCCGTTCCCAACGACACCCCAAACCCTGCCGTGGGTGTGATTGGTATGTGCAACTTCTTTATAACTGCTAGGGACATGAAATTATGGGTGGCTCCTAGGTCAATAAAAACCACCACTTCTGTGTCTACCAAAGTGCCCCTGAGTTTAAGTGTTTTTGGGTTTGTCATCCCCAGAACAGAATTCAAACAAATTCCAGACAATATCGTGGTTGCCTGATCAGGGGTGACTAGTTCCTCTGTTTGGGGTTCTTCTTCTTCCTCCTCTTCTTCTTCTTGCATCAATAACACACTCAGCTCCTTCTTTTTACATTTATGCCCTGGATTCCATTTGTCATCACAGCGATAGCACAACCCTTTTTCCTTCTTGTGCTGTAATTTTTTATCCGTCAACCTTCTTACTTCTCCTAATACTCGATTGTTCACTGATTGGATTGTGGTATGAATTGGAGGCAACGTTGTGCCCTTGGAAGAGTAAAAGGTCGTTTTGATGGGGGTAATCAATGGCATTCCTGAGATGCTTCCGATGGTGTTTGATCGCTGGGTGACAGGGGGTTTGGGGTTTGCGTTTGAGTTGAGATTGTAGTTTTTGTTCGATCTTGATAGCCAGGGTCATTGCGTTTTCAACGGACATGGGACTCAAAATCTGGACCTCTGACCTAGTTTCATCATTCAGCCCGTTAAGAAATTGGCCCACAATGATGTCATCGGGTATGTTGCTTAGAGGGGCGAGTCATTCAATAAATGCCCGCTGGTACTCTAAAACCGACCCGGTCTGAGTTAGAGCGAGCCATTGCTGTTGTAACGTACCTGCATTCGTTGGTCGGAATTGCCTCAAGAGTAGCGATTTCATCTCCTTCCATCGTGTTATTGGTAGACGGTTGTGCTCCCACTGAAACCACAGGAGGGCGTCACCTTCGAGGGCTACTACCGCCGCCTCAAGCTTATCAGCCTCTGATAGTTTGTAAAAGTTGAAGTATCGTTCAGCCCTCAAGATCCAACCGTCTGGATTTTCACCGTCAAACAAGGGCATATCCAGTTTCCTAAATCTCCAATTGGTTCCACCGCCATAGTAGCCTCCTTGTAACCGGCCCCCGCCGTCGCTGCTTCCGCCTATGCCAAATCCACCACTCCCCGTTGGTTTTGATCCTCCACTATTATCCTTCGGGGTTTCCATCGTGGAAACCACAGGTTCATCGAAGAGTTCTTCCTCTGTTGACCTCTTCCCTTTACCGAGGGCCATCAACACCTCTTCAAACTTCTGGTCTATCTTCGTCTGTATTGAAGCGATAGAATAAGCTTGTTGTTGGATCTGGTGCCCTTGATTCTCCATTCTGTCGTTCAGGTGGCTTAACTCTGCCTCCAAGGATTCCACCCTCTTAAGCTGGTTTCCTCCCACTTCTTTTCCTCCAGCCATGCCCCCAGATGATTGCTCTGATACCAATTTGTTATGAACTCACTCTCAATATCAAGAAATTGAATGGCAATCAAATGATTGTATTAAACTATTCAGTTCATAACAAGAACAAGAACAATAGAAAGGATAGAAATAGCTATTCGAGATGCTAAGGTCTCCTAGATAGAAGAAACTTCTAATTCTTTCTGCTTCTTCCCCAAAAGGATATACCTTGCCGACTATATAGACTGCCAAGACAGAGAATGATTCTAATTCCCAAATTGCCCCTGCTGTCCCACTACTCTTGCAGTGCTATCGAGAGTATCTGTGGTCCCCTCCATAATTGGAATCTTTTTTGTCCTCTTTCTCTGATAGGTGAATTGCACTGGTGGGTGCACTACACGTACGCTGTGTATCAAAATATGTTGATTTGTTATCCAATTGAAGTTACTGAGAAGACCTTTTTTTGGTTATTTATTGATATTATTTGTTAAAAAAATGTAAGCATGTTGCTATTTTCTGTAAAGAAGATGCAAGTATGTTGCTATATTGGGTTAGATAATGCTATTATCAGTAAAAAAAAATGTAAAAATCATTCTATTATGGGTAAAATGTGTAATTATGTTGCTATTATGTGTAATAAATAGAGTACATTTTCAATATTGGTGAAAGAGTAAAGTACGTTTCTATTTTCTATAAAGAAAATGCAAGTATGTTGCTATGTTCAGTTATAAAATGTAAAGATGTTGCTGTTATGGGTAAAAAGAGTGTAATTACGATGCTCTTGTTGGTGAAAGATAAAGTACATTGTCTATATTGGTCGAAAGAGTAAAGTATGTTGCTAATTCTCAAAAATTGTCCTTGAATTTAATGCATATTGTTGAGAGTAGCAACGTACTTTTAACACTTTTTTTTACCAATATAGGTAGTGGATCTTATTTTTTACCCATAATAGTAACGTACGCACGTTCTTTTTAGTTTTTACCCATAATAGCAACATATTTATATTATTATATACTTTTACCGATACTACCAATAATAGCAAAGTATTACATTTTGCTACCGATATAGGCAATGTAGTTCATTTGTTATATAATTCTATTATCAGAAAAAAAAAAGTACGTACTATTACGCGGAAAAAATTGCAAGTACATTGCCATTATGTAAAAAAGAGAATGTAATTATGTTGCTATCATGGGTTTCATATTGCTATTAAGGGTTGATGTAACATCCCAAACTTCAAGGCCAAAAATTTCATTTTGATATAACAATGAAAACATCATCGTGTCACATCATTTCATAAAAACATAATCATATGTCTCAAAACCATATCATGAAAATAGTAGTAACGTCAGAGTACAATCCTAAGAATCTCATAATGCGGAAATCCCGTGTGTGTGATGCGCTGCTACTGTGCTAGCTCATTCCCCTTCGATAAAGAGGTACCTGAAAACTGTAAGCATGAAGCTTAGTGAGTTCCTGTTGGATTAAGTGTCTAAGCCCATAACTATTTTGGTATGTACTTGACTCGATTATGAACATGATCCTTTTGGGTTGCCTTCACCATAACAACTGAGAGGATGAATTATGGAGAAAGAGGATAATTATTGTAACATTCCAACAATCAAGACTGAAAATTTCGTTTTTGATTTAATAATAAAACCACAAATGCCAACCATTCATACAAAACATATCACATCAGAGTATCATGTATAAAACACTATTTTCTTTTATCAGAGTAAAACACCCCAGGCTGAATAAATAATAGTGTATGCCATGCGATCACCTCGAGCTCTTCCCTCCGCTACCAGAAATTCTTGTAACCAAAATTGAAAACCGTAAGCACGAAGCTTAGTGAGTTCCCCAACCTACCACATAGCATGCATAAACACATAATGCAAGCACTGGGCCACGCCCGCCACTTTGGGCCCCGCCCACTACATCGGGCCCTGCCTGCTACAATGGGCCCTGCCCGACCCCAGGCCCCGCCTAGCTTCGAGCCCCGCTCGGTATACATATTTGTTTCTCTTAGGCCCCGCCTGTCTCTGGGCCTCGCCCGCCAAACACATAAAAACATATAACGTAACACATAACAAGTAGCTAACATACTCTATTATACTCCTGATCTAATGCCTCGCCTATCTTGGGCCCCGTCCCTGTCCTGCTACTGGTGAGTCATGAAACCCCGTCCATGCTCCTGCTTTTGGTGAGATACGGGCCCCTGCCCACACTCACTCTTCTCCTACCCGGGCCTCGCCCCTACTATGCTACTAATGAGTTACGGAACCCCGTCCATACTCTGCTAATGATGAGATACGGGTCCTCGCCCATACTCATCTCCCTACCAGACACATACAAGTATCACACAAACAACAAGTATAATCTAACATGCAAACATTCTACGGGCACCCGCTCGACGTCGGACCTTGGTCCGGATTCACATACATATAACCCTGCCTCGGGCACCCGCCCTGCATCGGATCTTAGTCCGAAATAACATACTAGCATACATTGCCTAGGGTTAACCCCCAGGTCCTTCCTACTCATAAACTATATGGGTCGGCATTGTGGCCTTAGACCTATTCACACAATGAGGAGACTCCCCTTGTACTGCTGAACCCTTGCTGATATCCCTCTGGCTTGTAACATCCCAACTTTCGAGTCCAAAATTTCTTTTAAAAACATTACTAATTCATAGCGTCGAGTCATTCAAACATACATAAAGGGTTTATATGACAAATCATAGTTTCATTTCCAAAACACTTGTTTAATTATCAGAGTAAACATCCCAGGCTAACTTGCCATGGTGTGTGCACTGCAACCCTCCCGAGCTCCTCTTCTGAAAACTGAATACCTGAAACCAAAACTGAAAACCGTAAGCACGAAGCTTAGTGATTTCCCAACCTACCGCATACCATATATATCTACTGATCCATACATGCCATACATAATACTGAGCACATAACCACATATTGGGCTCCCGCCCGCTGCATTGGGCCGCACCCGCTATCGGACCCCGTCCGCTACCAGGCCCCGCCTAGCTTCGAGCCCCGCTCGGCGTATATATATGTTTTCCTTAGGCCCCGCCTGTCTCCAGGTACCGCCCGCTAACATATACTAGCATACAATCATATCACAACACACAACTAACATGCTCTATTGGATTAATGTACTAAGGCCTCGCCTATCTTGGGCCTCGCCCCCTGTCCTACTACTGATGAATCATGGAACCCCGTCCACGCTCCTACTGACAGTGAGATACGGGCGCGACCCACACTCACTCTTCTCCTTACTTGGGCCTCGCCCCTGCTCTACTGCTAATGAGGTATGATACACCGTCCACACTCTGCTATTGGTGAGATACATGACATCGCCCACACTCACCTCCCTACCAGGCATATACATGTATCACACAGACAACAAGTATAACTATCATACAAACCATTCCTTGGGTACCCGCCCGCTAACATTGGACCTTAGTCCCGAATGTCATACTAGCATACTGTGCCTAGGGCTAACCCCAAGGTCTTCCTACTCATAACTACATGGGCCGACATTGTGGCCGTAGACCTATTCACACAAATGGAAACTCACTTGCACTGCTGAACTTTGCTGATAACCCTCTGGCTGTTGTCCGACAACTCTCTAAACCGCTGCTCCACTAACTCCCCGTGTAACAACCATCAAATTTACACCAAATTTAAACTTTTTCCAATCATAATTAAAAACTAGATAGCATTGTTTACAAAATGTTTTCAAATCATTTTCCATCAAAGTGTCCCAAAATCATAACATAAGGATGAGGAGCGGTAAGGTCACGCCTTCGCCTTTCCATGATCTCCTGAAGTACCTGAAACAATAAACTGAAAACTGTAAGCCTGAGGGCTTAGTGAGCTACCCCTAAAATACTAATACCACACTGACAATACCATATCAGTAATAATCAATCAATCAACATGCATACTGGGCCATCGGCCTGACTGGACCGCCATACCAGGCCTACAGTCTGTCTGAATCTAACCCGAGCCTTCGGCATGACTGGTCCGCCACGTGGGCCTACAGTCTCCCCGGACCGCTCACAGGGTATATTGGCCTTCAGCACAAAGCAGGACCGCCTCAACCCAGCCACAAGTAAATAACCATGTGCGCATACTATCATATATAGGCATATATAAATATCCAACATATCTATCACACTGATCATAAATCATAGAATTCTCCTGTAACTAGAATGCCGACCTAGCAGGTGACTACATACCCTTCCCTATGGATCATAAGAGCATAACATACGGTCTACCCTGATTCCGATCTAACAGATCATAACCACATATCGCATACCATAACAATAACAACTAAAGGGCCGGCCTTGGTGCCGTAGACCCTATCGATATAGTGAGGATAACTCACCTTGCAGACGTCGACTCGAAAGGCAACTCCAACTCTCGATCACTCGACACAGGCCCCACCACCTATAACCATAGTTCAATATACGCATGAGTCTTTAACCTTATAAGGTACTCCATAACTCAATAACCAACCCCTGATCAAGGTCAAAGTCCCCAGTCAAGGTCAACAGTCCATGTTGACCTCAACTCGCCGAGTACACCCAGCTACTCGTCGAGTCTCTTGAAGCACTATCTAACACGCCGAGTTCCCGATCAGACCTTAAGGCCACCCGTTGAGTTTCCTCCCTTCAACTCAACGAATATACTCGCGAACATATTCTTGGTTAAAACTCATCCGACTCGCTGAGTTGTTCTTCAACTCGTCGAGTCTCATGACAATATTCATCGAACTCGCCGAGTTGTTCATGCAACTCGTCGAGTTCAATGGCCATCTTCATGCGACTCGTCGATTCGACCTTGCGACTCGCCAAGTCCATTCAGTCCTCTTTCCATACTGATCCATTTTGAGCCATGCAGCAACTCCAAATCACAGATCCAAGCTTCTAGGGCATGCTTATCACGTAAAGTTGCAAACTTTACGTGCATGCATGGCTTTAAAGGCTCAAAATGGCAAATCTAAGCTATTGATGGGTCTTTATGCATAAAGGGGACCTCAATCACGACTAAAGCTGTAACTTTATGCTTCTAGCATCCAAAGAGTGTCCAAATCTGAAGTTATAACTTCAGATCTAACCCATATCTCATCATACCAACTTGATATTCCATGAAAACCCTAAAACTCACCCAATAAAGGGGATCTACAAGGAGAATGATGGTTTGGGTACCTTTTGAAGTTGATATCTGAGATGAGTGTTGATTCCCACACTCCAACTGCTTCAATCTCCTTCTCCTCCAAGTTTTCTTCCTCCAAGAACTCTCTTTCAAGCTTCAAACACACACACAAGACACACACACACACGAATAAGGCTCTCAAGGGTTCTTTGGAACTGTAAGGAGGTCCAAGGGAGGCTAAGGTCCCTTTAAATAAGGGTGCAAACCCCGGGAATTAGGGTTTCACTTTCCAGCTCCTACTCGCCGAGTACATCACTTAACTCATGATCCTTCTCACTGCTACTCGACGAGTAGGTAAACCAACTCGTCGAGTAGGCCCTAATCCAAAAACTCATATTAACAATACCTGAGGATCGAGGCGTTACAACTCTCCCCCACTTGAACTAGACTTCGCCCTCGAAGTCCGCTGAAATAAACAATGTCGGGTAATGCTCGCGCATTTCTGCCTCCGGATCCTATGTCCACTCGGATCCCTTCGGATGTTCCCACTGTACCCTTACTAAAGGTATTTCCTTGTTCCGCAGAATCTTCTTCTTCCTTTCCAAAATTGCCACAGGCCTTTCCACATAGTTCATGCGCTCATAGACCTGAATGTCATACAACGATACCACTGCCTCCTGGTCCATAATGCATTTTCGTAATTGTGAAACATGAAATGTGCTGTGGATCCGGCTAAGCTCCTCCGGAAGCTCTAGCCTATAAGTCACCCTGCCAACCCTGGCGATAATCCTGAACAACCCGATGTAACGGGGACCCAATTTTCCCCTCTTCCTGAAGCGGATCACACCCTTCCAGGTTGAGACCTTCAGAAGAACCATGTCACCCACCTGAAATTCCAGCTCAGATCGGCGTCGGTCGGCATAACTTTTCTGCCGGCTCTGAGCGGTCTGCAGTCGCTGTGGAATATGCTATATCATTTCGGTAGTTTGCAGAACTACCTCTGTCCGACCCATCACTCTGTGCCCAACCTCGCCCCAACAGACTGGGGTCCTACACTTCCGCCCATACAACAGCTCGAACGACGGGGTGCCAATACTGGAATGATAGCTGTTGTTGTAGGCGAACTCTGCAAGCGGTAGGTGGGAATCCCAACATGTAACACCCTGATCCTCAAGTATTAATAATGATATTCTAACGACCCAAATTTTTCCAAGAAATTTTTCATTTTTCTTTAATCAAACAAATCCCATAATCCATAGATTTTCAAGCCAATTGTTTTCCAATTCACAATTATTACAAATTCATTGTACTTTTGAAAACATTAGAGAGTCCCAAACACACAAAAAGAGAGGTAGAGTGCGCGCCACGTCATCACGCCTTTCCCTTACCCTTAGGCTCCGAAGTACCTGAAACAATCAACAACCTGTAAGCGAAATGCTTAGTGAGTTTCCACAGAGCATACCACACACACAACCACATATCACATATCCTGTTAGCTATAGAAGCTACACACATATCACGTAAGCCATGCATACATGAAACCTAAGAGAATGCAATAGGCTACCCCACATGGTCTTTACCTAGGACTGCCATGGGCTCCCCCACATGGCCTTACATCCAATGACATGGGCTACCCCACATGGTCTTACATCCAATGCCATGGGCTCCCCCCGGGGTCTTCATACAAAACATGCAATCACACAACAAACCACAAAATGTCAAGCACATATATCATAATCACATAATGCGTCGGCCTTCGTGCCTTAGACCCATAGGTATGGGGAGAAGACTCATCTGTCACGAATGCTGAACTGACACTTTGCGGCCAAATATAACCCACGAGCTGCTCCACTCAACTGCCTAAAAAGTGTTATACAATATCCAGTCATTTCCTCAAAGTCAATCATGGTCAACTACAACCAAGATCAAGTCAACAGTCCATGTTGACCCTAACTCGCCGAGTACAACTAGTGCCTCGCTGAGTTCCCCGGGATAACGTCTACTCACCGAGTCATCGAGGTGAATCGTCGAGTTCACACGATCTTGATTGATAAACTAAGATCATTCGTCGAGTTTCCTTGCTTGCCACTCGACACGACTACGAACATCCAATAGTTAGGGAAATCTTACTCGACTCGCCGAGTTGTTCCTTCAACTCATCGAGTTCTAGGTAATCTTCATCCGACTCGCCGAGTTGTTCATCCAACTCGTCGAGTCTAAGACAATATTCATCGGGCTCGCCGAGTCGTTCATCCAACTCGCCGAGTCCATGCCTGCCTTCATATGACTCGCTGAGTCACCCCCTGCGACTAGCCGAGTCCTATCAGATCTTAGGCCATACAAACTCTTTTGAGCCATGCAATGCTTCCAAATCACAGATCTAAGCTTCTGAGGCATGCTTTCCATGTAAAGTTGCAAACTTTACGTGAATGCAAGGCTTTAAAGCCCTAAAATAGCAAATTTAAGCTTGGAATGGAGTCATACACTAGAGGGGAGGCACAAGCTAGGCACAACTGATAACTTTATGCATCTAAAGACCAAAAGGAGTCCAGATCTAAAGTTACAACTTCAGATCTTGGCTTAAACATAAAAGCCCTTTCTAAGAATCCATGCACAAGAGGGTTTTGGGTGGATTTGAGCCAAGGAACAGCTTAATACCTTCAGAAAGTGCACCATAGAAGTAGATCTTGAATCCCCACGAGTCCTTTGCTTCTTCTAGCTTGCTTCCTCAAGTGTTTCCTTCACCAAATCCCTCCTTCAAGCTTAAAATCACCAAGAAACACACTCACACTCAAATCAGGGTTTTTGGGAGGTAAAGAGCTGTAATGGGGGGGGGGGGGGATAGGGGAGGCTAATGACCCTTTAAATAGGGTGCAAGGCCCAAAAATCTATGGTTTCATCTGCCAGCATCTACTCGTCGAGTACCATAATGGACTCGGTGAGTAGATCATTAAACTTCGTGGACAAACCCGCTACTAATCGACGCGTAGGGAGGCCAACTTGCTGAATAGGTTCTCAAAAACCAAACCAAAATATCATTATTAATACCTGAGGATCAGGGTGTTACAACTCTCCCCTACTTGAATTAGGTTTCGTACTCGAAGCATGCTGGTCTAAAAAACTCCGGATAGAAACCTCGCATTTCATCTTTCGATTCCCAGGTCCATTCGGAACCCTTTCGGTGCTGCCATTGCACCGTTACCAACTTCACTTCTTTATTTCGGAGCTTCTTCGTCTTCTTGTCTAGGATCGCAACTGGTCTCTCGACATAAGTCAGACTCCCATCCAACTGAATGTCGTCCAAGGATATGACTGAAGACTCGTCAGCAACACACTTCCGGAGCTGAGACACATGGAAGGTGTTGTGGATCCGACTAAGCTCCTCTGGGAGCTCTAAACGATATGCCACCTTGCCCACCCGGGCTATGATCCTGAACGGACCTATGAACCGGGGCCCCAATTTGACCTTCTTGCGGAACCGGATAATCCCTTTCCAGGGTGACACCTTCAGTAAGACAAAGTCTCCTTCCTGAAACTCGACGTCTGATCGCCGTCGGTCCACATAACTCTTCTGGCGACTCTGCGCGACTCGCAATCGGTCACGTACCTGCTGAATCAGTCCGGTGGTCTCAAGTACCACCTTCGTGCTCCCCAAAACTCGATGTCCAACCTCATCCCAACACAATGGGGTCCTGCACCTCTGTCCATATAGCATCTCAAATGGTGCTTGGTCGATATTGGCATGATAACTGTTATTGTACGAGAATTCTTCCAGTGGGAGGTACGTATCCCAACTCCCTCCGAAATCCAGCACACATGCCCGCAGCATATCCTCGAGTGTCTGGATCATCCTCTCACTTTGGCCGTCGGTCTGGGGGTGATATGCCGTACTAAAATGCAGCTGAGTACCCAGTTCCTCGTGGAACTTCTTCCAAAACCTGGATGTAAACCGAACATCCCTATCTGAAACCACTGATACTGGCACTCCGTACGTTGCCACCACCTTTCGGACATAAATGTCCGCCAACTTCTCTGTAGATATACTCTCGAAGATCAGAATGAAGTGAGCACTCTTCGTCAGTCTATCCATGATCACCCATATGGCATCTACTCCCCTCACTGTCCACGGTAGCTTCGTGATGAAGTCCATAGTGATCTCTTCCCACTTCCACATGGGAATGGGTAATGGCTGAACCTTACCATGAGGTTGCTGGTGCTCGGCCTTGACCTTCCTGCAGGTCAAGCATCATTCCACATATCCGACGATCTCCCGCTTCATGCAGGGCCACCAATAACTCAGCCTCATACAAATACCCCTGATTGGCGACCCCATCGCCTTGCGACTCAATGCATCGGCCACCACATTGGCCTTCCCTGGATAGTATAGGATCTCGCAGTCATAGTCCTTTAGTACATCCAACCATCTCCTCTGTCGCATATTCAGGTGCTTCTGGTCCATCAAATACTTCAGACTCTTGTGATCGGTATACACAATGAATTTCACCCCATACAAATTGTGCCTCCAAATCATGAGGGAAAACACCACTGCCCCCAACTCCAGGTCATGCGTGGGGTAATTTTCCTCGTGAGGCTTCAACTGCCTCGAGGCATATGCGATCACGTGTCCCCTCTGCATCAGTACCGCACCCAACTCAAAATCGATGCATCACAATATACCACAAAATCTTCCAATCCCTCGGGCAATACTAGGATCGAAGCCTCACATAACCTCTGCCTCAGGGTCTCAAAATCCCTCTGCTGATCCTCACCCCATTGAAAAGCCACTTTCTTCTTGGTCAAACGGGTCAATGGCACATCAGTCTTGGAGAAATCTTGGATAAATCTCCGATAATAACCCGCTAAGCCCAAGAAGCTACGAATCTCTGAGGCATTCCTCGGTACTTCCCATCGCATAACAGTCTCCACCTTCGTTGGGTCTACCGAAATACCCTCTTGATGGATGACATGACCCAAAAACTGCACTTCCCGCAACCAAAAGTCACACTTGGAGAACTTTGCATACAACTTCTCCGTCCTTAAGGTCTCAAGCACCTTTCTCAAATGCTGCTCGTGCTGTTCCCTGGTCTTGGAATAGACCAGAATATCATTAATAAAAACAATCACCGACTGGTCCAACATCGGCCTACACACCCGGTTCATGAGATCCATGAACACGGCTGGAGCATTGGTGAGCCCGAATGGCATCACCATGAACTTGTAATGCCCATAACGAGTCCTGAAAGCTGTCTTCGGTATATCCTCATCTGATGATACCCTGACCGGAGATCAATCTTAGAGAACCACGACGCTCCCTGAAGCTGATCAAGCAGGTCGTCAATCCTAGGCAAAGGATAACTGTTCTTCACCGTTAGCTTATTCAGCTCTCTGTAAGCAATGCACATCTTGTGCGACCCGTCCTTCTTTTTCACGAAAAGGATCGGAGCTCCCCACAGAGAACTACTCGGACGGATGAACACTCAGTCTAGAAGCTCTTGAAGTTGTGCCGATAATTCTTGCATCTCGGGTGGCGCTAACCGATACGGTGCCTTTGCTATCGGGGCGACACCGGGTACCAGGTCAATACGAAACTCCACCTGCCTCTCCGGAGGCACTCCAAGTAATTCTTTGGGAAAAAGTCCAGAAAATCCCGCACCACTGGTACACTATCGATATCCATCACTGCCTCTACTCGCGTATCTGAAACATAGGCCAAAAATCCCATGCAACCGTGCTGCAGAAACCTCCTCGCCCTTGCAGCTGAACAAAGGGTCGGGCCCTACATGGTCCTCTCGCCGTGGATAACCAGTTCTCCCCCCTTGGGGTTCGAACCCGGACTAGCTGCCGCTCACAATCAATCATGGCCCCATTGCCCCCCAGCCAGTCCATCCCAATAATCACTTTCAATCCTCGCAATTGTATGGGAACCAAATCAACGCGAAACCTTTCGCCATGCACATTCAGGACACAGTCCTGACATACCCTCGCAGCACTCACGGTGCGATCATCTACAATCTCCACCTCGAGCGGGGTATCCAGAATCCCCGGTGCGTCCCAGAATTTCTTGCTAAGCGCAAGAGACACAAAAGATCGGGTAGCCCCCGAATCGAATAAGACATGGGCCGTCATACCATTGACCAGAAAGGTCCCTATATAAATCATAATAAGCATACGTACAAACATTTAACATAAAAGAGAGAGGATAATGAACACATACCAGCCACGACGTCTGGCATGGCTCGAGCCTCCTCGGTAGTTAGCTGGAATGCACGGCTCTTCACCGCTGGAACTTCCGCCTTAGGGCGGCCATCAGTAATCCTCATAGTGGCGGGCACGGGCACTGCCACCGATCCTCCTCCTCCTCTTCCTTGCAACCTCGGACAATCGGCCTTTTTATGGCCTGTCTGGTTGCAGTGAAAGCATATCAAGCCCTTCTTGGGGCAATCCTTACTCAAGTGACCCTGTTGGCCACAAGTGTAGCATCCTGACATCTCGGCTGTCCTACAAGCCCTACCATGAAATCTCCCACACTTGTCACACCGGCCCCAGCCCTGTTGGCCCTTACTCAAAGAATCGGAGGTCTTAGGCTTCTTAGCCTGTGTCCCCGCTGCCTGCACCTGCTCAGTCTTCCGCTTCGTGTGAGACTCCAACTCCATCTCCCTCTCACGGGCCTTATCAACCATCTCATTCAGGGTTTTTCACCTTGTAAAGCTCACCAATTCCCGAATGTCCTCTCTCAGTATAGAGTGATATCGGGTCCTCCTCATGTCCTCATCTGTCGCGTATTGAGGGATCAAAAAAGCTCGCTCTCGAAACTTGGCGGTGATCTCCGCCACAGTCTTAGTAGTATGCTGTAAATCATGAAACTCCCTCACCATTCGTTGCACCTCAATAGGTGGTGCAAACTCCTGATCAAATCGTTGTACAAACTCGGCCCACGACGTGTCAGCTACACCGGATGCTCCCACCTGACTAGTAATCTCGCCCCACCAATCTCGAGCCCTGTCCCCCAGCATACAGGAAGCAAATCCAACCTTTGCCTCCTCCGGGCAAGAACTTGTGCGTTGAGCATTCTCAATGTCCGCCACCCAGCGTCTGCTCACGATGGGATCCCTGACCCCAGATAACTTCGGAGCTCCGCATGCCTTGAACTCCCTAAACGAGGGGGTTCGAGCTCCACCTTGGCCTGCAGAAATATCAGCCTTGAATGCTCTAAGTCTCTCCTCCATGATCTCCATCATGCCCTCCTTGACCGTCCCAAAGATGACTGGGGTAGCGTCAAGGATGCCCCTCGTAACCTCGGCCGCAATAAACTCACGCAACCTCTCGTCAATACCATCAGTAGGGCCGCCTGACCCAGCCCCGGATCCCGACCCCGATCCCGATCCTGATCCCCCTGCTCGAAACCGCGTAATCACCATGCTGAACTGCCATAACACAAACATAAACATCAGGATACCCATATCGAGATTGCATCCATACCATGCTTCTTTGGAATTCCCAGGTAGAACATGGGTTTGGGTACGGGTCCTGTGCTTCCAGTAGTATGGGCCCAATACTACCTTCCACAACTACTCGTACCTTACCCCGCTGCTTTACCTGGTACCTCCAAGTCTATCCACACAAACCATGACTCACAACTCTCGCATGAATCAAGCCCGGACACCCTTTGGTTGTCCTACTCATAACAGTCAGACCAATCACTACAAGTTGCTTTTAGGCATGCAAATTATACACAGAAAGGATCAAATAGACTTTTGAATAAAGGATTCTACCCTAAGACCGCATCCACCGAGAAATAAGGCTAAATCAATCATTTTGAGGCTATCAGCTCCTAACCATATATAATTTTATAACATACACCTAGCAATTCCATATAATCGACAAAGCTCACTATCATATAACATGGCTATTCAACTTGGGAAACTACTTACTTGGCTTGGTTGATCACGCACGTTGCACTCTCCTCTTTTTGGCTTAAAAAAAATCCTTTTTAAGTTACTTTTGAAAGCATTTTACCACTTCCTTAGTTTGAGTCCTGACACATCTGAGGATGTGTCCGAATCTCTCAAACCAAGGCTCTGATACCAACTTGTAACGACCCAAATTTTCCAAGAAATTTTTCATTTTTAGTTAATCAAACAAATCCCATAATCTATAGATTTTCAAGCCAATTGTTTTCCAATTCACAATTCTTACAAATTCATTGTACTTTTGAAAACATCAGAGAGTCCAAAACACACAAAAAGAGAGGTAGAGTGCGCGCCATGTCATCACGCCTTGTCCTTGCCCTTAGGCTCCGAAGTACATGAAACAATCAACAACCTGTAAGAGAAATGCTTAGTGAGTTTCCCCAGAGCATACCACACACACACAACCATATATCACATATCCTGTTAGCTATAGAAGCTACACACATATCACGTAATCCATACATACATGAAACCTGAGAGAATGCCATGGGCTACCCCACATGTTCTTTACCTAGGACTGCCATGGGCTCCCCTACATGGCCTTACATCCAATGCTATGGGCTACCCCACATGGTCTTCACCTAGGACTGCCATGGGCTACCCCACATAGTCTTGCATCCAATGCCACGGGCTCCCCCCGGTGTCTTCATACAAAACATGCAATCACAAAACAAAACACAAAATGTCTAGCACATATATCATAATCACATAATGGGCCGCCCTTGGTGCCTTAGACCCATAGGTATGGTGAGAAGACTCACCTGTCACAAATGCTGAACTGACACTTTGCGGCCAAATATACCCCACGAGATGCTCCACTCAACTGCCTAAAAAGTGTCATATAATATCCAGTCATTTCCCCAAAGTCAATCCTGGTCAACTACAGCCAAGATCAAGTCAACATTCCATGTTGACCCTAACTCGCCGAGTACAACTGGTGCCTCGCCGAGTTCCCCGGGATAACATCTACTCACCGAGTCATCGAGGTGAATCGTCGAGTTCACACGAACTTGATTGATAAACTAAGATCATTCGTCGAGTTTCCTTGCTTGCCACTCGACACGACTACGAACATCCAATAGTTGGGGAAATCTTACTCGACTCGCCGAGTTGTTCCTTCAACTGGTCGAGTTCTAGTTAATCTTCATCCGACTCACTGAGTTGTTCATCCAACTCGTCAATTCTAAGACAATATTCATCGGGCTCGCCGAGTCGTTCATCCAACTCGCCGAGTCCATGCCTGCCTTCATATGACTCGCTGAGTCACCCCCTGCGACTCGCCAAGTCCTATCAGATCTTAGGCCATACAGATGTTGGGTTTTGAGCATTCTAACACTCCTAAGTGTACATGCAACCCTAAATACCTTGGATCTATGTTTTCTCTATTATACATGCAAATAAGAACTTCCAAGGTATTATCCTAATCTAGCATACAAAACAATAACTATAGCAGGATAGAATACATACCTCTTTGGTGTAGAAAGTCTTCATGAAGCTTGAGTGCCAAGTGCCCTAAGTGTGACACCTCAAATGGTTCACACAACACCAAATACACATGGATTAACTTGAGAGAATTCTACACTTCATGAAAATCGGCTAGCCCTTTCTTACTCTCTCTAGTGGCCGATTTTTCCCAAGAATGTGATCTTTATATAGTGTTACAATTAGGGTAAACTCTTAATTGTCATGGCTTTCCATTTCCTTGGATCCATGGGTTCAAATACACCATGGAGCATCCATGAACCATCCTATGGGTTTTAGCCCAACTTGATTATCCATGGAGCATTAGCCCACTATACAAGTATGGATGATTTACACAATCAACCCATATATTTAATTAGTCTTCTTTTGATCACTTAATTAATCCTAGATTAATTCTTGATCAATACTAATTAAATAATCTCATTATTCTTATTATTAATATACTAGAACTTATAATATATTAATAACCATAAGTGTCTTATTTCTCTCATTTAGTCTATCCAAGTGCATGATGCCATGCAACCCAAATGGACCATGCCGGGTCGGGTCAAGTCTTACCAATTATAGTTATGGACTTAGACATTAATCCAACAGTCTCCCACTTGGATAAGTCTAAAACTATTATTGCGTATGACTTCAGGAACCAACTGGCAATCGTAGCTCTCAAAAGCTTCTGTCGAACTCTGACCTTGTCGATGAACTCTGACCTTTGTTAGTGACTTGTCCATTAGATAAGGGATCATATATTCCTCCATTCTAGATATCATATGGACTGAGACATGGATTATAATCATTCTCTCTGTCCATTTGTTGTTTCCCGATTTCCGATTTATGACGACTGACTAATTGAACAAATCAAATCAGTCGTGGCCCGGCCGAGCACTTCCATTTGTCATCATCAAATCATCGAGGGGCCCACAGATATCGCTTTTATCCCGAAGGTAAAAGGAACGGATAAACTTCGACTCATATGGCTTGTTCTACTACTTGTTGAATCATACACAAAGGCACGTTTTATAGCACCAAGTTACCAAATGCGTTTTCGTGCAATCAATGTACTATCAACTCATAGTAACAACACATATCTCTAGGTTTGAAGAATATAAGATATTATCGTCTCATGATCACTCGTGATAAAATCCATGAAGTGATTCCAATGAGCGCGGGTTGAATCCAATACTCAGAACTTATGAGCACTCATGAGTGTTGTAGCCCTTTGTCCAACACCTTAGACCTCTACAAGCCAACCCATGACAGTCTTAATTCATATCTACTTCCAACATATGACCGACTGTGGATGGTTTGAATAACTTAGTCATTCCGGAAGAATAACCCAGTTTATTCGGGAAGTCAAAACATGCAAAATGACACACAATAATAATTGAATCCAATATGGTATCAACCCTTTGAACATAAATAAAACACCTTTTATTTATCACCATATGATTACACATTATTCATTGTATACTGTTTCAGCTATAAACTTTATTCTTGAATTTAAAACAGTAGTTGTCCCATGCTCCAAGCATGTACACTATGTTTTCTTAAACACTAGTCATGCCATACACCAAGTATGCATACTATGTTTGTCTATGATCTTTACTTTGTGAACTAGATCAATTGAACATAACTTCAATGATTCTCTTTTCACACTCCCAAATCCTTACTGCAAATGCAAGAATTCCAAATTCATGCCATTTACTAAAATCTGTTAGATTCTAAACTTATATGCATTGATCCTCTTGTAACGATTATGCACAAACTCACAAAGACTTGGCAACAATCATTACAGAGTATTCCAAAGGAGATCAACTCCTTGGAAACATCCTTCTTGCATTAAGTTTCCTTAATCTTATACAGATTGAAATCTCTAACTTTGAAACATTTCCAGATTCCATTTTGACTATCACTTCTGAACAAGAGTTGCCTCCTTACAGATTATGTCAATATGGTCCTTCCCGAATTATCACTATACTTCCAACTGTCCTTGAGCAACCAATCTTTGGTAAACCTTAGATTGTTCTCGACAATTGTTTAATCCTTTTAGTCATATCCAGTTCTAAACCCTTTCCCTTCTTAATGCCCCAGGCATTTGGAAAATTTTAGAAAGGATGAATATAGCACATGTAATTGATCCTATATCCGAAGCATATGGAACACGATTCATGATGTCTCACATAAAGACTAAACCAGTCTTTTGCTATAACATTTCCATTTCTATTTGCCAAGTTCTTATAATTCAGATTATGAAAAGGGATGCCGTAATCATAATCGAATTTTAGAACGCAAATAATGGACCCGTATACAGAATTTCCTTATGTTGATCCTTTCCAACATGAAATTCATATATATCCTTGACTAAATGATTAAAACCTCACGATCTAAGCTTATAGATTTGAGATGAAGTATAATTTCCTCTCCCTCAATTATAGCAAAACAACTTTTTCAACCCCAGCAACCTCACGAATTGAAACTTTTTGTTTTCTATAATTAACATTGCTAACTTGCAATACTTATCATAATTATCATGCTCCCACTAACATGATGATTATTAGCATAACACTTATGCTCCCACTAGCTTTGACATGTACTCAGAAAGCTCGACTTCTAGAAATCAATACTTTATTGACTTTCTTACCAAAGTTCAGATTTCTGATACAAGATTGTTTTGATAAAACTTTATCAAAATCATACACTTTCCCTTAAATAGCACACTTGTGTATCTAAACAATTATGAAGAGGTATGCCGTAATCATAATGGTTAGACCTTTTTGCCACTTCTCACAAGTCCAGGTTAGTGTGCCGGTAAACCACACACGCTCCACTAACGACTTTGAGAATGCAAATATCACAATTGCTATCTAGCTAAAATCTACTTAGTGAAAGTGTTTCCTCAACATCATTTTCATGAATCGGAGAGAAACCTTATGACAATTAGATTTTTAATGGTGTATGTGTTCTTATCCATGTGAATTGTCATAACCATAGTCACAAGACAAGGATAATGACAAATCCAAACTCATATGGATTGAACTCAATCTTAATTTCTTGCCACCTGGCAGCTCAAGGGCCTACCATTGCTTCCAAGTTGTTGTGCAACCAATTGAGAACTCTAAGAACTCATATGCAAAGCCAACTTTAACTGGAATGGGCACAGAATATGTCAACACAATAGATTATAAACCTCAAATTGTGTGCTAGAGAAGAACTTTAGGTTTTATTCTCGATTAGTTCTTGAGACTTTCAAGACCTTTAAGACTCCCACTGTCCTCTTGACCTATAAGACTCCCTTGTCAAACATCCAAGAGATAGTGCGGATTCTAATCAAGACAAACACTTCACAACATTGGCCTTAGTTGGTCTTTGTTTTATCCAAAACATCACAACTTACCAATTTCAAATGTCCAAGAGTAGAAAACTTTTACTCTTACATTTGACAAATGTTTTTAAACCTTCTTTAAGACATGTCACTCAAGTTACAATCTTGGAGTATGACTCTAAGACTTGTATTGGAACGAAGTATGACTCATCTTCTTGATTTAACCATTTCAACAATTCAAGATCCCTCTTCTTAGTCATAAGAATGCACTAAGACTTCCTTAGAGAACTAATTGTGCTATGGTTTCTTAATCATTAAGATGATCACAAAACTGATACTAAAGTACTCTCCCATCTTTTCAGATTTGAGAAACTTTTATCCTTCTGCCTTATTTGATTCTTCTTATTCGCTCTGCCATACATTGGAACTTTTTCCAATGTCTCAGAGTTACACTTAAGCTTGTAAGTATAATCATATTTACTGAGCTTTAGTAAACTATGACGAATAGTCTTATCAATCTTTTGTGGTGGACTTAATCAGTGCACAAGAATGTGTACTCGATCCCTTAGTCCATTACTTGACTCACACATCCATGTGAACGAGTAATTAGTCTTAATTTTTCCAATGCTTGAAAGTTCTCATTCATCATGCAATACAACTTGCGTGATTCCAAGTCCCGGTCCAATTGAAACATGGTTGATGAGAATCTTTCCTTATTTGGTAAATTTAGACATTACCACAAATGAAAGAATCAATTTCATATTTCCACTCTTGCTATTAATGGAATCTTATAAGCAACAATTTTCCTCAAATGCCATTGTAAGGATATTTTAAAATAAATAAAATCAAAATTTTCCTTTTATTTTAAAACTTTTGCGGAAAAACTTATCCTTACAATCCATGTGAAAACTTGTTGTTATCTATTCAAAAGCGATATCTCATAACTCCTAAGAAGTAGCTCAAGAATCCGATCTTCAAACTACGCGATAGAAAACCATCTACGCGATCAGATTCAGCATATTCTTTCTTTAAGTTTCTTCACTTTTCTTTGATTCTTAAAACAGCAACATGTGACCCAGTCACATCATGTAATAAGAATCCCAGAATAGAAACTTAGCAGAGTTAGATAGTGGACTTTATCTGAAGTAGAGTCAAACTTATTGACTTTAACCTCCTTAGGTAAATTTGGCAGCTTCGCAACCAATGCCCCTTCCTTTGGCAATATAAACATATGGACCCTTTGATAATGGTACACAAGACTATCCAGACTTAGCTTTTCTCTTTACCATTTGGTCAACCGAGTTGACTATGGCCGATCGCTTTCCTTTGGGAAGAGAATGCTTTTCTGGATTTCCTGTGTCACTATTGTCAATGTCCATAAAGTTTAGGAAGTTGATCTTAGCAAATAGATAAGATCATTAAGGGTCTTGTCATAGTCTGTTTTATAACTTAGAAGAGGTATGCCGTAATCCAAGCTATAAAATATTAAGGCTAGGACCCAACAAACTATTTTATAACTTAGAAGAGGTATGCCGTAATCCAAGCTATAAAATATTTGAAGGTAGGTGAATGACGATTCACCAATTTCCACCAAGATAAACGAAATGTATTATTAGGTTTTAATTGGTTTTTTGAAACTCCTAGATCTTTGAGATTCATTGAACTGTTCAATGGCATGTTTCAATCTCGAGTGTGCCCTTCAGGTTTTGTGACTGGGATGCCGAGGATCACAAAACAAGGTGTGAAGTAACCATGCAAATCACTTGGTACCCTTAATAAATTACCCCTCAATCGATGTGCCGGTTAACCACACACGCTCCATCGATACTATGATAAATATTAAGTCACCCTTTACCTACCTTGTTAAGTCCAAGTTAGTGTGCCGGTTAACCACACACGCTCCACTAACGACTTAGACAAAGTGTAAAGTGTAATTTCATGGATTAGCACCTTATTCACATTTTCCTAAGTAACTAAGATTGGGTATTATTAAGAGTTTAGTTACTTAGTATTTATCATTAATACTTTTAATGAAGGGAAAATTAAAGTCCTGTCAAACCCGTTCGGCTAACGACCCTCCACCAGTCAAGCAAGCGGTTGGTGAGGGTGGACACCCATTAAGTTGCCATTTTATAGGCAATAACCTTATACCCACCTTATAGACCGGCTTCGTGAATGAGGCGTACTAGCGGTAAGACTGACTTTACTCTTATACATACATATATATATATATATATATATATATATATATATATAGTATATATATATATATATATATATATTATTAACTTATAATATTATAAAGTATAAGGGTTGAATTTTAACTTTTAAAATTCTAAGGGCTAACTTGGAATTAAAGTATTCATAAGGAAAACTTTTCAAATTCCAAAACTTGAGGGCAAGTTTTGAAACTATTCAAAACTAATTAATTCCATAACTTATGTGTTTAAAGTAGTTTTAATCCAAAAACTCTTCAAGTTCCATAACTTGAGGACAAGTTATGGAAGACTTTAAACTAATAAAAGAACTAACTTTTCTTTATTTTATAGCTTATGGATTTAATTATGGTTACATATTTTTTCTTTTAATGAAGTGACTCTTGAACTTCCATAACTTGAGGACAAGTTATGGAGTCATAAAAAAATTATTCAATGACACAAGACTCTTCATTTTGTAACCATTGCCAACTTTTATGAATTTTATGAGTCTTTAATGTGACTCTTCATGTAACTTGAGGACAAGTTACACAAACACATTTTATACTCAACTCTTAGATTAAAATGGATTGAAAACAACTATTTCAATTAACTTTTCTATTAATCTAAGCAACTCATAAGAACAAGATAATTCAAATCAAACTTTTTCATGTAATTAGTCTAAACCTTAAACTAATACAAAACATGAATCTATTGACAATTATCTTTGAAAATGGATTAGCATGAACATTACCACATCAAAAACAAGTTTATAAGTTCAAAAACAACTTAGGGTAATGTTCCTAGTCCATTTCTAGCCAAAAAACTCGAAAATATGTTGTCTGGGGGTCCAACTCGTCGAGTGCATGAACCAACTCGGCGAGTTGGATCGATTTGATCACTTTTTAGTCATGGACTCGCCGAGTCTGATGATCAGACAGCAACAAATTCGTTTTTTCAGCTTCTATTGCAGGTATAACAAGAAAACAAGCCTAGGCTCTGATACCAATGTTGGGTTTTGAGCATTCTAACACTCCTAAGTGTACATGCAACCCTAAATACCTTGGATCTATGTTTTCTCTATTATACATGCAAATAAGAACTTCCAAGGTATTATCCTAATCTAGCATACAAAACAATAACTATAGCAAGATAGAATACATACCTCTTTGGTGTAGAAAGTCTTCACGAAGCTTGAGTGCCAAGTGCCCCAAGTGTGACACCTCAAATGGTTCACACAACACCAAATACACATGGATTAACTTGAGAGAATTCTACACTTCATGAAAATCGGCTAGCCCTTTCTTACTCTCTCTAGTGGCCGATTTTTCCCAAGAATGTGATCTTTATATAGTGTTACAATTAGGGTAAACTCTTAATTGTCATGGCTTTCCATTTCCTTGGATCCATGGGTTCAAATACACCATGGAGCATCCATGAACCATCCTATGGGTTTTAGCCCAACTTGATTATCCATGGAGCATTAGCCCACTATACAAGTATGGATGATTTACACAATCAACCCATATATTTAATTAGTCTTCTTTTGATCACTTAATTAATCCTAGATTAATTCTTGATCAATACTAATTAAATAATCTCATTATTCTTATTATTAATATACTAGAACTTATAATATATTAATAACCATAAGTGTCTTATTTCTCTCATTTAGTCTATCCAAGTGCATGATGCCATGCAACCCAAATGGACCATGCCGGGTCGGGTCAAGTCTTACCAATTATAGTTATGGACTTAGACATTAATCCAACAACAGACTCTTTTGAGCCATGCAATGCTTCCAAATTACAGATCTAAGCTTCTAAGGCATGCTTTCCACGTAAAGTTGCAAACTTTAAGTGCATGCAAGGCTTTAAGGCCCTAAAATAGAAAATCTAAGCTTGGAATGGAGTCATACACTTGAGGGGAGGCACAAGCTAGGCATAACTGATAACTTTATGCATCTAAAGACCAAAAGGAGTCCAGATCTGAAGTTACAACTTCAGATCTTGGCTTAAACACAAAATCCCTTTCTTAGAATCCATGCACAAGAGGGTTTTGGGTGGATTTGAGCCAAGAAACAGCTTAATACCTTCAGAAAGTGCACCACAGAAGTAGATCTTGAATCCCCACGAGTCCTTTGCTTCCTCTAGCTTGCTTCCTCAAGTGTTTCCTTCACCAAATCCCTCCTCCAAGCTTAAAATCACCAAGAAACACACTCACACGCAACTCAGGGTTTTTGGGAGGTAAAGAGTTGTAAAGGAGGAGGAAGGGGGGGGGGCTAGGGGAGGCTAATGACCCTTTAAATAGGGTGCAAGGCCCCGAAATCTAGGGTTTCATCTGCCAGCATCTACTCGTTGAGTACCATAATGGACTCGGCGAGTAGATTATTAAACTTCGCTGACAAAGCCGCTACTACTCGACGAGTAGGGAGGCTAACTCGCCGAGTAGGTTCTCAAAAACCAAACCAAAATATCATTGTTAATACCTGAGGATCAGGGTGTTACTGATATTTTGGTTTGGATTTTTAAGAACCTACTCGGCGAGTTGGCCTCCCTACTCGTCGAGTAGTAGCGGGTTTGTCCGCGAAGTTTAATGACCTACTCGCTGAGTTCAATATGGGACTCGACGAGTAGATGCTGGCAGATGAAACCCTAGATTTCGGGGCCTTGCACCTTATTTAAAGGGTCATTAGCCTCCCCTAGTCTCCCCTTTACAACTCTTTACCTCCCAAAAACCCTGATTCGAGTGTGAGTGTGTTTCTTGGTGATTTTAAGTTTGAAGGAGGGATTTGGTGAAGGCAACACTTGAGGAAACAAGCTAGAGGAAGCAAAGGACTCATGGGGATTTAAGATCTACTTCTGTGGAGCATTCCCTAAAGGTATTAAGCTATTCCTTGGCTCATTTCCACCCAAAACCCTCTTGTACATGGATTCTATGAAATGGATTTTGTGTTTAAGCCAAGATCTGAAGTTTTAACTTAAGATCTGGACTCCTTTTGGCCTTTAGATGCATAAAGTTATCAGTTGAGCCTAGCATGTGCCTCCCCTCAAGTGTATGACTCCATTCCAAGCTTAGATTTGCTATTATAGGGCCTTAAAGCCTTGCATGCACGTAAAGTTTGCAACTTTACGTGGAATGCATGCCTTAGAAGCTTAGATCCGTAATTTGGAAGCATTGCATGGCTCAAAAGAGTCTGTATGGCCAAAGATCTGTAAGGACTCGGCGAGTTGCAGGGGTTGACTCGGCGAGTCATATGAAGGCAGGCATGAACTCGACGAGTTGGATGAACAACTCGGCGAGCCTAATGAATATTTCCATAAACTCGACGAGTTGAAGGAACAACTCGGCAAGTCTAGTAAGATCCCCCCCTAACTGTTGGATGTTCGTAGACGTGTCGAGTGGCAAGCAAGGAAACTCGACAAATGACGTTAGATTATCATCAAGACCGTGTGAACTCGACGAGTCACCTCGATGACTCGGCGAGTAGATGTTATCCCGGGAAACTCGGCAAGTCACTAGATGTACTCGGCGAGTTAGGGTCAACATGGACTGTTGACTTGATCTTGGCTGTAGTTGACCATGATGGACTTTGGGGCCATCATGGTGATGTGGTGTGCACTCTACCTCTCTTTTTGTGTGTTTGGGACTCTCTGATGTTTTCAAAAAGTACAACGAAATTGTAATAATTGTGAATTGGAAAACAAATGGTTTGGAAATCTATGGATTATGGGATTTTTTTGGTAAAATTGGGTCGTTACACAACTACCACCGAAATCAATAACGCATGCCCTCAACATATCCTCGAGGGTCTGAATGGTCCGCTCGCTCTGCCCATCAGTCTGCGGATGGAACGCTGTACTAAAATGCAGTCGTGTACCCAGTTCCTCATGGAACTTCTGCCAAAAACAGGAAGTAAATGTGCATCTCGATCAGAAAAGATAGAAACGGGAACCCCATGACGAGAGACAATCTCTCTGACGTACAGGTCGGCCAATTTCTCTACCGACGAACTCTCACGTATGGCTAGGAAATGGGCACTCTTGGTCAATCGATCCACGATGACCCATATAGCATCGAACACCCTTGCTGTCTTCGGCAACTTCGTCATGAAATCCATTGCGATCCTTTCCCATTTCCACATGGGAATCTCCAGAGGCTGTAACTTACCATGCGGCCTCTGATGCTTGGCCTTGACCATCCTACAGGTCAAGCACCTCTCAACAAACCAAACGATATCTTGCTTCATACCAGGCCACCAATCACTCGAACTCAAATCACGGTACATTTTGGTGGCTCCCGGGTGAATCGAAAAACGAGACTTATGAGCCTCCTCCATCACTGTCTGCCGGACCCCTCCGGACATTGGAACCCAAACCCGACCGTAACGGGTCAGTCATCCGCAGCTATCCTGAACAAACCGGGCGCTTTCGCCCTTAATCCTCTCCAACTTCCAGTTCTCTGGCCTCATGCCCTCAATCTGGGCATCTCTGATCAAAACCACCAGTGGGGAATCCACTACTATCCTCATACAACTGGCTGGGGTCGAGGACCCAGCTGACTTGCGGCTCAGAGCATCCGCAACCACATTTGCTTTACCAGGGTGGTAAAGAATCTCGCAATCATAGTCCTTGACCACATCCAGCCACCTACGCTGCCTCATGTTCAGGTTCGGCTGATCCATGATATGTCTCAACTCTTGTGATCCGTGTATATAGTACAATGGACCCCATACAGTTAGTGTCTCCAAATCTTGAGAGCGAAAACCACCGCTCCCAACTCAAGATCGTGAATAGGGTATCTCGTCTCGTGCGGCTTCAGTTGCCGCGATGCGTAGGCTACCATTCGTCCCCTCTGCATGAGGACTGCCCCCAAGCCTGTGATGGATGCATCACAAAATACCACCAAATCCTCCACTCCCTCGGGGAGTGTCAACACCGGCGCCTTGCATAAACACTGTCAGATGGTCTCAAACGCCCTCTGCTGCTCAGGGCCCCATCAGAAATCCACCCCCTTCCTCATTAGACGAGTGAGGGGTATGCCAATCTTGGAGAAATCACAAATAAATCTCCGATAATACCCTGCTAAGCCCAAGAAACTCCTAATGTCTGTGGGAGATTTCGGAGTCTCCCATTACATTACCGCCTCCACCTTGGCCGGATCGACCAAAATCCCCTCTTGGTTAACGAGATGTCCGAGGAACTGGACCTCTCGTAACCCAATTCCAATTTAGGTTTTTCACATAAATGTCGATTAGGGTTAAGTGTCCCTACTTAACCCATTAAGGACTTAATCCAATAGGTCCAATATTTCCTTTAAGTTAATTAGCCCTTGTTTGTTAATTAATATTTCAAGTTCATTAAATAATCCCGATGCGATCCCGATAAGTCCCAAATTAGGGTTTCATGGCATTAGGGTTTTCCAAACCCTAATTAGGGTTTCCAACCCATCTTAGTCCAATAGGCCCAAAACTAAGTACTTAAGCTCATTAGGGTTTCCCTTAGGTCAATTAGGGTCCATTAGACCCATTAGGGTTTCACTAGGCCCATTAGTCACATGTTTGGGCTTTTAAGTCAATTAGGGATTCATTGGGACCATTAGGGTTTCATTGGGCCCATTAGGGTTTTAGTCCCTTGTCCAAACGTCCTAAATGAATCACAATACAAACGAGACACACCGCCACCCGACACGGCGGCCGGTGGCGGCAGAAGGCGGGAGCCACCACCTCACGGTGGTGGTTATGGATTTTCTATTATTATTCATATACTGATTACAATTTACAACCTAATCCAAATGGAACATGCACACACTAATCTAATAAAACACACACACATCCACCCTAATGGTGGCCGGTGGTGGCTCATGGCGGCAGCCACCACCTCACGGTGGTGATGATTATGATCTTCGGTCAATATAACACCAAAGATACTCCAAATATCAATCTAAACGCACCCGAAAGCCCACAGCCACCTGAGATGGTGGCTAATAGTGGCAGAGCGGCGGCGGCAGGCGGCGGAACGGTGGCAACAGGTGGTGGTGATGTGTTTTCTTCATTTTTCCTATCCAAGAACATCCATACAACATTAAAATCTTGAACAAGGCTCATACACACCACATCACGCAGTCAGCCACCCCTCATGGTGGCGGCAAAAGAGATGGCAGCAGTGGCGGACACATACTGTTTTAGTAGGGGTGTCCCTCGTACTTCAAGCGGGTGCACCTAATAGAAAAAACCAAAAAAAAAAAAATATATTTACACTGCGTGCCGGAAATTGAGCAGTGGCCCGGGACCCCAAATACCTTACATAGGTCCGCCACTGGATGGCAGCCACCACCTCATGGTGGTGGCGGTTGCTTTCCGGCCAAATATCGTTCGCTCAAGCCCATCTGTTCATGATGCGAGACCACAGCTCCCAACCACCGATTAGGTGGCTGAGGACGCTGAAATGAGTGAAACAACAACCCTAGGGCTGCCGGCGACCGCAACAGACATGCACGACATCGTCTCACTGGAAAAACGAAGGAGAGAAGAGTGAGAGATGACAGATTGCTTACCATTCGTTTCTTGATATCTCGCGACCCACAGGTGACGAATGCAACGTGCCCCACCGTTCTCGCGTATCTTCTGTTGCCTATGGCGTCTCCGGTGGTCGGGGTTGCTGGAGCGGCGATCAATCGACGAGGTTGCAGACGGAAAAAGGTGGCAGTCAGACTCGACACCAGCGGCGGCGACTGGGATAGCTTCTTATGGTGGCGGCTTGAGAAAGATTAGGGTTAGGGTTGCTCAATGAAACAGTGGCCACTAGGAATGGAAGGCATGGGTTTAAGTCCCGTGACTCCATTCAAACTATGAACGGATTTGGCAATTCTAGTCCCTCCCCCTCACAAACTTCTTAATTCAAATCCAAAATTTACGATTTAGCCCCTGCCTTCTGAAATTTCTTTCAAATCAAGTCCAATACTTACCAAATAGCCCCTTAGCCTCCAAAATCCTTTCAAAATAAATCCCAAAATTACTTTTTAACCCCCGAATAATCCGATTTACAACATTTAGCTTCCCAGCACCAACACCCCACTAAATAATATGGATTTAAGGCAATTATTTGCTCATCAGATTTTATCTATTTATTTATTAATTAAACAGGGTGTTACACTTTTATGATTTGTTAATAGTTTTCCTGAATATATACATTTCCATCTTTTTTTCATATTAAGGAATTGCTTCTTAATTTGTATTTGGATGCCAACGTTATTAAAAGAAATAAAAGTAGCATTTCAACCATAAATAAATAAGGGCACATTTATAAAAAGATGAAGATTTAAAAGGGAAATTTTATAAAACAAAATATTGGGAAAATTTTGAATTGTTCATAAAACTATGTAGGGTTAAAGAAGTCGGACCATAAAGATTTTGTATCAACTTTCTTTTGAAAAATTTTAGGTTTCACGTTAGGAAATAAGTATTTTACTTCTATTTAATGCTTCATATTCTTTATTCTTTTTTTTTTTTTAACCAGGATTACGGAAAATAAAAAAACTTCAAATTCTTTCCATTATTTAGAAACATGCCCACTTTTTCATTTGTACAGGTTGCTATTCTTGAGCTAGCAACTGATGAAGCATTTAGACTTTATTCGGGTGGCGTAGTGTTATACTTATTATTTTTTTTAAAAGAAAGTTAATTATGTGATTACAGATTTCCAATTCTATAATTATGTAACTTACTTTTAGATATGTGATTGAGTGTCTTCATTTAACAGCCTATCAGCTGAAGATTAGGGTCTGTTGGTTTTGAAGGAATGCAATGGGATGAAAGTGGAATGGAATCGAAAGAGTAATTGAAAAAACAAGGTGATAGAATTAGTTTTACATTCTATGAACATGTGTGGTTACCCTATAGGTATGGAATGAGTTTTCATATGATAAGCTATTGAGCCGATAGTAGCAATCTACTTTCATTTTTCTACCTATAATGGCAACAGACTTTAATTTTTTTTCCCGCTAATAGCAATATAAACCCTTTTCTTACATGTAGTAGCATTGAACTTACATTTCCACTATTTTTTTCTATTTCAGGGTTGCACGAGTTACCTCTTTGCAACATCTATCTGGTAAGTAAGGACATAGTATGAAACCCTTTGAAAGGATCTTCAGGTTCCCATATAAGGACACCCTGTGGACTCAATCCAAAAGAAATAAATAATAATAAGCCTCCTGACACGTGCGGAGCATGGACCTCATTACTAGTTATCATATATGTTTTATTTATTCATTTATAAAAAAAGGTTCACCGTTTGAAATAATTAGACAAAATTTGAAGAATTGCTAACTTAAGATTCAATTGTTTCTATTGAGATAAAATTTGATTATTATCATAACAAAGTTAGTAATACCATTAATATAAAAACAAACTAGGTTAATATGATTAAAACAATATTAATCATTCCTCAAATAATTTCTGTTGAGATAAAATTTTTTCAAAATGTTAAAAATCCATCGGCTTCTACAACTTCACTCACTATCTAGGCAGAGATTAATCGTTTAGCGCCTTTTAGTCGACCGAGTAGCGCCTAAGGACTAATCGAAGATTAATCGGGGCCTAATTGAGATTTTTACAAAATTGATTTCAAGTATTTCATAGAAGGTTATTTTGAGACTGATAGCAGAGAATCAAAGGATAGAAACTCGATTTAGCTTTCTTGAAGTAAACAACCTTACAACTTTACTATTATTGGTATCAGTTGTAATACCCAAGTTGAAAGTTTTATAAATGTATGTGTAAATGAAATGGAAAATTTTGGGAGCATAATTTATAAATATGGCCCATTAACAAAAAAATATTTTATTAACCATAATATTTTAATATAAAAAAGATCGGGTGTTACAGTTTATGTTTGTAGACTACAATAATGACCCTACATCTAGGTGGTCAAATAGATGATATTATGTCTTTGTTGAAGGTTATCTTGTTTCTAGGAAAAGTAAAAAACATAATGTAGTTTCATGTTGGAGTGTAGAATCTAAGTATAGAGCTATGACACAATCGACTTGTGAACTCGTATGGTTGTGTAATCTACTTATCTACTTGATGAGATTTGGTTTCCTCAGTCAAAACCAATGTATCTATGGTGTGAGAACGAAACCACAATTCATATCGCCCACAATCCAATATTTCATGAGACAACCAACCACATAGAAATGGATTGTAATTTCACTAGAGAAAAGATACAACAAAGAAGTGGATTGTCATTTCACTTGAGAAATATAGAAGATGGAGTGATTACAACGTCCCATGTTAGGACGGGGCCAGTTGGCTGATGTGTTCACAAAAGTAGAGTGGAATTAATTACATTTGTAACAAGTTTGACATAACCAACATCTATGCTTCGGCTTGGGGGGAAGTGTTTAAGTGTATATAGTAGTTAGATCCAAAATAGTCCCACCGTCTTCTTGTGTTCAGTTTTAGTCGTATTCTCTCGTCGATATTTCTTTGTATATTCTTTTTATGATTATCAAGTAAATACAAGCTTCTTAGCATTTTAGTCTCTGATTACACATAGTGAAGAACAAAATTGCATATATATATATATATATATATATATAGTTTTATACAGAAGCACCTTGCTCAAATTAATCCAAATCTATATGCAGAAACTCACTAGACTTGTTTATAAACCACAAGAAGATAATCTTCTAAAACTATACATAAAAGAAAACATGTATAGCTTATTCAAGATCATCATCACTAAAAGAAGGCTCCACCGGCTTTTGTGGAAGCAATGTGGGAACCACAGGTGCCATTAATTTTGTCCCATGTGAAGGGTTCCTCCTTAAATTACGTAAAATATTGGCGGCAAACCTAGAAGCATAAATGGCGGCTCCAAGACTTGGGGAGGCGGTTTCACCACCCTTTGCTAATGCTTCTTGCAGTCTTCTTTCTTCTTCCCATAAAGCTGCTTCTTGTTTCCTTCTACAGTGTCTGCGCCATGCAACTTGTATAAAACAAGCCCCCCATGTCCTCCATTGTTGTGAGTAGTACCTGTATATATATTTCATATTTATATCAACCTTTATTAATAAAAATATAATAGAATATTTTATTTACACATTGTAGTATCGTTATAAGTTAATCTTTTATTGTTACATTGTGTATTTTTTTTTTTAAAGTTTAATATACAATTCTGGAATATAACCAACCACATATCCAAGGAGTATTGGGGTATATATACTACTCATTAATACTAATAAACATAAAACAAAACTTCGAATAAATTTAGATGCAGAAATCTCTACAATCAACTTTGTTAGTTTGAAAATCTCAGTGTTTTCATCGTAAGGCATTTTATTAAAAACTAATTTACTTATACTTGAACATTTTTTGTAAATAAAGAAAAAGTAAATTGCATTTTTGGTCCCTAAGTATAGCTGATTTTAGCAAGTTTTGTCCCAAAAGTAGTCATTTTAATTTGATGAGTGGCCAAAATCGATAAAAAAAAAAACCTCAAATAAGGGGACAAAAACTTGGTTACTATTTAGTGACAATTCCCCTTAAAGCATGTAAAATGAAACTTTGAGTGATTAAAATTTCAAACCTGGTTATATTTAGCGATAGTTTCCCTACATATAACAAAATATAAAGAAGAAGAAGAAAGTAGGTTGGTTGTTATTACCTGAAAGTATGTTGGAAGCGCCTGCTATGCATACGCCTAAATTGCGAAGCAACAAATCTGAGATGTTCAGCCTTCAAAGCAAAAGCTTCAACATCTGTAAGCGGTTTAACAGTTCTTGTTGAAAGGGGAAGAGTTGAAGACAAATTGGGATCCAAAGCCCACGTCAGCAATTCATCTCCACAAAAATCACCGGCTTTTAAATAACTTGAATTAAAAAAACCAGTTCTTCCACCATTTGTTGTCATTGTCAACAACTCCCCTCGCATCACAAACAACATCTCATCCACCGGATCCCCCTCACGAACTATGCAACTGTTTTCCGTGTAAAGAACCGGTTTCAAACAGTCGCACATTGCATCCAACAGTCTTTCATCCATTATTTCAAACATTGGCACCTGCGTACGTTGTGTATCAAAATATATATTTCGATTTTGATTTTTTATCCACAGAAGATATACGAGAAACATGCAGTGTAAGAGATGGATATGTAACTTACTCTCATGAGTAGGGACAAGCAAAGATGACGTTTTATGTCTCTTCTTAAATCCTTTGGTAGATTGTGAATGAGCGACTCTTCATCGACTCCTCTGTTTTCCTGCCATTTGTATTGCTCGTAACGCCTCACACGGGATTTTAGTTCATCAGGAAGCATGCGGTGGGACATCCATAACTCCGCGTCTCTTCTTTTCACCCTCATTTCTTCTACTCTCACAGTGATCGATTGAAGATATTTCTGTTGTTTACCATGCAAAAGTTTTTAACAACCATATCACAAATTTAAAAAAAAGAAAATCTGGCCTAAATTATAGTCAAAATTTGATGAACATGAAGAATATATATATATATGTATATATGAACCTGCATGTTTCCGATGAGAAATGAAAACAAGACCAATCCAAGCACCGAAATCAAGACAGCAAATAGGATCTCCCATTCGTAGGTACTTGTCTTGAGGTTTTGACCAAGAGAGCTGAAAATTTTAATAAAAAACGTTTCAAATATCTAGAAATTTATTTCTAAATTAATTATCAATGAACAAAGAAACAAACAAACCTTAAACTTCTCAAACCCCACCAAAAGCAGTACAAGAATTTTTGTGGGAAATCTTTAGTTTCCACAATGTGAGATTCAAAAGCATCAAGGAATATACCGAAATCAAAATCTGATGAATTTTTGATTTGATCGGGTTGAAGCATTATGCATGAAGTATTTAGCCATGAATAATCCCCCTCACGCTTTTCATCACAGTATAAATACTTGGCATCACAATTGTTGTTTTTATTGCATGCATTACGCCAGCAATCATCTTCCCTTTCTATAGCAAATAAGTACCAGAAGGATCCAATTATCTGAAAAAATAAACAATTTATATTATATAAACAAATATATAGTTTCGGAGCATGAACTTTGTAGTCGTAGAATACAGTTATCAAACTTACATGACTTCCTAGCATGTAGATTAAGAGATTAAAAGCAGCTCCGGCCCAGGGCGTTTCCGTAAATATGCCAGAAGTTCTTGTCACTTCTCTATATAGTGGAAAGATACGAAGCAAACGTGGGATGTATTGTGCAAATATCACAAACTTTATCAAATCCTTTGTAACTAATGAAACCGGTCCATTGCTCATTGGTATGATGAACAAAATCGTCACCTGGATAATAATGTAAATTCACAAACTCTAAATATTAATTTTTGGCAAGCTAGCTAAAATCTTTTATCATGTTGTAGCAGTGTAAAATTAAATGTGTAGTCCTTTTTATGTTTATGTTTTTGTTGCTTCAAGTTTAGTACTTTTGTAAATGGTTTGGTTTCTAGCTAGAGAGAAGCATAAAATGGTCATTTACCCATATTCGAAGGGTAAAATGGTCTTTATGTATAAATCATTTTATCCGGAGAACATCATATACCCATTCAACACGTTTCCCAGACGGGTAAATGGTTTAGTATTCTTGTTAATAATGGTTTGACTTGTATGAATCAAGGGTAAAATAGTCATTTTACTTTTACTTGGATTCCGACAGAGACTTAAAAAAAATGTGTCTTTAATGTTTATGTGTACATCTACTTATCCGGAAAGACATCATCTACCCATTTATCACTTTACCAAATGAGATAAGTGGTTTAGGAGTCTTGTTAAACTAAAAGGTAAAATGGTCAAGGAAAAAAAAAACAGTTTAATGTATACACTTTATCCACACAAACATCATATACCTATTCACCATTTTACCAAGAGTGGTAAATGGTTTGATTTCTTGAAAGAAAAGGGTAAAATGGTCATTTACCTGGGGAAGGGGAAGAATTGCCAAGACGTCTACAATGAAGTAGGAGCAGAAGTAGTGTTTTGCTATAGCATAAGAGTCCTCGATTAATTCACCTCTTCCAAAGATTCTAGAAGGAGGAGCAATAAATCCGGTGCGAAACTTGAAGATTATATGGAGAATGTAAATTATGTCAATCAAAGTGCGAAGAACACACGAAATGATCTTCATATTGTTGTCCATACCAATGCACTTTTGATCACCATCGATAACAGGAATGTAGAAAAACAGAGGATCTAAAGATACCGCAATAATGCTAAGGAGTACAAATATCTTATTCCACTTTTGAAGAAAAGATCCTTGTGGATCTAGGATTTTCTTTTTCTTCTTCGAAATTAAAACTACTTGTTTTGTTGGTTTATCACTCGATGATTCAGGAAAGATTAGCGAATTCTTTAATCCACCAACACCTCTAGAAGCTTGATTGAATCCTCTTTGAATCTTATCTACCACTGACCTCAAATATGGCTTTAGTCCATATTTTCTTGGGTTTTGTTGATCAGAACTGTAAGATTGATCCGAACTAATACCCTTAAACCTGAAGAGATAACCATAACTAGTGATCAGTAATAGTTACTTAGATCATTTAACACCATAAAGCCATACTAATTACTAACCTTGTGTATCTTTCATGTTTGAACTTCATATCCACAATTCCTATGTAATTAAAGCCTCTGAAATAAATAAATTGTTATCAAAGCACTTGATCGACAAACAACTAGTACATCCTCCTGCAATAGACACAGGCAATTTAGGGTACGCTATGGTAACCAGGTTTTCGTATAAACAGAGGGGCTAAACATGAAAAAGGAAACGAAATCGGAAGATATGTTAACCAAACTAGAAGAGATTTTGAGGATATCGTAAAGATGGAAACACAAATAATACAAATTACATGATCCAATAGAAACAAAAATCAAAAGCCGCCTCCTCCTACAACATTTTTTTTTTCAAAAATCCTACAATATCTAACAACTGGAAAATCTGACTTTTGCTCATAGTTAAGCCTTCAGAACTCGTTGAAATCAACAAATTAAACCAATAATCCTCCATTTGATTTGATTTCCTCATCACAAACATTCAATTCAGAAACATGAAGAGAGAACTAGATGCTGGATGGAAGAAGAAAACTTACGATTTGCCCTCTGACTCTGCAAACGACGAGGACCAGTGAAGTGAAATGAAGAAAACTGAAATTTCTTAAAGTAAATACAGGCCTCGATTTTTGAGAACTTTCGTGGAGATTTACTGCTGCATGCAGCCATTGACTCGGTAGAGTTTCAGCGGGAGAATAGTCTTCGTCAACCGGTCAGTCAGTCTTCTTCATATTTGTTTTATAATGATCTTTTCACAAATTGAAAAAACGGTCCTTATAGTTTGCATTTTTTTGTATACTCTCCAAAATAGTTTTAACTTACACAGATGGTTCTTATTTGAGGGTATGGTTGTGATTTTGATCCCCATTTGTGACGGTTGTTAAAAGGGTTCCGTTTAGCTGGGTAAAAAGACAACATTACCTTTTACATAATCATTTTGATTTATTTTCTTTCTATAGGGACCATTTTTGCAGACTTGTCTTTCCCCGACCAGAAATCCAACACTATCATGAACTCATTGATGGTTAGTTATCAAGTTATACACCTCCATCACTAATTCCTTAGAGTTAATGCTTCCCCATGTCCAAAATGTTGGTTAATCTCTATTCACAAGTTTAATCGAAACCAAACATTCAATATTAATTGAAACCCAAAAATTTGGAAACAATAGCGATTTAGCTCCATTTAAGTTGTTTAACATCTCCTCATGTGTTTTCTTTCTGGCTTTGTCGTGTCTCCCCGGAAAGGAAAGGGTTTAGTGTAACAATTGAAAGTATTGGTATGTTTTCCTTTTAACGCTTTATGCAAAAACCTTTCATTTTGGCCTCTAGCTCAGTACGTAGGGCGTACCCTACTGACTCTCTGATGGATCGCAGATGCACCCACATACGTTGGGCGTAAGTGGGAGAACGTGGGGCGTACTCTGGCCAGTTAGAAACCCTAATCTTTAGGGTTTTACCCGCATATAATCCCATTATGTCCCATAAGCTTTGCCTCTTATCAACCTCCATATCTCCTAAACCCTATTCTCGACCGTTAGCCACTATTTTAGTGTTCTTGAGCTCTTGTGAAGGATATTAGTGTTTTCTTGTGTATTTTGAAGAAATAGAAGGTCATTAAAGATTCATTGCTTGGATTGAAGCTTAGAGATCCAGAGTTGTCAACTCTTTGTGTAGATCTAGTTTAGGGTGATTTACGGCTTATTTTAGTCCCTTTGGTTTGTCCTTGTGAGAAAAGGTTACCCCAGGAGCTTGGTCTTTAGATCCGAACGCTTTAGAGGCCCCTAATGCATAAAAATGTCACATTGATGTCTCATTTTATGGAGCTAAGATGCTAAAATTGGACCTTGGGGTGTTTTTAGCCATGCAAAGCTTAAAGCCTTCGACTTTATGGATTAGAACTTCAATAGGATGTCATTTTATGGATTGGATGATAAGTTCTGAAGTGATTAATTCGTTTGGCTAAAGGTTTGGGATTAGGCTAGTATGTGGGGCGTACTCCTGGGTACGCTGAGAGTACTGGTTGCGAACCCGTTTCTGAATCGATCGCGTATGTGAGGGTTACGAGCCTGGTATATCGAGCGTACGCTGTAATGTGGACCGAAAGAGTTATGGGCTTAGGTTTTTAGGCTATGTTTTGTGTGGGCTTGGCCCCTTAACTCCTATGGATAATTCCTAGGATTTGAGCTTTCTTAGATTGGGCCATTTTAGACTTTGGGTGCCATTTAGGAAATTGGGCCTCTAAGGAGCAAATGGGTCGGGCCTTGATTTTGGGCCAAGTAGGAAAAATGATAAAATGTTCTTTTGCCCTGGATGTTGGACAAGTGAACTAGACTCTTGATTTTTAATTAAGATCCAATTATTAATTAGGTATTATTGATGATGTTAGCGTAGGGATTTTCCAGACAAGCATACCGAGATTTTATCTAAGAGATTCAACAGTTTGAGGTGAGTTTCCTCACTGTGTTTAGCGGGATGAAGGCACTAATGTGTTGGGTTTTGAGCATTCTAATACTCCTAAGGTGTTCATGCAACCCTAAATACCTTGGAACTATGTTTTCACTAACTATACATGCAATGGTGTTTCCAAGGTATTAAACCTATGAGTAGTATACAATTGTCATATACCACACAAGAATCTAGTTAGGATAACATACTTATGGTGGAGATTGAAGTCTTGATGTATCTAGCCTTAAGATCTTAGCCTCAATAGTGTGGAAGCCTCAAGTGGAATCACAACACGTCATGGACAAAAGAGGAACTTGAGAAAGAATCTCCATGATTTTGGGCGGATTTCTAGGGTCATGGATATAACCCAAATCCATACCCATGGGTCTTATGATCCATGTTTCATGTGGCCCAACTCTTTATGTATCCATACATAAACTTGGTCCAACATGGATCATTAGCCCAACACACATAAATATAACTAATTAACATAATTAGTCCCCATAGATTTAATTAGTCTCTTTTTGATCACTAAATCAATTCTAAATTAATTCTTGATCATTACTAATTAAAACCATATGATTTCATATTAATATATTAGTACTTATAATATATTAATAATGTTGGAATAGTGTCTAAGCCCGTAACTATATTTGGTATGTACTTGACCCGGTTGTGCATGGTCCTTTTGGGTTGCCTTCTCCAAAGCAACTTGACAAGGTAATTTAAGGAGAAAGAGAAAGTATTATGATTTATTAATATATTATAAGAATAATATATTAAATGAGAAATCATATTTATTTAATTAGTATTGGTCATAAATTAATTAGGAATTAATTTGGTGATCAAAAGAGATTAATTGAATAAAGGGGTATAAACTATCAAATGTGTGATAGTTGAGTTTTAGGTTAAGAAAACCTAATGGGCTTAAGGGGGAACGAAATTATGATAGGTAACTGTCATATTTTCATCCAAGGCCTTATTCCAGAAGGTTCCATGGGCTGCTTGGTGGCTAAGCTGTCCATTAGGGTTTAGACTGAAACCCTAGTAACCTGTAAGTATAAATATGACCCCTAGGGCATTGAATTCGGCTACCACTTGATTCTAAGAGATCCCTAGGCTGATTTCTAGCCTCTCTCTCCTTCTCTCATATTGACTTCTTGCTTGTGGGGTTTGTAAATCATTAGAGGAGTTGCATTTGTGACTCTAAGCTCAAGAGAAGAAGAAAGAGAAGATCTAAGCAAACAATTGAAGAGGTAAACATCTAGATCTGATTCTATATGTTAATTTTGTTGTTTATATGCTAGATTAGGGTTTGTAAGTCTTGGAATCAAAGCATGTTCAATAGTGAAACCTAGATCCAAGCATTAGGGTTTGTATGAGCACATAAGAATGTTTCTTATTCATAAAACCCATCAGTGGTATCAGAGCCTTGATTGGTTTCAGTTGTATGTGATGCTTAACTGCTTTATTTGCTGAAAATCGAGTTTTTGGCCTCTGCCCGACTCAACTCGGCGAGTCAGTATCTGGACTCGGCGAGTTGGCCCCTACTCGGCGAGTCCAGGTCTTGACTCGGCGAGTTCGAGCGTCAGACAGAGGGAATTTCGGGATTCAGCTGCTGTTTTGACTTGGATTTGATGCTTAAATTGTTTTATGAAGTTAAAATCCGAATTTTATCTTAATTATGTGTTTATCCTTGCCAAAACAACAGATAATTTCAAATCTTTTAAATATTAGTTGTTTGTGTGATAAATATGGATTATTTAAAAATTATTTGGTAATTATCTAATGACTAAAATTAAGATTAGGTCAAATATAGATAATTATGAAATTAATTAGTTAATTTGAATTATTTGTTATTTGATCCCTTGTGTTTTGAAAAGTTCAATACTTGCCCTCAAGTTTTGAAATTTGAATTTATGATTAAAAGTTTAATTTTGAGTAATTTAAATTTCAAACCCTTAGAATTTTACAAGTTTAAAATTCAACCCTATACTATTATATGTTATTACAAGTTTAATATATATATATATATATATATATATATATATATATATATATGTGTATGTATAACTTAAAATGCTAGTCTTACCGTTAGTAGGCGTCATTCACGAAGCCGGTCTATAAGGTGGGTATAAGGTTGCTGCCTATAAAATGGCGCTTAATGGGTGTACACTCATACCTACCGCTTGCTTGATTGGTGGAGGGTCGTTAGCCGAACGGGTAGGATAGGGCAACCCTCTCCTCATTAAAAGTATAATGTTAATTATAAAGCAACTACATGCTTTACAAATTCCCATTCCTAGTTACTTTAGGGTAAAATGTGAAAATGATGCTAATCCATGGAATTACACTTCGTACCCTTGTCAAATGTTGATGGAGCACGTGTGGTTAACCGGCACATCAATTTGGGGATGACATTGGTAGCGAAGGGTGACTCGATGTTTGTCATAGATCAATGGAGCATGTGTGGTTTACCGGCACATTGATTAGGTGATAAAGACATTGAGTGCACCACATTGATTCGCATGGTTATTCACAATTTTGTTTGCGATCCTCGGCATCCCAGTCGCAAATTTGAAATGCATATCGAGATTTAAACATGCCATTGAAAAGTTCAATGAATCTCAAAGATCTAGGAGTTTTCAATACATTTAAAACCTAAATTGCTTTTTCGTTTTTCATGGTGAGAATTAGTGAATCGTCATTCACTTACCTTCAAATTATTTACTTTTAGAGTACGACATCCCTTTCTAAGTTGTAAATAATGTTGTTGGATCCTAGCCCTAATTTCTCATTTGGGTGTTTAATTAGGGATTCATTTCTAATCAAACTTTGTTCCCTTCTTTTTCAGATGTCTGCAAACAACAACAACAACAACAACAACAACGCTTCTAGGTCATTGTCGTTGATGAACTTGTGTCAGAAAGTGACATTTGATGGTTCAAACTTCAACGAGTGGGTGAGGTATATTCGCATGATCTCACGCTACGAGGACAAAGAATATGTCCTCGATGAAAAGCTTGAGAAGATCATCCCAGATGTTGCTACTCCTGAAGAATTGGCCGCCTTTGAGGCCCATGAGCGTGATGCCACAAAAGTTCACTGCATCATGCTGGCCACCATGAACCTCGAACTCCAAAAGTCCTATGAGGACATGTATCCATATGAAATGCATCAGGATTTGCTGGACAGGTATCACCAGAGTGCGAGGAAAGAGCGCTATGAGATCATTACTAACATGATCACTACTAAGATGGGGAGTGGAGAATCCCTGACCTCTCATTTGCAAAAAATGCAGAGGTATGTTGATCGTCTTCTCAAACTTAATGTTAAGTTTGATGAGGATTTGGCTATCAACATAATCCTCCACTCCTTGCCCTCCTGCTACAATCAGTTTAGGATGACCTACCATATGAACAAAGAGGAGGTCTCCTTGAGCAAGCTCCAACGACTCTTGAGGACTACTGAGAGCAACCTCAAAGACAAATCCGTTGCACCGTCCCCTGTGATGGCCGCTCTTATGATGGTGATAGGTCAGGGAAAGGGCAAAAAGAGGAAGGCTCCATGTAAGAGCCACCATAAGGGGAAACCCCGTGATGGTTCTTCCTCAAGTGGGAGAAAAGATGGCCCTGCTAAACCCTCTTCCGATCCAAAAGAAGCGGAGTGCTTCTATTGCCACCAAAAGGGCCACTGGAAGCGAAGCTGCCCACAATATCTGCAGGACATAAGAGATGGGAAGATCAAGCCCACCTTTGCAGGTATGTATTCTATTAAATCTAATAACTCATCATTTGCTACTTCATGGGTTCTTGATACAGGTTGTGGTTACCACATTTGTTCTGATATGCAGGGCCTAAAAAGAAGTAGGGAGATGGAACATGGGAAGATGAACCTGATTATGGGAAACAGAAGATCGTCGCCTGTGACCAAAGTCGGTGTTTATTCTTTAGTGTTGAGTAATGGGTTAGGGATAGATTTAGAGAATTGCTGTTATTCGCCAGATATGGCAAGAAACATTATTTCTTTTCACGGGTTGTTTAGACAAGGTTTCAGATATTCTTTTGATAATAGTAATGGTTCTATTAACGTTTATTTGAATGGTGTCTTTTATTTCAATGCATTACTTTGTAATGGGATTTATGAATCTGTGATGATTGTTGATAATTTAGGAAATAATGTTTTGAATATTGATTCGTCTACTAGTCTAGACAAAGCATGCTTGTGGCATTGTCGCCTTGGCCATGTCAACAAGAAACGCATAGCCAAACTCCAAAAGGATGGAGTGTTGGAGTCATTCGACCTTAGGGACGATGACACGTGTGAGTCTTGTTTACTTGGGAAGATGACCAAGTCACCCTTTACTGGCACTTGTGAAAAGGGTGAGGGTTTATTGGATCTCATACACACCGATGTATGCGGGCCCTTTAGATCCACCACAAGGGATGCTTGCCGCTTCTACGTGACTTTTACAGATGATTATAGCAGATATGGATATATCTACTTAATCAAGCAAAAGTCGGAAACCTTTGAAAAGTTCAAAGAGTTTAAGAATGAAGTGGAGAATCAGCTGGGCAGGAAAATCAAGATGCTTCGGTCAAACCGAGGAGGAGAGTACCTAAGTCTTAAGTTTCACGACTATCTAAAAGAATGTGGAATCGTTTCGCAATTGATGCCTCCGAGGACGCCACAATTGAATGGTGTGGCTGAGAGACGTAATCGGACCTTGTTGGACATGGTTCGTTCTATGATGAGTCGGACTTCATTACCAATAGCTTTCTGGGGGTATGCCTTAGAGACTTCTGCCCACATACTTAACTTAGTTCCCACCAAGAAGGTTTCCAAGACTCCTCATGAAATGTGGATAGGGAAGGCTCCCTCGTTGGCACATATCAAGGTTTGGGGTTGCGAGGCTTTCGTAAGACGAGAGACTCACGAAAAGCTAGAACCTCGTAGTGAGAAGTGTTATTTCATCGGCTATCCGCATAAGTGTTTTGGCTACCTTTTCTATAGACCGAGTGACAATGTTGTCTTAGTTGCTAGAAGAGGAGTTTTCCGAGAAAGGGAATTGATAAGCCAAGAAGACAGTGGGAGGCAAATTGAACTTGAAGAGATTCAAGATCAAAATGATGAAGGAACCTCTGACACTGGCACTCAACTTGAGGAGGAAACTCTTGTTGAACCTGTTGACGAGTCCTTACCTGTTTGACATTCCACTAGGGCTAGTGTTCCACCCCAGTTTTATGGTTTTCATATTACTACTGAAGGGGATACATTTATTAGTGATAGTACACTAGTAAATTTGGATGAACCTAGCAGCTATAAGGAAGCCATGGTAGGCCTAGAGTCTGCAAAATGGAAAGAGGCGATAGACAGCGAGATTCAGTCCATGTACGACAACCAAGTTTGGAATTTGGTTGATAATGTACCGGGTCGTAAGACAGTCGGGTGCAAGTGGATCTTCAAGAAGAAGACGGACATGGATGGGAAAGTGCATACTTATAAAGTGCGATTGGTTGCGAAGCGATTTACTCAAACTCCCGGAGTTGACTATGATGAGACCTTCTCACCAGTTGCGAAGATAAAGTCTATTAGGGTGATGCTTGCCATAGATGCATTTCATGATTATGAAATATGGCAGATGGACGTGAAAACCGCTTTCCTTAATGGAAAGTTGGCTGAGGATGTCTACATGAATCAGCCAGAGGGTTTTGTCGATGTGAAGCATCCAAATAGAGTATGCAAGCTTGAGAAATCCATTTATGGATTGAAACAAGCGTCTCGCAGATGGAATCTTTGTTTTGACGAGAAGGTTAAAGAGTTTGGCTTTCTGCGAAGCGAAGATGAATCTCGTGTGTATGTCAAAGCCAGTGGGAGTATAGTAAGCTTCTTTGTATTGTAGGTCGACGACATACTACTCATAGGAAACGATGTCCCAACCTTGCAGGAGGTCAAGTCCTGGCTTGGGAAATGTTTCGCTATGAAGGACCTCGGAGAGGCTGCTTATATTCTGGGAATAAGAATAGTAAGAAACAGGGAAAAGAGACTGATAGGACTCAGTCAGGATACATACTTGGAAAAGGTACTAAAGCGTTTTAGTATGGAAAATTCCAAGAAAGGGGAGTTGCCAATCCAAAGCAATACCAAGCTGAGTAAGACTCAGAGCCTGAGTACAGAGACAGAGATAGCTGATATGAGCCGAGTACCTTACGCTTCTGCAGTAGGCTCTATCATGTACGCTATGACTTGCACTCGTCCTGATGTAGCCTTCGCTTTGAGCATGGTCAGCAGATATCAAGGGAATCCTGGTAGAGCTCATTGGATTACAGTTAAGAATATTCTTAAGTACCTTCGGAGGACCAAGGAATGGTTTCTAGTCCTCGGTGGGAGTGATGACTTAAGGGTACGAGGGTACAGTGACGCTAGTTTTCAGACGGATCGGGATAACTTTCGATCACAGTCGGGCTGGGTCTTTACCCTAAATGGAGGAGCAGTGACTTGGAAAATTTCCAAGCAAGAAACCGTAGCTGATTCAATGTGCGAATCAGAGTATATTGCGGCGATCGAAGCATCAAAGGAGGCTTTATGGTTGAATAACTTCATTGGAGACCTTGGAGTTGTGCCATCCATAAAAGAGCCGATGGAAATTTTCTGTGATAATGAAGGAGTGGTTGCCTTGACTAAGGAACCGAGAGATCATGGCAGATCTCGACATATTGACAGAAAATACCATTTCATCAGACATCGGGTAGAAGAGGGACTCCTTGTTGTAAAGAGGGTATCATCAGAAGAGAACCCAACAGATCCCCTTACGAAGGGACTGAGTAGGGTCAAACACTTGCAGCACGCTAGGAGCATTGGGATGAAGGATGATATAAGTATGGATTAGATAGGAAATGTGTAATAGATAGTTTGTACTTGACATTCGATGAATAAATAAATTGTGTTATTTATGAGTAAAGCTACTATCTTATGTTGGTTATTTATCTATTGTTTCCATTTTGCATGTTTTGACTTCCTGAATGATATGATTATTCAAAAGGTCCACAGTCGGTCATATTTTGGAAGTAGATATGAATGAAGACTGTCATGAATTGTTTGTAGATTGTCTAAAAGGTTTTAGACATAGGAAAGGTTTGCTGCAAAGTTCATGAGTGCTTATGAATATGAGTTGAGCATTGGATTAAACTCGAGTTTGCTGTATCACTTAGTGGTGTTTTATCTTAAGTGATCGCAAAGCGATAACATCATATAGTCTTAAAACTTAGAGATATGGTTGTTGTTTGCTGGTTGGTTATACATTGATAATGTGTAAACGCATCAATAACTTGATGTTATAAAACACATTATTGTGTGTGATCCATTAGTAAATAATATATGCATATGAGTCGAAGTTGATCTTTTCCTTTTATTCTATGAGAATAAAAGTGATATATTGGCCACTTGATGATTTGGTTTGACTTATGTGCCGGGCCCGATCAGAATGAAGTTGATGTGTTCAACTAAATTCTATGTCAAACAAATCGGAAATCAAGGAACTATTGCTGGACAATAAGCATTGTCAGCATGATATCTAGAACAGAGGATTATACGATCCCTTATCTAAAGGACAAGTTGATCAGAGTTGACAGCGAAGTATAAGAGCTACGATTGCTAATTGGATTCTGAAGTCATATGTGAGATATAGTTACTAGACTTATCCAAGTGGGAGACTGTTGGAATAGTGTCTAAGCCCGTAACTATATTTGGTATGTACTTGACCCGGTTGTGCATGGTCCTTTTGGGTTGCCTTCTCCAAAGCAACTTGACAAGGTAATTTAAGGATAAAGAGAGAGTATTATGATTTATTAATATATTATAAGAATAATATATTAAAGGAGAAATCATATTTATTTAATTAGTATTGGTCATAAATTAATTAGGAATTAATTTGGTGATCAAAAGAGATTAATTGAATAAAGAGGTATAAACTGTCAAATGTGTGATAGTTGAGTTTTAGGTTAAGGAAACCTAATGGGCTTAAGGGGGAACGAAATTATGATGTGTAACCGTCATATTTTCATCCAAGGCCTTATTCCAGACGGTTCCATGGGCTGCTTGGTGGCTAAGCTGTCCATTAGGGTTTAGACTGAAACCCTAGTAACCTGTAAGTATAAATATGACCCCTAGGGCATTGAATTCGGCTACCACTTGATTCTAAGAGATCCCTAGGCCGATTTCTAGCCTCTCTCTCCTTCTCTCATATTGCCTTCTTGCTTGTGGGGTTTGTGAACCATTAGAGGAGTTGCATTTGTGACTATAAGCTTAAGAGAAGAAGAACGAGAAGATGTAAGCCAACAATCGAAGAGGTAAACATCTAGATCTGATTCTATATGTTAATTTTGTTGTTTATATGCTAGATTAGGGTTTGTAAGTCTTGGAATCAAAGCATGTTCAATAATGAAACCTAGATCCAAGCATTAGGGTTTGTATGAGCACATATGAATGTTTCTTATGCATAAAACCAATCAAATAAATCGTATATAACCTTCTCTCAAGAGTCCATGCTAGCAAATTGTCTTGATGATATGCATTCAAATGGACCATGCTACTCTCGGGTCAAGTATATACCAATAATAGTTATAGGCTTAGACATCTAATCCAACGGTCTCCCACTCTGATAAGTCTAAAACTATTATTGCATGTACGACTTCATAACCCGACTAGCAATCGTAGCTCTCAAAGCCACTATCAAACTCTTAACAAATCAATGACGCGTCCATTAGATAAGTCATCATATATTCCTCCATTCTAGATATCATATGGACTGAGACATGGATTATAATCATTCTCTCTGTCCATTTGTTGTTTCATGATTTTCGATTCATGAAAACTGGCTAATTGAACAAATCAAATCAGTCCAGGCTTGGCCAAGCACTTAGGGGTGTCATCACTAAATCATCGAGGGGACCACATATATCGCTTTTATCCTTATGAGGTAAAAGGAATGGATAAACTTTGAATCATATGCTTATACTAATTACTTGTTGATTCATACACAAAGACACATTTTATAACATCAAGTTATTGATGCATTTTCATACAATCAATGTATAACCAACTCATAGTCAACAACTCATTTCTCTAGGTTTGAAGAATATAAGATATTATCGTCTCATGATTCACTCGTGATAAAATCCATGAAGTGATACAAATGAGTGTGGGTTTAATCCAATACTCGAATCTTGTTCCAGGAGCACTCATGAACACTGCAGCTAATTCTACCCATCTAGACAAACTATAGACCTATTCATGACAATCTTGCCTCAATACCTACTTCCAAAGTATGATTGACTGTGGACGGTTTGAATAACCTAGTTATTCGGGAAGTCAAAACATGCAAAGTGAAACACAAGAAAAATACTAATCCTATATGGCCCCAACACTTTGATTGTAAATAAAAACCCTTTTATCTAAGCACCATATTGATTACTCATTATTCATTGTATAATGTTTCGATTTATCAACTTAATACTTGAATTAAAACAATAGTCATGCCATGCTCCAAGCATGCACACTATGTTTACCTATGGTCCTTTCTTTTGTGAAATAGATTAATTGAATACCACTCCAATGATGCTCATTTCACAATCCCAATCCCTTTTGTAAATGTAAGAATACCAAACTCTTGCCATTTACTGTAATCTGTTAGATTCTAAACTTATATGCAATGATTTTCTTGTAATGACTATGCACAAAAGTCACAAAGACTTGGCAACAGATATTACAAAGTATTCTAATGGAAATCAATTCCATGGAAATGAAGTCTCATTGTAACGTCCCAAATTCCGAGTCCAAAAATTTGAATTTTTAATATAACGATTTTGAAAACATTTATAACAAAATATCACCATGTCATATCATTTCATAAAACCATAATCTCATGTCTGAAAATCATATCATAAAAGTAGTAATAATGTCAGAGTGCAATCCAAAGAAATCTCATAAGGTAAAATCCAATGTGTGTGTGATGTGCAGCTACTGCGCGGACTCCTTCCCCTTCGCTGAAGAGGTACCTGAAACAAAACTGAAAACTGTAAGCACGAAGCTTAGTGAGTTCCCCCATCCTACCACATAACATACAATCATATCACATACGTACTGCCGAGCAATTCTGGGGTGCCCGACCTACCCTGTACAACCATTCCGAGGTGCCGACGTACCCGTGTCAAGCCATTCTAGGGTGCTGACCTACCCATGTCAAGCCATTTTGGGGTGCTGACCTACCCATGTCAAGCCATTCTGGGATGCTGACCTACCCATGTCAAGCCATTCTGGGGTGCTGACCTACCTATCGGTCCTAACAACCGAACCTCAGGGACTAATCCTCCCCTTGCTGCTACCATCACATATATCATAACATAAACATACTATCAGACATATCTGGGGTGTCCGAACTACCCTTCGGTCCTAACAACCGAACTTGAGGACTATTCCCCTCCTAATACCACTATCACATATAACATATCATGCCAACATATAAATATATCATCACATACTGTTAGACATATCTAGGGTGCCTGACCTACCCTTCGGTCCTAACAACCGAACTCTACTACTATCACATATAACATATCATGCCAGCATATAACATATCAGGTAGTAGCAAACCTAGATGATATCACAAAGACAATCATATAACATACAACTCCTATTGGTGGGCCGACATTGTGGCCGTAGACCCACCGCTACTGGAAGGTAACTCACCTCGTAAGGCTGACTGCTGAAAAGCTGACCGGCAGATATCTGACTGCTGCTCCGGTGATCCTCTGGCTATAAATCCATAAAACACTTAATCAGACATCGATAACTACTCTTAGGGTAAAATGACTATTTTACCCCTGACCAAGTCGAAGTCAAAGTCAACTTCCAGTTGACCCGACTCACCGAGTTAGGCCGCCAACACATTGAGTGCCTATCCTTTCATCTTTCCTTCTTCACGCCTCTACTCGTGAAGTTTGGCAACGACTCGACGAGTTCTCCTTCTAAAATAACCCCAAATGAACCTTCATCCGACTCACTGAGTTGTATGAACAACTCGTCAAGTTCATCTCCATCCTATGAACAAGTCCTGCCCTTGACTCGCCGAGTTGTATGAACAACTCGTCGAGTTCATCTTCGAAAGTTGGGAGATTACCTTGGACTCGCCAAGTCTGTTCATACACTTGCCGAGTCCTATGATTTCCAGGTCTATGGCTAAGTCCAATGCCTTGGGTCACTCCCCCGGAGCCCTCTAAGACCACTCTAATACTCATTGGGTTCCTTCGAACCATAACAGAAAAGGGAAGTCAAGCCATGGACTCGCCGAGTCCGAAGAACGACTCGCCGAGTCGAGAATGAACAAGTCTCATTTCTCGATTTCCGGTTGTAACGCCCGGTTTCCCAGGTATTTTAATTAATATTATAATTTGAATTGTGTTGAGGTGACTCGACGAGTTGGTGCTTAGACTCATTGAGTCTGGTCGCGAATGGGTTACGTGGAAAATGATTAGACTCGACGAGTCAGGAGAATGCACTCGCCGAGTCAGAGGTAGAGAAAGAAACCCTAATTTCTCGGGTTTGGGACATATTTAAGGACCCTTATAGCCACCATTTGCGGCTACCAGACCCTTGAGAGAAACCCTAAGAGTTCTTGAGCGATTGTGAGAGGAAACAAGCCATTATTTGATCTTTGTGGGTTGGTTTTGCCAAAAGAAGGTGGTTCCAGCTTAGAGGTGGCCAAGAAGGTTGCATATCTGTGGATCTCGAGCAAAGAACATCATCCTTGAGGTAGCATATCGATCCTTTTTCTGTTTTGTTGAAGAATCCATGGATCTATGGTTTTCTATACCATTTATTGGGATAATTGTTGGATATAAGGTCCCTTATCATGTTTAGACTTTGGATCCGGACCCATAGTGGTCCAGAGAGCTTTATCCATCTTGCTTTATGATGAGTTATGGAAGAAATGGACTTAGGATGTTGTATTTGGGGAAAATGCTTCAAGTAGAGTTATTTGGACGATGCATGAGTATCAAGTTTGAACCTTTACGTGTTTATTGAGCTTGGGAAGGTCAGATCTATGGATTAGAAGAACAGATCTGACCTCAGAAGGCCATTTGAGTTCGAGCATGGAATGAACTCGCAGAGTCCATGAGCAGACTCGACGAGTCGGACCGGGTTAACCCTTGACCGACACAGTTGGTGACTCGCTGAGTTGGGGGAATGACTCGGTGAGTCCGTTAGGATTTAGGGGATTGGAGTTCACGTCTGAACTCGCCGAGTCAATGCCTGACTCGACGAGTTGGGTCAAAGGGGTGGCCATTGACCAGCGTTGACCCGAGTTGACTTGTGTTGACTTAAGGACATTAGTCAAACTAAGTCGGGGAAGTATTAATTAGAGATGTATTTATGCCATAGGAGGAAGCTAGGTCGGAAGATTGAGCGCGAGTGGTCATCCGACATCTTCGAGTTGAGTCTTCTTACTATGCCTTACCCGATGGGGTGATTATGTGTGACCGGAAGGTCTTTTGTGTATGATGAAAATGTGATGTATGTTGTATATGTAATATATATGATATGAGTATGATGATATGGACCGGAAGGTCAACACAGTATGGACCGGTAAGTCAACACAGTTATGGGATGGAAATCCCCTAAGACACTTGGATCAGAAGATCCCATAGAGTTATGGCCTGGAATGGTGTATGTGCTGTACGTGGTATTTTGGGGAACTCATTAAGCATTATTGCTTACCGTTTGCGTGTTATGTGTTTCAGGTACTAGTGATGATCGCGGGAAGGCGCCGACATGATTAGTACACACTTGTGGTGGAGATGTTTTGAGATTCTGGGGATTTTGATTTGTACTTATGTTATGTAAAAACAATTGATTCATGTTTTTGAGAATTATAATTGGAGTATTTTTATTAATTTAAAAAGATTTTTTTTTTGAAATTTCACGGTGTTACAAGTTGGTATCAGAGCCTTGGTTTGAGGGATTCAGATTCATCTTCGGGTGTATTTGAACTCAAAATGAGGATTTGAGGAAGTTTTCATAAATAAACAAATTTTACTAAAAGAATGAAAAGGAATTGAGGAAACAGAAGAAAGCAGTGTGTACGATCAGTCAGCGCCCGAACGGTGATTTCCCAAATTACCCTTACATTATGTGTTAGGAATATGTTGTAATGTGTTATGCATTATAGAGTAGGCTAGGTATTCATATTAGGACTATAGTGGCTTGATTTGTGATGCCTTAGCCTAGGAAGATTTCTGCTGCTATGAGATGCTTGTGAGTGAATAGGTAGCAATGAGGTGCTATGAGGATCTACCGAAGGGTAACTTATGTGTGACAAGAGATAGAGTACTTGTGACTTGGGATCCTTGGAGGGTGGCTTGGAATGAATACTGATGCGGTATGGAAGGTAGTATAGGGCCCGTACTATTGGAAACACCGGATCAGTGTGCAGTCCAAGTAGGAATCCTTAGGATACTAGGAAACAAGTAGGGTTGAGTTATCGAGTGCGAGTACGCTCGAGCGAGTCCCTGATATTTTTATGTTGTATTTCAGAGACATCATGGTTGGGACACACCACAGGCCGGGGACTAGCGAGGGGGGTGTGAGCGATGAGGAGCTCCGCCAAATGATTCATGATGAGGTGGCTGCGGCCATTCGAGCTGGGATACCAGAGATGTTCGGGTCTATCAAGACCACGCTGATTGAGACCTTTGATGAGCGGTACGCCACTCTTACTGACGCAGCTGTTGTTGCGGCCACCGCAGCCGTCGCTGCTGCCAGGCCACAAGGGGGTGACTCGTTGCTGTATTGGGAGTTCAGCAACACGAAGCCACTAGAATTTGATGGGACGCAGGATCCGATTGCTGCGATGAGATGGATATCTGATATTGAGGTATGATTCTACACCTATTCGTTTCTAGAGCATCTGAGGGTTCGGTTTGCACTGAACCAACTTCGTTTGGGAGCGAAGGTTTGGTGGAAATTTTGTGATGGCACATCTCACTTATGCGGAGATCTCAGTGGTGACCTGGGAGAGGTTCACCACTATGTTCAGAGATGAGTACATTCCCCCAGTGGAAAGGGAACGGTTGGCCCATGAGTTCTTGACCCTCAAGCAGGGTACTGAGTCTGTTACTGTGATCACCAGGAAGTTTCATGAGAGGGCGATGTTCTACCCTGAGCACGTGTCGTCTGTGCAGGCGCGCATGAGCCGGTACTTGAGCATTCTGAGGAGGGACATTCGGGAGTTCATATCGAACTCGACTTACCGGACATTTGCTGAGCTTCAGGAAAATGCCCGGAAGAGGGAGATTGAGTTGGAGACTCAGGCCAAGGAGGAGGCCGAGTCTCACGGGTTGGATAGGCGTCCGACACAGTCTCAGCCGGTAGCCAAGCGGGCAAAGCCTGCCGATTCGAGATTTGGAGGCCAGAAGGGCCGCACTTGCGGAAAGTGCGGAAAGGGACACAATGGGGTTTATCGATCTGGTGCTTGCTAAAAATGTGGCAAGGAGGGGTATATAGCCAAGGACTGCCCCAATGGATTTATGGTTTGCTTCCATTACAACCAGACGGGCCATCGGAAGGCCGAGTGTCCGCAGCTACGGGAGACAGCATAGGGAGCACAACAGGGATCTGCCCCAGCCGCCGTGCGCGCTACTGAGGTTCGGCTAGTAAAGGCCAAGGCACCAAAGGCTCACGGGATAGCCTTCTAGTTAACAGCGGAGGAGGTCCGCGCAGCGCCCGACATCGTGGCTGGTATGTATTCTGTTATTATTTGTTTATGATGAGATCATATGTTTATATTATGATATGCGTATGTACTTTCCTTGTGAATTCTGTACCTGCTTTGGTGTTGTTTGACTCGGGTGCGAGTCGGTCCTTTGTTTCATTAGCGTTTAGTAGACACATCAGTATCCAACAAGAGGCGATGAGTCGACCTCTACGAGTTTCTATAGCTAACGAGCGAGCAATGTATGCCACATACATGATTCGAGGGTGTGTGCTTGAGATATTCGGCATTAGGTTTCCAATAGATCTGGTCCCGATTGCGATTGGGGACGTATGTGTTATCGTGGGCATGGCTCGGTTGAGCCAATTTGGGGTTGTGATAGACTACGAGCAGCAATTGGTGACGATTTGAGATCCTAGTGGGGGAGTGCTGACAGTCTATGGCGAGGGAACTCGAAGCAGGTCAGCATTCTGTTCGTCTGCCAGAGCGAGGCAGAGTTTGCAGTAGGGCTGCAAGGGGTTCGTAGCTTATGTGATGGATACCCGGGAGGCCGTGGGGAGGCCAAGTTTAGTTGATGATGTTCCGATAGTGCGTGAGTTCTCGGATGTATTTCCTGAGGAGTTTTCGGGTGTGCCTCCTGAGAGGCAGGTGGAGTTTCGCATTGATTTGGTTCCGGGGGTAGCGCCTATCGTTAAGGAGCCTTATTGCCTTGCACCGCCAGAGATGCAAGAGTTATTCTCACAGCTTCAGGAGCTGTTGGGGAAAGGGTTTATTCGACCGAGCAGCTTGCCTTGGGGAGCGCCGATCCGTTTTGTCAAGAAAAAGGATGGTTCGCACCGGATGTGCATCGACTATCAGGAGCTGAACAAGTTAACGGTCAAGAACCGTTATCCATTTCTGAGGATTGATGATTTTTTCGATCAGCTTCAGGGGGCATCTTGGTTTACCAAGATAGACTTGAGGTCTGGATATCAGATGAGGGTGCGTGAGGAGGATATCCAGAAGACGGCGTTCAGGACATGATATGGGCACTATGAGTTTGTGGTGATGCCTTTTGGGCTCACCAATGCACCAGCAGCGTTCATGGATCTCATGAACAGAGTATGCCGACCAATTTTGGATCTATCGGTGATCATGTTTATTGATGATATTCTAGTGTATTCTAGATCCCGAGAACAACATGAGGAGCATTTGAGGGAGATCCTCGGGGTATTGAGGTCGGAGAGGCTTTATGCCAAATTCTCCAAGTGTGATTTTTGGTTAAGAGAGGTCTAATTCTTGGGGCATCTTGTTAATCAAAATGGGATATTGGTCGACCCGGCCAAGATTGAGGCGGTGATGAGTTGGGAAGTGCCGAAGTCTGCCTCGGAGATCAAGAGTTTTTTGGGGTTGGCCGGTTATTATCAGAGATTCATTCAGGATTTCTCCAAGATTGCAGTGCCACTCACTAGGTTGACCCGGAAGGGTGTTGCTTTTTCATGGGGTCTGGAGTAGCAGACCTCGTTTGAGACTCTTCGCCGGAAGCTGTGCGAAGCCTCGGTGTTATCCCTGCCAGAGGGAGTTGAGGATTTTGTGGTATACTGTGATGCATCGGTATCAGGATTGGGTGCAGTGCTTATGAAGAGGGGGCATATGATAGCATATGCATCGAGGCAAATGAAGCCTCATGAGGCGAGGTATCCCACTCACGATCTGGAGTTGGGAGCGGTAGCGTTCGCTCTCAAGATTTGGCGCCACTATTTGTACGGAGTTCGGTGTACCATTTACACGGACCACAAGAGTTTGAAGTATTTGATGGATCAGCCCAACCTGAATATGCGGTAGAGGAGATGGTTGGATATGGTGAAGGATTACAATTGTGAGATCCGGTACCACCCGGGCAAGGTGAATGTGGTAGCCGATGCCCTGAGTCGTTGGGCAGAGAGTGCCCCAATACGAGGCATGTGCAAGAGAATGACCTTGATGACTCCGGTGTTAGATACCATTCTTGAGGCCTAGGAAGAGGCTGTGAGACCGGAGAACCGCAAGAAGGAGCGAGTGTTTGGGCAGGTATCTGAGTTTGTGGCTGATAGCCGAGGGCTTATGACTTTTCATGGTCGGATTTGGGTGCCGTTTATAGGTGAGGCACATAGTGTTTTGATGGAAGAGGCATATAGATCGAGATTATCGATCCATCCCAGGGACACTAAAATGTATTTGGATTTGAAGAGAGACTATTGGTGGCCTTGCATGAAGAGAGTTGTTGTGTGGATTGTAGAGAGGTGCTTGACCTGTCGTCAGGATAAGGCCGAGCACCAGCGTCTACATGGCAATTTGTAGCTACTTGAGGTTCCCCAGTGGAAGTAGGAATAGATTTCTATGGATTTCATCACCAAACTGCTAAGAACCCCAAGGGGTGTCGATGCAATTTGGGTGATTGTGGATCGATTGATGAAAAGTGCTCACTTCCTTACTATCAGTGAGAGCTCTTCTGTAGAGAAAATGAAAAAAAAATATATGTGAGGGAGGTGGTGTATCGGCATGGGGTGCCGATCTTGATTGTGTCAGATCGAGATGTACGTTTTACTTCCAGGTTTTGGAAGAAGTTTCATGAAGAGTTGGGTACGAGATTGCATTCCAGCACTGCTTATCACCCTCAGACTGACAATAAGAGTGAGCGGACTATGAAGACACTCGAGGACATGCTTCGGGCATGTTTATTAGACTTCGGAGGAAGTTGGGACACATATCTACCTTTGGCTAAGTTTTCCTATAACAACAACCACCATTCGAGCATCGGTATGCCTTCCTTCGAGCTGTTGTATGGAAGGAGGTGTCAAACTCCCATTTGTTGGGGAGAGGTAGGGCAGTGTGTGATGAGTAGTACGGAGATAGTACTCTAGACGACTGAGCAGATTCAACAGGTCAGGCAGAGGTTGCTGACGGCTCAGAGTCGCTAGAAGAGCTACGCGGATAGGCGTCGCTCAGAGCTCGAGTTTCAGGTTGGTGATTTCGTTCTTCTGAAGGTTTCACCTTGGAATGGTGTGATTCGATTCAGAAAGAGAGGCAAGTTGGGGCCTAGATATATCGGTTCATTCAGGGTGATAGCTAGGGTGGGTAGAGTAGCGTATCGTTTGGAGCTACCTGCCGAGCTGAGTCAGATTCATGATACCTTCCACGTGTCTTAGTTGAGGAAGTGTATTGCCGATGTGTCAGTAGTGGTTCCATTAGAGGACATTCAGGTGAACGCGAGCCTGAACTATGTTGAGAGGTCAATTGCAATCCGAGATAGGAGGATCAAGGTTCTGAGGAACAAGGAGGTGTCCCTGGTTCAGGTCCAGTGGAAACATCGGAAGGGGTCCGAGCAGACTTGGGAGCCGGAGTTAGAGATGCGGGAGCAGTATCCAGAATTGTTTGAAGAGCGAGACTTCAGGGGCGAAGTCTGATTCTAGTGGGGGAGAATTGTAACGCCCAGTTTCCCAGGTACATTAATTAATATTATAATTTGAATTGTGTTGAGGTGACTCGACGAGTTGGTGCTTAGACTCATCGAGTCAGGTCGCGAATAGGTGACGTGGAAAATGATTAGACTCGACGAGTCAGGAGAATGCACTCGCTGAGTTAGAGCTGGTGAAAGAAACCCTAATTTCTTGGGTTTGGGACCTATTTAAGGACCCTTATAGCCACCATTTGCGGCTACCAGACCCTTGAGAGAAACCCTAAGAGTGCTTGAGCGTTTGTGAGAGGAAAAAAGCCATTATTTGATCTTTATGGGATGGTTTTGCAAGAAGAAGGTGGTTCCAGCTTAGAGGAGGCCAAGAAGGTTGCATATCTGTGGATCTCGAGCAAAGAACATCATCCTTGAGGTAGCATATCGATCCTTTTTCTTTTTTGTTGAAGAATCCATGGATCTAGGGTTTTCTATACCCTTTATTGGGATGATTATTGGATATAAGGTCCCTTATCATGTTTAGACTTTGGATCTGGACCCATAGTGGTCCAGAGAGCTTTATCTATCTTGCTTTATGACGAGTTATGGAAGAAATGGACTTAGGATGTTGTATTTGGGGCAAATGATTCAAGTAGTGTTATTTGGATGATGCATGAATATCAAGTTTGAACCTTTACGTGTTTATTGAGCTTGGGAAGGTCAGATCTATGGATTAGAGGAACAGATCTGACCTCATAAGGCCATTTGAGTTCGAGCATGGAATGAACTCGTCGAGTCCATGAGCAGACTCGACGACTCGGACGGGGTTGTCCCATGACCCACACAGTTGGTGACTCGCAGAGTTGGAGGAATGACTCGGTGAGTTAGTTAGGATTTAGGGGACTGGAGTTCATGTCTGAACTCTCCGAGTCAATGCCTGACCCGACGAGTTGGGTCAAAGGAGTGCCCATTGACCATCGTTGACCAGAGTTGACTTATGTTGACTTAAGGGCATTAGTCAAACTAAGTCGGGGAAGTATTAATTAGAGATGTATTTATGCCATAGGAGGAAGCTAGGTCGGAAGATTGAGCGTGAGTGATCATCCGACATCTTCGAGGTGAGTCTTCTCACTATGCCTTACCCGATGGGGTGATTATGTGTGACCGGAAGGTCTTATGTGTATGATGAAAATGTGATGTATGTTTTATATGTAATATGTATGATATGAGTATGATGATATGGACCGGAAGGTCAACAGAGTATGGACCGGAAGGTCAACAGAGATATGGGATGGAAATCCCCTGAGACACTTGGATCGGAAGATCCCATTGAGTTATGGCCTGGAAAGGCGTATGTGCTGTACGTGGTATTTTGGGGAACTCACTAAGCATTATTGCTTACCGTTTGCGTGTTATGTGTTTCATGTACCAATGATGATCGTGGGAAGGCGCCGGCATGATCAGTACACACTTGTGGTGGAGATGTTTTGAGATTCTAGGAATTTTGATTTGCACTTATGTTATGTAAAAACAATTGATACACGTTTTTGAGAATTGTGATTGGAATATTTTGATTAATTTTAAAAGAAAAATTGTTTAGAAATTTCATGGTGTTACACCGATGTACAACACTTGACCAAAAGATAGATCTAGGCTTCTAAGATCGATCTAGCACGTAAAGTTACAAACTTTATGTGTATGCATGGGACTATGAGCTCAAATGGCCCTAAATGAGACTCTTAAGATGCATGGGGCTCTCTAAGACTCCAAAATCAGCCCCTTTCTGCTGTGGAACCCCTTAAAGACCTTGGATCTGAAGTCTTAGCCCCCAACCATGCTTGCACTCATGATTGGTCACCAAGAATGGCTCCTAAAAGCCCTAAATCACCCCAAAAAGGGATCTAACACATCAAAGAGAAAGGTATCAACTTTATACCTTTAAAGAACTACAGAGGGTGTATAAACTTGAACTCCTCTGGCCTCCTCTTGATTCCTCAACCCTTTCTCTTCCTTCTTATGTTCCAAAATCACCAGAAACACCACAAAGGCCTTAGATCTTTACACAAACGATTAGGGTTTGATATTGAGAGTTCTAAGAGCAATATGGATGAAGGGAGGCTGAATGAGATGCTTAAATAGGGTGCAACCCTCTTAGATTAGGGTTTCAATCAAGTAGCACCTACTCGCCAAGTCAGTCTACCAACTCATCGTGTAGGTCACTTAAAATGTCCGTGAGTCCCAACTTGACTGAACGAGTTGGGCCTCCAACTCGTCGAGTCCCAGAGAAAAACATAAAAATACTTTGAATTAAGGGCGTAGCAGGAATCAGGTGCTACAAATCTCCCCTACTTATTTTAGACTTTGGCCTCGAAGTCTGTTGTTCGACCCTGAAAAAGCTCTGGGTAATGCTCCATCATCTCGTCCTCTGGCTCCCACATCCATTTCGAGCCCTTTCGGTGCCGCCATTGCACCTTCACCAACTCGACCTTCTTGTTCCTCAAATGCTTCGATTTCCGGTTGAGGATTGCCACAGGCCGTTCAATGTAATTAAGGCTATCATCCACCTGAATACCCTCTAGAGGTACCACTGCCGTGTCATCCACCAAGCACTTTCGCAACTGGGAGACATGGAACGTACTATGAATCTAACTAAGTTCGGCCGATAGATCTAGCCGATATGCCACCTTGCCCATCCAGGCTATAACCCTGAAAGGTCCAATATACCTGGGACCCAGCTTGCCCCGCTTCCTGAATCGGATGACACCCTTCCATGACGACACCTTCAAGAGGACCATATCCCCGACCTGGAACTCCAGGTCCGAGCGGCGCTTGTCGGCATAAATTTTCTGCCGACTCTGAGCAGTCTGAAGCCTGCTGAATCCTCTCTGTCATCTTGAGCACCACTTCGATGCTCCCCATGACCCTCTGGTCCACCTCACCCCAACATATTGGGGTACTGCACTTCCTCCCGTATAACATCTCAAAGGGAGGACGATCGATGCTCGCATGGTAGCTGTTGTTGTAGGAGAACTCAGCTAATGGAAGGAGGTATCCCAACTACCACCGAAGTGATGGGTTTTGAGCATTCTAACACTCCTAAGTGTACATGCAACCCTAGAAAACCTTCGATCTATGTTTGTCTAAAATACATGCAAAATATGATTTCCAAGGTTCATGATCCTATCTAGCATACACGGGGAACTTTTAATCTAAAAGATGGCTAGAATTATGTGACAACCCGATATTAGAAAATATGATGGAACGCAAGTCAAATTTAGGTCAAAATTTAACTTTCCTAAACTCTTATTTGGGTTAAATAAAGTAGTAGGAATCGTATCAAGGTTTTCATACATATAAAGAACCCAAAAATCCGAGTTATAACGAAGAAGTTATGACCAACCGAAGATTCTCGGCAAAACCGACAATACTGATAAACGTAAAATACGAAGTTTCAATACAATAGTTTTTAGCCTTAGGTATCTAAATAAAAGTTTTAGATGTCATTAAACCGTAAACGTACATATTCAGAACGTCCAAATCTGACTTCGTATGAGGAAGTTGTGATTTATCTAAGTTACAGATATAACAGTAGACAGCTAAAAACTCGAAATAGAGATTGAGAGACTTTTAGCCGACACAATCTAAATGAGAATCGAAGGGCTCAACAATACTAGTGCAACGGTAAAAAGTCTGACGAAAACGGACGTCGGATGAAGAAGTTATGGAACTTTAACGGACTTTTCCTGTCCCGACCTATTAAAAATATAATATTAAAAATAAATTCAAAACTAGCCGACAGAGTCTAAATGAAAGTTGTAGATCGTAGTCTCACCTTCGCGTGGATATAAAGACCATCGAAAACGGAGTTCGTATGAAGAAGATATGATTTTTTGAAGTTTATTAAATAAATTATATATAAATTTAAATCAAAAATCTGGTAATATCCGAAGGGGGAGTCAGCGTCCTCATCCGAGTTACGCGCCGCGTAATCCCATACGCCCCGCGTACGCGAAGGCCTTGGTCTCGGTCTGTCCACGTCGCCCCTATGCGAGCCTAGCCGATCCGTCCCATCCGAAGCGAAGCAGTCGAGGACTTGGTCACGGGTGACGCACGAGTACGCCCCGCATACCAAGGCTTCTCAGACCACTATAAATAGAGATGCGAGGGTTCCGGGAAATTCACCCCATTTCTCTCATTTCTCTCACAATATTGCCTCGATTTCCGTGCCCGCACTACCCCGAAGCCCTGGTCATTTTGCTGAAGTCTCGAAGGTCGATTTTACTCCCGAGATTCCCGAGAATCCCGAGAAAAATCCGTTTCCCGAGACGAAACTCTGTCCGGTTTTCCATCTCGCTATCTTCAAACTTTCAAGTGAGTTCATACCCCAATAATCCACACTTTTAAATGTTGTATAAATGTTTTTATATGCTTTTAAGGGAGGGGGGGATACAAGTAAAACACACGATGATTATCGTATGTTATATAAAGTTTCATTATACACTTTTTATCAACGGAATCACATGTGATTTATAACTATTATAAAGAAACTTTCGTATGCAAAATGTATCACGATAACATCATATCTTTTGAAATGAAAAGTGTTGTTATTTATTTATAAATCAAACACACTGCTTATACTGTATATATGTGTCCATCTTAGGCACTACAAAAATTATATCTTTCATAACAAGTGGGCATTTCACTAGGGATTACTTTACAAATGAGACACACTTTTAGAAAACTATAATAGGTATAGTTTTACGAGAACATCACGAACTTTTATATACTAGAAATACTATTGCAAGGAGATACATTCATATACAAGAATAAACGAACATTTTCATAGATACTTCAAATAGTTTTTACAAACGTTTTTACATGTTGAAACACTTTTAGAACTTGTCTTACAAACTGTAGGTGTCCTTTTGAGTCTGTTATATTTGTGTTTTCAAACAAAGGTTTTCTCACACTTAAACTGTATTGTCAAATGGTCTTTCTAACCGATTTATAAACTGACATCAAGTCATAAATTCCTATTTATTAAACTTTTCAAAAGTTCTACAAAACTTCTTTTATGCTTTTATATTATAAATTGCATGCCTCTATAGGTATAGTTATATAAGAAATGTTTAAAATACTTAGGAAGGCTATCCACCCTGTTTCCTTTTCCTCGATTTGGATGTGGTCTGGTGGGATATCGGGTACTCTTCCGAAGGTCGTTTAAATATTAGTTATATATCATGTGTACATATATGGTCATAAATGTTCCATCAGTTAATTCAGTTCCGATACTCTTGGGTAACAAGGGTGTATAAACCTACTTGGACACTCATCAATTACATTCTCGTAAACTATTATAGGAATATTTTAGGGTATACAAAACATTATCTCTATTTCAAGAAATTACACTAGAGTCAGTTCATTCATGAGTCTAGACTACATGCTATATGAAAGTATACTCTTACAGAGATTCCGCTTACATGAATACGATTACATAGATACGCTTAGCTGAGTACATTTACATAGATCATATATGACGAGTTACTACTGCATATGATATATGTAGATACTGTTATATAGATCACCTTCTTATCTTTACCTTGTGATGCAATCACATAATCGACGAGATGAACTAGACTTTATATCCTAGTACCAAAGGATACCTTGAGGGACTAACCATTCCTATAGCCACTGTTAGCTACAGAGGATGATGACATATCTACGGATGTCTACGGTTGATCAGTTTATGGCGAGTTTCCACGCCGTGTGTATCTTTACTTAAGGGACTAACTATTCCTAAACCCAGCTGTTAGCAACAAAGGTAAATGCACATCTACGGATGTCTACGGTTGATCAGTTTACGGCGAGTTTCCACGCCGTGTGTATCTTAGTACCAAAGGATACAACATAAGTTATTATATTATTACTTTTAGAGTTTTATAATAATAGTTAAACAGGGAAAAACCGTCACATTTTCAAGAGATGCGTACTTTCAAAACAGTCAGGTCTTAGTAAATGACTACTTTCAAAACATTCAGGTCTTGGTAGAAGACTACTTTTATACTAGTAGGAAATATGGGATTTTCTAGAGTTTTCATACTTATACTAAATGTTTCATCAATCATTCACCAGTCTTTCATATCAACTAATCAAAGCAATGACATTAAATACTTATGAACCCACCAGCTTAAATGCTAACCTACACTTTCAAAATAACTTGTATTCTCAGGTTACAAATAGACAGGAGCCGATGCAAGGTTTAGAGAAGACGGAGCAGTCAAGACTCGTCTTTTATTTTGATCAGTTATTATGTTGTCTTGTACTATAAAAGAAAACACTTGTAACTAAAATTATACTATAAATGAAATGGATGATGTTGTTGCTTGTCTACTACTTTACATTTGTTGTGATGCATACATGACGTCCTCCGCCTCAGAACGTTTCCGCCGTTCTCAGTTTTGGGCTGTGACAGATTGGTATCAGAGCATTGTTTATAGTGAATTGAGTATATCAACCCATAAAAGAAATACTAACTATAAATACAATGGGATTAAAAATACTCTGATTTAGAGTTTATACTTTAAATAATAAAATATTTAAGTAAGTATACGTGCCTGCATTCATACTAAAACCAGTGTCACTAGGACAGTACAAAAGAATTACGATTGTTAGGCAACACAAGTGGGCTTAGAGACATATGGTCAAAACTGGGAAGATATAGCCAGATCACCTATATTATCCGAAGGTTGACTAGCATGTGCCTAAGTTTAAATTGGGTGGTTGCAACAATGCTAAAATCTTACCAACCCTACCACAATGAGAGCAATAGAGCATAACATTAAAATTAAAATACTATAGGAGTATTTGGTGTTACTATAAGTACTTTATACTTGAGAACTAAAACGGGATCTTCATCACTAAGTTGATAGTTGCTAAGTGGATACACTAAGGCTATATGTAATTAGGATGTTATAGACTTAGAATCTGTGAAAATTTTACTTCACCCCTATTCTGTGTGAATACGGAGTTAAGGTCACTTATTCGAAGGTGTATCCTGTTAAATTACACATAGCTGGTATGCACTTCACAAATAGCGATGTAACTAATGAAGGTTTTCTAAATAATTATCTAGATAGTTCGTCTAATAATTATTCTCTTACCCTTAAATTCTCGCATAGAAAACATAGCTGGACTCCATCCCCACGGCAACCAATATCTTCCGAACGAAGCAATAGCTGGTTGGTTTGGAGAAGAACCAGAGAATGATCACCCTATCCCTTTGAATGATCACCGTGATGAAAACCTTTCAGACGATGCTAATTCCGAACCAGAGGTTGAGAACCTACCCCGAGCAACTCCCTTTCCAATTCCTAACCCTCGTCCGACTTTTCATGGCCCGACGCCTGAGTCGGTGGAATGCTTGGAAACATGGAGCCAAGGACAAGATCAGCCCATGCCATTTATTGGCGACCGAAACTTTTACGACCTGAGCAATGGGGGCTCAACACGCAGAATCTTGCCAATCTTGGTCCACAGAGTGGCCCGAAATGAGATTCTAGGCAGGACAGCCCTACATCAGATTGCCGAAGTTGTCGCCGATGCAAGAATGCATACCCTCCGCACCATTCATCTAGAAGATGCTCACGAGAGATCAGAGAGAAACCATGAGACCCTGCTGCAAGCACTAGCTGAAAAATCGAGCCAAAGTCATAGAGCTCCAAGTACGCCAAAGAGTGTACGAGAGATACTTGCTTGATATGGAATGTCAACTAACCGAACTAAGGGTTCACTATGGGGGTGACTGTCGCCAGTAAGAGATACCTTACTTCCTTCTTTGTTTTAAAGAACCGTGTTCTTGTCTATGTTCTGTGTAGTACTCTCTATGTGACTACCTTGCACTGTAAGTACTTTTGGTTAGGTCTTCATGATGTCAAGAACTATCTCCTATGGATATGATGTAAGGCCTTTTACAAGGTCATTTTCCCAAACTTTTACGTCATGAATATCAAAGGTATTGACAGTCGGCTAACTTCTGTGTCATTCTTTATTCAAGTACTCTTATCATACTTTCATTGGAATCTATCTGAATCATGCTTTAGTCAAGTCATTTGACCATAGTAATTTAACTCCGGAAACATTTCCAAGTCTCTTTTAGTGGTGGGATCATGTTATTCACCAACCAACGATACCTCGGCTTGAACGACAAGCGTCTTGAGACCATTCTATGCACTTACTTCCACTCATTACTAGGACTACATCCTAGGGATCTAGTTCAACCCTTCATAAACACACTTCCACTTAGTACTAGGACTGCATCATAGGGATGTAGGTCAAACTTCCGCAAACATACTTCCAATCTGTACTAGGACTGCATCATAGGGATGCAGGTCAAACTTTCGAGAACATAATTTTACTCTTTACTTGAACAATCGAAGTATACCTAGGGTCAACCAGAATCACTCATAAATTTATTTTCTCTCCGTGAAACAAAATCATGTCGTCATCCAGAAACGATCAGCCGAGCACCGAAACCCTTATCCTCCATATCGACGCCGCTACATTACTAGCTGCAGTAGCAGCTGCTGTGACAACTTTCCTTACACACATCAACTCAGGCAACACAATCAAGGCTGAAAAAGGAACCGTGAGTTCCGATGGTAGTACCAAACCAGGAAACCAACAAATGGCAACAGTCATGGAATTTTGAAGCCTAAAGACCGAAAAGAAAAGACGCTATCGTAAAACCCTAAGGGAACACAAGAGAGCCCAAAGACTTGCCATGCCACTGCCACCAGTGGCAACTCCGGCAGGACGCTTTAGGAAGAAATTTCCAAGGTGGAGTAATGAGGAAGGCACTCGTGTTCACATAACACTGGCTAAGCACCGCAATCCCGTCACCAATGCACGTACTAGCCAGTCATGCCACCAATGCGGTGAAATAGGGCACTTCAAGAAGGATTGCCCTATAGCAAAGAACTTTGGCGCAGATGGGAAGATTCTCAGGATCACAGCTTCAGGAGAGCCTACTCCGGAACCCTCGTTAATGTAGCTTAGGCGTGTGGTTGTAACAGACTTATAAACCATCCAAAACTAGTGCAACCAGAGTCTTATCTTTTGTGGGATCCTGTCGGTATAGGGATGCTCGTGCTGCGTATACTTGCCTTTTGAAGCATACCTTATTCGCATCAATAGTCTTGTAGAAGTCTAAAGTACCGAAACTCTATTGATGGTTGCATGGTTGTGGTTTGTCTGTAAACATCTTTTGTTCAAATCTAATGTCTTTAAGTTTCCTTATGATTACGACATTATCATACTACTTGATTCAATTCTATCCTCACAAAAGCAGCTTCATACATACATCTCTTCCTCCGAAATCGTCTTTCTAGCAAAACCGTCATTCCAGAACAACAAAGTACTCGTACATAGAGCACCTCATGTTTCTCATCCTTTCCGAAGAAAAACTCAGCAAACGTCCCCGAAGTACCACTCGTGCAGTACGTCAAGTTCAATCCAAAGACCCACAGTTTCAAGCTTATTTATATAGGACTCGTATAACCGAGACTGTGATTGATGAACCTGGTATGGGTTCTACTATGAACTTCAGGACGGAGACTGCCCAAGACTACGGGTGATCATGCTGCCATGCAAATAAACTTAGAAGCCCAACGCATGCCCTTTCTGTCGATTGGGACGAGAAAGTCAGATAGAACAAAAGTACCTATCCTTTTTCCTTAATTCATGAGTAATCATACTTTATTTTAGATCTTCACGACATCTAATCAACCACAAGGTTCTGACTTCATAATCAGTATGAATTGGTTTTGTTCTTATACAAGAGGAAAGGTCACTGCCTATACCTCGAGACAGCTTAAGACGCAGGAAGTTAACTATACAACACATAATCTTGAGTTAGGGGCAGCGGAAATTGCTTGAAAGATCTGGAGACACTACTTGTAGGATACAAGATGTACTATTCTCACAGTCAACAAAAACATTCAACATACGTTCGACCAAGAAGAGTTGTCATGCCAGTGAAGTCAAACGAAAGAAGCAGAGTCATGCCCTGATAGTGACAGGTTCGCTGGAATGCCAAGCGAGGAACCGAGGTCACTTAAGAACACGAGAAGCAAATAAAACTTCTATCCATAGAATGTTTACTAGTTCTAATTAAACTCTAATTTCGGGACAAAATTCCCTCTAACGGGGGGATGATGTGACAACCCGATATTTCAAGACAATATGATGGAACGCAAGTCAAATTTAGGTCAAAATTTAACTTTCCTAAACTCTTATTTGGGTTAAATAAAGTAGTAGGAATCGTATCAAGGTTTTCATACATATAAAGAACCCAAAAATTCGAGTTATAACGAAGAAGTAATGACCAACCGAAGATTCTCTGCAAAACCGACAATACTGATAAACGTAAAATACGAAGTTTCAATACAACAGTTTTTAGTCTTAGGTATCTAAATAAAAGTTTTAGATGTCATTAAACTGTAAATGTACATATTCAGAACGTCCAAATCTGACTTCGTATGAGGAAGTTGTGATTTATCTAAGTTACAGATATAACAGTAGACAGCTAAAAACTCGAAATAGAGATTGTGAGACTTTTAGCCGACACAATCTAAATGAGAATCGAAGGGCTCAACAATACTAGCGCAACGGTAAAAAGTCTGACGAAAACGGACGTCAGATGAAGAAGTTATGGAACTTTAACGGACTTTTCCTGTCCCGACCTATTAAAAATATAATATTAAAAATAAATTCAAAACTAGCCGACGGAGTCTAAACGGAAGTTGTAGATCGTAGTCTCACCTTCGCGTGGATATAAAGACCATCGAAAACGGAGTTCGTATGAAGAAGATATGATTTTTTGAAGTTTATTAAATAAATTATATATAAATTTAAATAAAAAATCTGGTAATATCCGAAGGAGGAGTCAGCGTCCTCATTCGAGTTACTCACCGCGTAACCCCGTATGCCCCATGTACGCGAAGGACTTGGTCTCAGTCCGTCCACGTCGCCCCTATGTGAGCCTAGCCGATCCGTCCCATCCGAAGCGAGGCAGTCGAGGACTCGGTCACGAGTGACGCACGAGTACGCCCCGCGTACGAGCGTACGCCCCGCGTACCGAGGATTCTCAGACCACTATAAATAGAGATGCGAGGGTTCCGGGAAATTCACCCCATTTCTCTCATTTCTCTCACGATATTGCCTCGATTTCTGTGCCCGCACTACCCCGAAGCCCTGGTCATTTTGCTCAAGTCCCGAAGGTCGATTTTACTCCCGAGATTCCCGAGAATCCCGAGAAAAATCCGTTTCCCGAGACGAAACTCTGCCCGATTTTCCATCTCGCTATCTTCAAACTTTCAAGTGAGTTCATACCCCTATAATCCACACTTTTAAATGTTGTATAAATGTTTTTATATGCTTTTAAGGGGGGTGGGGGATACAAGTAAAACACACGATGATTATCGTATGTTATATAAAGTTTCATTATACACTTTTTATCAACGGAATCACATGTGATTTATAACTATTATAAAGAAAGTTTCGTATGCAAAATGTATCACGATAACATCATATCTTTTGAAATGAAAAGTGTTGTTATTTATGTATAAATCAAAGACACTGCTTATACTGTATATATATGTGTCCATCTTAGGCACTACAAAAATTATATCTTTCATAACAAGTGGGCATTTCACTAGGGATTACTTTACAAACGAGACACACTTTTAGAAAACTATAAAAGGTATAGTTTTACGAGAAGATCACGAACTTTTATATACTAGAAATACTATTGCAAGGAGATACATTCATATACAAGAATAAACGAACATTTTCATAGATACTTCAAATGGTTTTCACAAACATTTTTACATGTTGAAACACTTTTAGAAACTGTCTTACAAACTGTAGGTGTCCTTTTGAGTCTGTTATATTTGTGTTTTCAAACAAAGGTTTTCTCACACTTAAACTGCATTGTCAAACGGTCTTTCTAACCGATTTATAAACTGACATCAAGTCATAAATTCCTATTTATTAAACTTTTCAAAAGTTCTACAAAACTTGTTTTATGCTTTTATATTATAAATTGCATGCCTCTATAGGTATAGTTATATAAGAAATGTTTAAAACACTTAGGAAGGCTATCCACCCTGTTTCTATTTCTTCGATTTGGATGTGGTCTAGTGGGATATCGGGTACTCTTCCGAAGGTGGTTTAAATATTGGTTATATATCATGTGTACATATATGGTCATAAATGTTCCATCAGTTAATTCAGTTCCGATACTCTTGGGTAACAAGGGTGTATAAACCTACTTGGACACTCATCAATTACATTCTGGTAAACTATTATAGGAATAGTTTAGGGTATACAAAACATTATCTGTATTACAAGAAATTACACCAGAGTCAGTTCATTCATGAGTCTAGACTACATGCTATGTGAAAGGATACTCTTACAGAGATTCCGCTTACATGAATACGATTACATAGATACGCTTAGCTGAGTACATTTACATAGATCATATATGACGAGTTACTACTACATATGATATGTGTAGATACTGTTATATAGATCACCTTCTTATCTTTACCTTGTGATGCAATCACATAATCGACGAGAAGAATTGGACTTTATATCCTAGTACCAAATGATACCTTGAGGGACTAACCATTACTATAGCCACTGTTAGTTACAGAGGATGATGACATATCTATGGATGTCTACGGTTGATCAGTTTATGGCGAGTTTCCACGCCGTGTGTATCTTTACTTAAGGGACTAACTATTCCTAAACCCAGCTGTTAGCAACAGAGGTAAATGCACATCTACGGATGTCTACGGTTGATCAGTTTATGGCGAGTTTCCACGCCGTGTGTATCTTAGTACCAAAAGATACAACATAAGTGATTATATTATTACTTTTAGAGTTTTATAATAATAGTTTAACAGGGAAAAACCGTCACATTTTCAAGAGATGCGTACTTTCAAAACAGTCAGGTCTTAGTAAATGACTACTTTCAAAACATTCGGGTCTTGGTAGAAGACTACTTTTATACTAGTAGGAAATATGGGATTTTCTAGAGTTTTCATACTTATACTAAATGTTTCATCAATCATTCACCAGTCTTTCATATCAACTAATCAAAGCAATGACATTAAATACTTATGAACCCACCAGCTTAAATGCTAACCTACACTTTCAAAATAACTTGTATTCTCAGGTTACAAATAGATAGGTGCCGATGCAAGGTTTAGAGAAGACGGAGCAGTCAGGACTCGTCTTTTATTTTGATCAGTTATTATGTTGTCTTGTACTATAAAAGAAAACACTTGTAACTAAAATTATACTATTAATGAAATGGATGATGTTGTTGCTTGTTTACTACTTTACATTTGTTGTGATGCATACATGACGTCCTCCGCGCCAGAACGTTTCCGCCGTTCTCGGTTTTGGGGTGTGACACGGATAAACTTTGACTCAATGCTCGCTTGCACTCACTCACCAAGACACACAAAACAATATGTTTTATAACACCTAGTTACTGGTGCGTTTACATATTTTCAATGTGCAACCGATTTGCAAGATACAACTCACACATCTCAGTTTCAAGAATATAAGATGTTATCGTCTCACTAATCACTCGTGATACAAATCCATGAAGTGATCCAAGTGAGTGTGGGTTTAATCCAATGCTCAAATCATATTCATAAGCACTCATGAACGTTGTAGCAAACATTTGCTTATGTCTAATGTGTTGGGTTTTGAGCAATCTAACACTTCCTAAGTGTGCATGCAACCCTAATAAACCTTGGATCTATGTTTGTCTAAATACATGCAAAATAATAATTTTCCAAGGTTCATAACCTATCTAACTTGGCATGGGGTACTTTTAAACATAAAAGAGTTAGAAGAGATTACATACCTTTTTGATGAGTTTGAGGGCCAAGCATGTCACACCCCCAAACCAGAACGGTGGAAACGTTCGGGGGCAGAGGACGTCGTATTCAGTATCATAACAGTTCATAGAAAGGAAAGTACACACCACCATACATATATAAAGGTTTTTAAAAATGTTTACATCTTTGTATTCATTACATGCTCAAAAGATAAATGCATAAACGTCTTTCGAAAGAAATAATTAACGCCAGCGCGTTAATCCCCAAAAGTTGATTTCCAAACCTGCTTAACGGTTCCCTGAGAATACAAGTTATATCAAAAGAAAAAGTGTCAACAATTAAGTTGGTGAGTTCATAAGTGATTTAGAAACATTGAATGCCATTCCAAAATGAGTGTATATTTTCCAAGAAAATCCCTTATTTTCTTATAAGAGTATGAAATGCATGAGAGTATTTGTGTTGAAAAATGTAGCTAGTTGAACCAAGAAAATCCCTTATTTTCCTAATAGTTGTTTGGTTTGTATACAGGAAAATCCCATATTTTCCTAAAGTAATAGTTTGTTTAATGTCCTAGACTAAAAATCGGAAGCAATCCACACGCTTTAGAAGATTTTAAACATAGATTTATATAATAAACCTATCAGAAGATTTCAGTTTGTTAGATAAAGAATAGTTTTAATAGCTACTCGTTCATTAATCAGAAGTACTATAATAGTTGTGTATCCGATGAGTTTTATAACCATACTAAACATAATATGCCTGCAGCGACGTTCTTTAGGCGTCGTAGCGTTATGACAAACTGTCACCCCAAAGGAAGGACTGTAGCTAACAGTCAGGGCGCGGGATCATGACTTCCCGTATAGATCTATACACATTTGACACGTTCTCCGAACGGGAGACTCTGGTTATAGACAGGACTTGTAGCGATACCTTCTAATAAAAAGGCAGTATTTGAAGATGTACATGTCTCATGGATTCTCAACTAAGTCTGTATTAAAGTAATAGTTTTGTGTGCAAAGTTTATCCTTTTTCACAATGTTTGACAAAACATAAATCATAAGTTTTTAGAATGTATAAAACGGTTTAGCAACGAAGGATAATTTGGAATTACTAAATACTTTGTATAATTCTAGTGCATGCAAAGTGTGACAAGAGTTTTCACATAGTAGTACTAAATCACAAGTGATTCATTTGATAAAAACGAGTAAGTGAAATTTTATGAAATACACGATAATAACCGTATGTTTACTTGTATTCCCCCCTAAAAGAGTATAAAAGCATTTAAAATGTATTTAAAGTGTGTTGAAGGGGGTATGAACTCACTTGAAAGTTTGAAGATAGCGAGATGGAAAACTGGGCAGAGTTTCGTCTCGTGAAACGGATTTTTCTCGAGATTCTCGGGAATCTCGGGAGAAAAATCGACCTTCGAGACTCGAGCAAAATGATCAGGGCTTCGGGGTAGTGCGGGCACGGAAATCGAGGCAATATCGTGAGAGAAATGAGAGAAATGGGGTGAATTTTCCGGAACCCTCGCATCTCTATTTATAGGGGCTGAGAGGCCTCGGTACGCGGGGCGTACGAGCGTACGCAGCGCGTACCCGTGAGTCATGCATGAGCGAGTCCTCGACTGCCCTGGAGCTCGGATGGGACGGATTCACATAGGCTCGAATAGGGGCGATGTGAACGGACCGAGACCATGGCCCTTGCGTACGCGGGGCGTACGAGGCTACGCAGCGCGTAACCCGGATGAGGATGCTGACTCCTCCTTCGGATATTACTAGAATTTTGATTTAAATTTATTTTTAATTTATTTAATAAACTTCAAAAAATCATATCTTATTCATACGAAATCTGTTTTCGATGGTCTTTATATCCACTCGTAGGTGAGACTATGCTCTACAACTTTCGTTTAGACTTCGATGGCAAATTATGAAATTATTATTATTATTTATTTATTAAAATGACGTGATTAAGGAATTTCTTTAAAAATTCATAACTTCTTTATCCGACGTTGGTTTTTGCCAGACTTTTTACCGTGGAAAAACCATTGTTGAGACCTTCGATTCTTGTTTAGGTCATTCCGGCCAAAAGTCGCTCGATCTCCGATTCGAGTTTTTAGTTGTCTGCTGGTAAGCCGAACTTGGAAAAATCTTAACTTCAATATACGAAGCCGGATTTGGGCATCCTTTTTACGTACGATTTCGGTTTAATGATATTAAACATAGTAGGAATTTAAATAGATACTTTTTGGGCATTTATTATCAAAGTTAATTTTATTAACTCCAAGGTGGTTACAATACTTGACTTTTTAGGTCATTACAAAGGGTTGAATATCGGGTTGTTACATCATCCCCCCGTTAGAGGGAATTTCGTCCCAAAATTTTAATACAAAAGAGAAGTCTTAGGGGCTGAGGAAGAGGTGCGGATACCTCTGTTGCATTTGGTCTTCCCGTTCCCATGTGAACTCGGGTCCTCTCTTAGCATTCCATCGAACCTTTACTATTGGAATGCGACTCTGTTTAGTTCGTTTAACCTCCCTATCCATGATCTCGATGGGTTCTTCCACAAAGTTAAGATTTTCATTTAGTTCGATTTCATCGAGTGGAATTACAAGTGTTTCGTCGGACAAACACTTCTTCAGGTTCGATACGTGGAATACTAGATGTACTTTGTTAAGCTCGATTGGAAGTTGGAGTTTGTAGGCCACTGGGCCAACTCTTGAAATGATTTCGAAGGGTCCAATGTACCTAGGATTTAGCTTTCCACGCTTTCCAAAGCGTATCATGCCCTTCCAGGGTGAGACCTTCAGTAGTACACGGTCGCCAATCTGGAATTCCAAGGGTTTACGTCTTTTGTCGACATAGCTCTTTTGCCTATCCCTTGAGGACTTCAGTCGTTCTCGTATTTGCACGATCTTTTCAGTCGTTTCTCTGATGATCTCCGGACCAGTGAGGGTGCTATTAGGGACTAGACCTTTTGCCAATTGCGTGTCGCCCACTTCCGTCCAGCACAGGGGTGATCTGCACTTACGGCCGTAAAGGGCTTCAAATGGAGCAGTCTTGATACTAGTATGATAACTATTGTTATAAGAGAATTCGACCAAAGGTAAGTGAACATCCCATGCCTTACCAAAGACGATTACACATGCTCGCAACATCTCTTCCAAGGTTTGGATCGTCCTCTCACTCTGTCCGTCAGTTTGTGGGTGGTATGCTGTACTCATATCCAACCTTGTTCCAATGGATTTTTGCAGTGATTGCCAGAATCTGGAAGTGAATCTGCTGTCTCTATCTGAGATGATGGACATCGGTACTCCATGAAGTCGTACAATCTCCCGGATGTAGGTTCTTGATAGTTTTTCCATCCTATCAGTTTCCTTGATCGGTAAGAAATGGGATGACTTGGTTAATCTGTCGACGATTACCCAAATAGTATCTTGGCCACTCTGAGTTTTGGGCAGTTTGGTTATGAAGTCCATGGAAATCTGCTCCCATTTCCACTCAGGTATTTCAGGTTGTTGGAGTAGACCTGAGGGTTTCTGGTGTTCTATTTTTATTTTAGCGCAAGTCAAACACTTCCTCACATAAGTAGCAATCTCCGCTTTCATGTTTGGCCACCAGTAGAGTTGCTTTAGATCTAGATACATCTTGTCTGACCCTGGGTGTACGGAGTATGGAGTCCTGTGTGCCTCGCTCATAACTACCTCTCTGAATCCACCAAATTTGGGTGTCCATATCCGATTCATGAGGTAGCGTGCTCCGTCACTCTTGGTTTCTAAGTTCTTGTCCATTCCCCTAAGGGCCTCACCTGTCACGTTTTTAAGTTTCAAGGCCTCTATTTAAGCTTCCTTGACTTGCACTGACAGGTGCGAATGGATCGACATGGCTAATGACTTCACTCTTCGGCCAGAGTACTCCTTTCGACTAAGGGCATCGGCCACGACGTTTGCCTTTCCCGGATGATAGCGAATCTCACATTCGTAGTCGTTGAGCAATTCGACCCAACGTCGTTGTCTCATTTTTAACTCCTTCTGGTCAAAGATGTGTTGGAGGCTCTTGTGGTCTGTAAAGATAGTGCACTTGGTACCGTATAGGTAGTGCCTCCAGATTTTAAGAGCGAAGACCACCGCTCCAAGTTCTAAGTCATGAGTGGTGTAATTGACCTCATGCGTTTTCAGTTGTCGTGAGGCATATGCAATAACCTTTCCCCTCTGCATTAGCACACAGCCCAACCCTTGCTTCGAAGCGTTGCAATACACCAAAAAATCTTCGGTCCCTTCCGGAAGAGAAAGGATAGGTGCACTGCAAAGGGCTTGTTTCAAAGTCTGAAATGCAGCATCTTGCTTTTCTCCCCAGTTGTAGGTCACACCTTTCTGGGTTAAAGCAGTAAGAGGCTTTGCGATGCTGGAGAAATTCTGGATGAACCTTCGATAATAACCAGCAAGACCTAGAAACTGGCGAATTTCGGTTGGTGTAGTTGGTGCAGACCAGTTTTCGATAGCCTTGATTTTTGAGGGGTCCACGTGAATTCCTTCTTTACTGACCACGTGACTGAGGAAGTCCACCTTTCTAATCCAAAACTCACATTTTGAGAATTTTGCATAAAGTCTCTCAGTCCGTAACGTCGCTAAGACTTGTCTCAGGTGTTGACTATGTTCTTCTTTATTCTTTGAATAAATGAGTATGTCGTCTATGAATACTATCACAAATTTATCCAAGAATGGACGACATACCCGATTCATTAGATCCATGAATACGGCCGGTGCATTGGTTAGTCCGAACGTCATCACTACGAATTCGTAATGTCCGTATCTCGTTCGAAGGCCGTCTTGGGAACATCACTCTCTAGGACTCGCAGCTGGTGATATCCCGACCTCAGATCGATCTTGGAGAAGTAGTTGACTCCTTGGAGTTGATCGAATAAGTCGTCGATTCGGGGTAGGGGGTATCGGTTCTTGATGGTAAGTTTATTGAGTTCTCGGTAGTCGATGCACATCCTGAACGATCCATCCTTCTTTTTCACGAACAACACGGGTGCTCCCCATGGCAAGAAGCTCGGCCTGATGAATCCTTTTCCAAGTAGTTCATTCAGTTGGCTGGATAGCTCCTGCATCTCTGCTGGGGATAATCGATAGGGTGCTTTGACTACTGGGGTAGCTCCGGGAACCATATCGATTCTGAACTCGACTAGTCTCGCGGGTGGTATTCCCGGAAGGTCCTCGGGAAAAATGTCGGGAAAATCGCATACGTCGGGCACATCCTTGACGTCCTGGACTTCGCGTTTCACATCTACAACATGTGCCAGAAACGCGTGACACTCCTTGCGTAGGCACTTCTGTGCTTGGATACTTGAGATGATACGGAGAGTGGTACTGGGTTTGTCGCCCAAGACAATGAAAGTTTCGCCGGTTGGCAGATTAAGGCGAACGACCTTATCGTAACATAAAATGTCCGCATGATGAGAACTCAGCCAATCCATGCCAATGATGACATCGAAACTCTTAATCGAGACTAGCATGAGGCTGATTGAAAAAGGATTATCGTTTAGAGTTAGGGTGCAGTTTAAGTATATCTCCTTAGTGCCTTCGGTTTTCCCGTTAGCCATTTCTACTATGAATGGTTCACTTAATGATTGTGGTATTGGTTTTAGCATGCCTTTAAAGTCGTGACACACAAAACTCCTTTTCGCTCCACTATCAAACAAAATGCATGCATACGAGTTATCGAGAAGAAACGTACCCGTAACAACAGTAGGGTCCGCAACGGCTTCATCTTGCCCCATTGCGAAAACTCGGCCCCTTTCCGCTGGTATTCCTGTTGTTTGCCTTCGGGCAGTCCCTGCAGTAGTGCCCCGTGTCTCCGCACTCAAAGCAGGCGCGGCTTACTCCGGTATTAGCAGTGGGGGCGGATTATTGGGTTGGCTCTTTGCAATAGCGGGCTGTATGACCCTTCTTATTGCACCTGGTGCATTGAAGGTCACGGCGGAGACCGTGGTGGTGGAAGTTGCACTGGTTACATTTCGGAAGTTTTCCATTGTATGAACTTGTGGGAGCAGTGGTGGTAGGTACAGTAATTGCGTGGGTCGCTACCACTTGTTGTTTCTTGGGGTTCTCCTGTATGGTTTGCCCCCTTCTTTTGTTCCAAGGCCTTCCCTGGTCCTGTACCACCTTAGATGGATTGGCGGTAGCTGCAATGGTACCCTGTTTTACTCCGTGGTCGATAAGTCGCTGAGCCAGGCGTTTAGCGCTATTGTAGGTAATAGGGTTGGAAGCTAGGACATGCCCTTGAATCTGGGGTGACAACCCCCAAATGTACCTTTTGACCTTCTTTGATTCTGGGTTGACCATGGTAGGGCACAAAGCAGCGAGGTCGTTGAACCTAGCTGTGTAGGCGACTAGATCAGACCCAGTCATTTTCAGATTCCAGAGCTCCTGCTCAAGCTTTTTCACATCGCCTCTTGGGCAGTATTCTTCCAGTAGTAGAACCTTCAGATCTTCCCAACTCATGGCGTTGGCGACAGTGAGAGTCACAGAATTGACATGACTTTTCCACCAGGTGAGGGCTCGGTCAATGAAGGTGCAAGCAGCAAACTTGACTTTTCTTGTTTCTTGGCATGAGCAGATCTCGAAGATCGTTTCGGTCTTTTCAAACCATTGCTCTGATACCAATCTGTCACACCCCCAAACCAGAACGGCGGAAACGTTCAGGGGCAGAGGACGTCATATTCAGTATCATAACAGTTCATAGTAAGGAAAGTACACACCACCATACATATATAAAGGTTTTTAAAAATGTTTACATCATTGTATTCATTACATGCTCAAAAGATAAATGCATAAACATCTTTCAAAAGAAATAATTAACGCCAGCGCGTTAATCCCCAAAAGTTGATTTCCAAACCTGCTTAACGGTTCCCTGAGAATACAAGTTATATCAAAAGAAAAAGTGTCAACAATTAAGTTGGTGAGTTCATAAGTGATTTAGAAACATTGAATGCCATTCCAAAATGAGTGTATATTTTCCAAGAAAATCCCTTATTTTCTTATAAGAGTATGAAATGCATGAGAGTATTTGTGTTGAAAAATGTAGCTAGTTGAACCAAGAAAATCCCTTATTTTCCTAATAGTTGTTTGGTTTGTATACAGGAAAATCCCATATTTTCCTAAAGTAATAGTTTGTTTAATGTCCAAGACTAAAAATCGGAAGCAATCCACATGCTTTAGAAGATTTTAAACATAGATTTATATAATAAACCTATCAGAAGATTTCAGTTTGTTAGATAAAGAATAGTTTTAATAGCTACTCGTTCATCAATCAGAAGTACTATAATAGTTGTGTATCCGATGAGTTTTATAACCATACTAAACATAATATGCTTGCAGCGACGTTCTTCAGGCGTCGTAGCGTCATGACAAACTGTCACCCCAAAGGAAGGACTGTAGCTAACAGTCAGGGCGCGGGATCATGACTTCCCGTATAGATCTATACACATTTGACACGTTCTCCGAACGGGAGACTCTGGTTATAGACAGGACTTGTAGCGATACCTTCTAATAAAAAGGCAGTATTTGAAGATGTACATGTCTCATGGATTCTCAACTAAGTCTGTATTAAAGTAATAGTTTTGTGTGCAAAGTTTATCCTTTTTCACAATGTTTGACAAAACATAAATCATAAGTTTTTAGAATGTATAAAACGGTTTAGCAACGAAGGATAATTTGGAATTACTAAATACTTTGTATAAATCTAGTGCATGCAAAGTATGACAAGAGTTTTCACATAGTAGTACTAAATCACAAGTGATTCATTTGATAAAAACGAGTAAGTGAAATTTTATGAAATACACGATAATAACCGTATGTTTACTTGTATTCCCCCCCTAAAAGAGTATAAAAGCATTTAAAATGTATTTAAAGTGTGTTGAAGGGGGTATGAACTCACTTGAAAGTTTGAAGATAGCGAGATGGAAAACCGGGCAGAGTTTCGTCTCGGGAAACGGATTTTTCTCGAGATTCTCGGGAATCTCGGGAGAAAAATCGACCTTCGAGACTTGAGCAAAATGATCAGGGCTTTGGGGTAGTGCGGGCATGGAAATCGAGGCAATATCGTGAGAGAAATGAGAGAAATGGGGTGAATTTTCCGGAACCCTCGCATCTCTATTTATAGGGGCTGAGAGGCCTCGGTACGCGGGGCGTACGGGCGTACGCAGCGCGTACCCGTGAGTCATGCATGAGCGAGTCCTCGACTGCCCTGGAGCTCGGATGGGACGGATTCGCATAGGCTCGCATAGGGGCGATGTGGACGGACCGAGACCATGGCCCTTGCGTACGCGGGGCGTACGAGGCTACGCAGCGCGTAACCCGGATGAGGATGCTGACTCCTCCTTCGGATATTACTAGAATTTTGATTTAAATTTATTTTTAATTTATTTAATAAACTTCAAAAAATCATATCTTATTCATACGAACTCTGTTTTCGATGGTCTTTATATCCACGCGTAGGTGAGACTATGCTCTACAACTTTCGTTTAGTCTCCGATGGCAAATTATGAAATTATTTTTATTATTTATTTATTAAAATGACGTGATTAAGGAATTTCTTTAAAAATTCATAACTTCTTTATCTGACGTCGGTTTTTGCCAGACTTTTTACCGTGGAAAAACCATTGTCGAGACCTTTGATTCTTGTTTAGGTCATTCCGGCCAAAAGTCGCTCAATCTCCGATTCGAGTTTTTAGTTGTTTGCTGGTAAGCCGAACTTGGAAAAATCTTAACTTCAATATACGAAGCCGGATTTGGGCATCCTTTTTACGTACGATTCCGGTTTAATGATATTAAACATAGTAGGAATTTAAATAGATACTTTTTGGGCATTTATTATCAAAGTTAATTTTATTAACTCCAAGGTGGTTACAATACTTGACTTTTTAGGTCATTACAAAGGGTTGAATATCGGGTTGTTACATCATCCCCCCGTTAGAGGGAATTTCGTCCCGAAATTCTAATACAAAAGAGAAGTCTTAGGGGCTGAGGAAGAGGTGCGGATACTTCTGTTGCATTTGGTCTTCCCGTTCCCATGTGAACTCGGGTCCTCTCTTAGCATTCCATCGAACCTTTACTATTGGAATGCGACTCTGTTTAGTTCGTTTAACCTCCCTATCCATGATCTCGATGGGTTCTTCCACAAAGTTAAGATTTTCATTTAGTTCGATTTCATCGAGTGGAATTACAAGTGTTTCATCGGACAAACACTTCTTCAGGTTCGATACGTGGAATACTAGATGTACTTTGTTAAGCTCGATTGGAAGTTGGAGTTTGTAGGCCACTGGGCCAACTCTTGAAATGATTTCGAAGGGTCCAATGTACCTAGGATTTAGCTTTCCACGCTTTCCAAAGCGTATCATGCCCTTCCAGGGTGAGACCTTCAGTAGTACACGGTCGCCAATCTGGAATTCCAAGGGTTTACGTCTTTTGTCGACATAGCTCTTTTGCCTATCCCTTGAGGACTTCAGTCGTTCTCGTATTTGCACGATCTTTTCAGTCGTTTCTCTGATGATCTCCGGACCAGTGAGGGTGCTATTAGGGACTAGACCTTTTGCCAATTGCGTGTCACCCACTTCCGTCCAGCACATGGGTGATCTGCACTTACGGCCGTAAAGGGCTTCAAATGGAGCAGTCTTGATACTAGTATGATAACTATTGTTATAAGAGAACTCGACCAAAGGTAAGTGAACATCCCATGCCTTACCAAAGACGATTACACATGCTTGCAACATGTCTTCCAAGGTTTGGATCGTCCTCTCACTCTGTCCGTCAGTTTGTGGGTGGTATGCTGTACTCATATCCAACCTTGTTCCAATGGATTTTTGCAGTGATTGCCAGAATCTGGAAGTGAATCTGCTGTCTCTATCTGAGATGATGGACATCGGTACTCCATGAAGTCGTACAATCTCCTGGATGTAGGTTCTTGATAGTTTTTCCATCCTATCAGTTTCCTTGATCGGTAAGAAATGGGATGACTTGGTTAATCTGTCGACGATTACCCAAATAGTATCTTGGCCACTCTGAGTTTTGGGCAGTTTGGTTATGAAGTCCATGGAAATCTGCTCCCATTTCCACTCAGGTATTTCAGGTTGTTGGAGTAGACCTGAGGGTTTCTGGTGTTCTATTTTTATTTTGGCGCAAGTCAAACACTTCCTCACATAAGTAGCAATCTCCGCTTTCATGTTTGGCCTCCAGTAGAGTTGCTTTAGATCTAGATACATCTTGTCTGACCCTGGGTGTACGGAGTATGGAGTCCTGTGTGCCTCGCTCATAACTACCTCTCTGAATCCACCAAATTTGGGTGTCCAGATCCGGTTCATGAGGTAGCGTGCTCCGTCACTCTTGGTTTCTAAGTTCTTGTCCATTCCCCTAAGGGCCTTACCTGTCACGTTTTCGGGTTTCAAGGCCTCTGTTTAAGCTTCCTTGACTTGCACTGACAGGTGCGAATGGATCGACATGGCTAATGACTTCACTCTTCGGCCAGAGTACTCCTTTCGACTAAGGGCATCGACCACGACGTTTGCCTTTCCCGGATGATAGCGAATCTCACATTCGTAGTCGTTGAGCAATTCGACCCAACGTCGTTGTCTCATTTTTAACTCCTTCTGGTCAAAGATGTGTTGGAGGCTCTTGTGGTCTGTAAAGATAGTGCACTTGGTACCGTATACGGCACTTGGTACCGTATAGGTAGAGACTCAAGCAAAATGATCAGGGCTTCGGGGTAGTGCGGGCACGGAAATCGAGGCAATATCGTGAGAGAAATGAGAGAAATGGGGTGAATTTTCCGGAACCCTCGCATCTCTATTTATAGGGGCTGAGAGGCCTCGGTACGCGGGGCGTACGGGCGTACGCAGCGCGTACCCGTGAGTCATGCATGAGCGAGTCCTCGACTGCCCTGGAGCTCGGATGGGACGGATTCGCATAGGCTCGCATAGGGGCGATGTGGACGGACCGAGACCATGGCCCTTGTGTACGCGGGGCGTACGAGGCTACGCAACGCGTAACCCGGATGAGGATGCTGACTCCTCCTTCGGATATTACTAGAATTTTGATTTAAATTTATTTTTAATTTATTTAATAAACTTCAAAAAATCATATCTTATTCATACAAACTCTATTTTCGATGGTCTTTATATCCACGCGTAGATGAGACTATGCTCTACAACTTTCGTTTAGACTCCGATGGCAAATTATGAAATTATTTTTATTATTTATTTATTAAAATGACGTGATTAAGGAATTTCTTTAAAAATTCATAACTTCTTTATCTGACGTCGGTTTTTGCCAGACTTTTTACCGTGGAAAAACCATTGTCGAGACCTTCGATTCTCGTTTAGGTCATTCCGGCCAAAAGTCGCTCGATCTCCGATTCGAGTTTTTAGTTGTCTGCTGGTAAGCCGAACTTGGAAAAATCTTAACTTCAATATACGAAGCCGGATTTGGGCATCCTTTTTACGTACAATTCCGATTTAATGATATTAAACATAGTAGGAATTTAAATAGATATTTTTTGGGCATTTATTATCAAAGTTAATTTTATTAACTCCAAGGTGGTTACAATACTTGACTTTTTAGGTCATTACAAAGGGTTGAAATATCGGGTTGTTACAAAGCACCAATAGTGTGAATGCCTCAAATGGAATCACAAATCACCACAAACTCTTGGAAAACTTTGAGAGTGTATACACACTTGTATTTTCAGCCACACACAAGCACACACACACACACACACACTAGTTCACTAGTTGCCATTTCATGCAACATAAGCATGCTTATATAGTATGCATGGTTAGGGTGAAACCCTAATAACCCATGACCTTTCCTTTTCCAAGGATCCATGGGTTAAAAGCTCCATGGAGCATCCATGGACTTCCATACAAGCCTAGCCCATTAACAAATGAGTATTAGCCCACACTATATAAAGCCAATAGCCCACAATCTAATTAGTCTTCCTTTTAATCTCTAAATTAATTCATAATTAATTTAAGACTAAGACTAATTAAATAACATGACTTCATACTAATATATTATAACTTATAATATATTAATAAACATATGTGTATAACTCTCATAAAATTATCCATAAATTGTTCTGGTGAAGTGCAACCCAAATGGACCATGCCGGGTCGGGTCAAGTATATACCAAATAAGTTATGGACTTAGACACCTTATCCAACAGACTCCCACTTGGATAAGTCTAATAACTGTATTTGCCTATATAACTTCAGGAACCAACCAGCAATCGTAGCTCTCGAAAACTCTGTTGAACTATGAAGCGCCATTTTAAGACAAGTGAACATATAATCCTCTGTTCTCATGATATCAGCCGGACAAACACATGGAACTATGTCTTGCTTATTGTCTGGCAGTTGTTTCTCAATTTTCAATTTGTTTGACAAAGAACTTTACTGAATACATCATTTTAGTTGTGACCGGGCCCGGTGCATGGGTCAACACAAAATCATCGAGGGGCCCAGATATCGCTTCTATTTCTAGAAGGAACAGATAAACTTCGACTCATATGCTTGTTCTACTACTTGTTGAATTGTACACAAAGGCACGTTTTATAACATCAGGTTACTGATGCGTTTACGTGCAATCAATGCACTACCAACTCATAGGTAACAACTCATATCTCTAGGTTTGAAGATTTATATGATATTATCGTCTCACGATCACTCGAGATAAATTCCATGAAGTGATACAAGTGAGCGTGGGTTTATACCAATACTCATAACTTATGAGTACTCATGAACGTTGCAGCAACCATTGCCATGTCTAAACACCTTTAGCCATCTACAAACCCAATTCATGACAATCTTGATTCATACCTACTTCCGACGTATGACCGATTGTGGAGGTTTGAATAAATTAATTATTCTGGTAGTCAAAACATGCAAAATTGAAACAATAGTAAATAATTGACAATGACAGTAACCCTTTACTCATAAATAAATCACAAATTTTATTCATCATCAAATGTCGATTACATTTTACAAGTTTCAGGAAAACTATCTAATCTGTAAAACTAATATCGTCCCTCAGCCCGATGCGCCTCGCATGCTGAAAATGCTTAACCCTCGTCAGTCCCTTCGTAAGGGGATCTGCAGGATTCTCATCCGACGATATCCTCTTTGCCACGAGGAGTCCTTCTTCAATCTTGTGTCTTATGAAGTGATATTTTCTGTCAATGTGTCGGGATCTGCCATGATCTCTTGGTCCTTGGCTAAGGCAACCGCACTATTGCTGTCACAGAAAATCTCCATAGGTTCCTTAATAGCTGGTATAACTCCAAGGTCTCCGATGAAGTTCTTCAGCCATATAGCCTCCTTTGCTGCTTCACTCGCTACTATATACTCTGATTCACATGTCGAATCAACCACCGTCTCCTGCTTGGAACTCTTCCAAGAAATTGCCCCTCCATTTAAGGTAAAGACTCAGCCCGACTGAGAGCGGAAATTATCCCTATCAGTCTGAAAACTAGCATCACTATACCCTAATACTCTCAAGTCATCACTCCCACCAAGGGTAAGGATCCAATCCTTAGTCCTCCGCAGGTACTTGAGAATGTTCTTTACCGCGGTCCAATGAACCTTGCCAGGGTTCCCCTGATACTTGCTGACCATGCTCAAAGCAAAGGCCACATCAGAGCGGGTACAAGTCATAGCATACATGATCGAGCCAACAGCGGAAGCATACGGTAATTGGCTCATCTCAACTATCTCTGCCTCTGTACTCGGACTCTGTGTCTTACTCAGTTTGGCATTGCTTTGGATCGGTAAATCTCCTTTCTTGGAGTTCTGCATGTTGAACCTTTTCAACACCTTATCCAAGTAGGTACCTTGACTAAGTCCAATTAGTCTTTTACTCCTTTCTCTTAATATCCTTATCCCTAGGATATAGGCAACCTCCCCTAGGTCCTTCATAGCAAAGCACTTCCCAAGCCAGGACTTAACCTCCTGCAAGGTTGGGATGTCATTTCCTATAAGTAGTATGTCATCCACATACAGTACCAAGAAGCTAACAATACTCCCACTAGCTCTGACATACACGCAAGACTCATCTTCACTTCTTGAGAAGGCAAACTCTTTTACCTTCTCGTCGAAACAGAGATTCCAGCTACGAGATGCTTGTTTTAACCCATAAATGGATTTCTGAAGCTTGCATACTCTATTAGGATACTCTGCACTGACAAAACCCTCTGGCTGATTCATGTTCACATCCTCAGCCAACTTTCCATTAAGGAAAGCGGTTTTGATATCCATTTGTGATATTTCATAATCATGAAATGCAGCAATGGCTAGCATAACCCTAATAGACTTAATCTTTGCTACCGGCGAGAAGGTTTCATCATAATCAATACCCTGAGTCTGAGTAAAACCCTTCGCAACCAGTCGAGCCTTATAAGTATGCAGTTTTCCTTCCGTGTCGGTCTTCTTTTTGAAGATCCATTTGCACCCGACTGTTTTACGGCCTGGTACATTGTCAACCAAGTTCTAAACTTGATTGTCATACATGGATTGTATCTCGCTGTCCATAGCCTCCTTCCATTTAGCAGACTCCGGGCCTGCCATGGCTTCCTTAACACTGCTAGGTTCATCCAAATTTACCAGTGTACTATCACTGATAAACGTATCACCTTCCGTAGTAATATGAAAGCCATAATAAAACGAAGGTGTGTTCCTAACCCTTGTGGAACGCCTCGGAGGTACAGACATGTCAGCTTGCTCAACAGGAGTTTCCTCCTCAGGTTGATTGCTAGTGTCTGAGGTTCCTTCACCAATTGCTTCTTGAATTTCTTCAAGATCAATTTGCCTCCCACTGTCTCCTTGGCTTATAAATTCTCTCTCACGAAAGACCCCTCTTCTTATTACAAAGACCACATTCTCACTGGGTCTGTAGAAGAGGTAACCGAAGGATTTCTGTGGGTAGCCGATGAAAATACACCTTTCACTTCGGGGTTCGAGCTTATCATGAGTCTCACGCCTCACGAAAGCCTTGCAACCCCAAATCGTGATGTGGTCTAAATTGGGAACCTTCCCAGTCCACATCTCATGAGGTGTTTTGGTAACCTTCTTTGTAGGGACTAGATTAAGGATATGGGCGGCAGTCTCTAAGGCATACCCCTAAAATGAGATTGGTAGCGAAGCTCGACTCATCATAGAGCGAACCATGTCCAACAAGGTTCGATTACCCCTCTCAGCTACACCATTCAGCTGTGGTGTCCTGGGAGGAGTCAATTGTGAGACAATCCCACACTCCTTAGGATAGTCAAGGAACTCGGTACTAAGATACTCACCACCTCGATCGGATCGAAGCATCTTAATGTTCCTGCCCAATTGATTTTCTACTTCCTGTTTGAATTCCTTAAACCTTTCAAAGGTTTCTAACTTATGTTTGATTAAGTAGACATACCCATATCTACTAAAATCATCAATAAAAGTCACATAATACCGATTAGCATCCCTTGTGGCGATTTTGAATGGCCCACACACATCAGTATGTATTAGGTCCAACAAAACCTCACCCCTTTCACAAGTCCCAGTGAAGGGTGATTTTGTCATCTTTCCAAGTAGACAAGATTCACAACTATCATCCGATTTAAGGTCGAATGACTCCAAGACTCCACTCTTTTGGAGTTGGCCTATGCGTTTCTTGTTTACATGTCCAAGACGACAATGCCACAATGATGCTTTATCTAGGCTAGTAGAAGAATCAATATACAACACATTATTTCCTAAGTTGTCTACAATCGACACAGTTTCATACACATCATCACAAGGTAATGCTTTAAAATAAAACACATTTTTAAAGAAAGCATTAATACCACCACGTTCATTATCAAACGAAAAGGTAAAACCTTGTTTGTACAAAGCATGAAAAGAAATAATATTCCTCGCCATTTCAGATGAGTACACACATTTATTCAAATCTAATTTTAACCCATTATTAAGCAACAAAGTATAAACTCCTATCTTGGAAACAGGTGAAGCCTTCCTATTCCCCATGATCAAGTTTATCTTCCCATGCTCCACATCCTCACTTCTTCTTAGGCCCTGCAAATCAGAACATATGTGAATACCACATCCTGTATCAAGCACCCAAGAGTTAGAATATGTTGAGTAATTAGACAATATTGTGTAAATACCTGCATGGGTGGGTTTCACTTTCCCATCCTTTAGATCCTGCAAGTACTTAGGGCAGTTTCGCTTCCAGTGCCCCTTGTCCAGGCAATAGTAGCAATCAGCATCCTTGGGAATGGCAGAAGGAGTGACAGAACCGCTCTTGGTCTTTGATGAGGAGCCTTCAAGAGACTTTCCCTTGGTACCCTTCGAAGGGCGCTTCCTCTTCTTCCCTTTGCCTTGCCCGATAGCCAAAACAGGGGTAGATGTTGGAGTAGGAGTAGTAGAGGTAACAGCCGCCTTGCCCTTAAGACCGGTTTCAGCGATCTTCAAGAGTCCTTGAAGCTTGCTGAGGGAAACTTCCTCCTTGTTCATATGATATGCCATACGAAAATGGTCATAACAAGAAGGTAAGGAGTGCAAAATGATGTCAATTGCCAACTCCTCAGGGAAGTTTACATTCAGCTTCAGCAAACGGTCCACATACCTTTGCATCTTTTGCATGTGGGCCGTGACGGATTCACCGTCCTTCATGCGGGTTGTTATTATGGAGGAGATTATTTCATACCGCTCCTGACGAGCACTCTGATGGTACCTTTCCATCAGGTCTTGGTGCATCTCAAAAGGGTAGAAATCTTCATATGACTTTTGGAGCTCGGCTGTCATCGTGGCCAGCATGATACATGCCACCTTAGTAGCATCTCTCTCATGAGTCCTAAATTCAGCGATCTCCTCAGGAGTAGCAGTAGACTCATCAAGCTCTTTTAACTCCTTATCGAGGACATATTCCTTGTCTTCATAACGAGTAACCATCCTGATGTTCCTAATCCAATCAATGAAGTTGGAACCATCAAAGATGACCCTCCCACAAAGATTCATGAGAGAGAAAGAACCAGTTGGGTTAGAGCCCGAAGCATTAGTGTTGGAAGACATCTGAAAGAAGAAAGCAAGTTTAGATTAGATATATAGAATCCTTAATAAGACACCCAAATGTAATATTAAGGCTAGGACCCAATCACAATATATTATACTTAGAAGAGGGATGCTGTAATCTAAGTAATAATATATTTGAATGGTAGGTGAATGACGATTCACCAATTTCCACCATGAAAAACAAAATGAATTATTAGGTTTTAATTGGATTTGAAATTCCTAGATTCTTTTGAGATTCATTGAACTTTTCAATGGCATGTTTCAATCTCGATTGTGCCCTTCAAGTTTTGTGACTGGGATGCCGAGGATCACAAAACAAGGTGTGAATAACCATGCTAATTCACTTAGTACCTTTAATATTATCACCTAATCAATGTGCCGGTTAACCACACACGCTCCATTGATCTATGACAAACATTAAGTCACCCTTCGTGATCCTTACTAGTCTAAGTTAGTGTGCCGGTTAACCACACACGCTCCACCAACGACATGGTAAGGTACAAAGTCTGAATTCCATGGACTAGCACCATGTTCACATTTTTCCTAAAATAACTAAGATTGGGAATTAAAGAGGTTTAGTTACTTTATAATAATCATTATACTTTTAATGAGGATTTAAAGTCATTGTCCTACCCGTTCGGCTAACGACCCTCCACCAGTCAAGCAAGCGGTGGGTGAGAGTGGACACCAATTAAGTTGCCATTTTATAGGCAACAACCTTATACCCACCTTATAGACCGGCTTCGTGAATGAGGCCTACTAACGGTAGAACGACCTATTCTTATACATATATATAATAATTAACCATTAATGTTATAAATAGTATAAGGGTTGAATTTTAACTATTAAAACTCTAAGGGTTGGAATTAAAGTTTATTAAAGTGTGTGAAACTTTATAAATTCCAAAACTTGAGGGCAAGTTTTGTAACTATCCAAAACTTTTCATTTCATAACTTATGAATTAAAGGATCATAAAAATGAAGACTTTTCATTTTCATGTAACTTATGTGTTTAAATGTGTGTGTTAAAGAAAGTGACCTTTGGATATCCATAACTTGAGGACAAATTATGGACTCCATTAAAATACATAAATGATCAAGAATTAATTCTAAACAATTCAGCAAATAATTCCTATCATCTTCTAAATTCATAAGAACATGAACATGATCAACAAAATTTCAAGAGTTATATGAACACATAAAATCATGGAATTTTGATATATGCTATTGTAAATGGATTAGAACAACCATTACACCAACTAAAACAAGTTTTAAAACACCAAAACAGTTTAGGGTAATGTTTCTAGTCCATTTCCAACAGCAAAAGTCGAAATTTTGCATTCTGATCATTCTACTCGCCGAGTGCACGAACCTACTCGTCGAGTAGGATGAATTTTGCCTTGAACTCGGCGAGTCCCCGCATGGACTCGGCAAGTCCATTAGCCAGACAGCAACAATTTCAACTTTTTTCACTATTTTGCATCAAGTATCAAACAAGCAAGCCTAGGCTCTGATACCACTGTTGGGTTTTGAGCAATCTAACACTTCCTAAGTGTGCATGCAACCCTAATAAACCTTGGATCTATGTTTGTCTAAATACATGCAAAATAATAATTTTCCAAGGTTCATAACCTATCTAACATGGCATGGGGTACTTTTAAACATAAAAGAGTTAGAAGAGATTACATACCTTTTTGATGAGTTTGATTCTTGAGGAGTTTGAGGGCCAAGCACCAATAGTGTGAATGCCTCAAATGGAATCACAAATCACCACAAACTCTTGGAAAACTTTGAGAGAGTATACACACTTGTATTTTCGTCCACACACAAGCACGCACACACTAGTTCACTAGTTGCCATTTCATGCAACATAAGCATGCTTATATAGTGTGCATGGTTAGGGTGAAACCCTAATAACCCATGACCTTTCCTTTTCCAAGGATCCATGGGTTAAAAGCTCCATGGATCATCCATGGACTTCCATACAAGCCTAGCCCATTAACAAATGAGTATTAGCCCACATTATATAAAGCCAATAGCCCACAATCTAATTAGTCTTCCTTTTAATCTCTAATTTAATTCATAATTAATTTAAGACTAAGACTAATTAAATAACATGACTTCATATTAATATATTATAACTTATAATATATTAATAAACATATGTGTATAACTCTTATAAAATTATCCATAAATTGTTCGGGTGAAGTGCAACCCAAATGGACCATGCCGGGTCGGGTCAAGTATATACCAAATAAGTTATGGACTTAGACACCTTATCAAACATAATGCTCTTTAGAGAATCCACACACCAATTCACGACAGTCTTCATTCATATCTACTTCCAACATATGAACGACTGTGGCCCGTTTGAATAATTTTACTGTTCTTAACCAATTAAATTATTCAGGAAGTCAAAACATGCAAAGTGAAACACAAGGATAATACTAATCCCATATGGCCTCAAACCTTTGAGTATAAATAAAACACCTTTTATTTATCACCATATTGATTACTCATTATTTGTTGTTTCGGGTAATCAACTTCTTACTTGAATTATTACCACACTTGTCCCATGCTCTTAGCATGCACACAATGTTTACCTATGGCTCTTACTTTGTGAATTAGATCAAATGAACACATTACCAATCATACTCATTTCACAACTCCCAATCCTTTCTACAAGTGATAGAATATCAAATTGTTGCCACTTATAGAATATGCTAGATTCTAACATTTTATGCAATGATCATTTCGTAATGTCATACCACAAAAGTCACAATGACTATTGCCAACGAAATTCCAAAGTCCTCTATCGGAGATTGTTACAAGACAATTCCATAGATGTGATGTCTTTCACTGAAAGTAGATTCCTTTGAACATCCTTTCGCATAAAAGTTTCTAATCTAGACATTGATTCTCAATATCCAACTCCCAATATGGAAACATTTCCATATTTTCCATATGAAAACTCATTCTAAATAGAATTTATTCATAATAAAGTCGATATGCTCCATCTAATATCATACTTCCAACTACTCACAAGCGACCAATCCTCAGCCAGCTTTGGATCGTCCTTTGATAGTTGTTTAATTATCTTAGTCAAAATCGATTCTAGTCCTTTTTCCCTCTAAACGTGCTAGACATTTGGAAAATTTTAGAATGGTCAAATATTATGTCTTACATGAAGATTTAATACTTTATCAATCTTCTACCATAATATTTTATGTGTCTCGTTCTTACAACTCGAACTATGAAGAGGGATACCGTAATCATAATCGATATTTAAGAACACACTATGTTTCCTTCGACTAGATTTATTAAAATTTCTCAATCTAAGCTTTAGATTTTGAAACGAAGCATAATATTCTCTCCCTTAATTATAGCAAAACAACTATTCAACCTTTACGACTTTGCAAAGTATAACTCTTGTTTTCTATAATTAATATTGCTAACTTGCAATACTTACCTTAATAATCATACAATCATAACATTTATGCTCCCACTATCACGATGAACATAACACTTATGCTCCCACTAGCTTTGACATGTATTCAGAAACAGTTTAACTTTTAGAAAAACAATACCTCTTGAATTTCTTAAGTTCATATTTCTAATACTTGATGCTTTGATAATCTTTTATCTAAGCTTCTTAATCTCATACACCTTTATCCAAGATAGCTCATATGTGCGTCTTAAACAATTCAGACTAATTGCCAAATCTCACAATTCGAATTACGGAAAGGGATACCGTAACCATAATCGAATTCGAGTATACAATTTCACAATCACTATCTTCTCAAAATCTTTCTTAGTGAAAGCATTTCCTCACAGTCATTTTCATGAATGAGGGAATCTTATGACACTTAGATTCTAATGGTGTATGTGTTCCTATCCATGTGAATTTGTAAAACCAAGGTTTACGACAAATTCAAACTCATATGGACCGAACTTTCTTAATCTTGATCTTTTGCCTTATGGTAACACGGCTGCCCACCATGTCTTCCAAGTAGTTAAGCAGCTCACCCTTTCTTATTAATGTACTTTTCATTGATCAAGGTGCTTGCCTTTTATGCGTTCAAATGAGAACTCATAGAACTCATATGCATAATTAACTCAATCGGAATGGCATAGATAGTGTCAACACGATAGGTTGTAAACCTCAACTCGTGTGCTAGTGATGATCGATAAGGTTTATTCTTGATTAGTTCTTGAAACTTTTCAAGACCATTAAGACTCCCACTGACTCCTTGACATATAGGATTCTCTTGTCAATAAGAATTTCTTGACAAACAAATATTCAAGAGTTAGTGTAGCTTTTATCAAGACAAAACACTTCATAAATTGGTCCTAGTTGATCTTTGTCTTATCCAAGACATCACAACTTTCCAATTTCAAATGTGCAAGAATAAGAAAACTTTCTCCATATTCTACATTTGATGAGTGTTATAAACCTTTTTTTAAGACTTGTCACTCAATTTCACAATTTTAACTCTAAGAGTTTTTTGGAACGAAGTATGATTGACTTCTTGATTTAACCATTTCTTTAATTCCCGATTCCTCTTTCTTAGACATACAATTGCACAAAGATTCATTTAGAGGATGAATTTAGATATGGTTCTTAATCATTAAGACCTATCGTAAATCATAAAAGGTACTCTCCCTTCTTCTTAGAATAGAGAAACTTTTATCTTTCTGCCTACTTGATTCTTTTTATTCGTTATGCTATTGATTAAACCTTTTCAATCATTCAGAATTACACTTAATCTTGTAAGTATAATCATATTTACTAAACCTTTAGTAAGCCATGACGAATGTCTTGATACTCTTGTGGTGGACTTGATCAACACACAACTTTGTGTACTCGATCTCCTAGTCCTTCACTTGACACTTGTCAACGAATTAGTCTAATTTCCAAATATGAAATTTCTCATTCATCGTGCAACCAAGTTGCGTGATTCCAAATTTCTGTCCAATTGAAACTTGGTCGATGAGAAACTTTCCCTATTTGGTAAATTCTTAACCTTTCCACAAATAACATAATTAAGAATCACATCCATTCATTGTAGAAATATGCAAACATCAATTTTTCATAACAATTTCATTGCAGGGAAATAAATAAAATAAATAAATGAGTGAAACAAAAATTTATTTTATTCATAAAAGCAGCGGAAGACATTTTGTCCTTACAAAGCAAAATCAATTGAAAAACTATGTAATAAATATTCCTAACAACTCTATCATAACTTTCTAAGCTTAAAATCTAATCTTCGAATCCGTGCGATCGAGATCCATTTCTTCGTGATTAGACTCATCTTGCTCTTTCATCAAGCTTCCTCTCTTTTCACTGATCCTGCAAAACATTCAAATGCAATCTTATCACATCATGTATTAAGCATCAACGAATAGGAACTTAATGGAGTTAGATAGTGGATTTTACCTGAAGCACAGTCATACTCTTTGACTCTCCCATCTTCTGGACTCTTCAGGCTTTTAGGGCAGACTTGTATCCAACGCCCTTTCTCTTGGCAGCAAACGCAGGTCGGTTCTCCTAGAACGTCCTCGGAAGCATGATTGGTTGATTTTCCCAACAAATATGTTCCATTGCTTTGCCAAATCATTTCTGATTCATCAGCAACGAGCATGTAAGTTAGGTCAATGAGGTTTTTGTCATGATCCATCATATAATACTTTCTTTTGAACTCAGTATATGATTCGGGAAGTGAATGCAGAACCCAGTTCACATCCAACTTATCTGGGAATAACGCACCCAACATTATCAACCTATCGATGTGTGATTTCATTCCTAGAACGTAAGCACACACGGGTTTACCATCTTCATGTTTCATTTCCAATAGGGCTTTAGTGACATTGAAACTTTCAATTCTTCGATCTTGTGGGTTAGGGAGAACAACGGGAGGAGGAGGAGGAAGCGAAGCATGATTTCTTATTCCTCGATCGAATCGTGGAATATCATCTTCATGTGGAATGCTTGTTCCATGGGATTTGTGAAGACCATAATTGTCATACTTTGACATCTACAAAACGGGAGAAAATGAATTCAAGTTTGTTGATTTATTGAGTCCTTAGTAAATCACCCAAATGATATATTAAGGCTAGGACCCAACACAATATTCTACAACTCGGGAGAGGGATGCCGTAACCCTAATTGCAGAACATTTGAAGGTAAGTGAATGACGATTCACTAATTTTCCACCATTAAAAACGAAAAAAAAAATTTAAGTTTTAAATCTTTGAAAACTCCTAGATCTTTTGAGATTCATTGAACATTTCAATGGCATGTTTAAATCTCGATATGCCCCTCTAGTTTGTGACTGGGATGCCGAGGATCACAAAGCAGGTGTGAATAACCATGCAAACTTACATGGTGCCCTCACATGTTATAGTCACCTATTCGATGTGCCGGTTAACCACACACGCTCCACTGAACTTTGAGAAACATTGAGTCACCCTTTACTACCTTTGCTTAGAACCATTTAGTGTGCCGGTTAACCACACACGCTCCACTAACGTCTTCGCAAGGGCACAAAGTGTAATTTCATGGAATTGCATCAATTCACTTCTGCCTAAAGTAACTAAGATTGGGAATTTTATGAAAAAATTTAGTTACTTTTATACTTCCTTATACTTATAATGGAAGGTTTTGTCCTATCCTACCCGTTCGGCTAACGACCCTCCACTAGTTAAGAGTGCGGTGGGTAAGAGTGGATACCCATTCAATCGCCATTTTATAGGCAATTTCCTTAAACACCCCTTATAGACCAGCTTAGTGAATGAGGCCTACTAACGGTAAGACTGACTTTTACTCATACATATATATAATGTTAGACCTTTAATGTTATATATATAGTATAGGGTGTATTTTACACTTTTAAAATGATTGTACACCAAAACTTTATGGATTTATTAAATTTCAAACCCTAGAATTTTACAAGTTTAAAATTCAAACCTATGCTAATATAATATTACAAGATTAATATATATATATATATATATATATATATATATATATATATATATATATGTATGTATGTATGTATGTATACTTAAAATGCTAGTCTTACCGTTAGTAGGCCTCATTCACGAAGCCGGTCTATAAGGTGGGTATATGGTTGCGGCCTATAAAATGGCGCTTAATGGGTGTACACTCACACCCACCACTTGCTTGATCGCTGGAGGGTCGTTAGCCGAACGGGTAGGATAGGGCAACTTTATTTAAGAAAGGGGTATCAGAGCCTTGATTGGTTTCTATTGTATTGATGCCTTGTATGATTGGTTTCTTAAAGGCCTTTGGACGATTTCTAATGGGTTTCCCCATAGAATTCGTCCACCCCTTTAATATGGAGTCCATTACCTCAATATTCAACTATCACACAATTGACAGTTCTAGTCCCTTAAGTTTAACTAATGTCTTTTAGCCACAAACTTAATTCTTATTAATTCTTGACTAATATTAATTAAACAATATGATTTTTCCTTTAATATATTATTCAAATAATATATTAATAAATCATATTTAATCCTCTCTCTCCATAATTCATCCTATCAAGTTGCTTTTGTGAAGGCAACCTAAAAAGGACCATGCACCATCGGGTCAAGTACATACCAAAATAGTTATGGACTTAGACACTAATCCAACATTAGGTACTTTTTAAGACTGTTGCAACACCACATCACTCCCAAAAACATGTCGATCATATCTCAAATAAATATAGTTGATCAGGCTATGTTGATCCCATATATGATTACATAGCTGTCCCAGTTTGACCGCAATGTTCAACCTTTAAATACTTATGTTATGTTTTTCTTGTGATACTTGTTCTAGTATGTATATATGTTATAAGCATGTATGTATACTTTTATAAAGTAATGATATATTTTTTAAATATATTATTATTCAGAGAACTTCGGTCCCATTGTATTTATAGTTGTATATCTTTGATAGGATGATATACTTATTTCACAATAAAGAATGCTCTGATACCAATCTATCACATCCCCAAATCGGAACGGCAAAAACGATCGGGGGTGGAGGACGTCATGTTTAGTATCACAACACATGCATCATAGTAATAAAAGTAACAAACAACCATTGCATTAATATGGAAGTGTTTACAAAGTACGTGGTTCACAAAAGATACACTCCAAAAGTAAATAACAAAACAAGACATGAAGCTACTATACTAAATCTTCTGAATTCCAGTGTGCGTACCTGTCTACTAGTTTCCTAAGAAATACAGTTATTTTGAAATAGTAGATCAACATTTAAGCTGGTGAGTGCATAAGTATTTAAGTGATGAAAGTAAGTTGTAAGTTCTTTTAGAAAAGTTCTCCTGTTCCTCCAGAAAATCTTATATTTTCTTATATGATGAATGAAAGTAAAAATGACTCTACAATTCCTTCTATGAGTACTAAATGGATACAAGTTATATACAATTTAGAGTAAACAGACAATCGATTGTGTGAATCTTCCCTAAGCCCACAACCAAAGAAGCAACATGTAATGAGGCGGAAGTCACACATCCCATTGTTTGTTAGATCTTCACTGTATATAACCCTGGCATATTCATTTGGTACTTACGGAGTTAACTGTAATAGTTCTTTATATTTGATGAAAACATTCTTTAAGAAAATCATATATTTCCTTTAGTAAAATGGTAACCACAATAGTTCCTTCTATAATCACTTAGTTTATACAAGCTATATATAATCTAATATCGAACGGACAGTTAAATGAGTGAATCTGCCCTAAGCCCACAACCAAACAAGGAACAGGAAGTAAGGCAGAAAGCACACACCCAACTGCCTATCGAATATTAATTATATATATATATATCCCTGATGTATAAACTAAGGTATCATAGATTAACCACTAAAGGTCCTTAAAGTTATATTTGTTTAATAAAATGGGTTAAACCCTTTTACTGATAAGTTTTTAGTTTAGCCTACTAAATGATCTTTCTGAAAAGTAAGTTTTTGTACTAGAAAACGATATATTGAATTCGTATACTATGACATGACCTATACCTGGTACTCTTTATGATTACTTGGTGTATATAGAATATATATATATATATATATATATATATATATATATATATATATATATATATATACACACACACACATACTCACACACACACACACATATATATATATACATACATAAGATCGAATATATAGTAGGCTGGGTGAATCTGCTCCAAGCTTACAAACCCACAAGGAACAGAAAATGAAGTGGAAAGCACACATCCTACTGTCTGCCAGACCCGAATAATATATATTCCTGATGTATACACTAAGGAATCATAAGGTTAGCATTATAGGTCCCTTTCTAAATGAATGTACTAAGACTCAACTGCTCTGTTTGTCTTTTGTAAGTTTTCCCAAGTTTAAGACTATCTTTACTTGAAATATAGTTTGCATTACCTTTTAAGTGAGAAAATCACTATAAGAATGTAATGGGAAAAATTGAAGTGTGCAGTAATATTTGTATAAATTAACTACTGAAGCACTAACTACCTTGAAACCAATTAGTTGAATTAAGGTAAAAGGTGATAAGGTTGTAACCATGCTGATTGACTGTTGTAAACACGATGATCATCCGACGTCAAAATGATGTGACATTTTGTCACCCTTTAGCCTTATTGATTGGGACTATACCTAATAGTCGGTGTGTGGGAGTGTCTGTCCCATATAGATCTATACACACAATGTCTGTTTTCCCTCCAGGAGACTCTGGTTACAAAAAGTGACACGACAAGTGTATTGGTGTGTCATGAAGTAGTATCTCACATTATTGTTATCTTGTTCTAGTTAAAACATATACGTTCCTTTTATAAATATATATGTAAATATATATGTTCCTTTTTTGTAAATGTATATGTAACTGTATGTTAAGTTAAAAACTAACTTGAAGATCGATTAGATCTTTTAAAATAGGTAAAATAATAAACGAGCAAACAACAAGAACACAAGAATGGATCAAAGGTGTCGAATGATTAATCAACAATCCTCAGCAGAGCTCGATAAAGAACTTCTACTGTAGAGGATTTAGGGTTTACAGGAACGATGAAGAAATAAATCTTTGATCTATCGTAATTGCTATCGTCTTCTAAAATCGTTCTATCAATCGTTAACCTAATATGCATGCAAGCACATTAATTTATACTAAACCCTATCAGCTCACGGTTGGACAGGCCCAAACCGGAGTAACAAAACTTGGAACCGAGCCCAATGACGCAATACATCAAAAATGCTACGCTACCCAACAATCTCTCCCTTTGCGTCAAATTGGAGCGAGATCACTTCGTCTTCTTGCTTGGGCCTGCAGCGGGAACCTTCTTCTTTACAGTATCAAACAGACGTGAGATAAGCGCGAGAATTGTCTGCCTGAACCGAATGTACCATTGTATCATATCGTCAAAATACTTGATATCATCCACTGTATTTTCCTTGCATCTGTGGATGATCCCCCGCACATGCTCTAGACAAGCAGTGGTATAAAGATGTTTATCAGCTAAGGCAAAGAGACATTTCTGTCCTTCACTCCTAGTGAACATGACTGAGTTTCGCCTCGGGTCAATTTTTCCCATCTTCATCTGGTTCAGATCACTGGCCGAGCCAACAGGAGATATCTTCGATTTCTTCTTGAAGACATTTGCAATCTCCTGATCCATCAGTGCGACCTCCATGATATAGCACACCAGCATCCTCTTGCGATGGTCAATGATCGGACCATATTCAGCTTCATTAGTCGGTAGGATGTTGTGCAGGATGATCCAGTCATGGGGGTTGAGGTTTGGTAGATCTGCTAAAGAGATGCCATGTTCGGTTTTTGTAGATCCCCTGAGCACCTTGAACCGAACGTTGATAAACCTCCCTTCAGTGTATGGTTTCAGGACCCGAACGTTGATGATCTTTTGAGCGCTCCAGGTTTGATATTGGGGTTGAGCAGCCTTCAGATAGAATTCAATCAATTCCCGATCAACCTCCGGATGAGGATGAGGGAACTCGGCAACGTTGGCGAAGGCGTGAAAGATGAAAGCCTTTCGGGTCAATGGCATGTCGAACTGAGAGTCGACAGAGTTGAAACAGTCAAATGAGATAACTGGTTCCAGCCATAAGATGCTCGGAGTGTCGATTGCCTCCTTTATCATCCTCTCGAGAGTCCAAGCAGGAAAAAGAGTCTTCCTACTCTCGAGAAGGTCGTGGGCTTCTTTCTTTTTGCGTTCAGCTTCTCTTTCCACACGAAGATTATCATCTTCATTATTGCGTCGACTTTTGCGTTTCAGCAAGTCGGCAATGGTTTCTTGATCATCTTCCTCTTCATCCTCAGCAAGTTTCTTGCCTTTATCCTTCACACCCGAACCAGAGGCTTGGCCTGCAGGAGGAGGTTCGGTTGTGTGAGTTGCCTTTGATGAATGAGGTGGCTGAGATCCAGACTCCTTTTCTCCCCCTTGTTTCGGATTGGACACGAAATCGGGTAGCCCTTCAATTTTACTTAGCAGATCCAGGGCAGGAGCGAGCTTCTCTGCAAGGGTACGCCTCACAGAATGGTTTAAGATCGGATCGTGCGCTTCGAGGATGTTGGAGATGGCTGAGTGTACATCCGAAACACACGTCTTGATGACCTCCCGTTCGGACCGAAGAGCGTCAATTTGTTGTTGAGAATGGGAGAGTTGAGCACTCTTGACCTTTAGGGCAGTGGTCTTCCTTGCCAAGACATCCATTAACGAGTTCTCAGCAGCGAAATCCTCTTGAAGTTTAGAGAGGCGCTCGTCAATGGAAGTACGGAGGGCGGAGTTGTCGTCAGTAAGCGATTGACGAAGTGTGGCAAAGGACTTCAACTCCGTGGAGACAAACGTGGCCAACTGTTGAACAATTGGTTCCAACGTAGTCTTGGTGGCAGTCACACTCTCCTGTAAAGACTGTAACAGGGTAGAGGCATCAGAGAATAGTTTATCGACTTTTTCGGTCGCAGCCTCACAGGCTTTCATCGAGGCATCGATGGCGGCGGTGGCAGAAGCGACCGAATCTTGTTGAGCCCTTGAGAAGGCATCAACAATCTTCTGAAGAGCAGCTTCAGAGAGAGATGATTGAGAGTTGGAGGAAGAAGCAATGAGCAAGTCGACCTTGTCATGTAGCTCCTTAAGATGCTTCTTTGTGACCGGAGCGTCATCATCATCGTCGCTCTGCACTTGAAACGGACTGTAATAGACCGAATCAAATTGCATGTTTTCCCCGCCAAGGAAAGTATCATTCGCGTCAGAGGCATGACCGGGAGATGGTGGTGGTGGTGAAGCTGGTGGTTCGGTTGTCTGAGTGGGTTCGGGTTGGGTTGTTTCGGGTGTAGGTGTAGGTTCGTGTTGTGTTTGAGTAGGGGTAGGTTCGGGTGCTTTTTGGGTTTCGGTTGTGTGTATGGGTTCGGTTGCTGGTGGAGGTTCTGTTGCATCGGTATGAACCCCCGTATCAGATACGTTGGTTGTAACCTTTGCAGTGGATGTTGTTGTTGCATCGGTGAAGATGGGTGGTGGCATTGGGAATGAGGTTTTTGGAATGTGGGTAAAGGGGTTTATGGTGGGAATGGAAGTAGGAATTGTTTGAGTAGGAGAGGGAATTAGAGAAGTATGGATTTGCATTTCAGGGGTAGGTGATCTGGGTGGGGTGTTGCCTCTTGGAGGTGTGTTGCCTCTTAGAGAGTCGTCAGAATCCGAACTCTCACCCTCCGACTCACTGGATGAGGAAGCGATAATCAGCTTTCTCTTTGGTTGAGTCTTTTGCCTCTTCTGCTGCGGTGACTGAGCAGCTTTGGTAGATTTCCTCTTCTTAGGAGAAGGGCCTTTAGCCCCTTTCGCCACCTATTTGCCTTTGTCTGCCTTTTTGCCTCTTGGAGCAGGCTTATCGGCATTGTGAATTGATTTGAGCATCTCTGGCATGAGATCCCTCGGACCAGACTTCTTGAACTCTTTGTAGGTCCGGATGATCCTACTGTCAGCTGGAACATTAGCGTACATGGTTTCCGGAATGGAACCATTGAATGGGAATCTTGAAGCATCGGAGACGATGATCTTCGTGGTATGGAATGTACCAATCGAAGACATCGGTGCGCCGAAAACAGTGTGAATGCTATACTTGTCCATAACCCACTTCGTAATCAGGGTCCAAAACCTTGCATACGACACCTCAGAATGTCGTGAAGAAGAAGATAAACTCTGGATGAGTTGGTGCCAGAGAACAAACCCATAATCGACGTTAATGCCATTGTAGACACCATACAAGATGGACAGGAACAGTCGACTGGAGCCATCTGAACTAGAGCTTCTTTCAGAGAGACCCTTGAATAGCACAGTGAACATCCCGTTCCACTGTGGCGGCAAACACGATTTCTTGAACTTGGCGACGGAAGTAAGCGCCTCCGTATACCCCATATTGTAGAACATGTTGGAGAGGTGCCCCATCGGAATTGTCTTTGGATTAACCCTCGTAGGGTCAGCTTCAAACCCTAGCAGTGAGCCAAATCTTTGCTTGGAGATGGATGCTTTGTGATGAGAAACTTCGAAGAAGATCTTGTCAACGACTTTGTCGTAATGAGCCGTCGCGTAGATCTGCGACAGGAACTCCATGGGAACTGATTCCACCCTTGAAAGTGCAGGAGCAATCGGCGAATACTTTTAGCACTCGATGATGGGGAACATGTAGGAATCATATGCGTGAGGGGTTAAGTCGATGATGAGACATTGCTGAGGACGAATGGGAAGGATGTGAGAAGTAGCATGAACAGAGGATGAATCTGCCATTGTTGAAAAGAGGGAAGAAGATGATGAACAGTTAGGGTTCAGGGAATTCTTGCGCTTTGGGAAATTTGATTGCAGTACAGAGGTAAATGGTATATGATGTCGCCTTTTTATACTGGAGTTTTAGGAGAGAGAGATCTTCCCAAATCTTCTATCGAAATACCAAGAGTTTTTCGGAGTGGGACTGATGCGTGACAGTTGTGGAACCGATGATCACGCATGAGAGAGAGTGTCAGATTCCGAAGAACACGCCTCCCATCAAGCGCCGTTTTTGATAAACCGTTTCAAATTCACACGCGCCCTTTCTGTGCCAGAGGAGAACCGTTTCAAATTCGCACACGCGTCTGCGACGTCAGTTAGAGATTAGACGTTTCAAATTCGCACGCGTTCCCTGTTCCGCCGGTTGAAATCAAATCAATTAAACTCCCGCCTGAGTCAGCAACTCTTCATCTTATCCCTTTAAAGTGTAACGGCATCTTTTGAATAATACGCCCACGTGGATTAACATTGACCACAGCTTATAATCAACCACCAATCCAATGAACTAGCCTGTAATTATTATAACCAGAATTTTGGAAAATCGAAGATTTTCGTGCTAAGGGTGTAAAAGAAAAGAAATAAAAACAATCCTTTTTAGGAAAAATTGTGATGTCAATAAAGACACGAAACAAATGATCCCGGGCACGAATCTCTTCCTTCAAAGTCAAGAGAGAGCTTAAAGTATTAGTGTGGTTTCCCGTTGAATAACGATCAAACACTTATTAAGAAGTGATGAAAGGCTTCTTTTAATTAGGCTTCTTAGGGTGGCTTTTGCTTTGATTCAACAGTCCTAATCTTGAAATAAGATAGAAAGTGAACAAAGTACTTGTGAGACCGGTGTAGTCTGTTGAACAAGTAGGTATGAAATAATTATAAAGTGGCTGGGAAATATAAAATCTCAACAAAAAAATTAAAAACTGGATCCCAAGGGAAGAAATGTTATGGTGTTTAACAATTTCATAGGAATCACACAAAATAAAAATATGAGATTTCATGAAGAAACGTCCGTCAATTCGTTAGTGAAAACTTGAGCAAATTAATTGTTCACCATCAATTCAGATTTGGTATTGAATTTTGGGTTTCACTCAGCTTGTAGTGGCACGAAACTAAGATCATAAACACAGTTTTTGAGTAACCATAAACCTCAGTGGTAATTTCTAAGACTCTCAAGGGTTACGTTTGTGAAACGAATTTAATGGAGAAATATAATAGAGATGGTGTAAGAAACCAAAGTACCTCTGCTGTGAAAAGTAGGACCAAGCAGAAAACTCTTATCTCATGTGAGAAGAGAGTTAGGTAGCTCACGATTAGAATAAATGTGATAGCCTAATTGGGAAGACAAGGTTTGTGTATACCAAGTAATTAAGGCTATTATTCAGAATCTGATGAGGCTTTGGGCACATACAGCAGCATGCTTCTAGGGACACTTAACTAATTCAACAATTTCCCATAAACAACCACACATATGAAATAAAATTAAAGACAAAAGGCAAATAAAGAACAAAATGTTTTTGGAGTTTTTGATATTAGAAGAAAAGAAATATTTTTGGAATTTTTGATATATTAAAAAAAATAAATGATAAAAAAAATAACACTGAGAAAGAAAATAAAAAGATAAAAAAAATCTTAAAAAAACTTTGGAACCAAACCCGAGCGTTCGGTTGATTTCGGTTGAGAAAAATTTTGAAAAACCGAACCCGAGCGTTCGGTTGTGAAAAATTTTGGAAAACCGAACCCGAGCGTTCGGTTGGTTTCGGTTTTGAAAAATTTTGGAAAACCGAACCCGAACGTTCGGTTGGTTTCGGTTTTGAAAAATTTTGGAAAACCGAAACCGAACGGTCGGTTGGTTTCGGTTTTGAAAAATTTTGGAAAAACCGAACCCGAGCGTTCGGTTGGTTTCGGTTTTGAAAATTTTTGAAAAACCGAACCCGAACGTTCGGTCTATTTCGGTTACTGAAGAAATTAGATTTTCAAGTAGGAAATACTTTTGACAAAAAGGAATGAAATAGAAACACTTATACATGAAATTTACAACCAAGAAAACCACCTTTGATTGATGAGCGAAGTGTAGATTATCTAACCGAACCCGAGCGTTCGGTTCATTTTGGTACATGAGTACAAAACCGAACCCGAACGTTCGGTTCTATTTCGCTTCTTACTTGTGAGTTTGAGAGGTAGTTTGTGGTACTGACTCTGATTCCATCATACCTAGCCCTTGTAGAATTTTGTTGAATGACGCTTCAGGAAGAGCTTTGGTAAAGACATCAGCCAGTTGATCAGTGGTTCTAACAAAGTGAATTTCAACGTTTCCATCTTCCACATGATCTTTGATGAAGTGATACCTCAGTGCTATATGCTTAGTCTTAGAGTGTTGCACTGGGTTATGACAGATCCTAATTGCACTTTCAGAGTCACAATATAGTGGGATCTTTTTCATATTGAGTCCATAGTCTCGAAGTTGACTCTGGATCCAAATCACTTGAGAGGTACAGGATGCAGCTGCTATGTATTCTGCTTCAGCTGTAGACAAAGACACACACGTTTGTTTCTTCGATTGCCAGCTAACCAACTTCCCATCAAGGAATTGGTAGCCTCCAGTGGTGCTTTTTCTGTCCAGTCCACAACCTCCAAGGTTTGCATCTGAGTAGGCTTGAACGAAGAAGCCTGAGTTGGAAGGATACCATAGACCTAAAGAGGTAGTTCGCTTGAGATATCGTAGAATGTTCTTTACTGCAAGCATGTGAGGTTCGCGTGGGTTGGCCTGAAATCTAGCACAGTAACAAACATAAAACATTATGTCAGGCCTGCTAGCAGTGAGATACATCAGAGAACCGATCATCTGGCGATAAAGCGTTATATCAACAGCCGGTTTATCCAAGGATGGAGTGAGCTTGGTGCTGAACGCCATCGGAACTTTGACTTTTGAATCTCCCATCATGCCAAATTTTGCAAGGAGAGTCTTCGTGTAAGCTTCCTGATTAATAAAGATGCCTTCGGGTCCCTGTCTAATATTTAAACCAAGGAAAAAGTTAATAGGACCCATTGAGCTCATTTCAAATTTAGTCTCCATCAGCTTTCTGAATTCAGCTGTTAAGCTAGGATTCGTTGAGCCAAAGATGATATCATCGACGTAAATTTGAACGATCATAAGGTGGTTACCTTCCTTCTTGCGAAAGAAGGTTGGGTCAACCGAACCTTGTTTGAATTTGGACATCTTTAAAAACTTTGTCAGCGTTTCATACCAGGCTCTCGGAGCTTGTTTCAGTCCATACACGGCTTTGTCCAAAATGTAACAATGATTAGGATACCTTTCATTCATGAATCCAGGAGGTTGCTCCACGTACATAGTTTCTTCGAGTTCTCCATTGAGAAATGCACACTTGACGTCCATTTGGTAGACCTCAAGGTTTTTGTGTGCAGCATAGGCGTGAAATATTCTAACTGATTCCAGCCTAGCTACAGGAGCGAATGTCTGTTCATAGTCAATTCCTTCCTCCTGACAGTATCCTTTCACTACCAGACGTGCTTTGTTTCGAATCACGTTCCCTTCCTTGTCCATTTTGTTCCTGAAGACCCACTTGAGACCAACAACCGAGGCATCTGGAGGAGTTGGAATGAGTCGCCAAACTTTGTTCCTTTCGAATTCATTCAGTTCGTCTTGCATAGCTTGAACCCAATCGGAGTGATCAAGAGCAGTGTTAACTGTCTTTGGTTTAACTTTTGATACGAAGGAGTTAAACATGCAGAATTCGACTTTTGAAAACAAGGAAGTCTGTTTTGCCTTGAGTTGTGATCGAGTCAGAACCTTTTCAGATACATCACCAACAACTTGCGAGACAGGATGATCTCTGGTCCATTTGACGAGAGGAGGGTAGTTAGGATCAAAGGTTGGATCCAATTCAGTGTTTATCATCTCTTCTGGTTCAGATTGACTTTCATAGTCATAAGACATATCAGCATGCTCCCCCTCGACAGATAAGCTGTCAGGAATGTCTTGAGTACCTTGAGCTACAGATGTTTCCTGTGGTGCTGAGCTTTCGGGCGTTGATGCACCTGCGGGTGATGAGGCACTTTCGGTTGGTGAAGTGCTTTCAGGAGCAGTTTGAGACCTTAGATCCCCGTCAACATGTGAGCTCGGTTGTGATGGCGGATCCTCCCGCTCGACTGAAGCATTGTGTGGTGGAGGTTCATCAGAACTTGATCCTCCTTCATTCATTCTCCTTGCAGCATTGTCGACCAATTGCTTCAGATGATCTACCTTGTTGTCAGTAGCGCTGGCTTCTGAGAGAGTGGCCTTCTCTGGTTCATCAAATAGCTCCATGAACTTTTCAAATAGGTTAGCGATCGAGGCTGTGACTTGGCCAATTTGAGGAAAGATTTCTCCTTCTATGTCTTCGTTGGCCTTTAGCCTTTTGACATAGCTATCATCACAAGTCACGTAATAAGTTTCTTCTATTTTCCTCGAACGCTTGTTTAGTACCCTGTACGCTTTAGAAGTAAGAGAATAGCCCAGAAATATCCCTTCGTCGGCTTTAACATCAAACTTGTTGCGGTGTTCTTTAGAATTAAAAACAAAACACCGTGAACCGAACACATGGAAGAATTTGACATTTGGCTTCCTGTTGTTGAGGATCTCATAAGGAGTGAGAGTGAAGCGCTTGTTGAGATATGACCTGTTCTGTGTGAAACAAGCAGCAGAAATAGCATCAGCCCAAAAATATAAAGGTAAGGAAGCGAAACTTAGCATGGTTCGGGCTGCTTCACACAAAGATCGGTTTCGTCTTTCGACAATTCCGTTCTGTTGAGGTGTGTAGGGAGCTGAGAAGTTGTGACTAATTCCCTTTTCTGCCAGGAATTCTTCGAATTCTCTATTTTTGAACTCCAGTCCATTGTCGCTCCTGATGTTGCGAGCGACTTTCTTTAGCTGTACTTCAATCTGCTTGATGAACACCTTTAGCTTATGAGTCGCTTCAGATTTAAGCTTCAGAAAGAACACCCATGTAAAACGCGAAAAGTCATCAACAATAACAAGAATGTACTTGCTACCACCGATGCTTTCGATAGATGATGGACCACACAAATCAATATGAAGTAATTCTAGTGGTTCAACAACTTTAGTGTTTATTATAGATGGATGAATTTGACGACTCTGCTTCCCCATTGCACATGCAGCACACAAATGATCTCTATCGTACTTGAGCAATGGAAGACCTCGGACATGACCTCCAGTGACAAGTTTGTTGATATCCTTAAAGTTAAGATGAGAGAGCCTTCTGTGCCACAAGCAGCTTTCGTCAGATTGTGCTTTGGATAACAGGCAGATAGTTGGGTTTCCTTTGATGGGTTTGAGGTTTAGGGGAAACATTTCACCTTTACGCTCCGATTTGAGAATAACTCTTTTCGTCTTCTTCTCAATTATTTTAGAACCCTCATCGTCGAATGAGACTTTGAGACCGGTACCTCCAACAAGCTGAGATACACTGATGAGGTTGCGTTGTAGTCCTTCCATGTATGCGACCTTTCTTATCGTGAAATCACCGTTTGTAATCATTCCATAGCCTTTTATGGTGCCGAAGGAGTTGTTCCCAAACTGGACGTTTCCACCATTTGAAAAAGACCTGTATTCCCTTAGTTCTTCCTTCCTTCCTGTCATGTGACGCGAGCAGCCACTGTCAATGTACCATTCTTCGTCAAACTGCTCGTCACTGATAACCTGCAAAAATTAAGCAGATTTAGGAACCCAAAGTTTCTTAGGTCCACGTGAGCCTTTCACAGGAACAGAAATAGTAAGAGAGATGTCAACAAGGTATGTTCTTTTTATTAGTGTTGTTTCATCTTTCTTTTTGATGGTGAAAACCTTAATTTTATTGGGATTCGTTGCTTTAGGTTTGGACTCTGGTTTAACTGATGAAACCTTCTATTTTCCTTTTTGTTCAGTTGAAGATTGAGGTTTTTGAGAGTGAACAGAATGGAATCTAGAACGAGGTGAAGAAGAGTTAGAAGAGTTTGAAGAATTAGAGGAGTTAGAATGAGAGAGCTTTGACGGAGATGACTTCTTGGCTGGAGACTCTAGATGACTCTTTTGCTTTTGATCACTTTTGTTCTCAGAACCGAACCTCTGCTTTCGGTTGGAATCATTCTCTGAACCGAACCTATGCTTTCGGTTGATGTTTTTCTCTGAACCGAACCTCTGCTTTTGGTTGTTATTGCTCTCTTGCGATTCAACAGGACTTTTCTCTGACTTTAAGTTCCTGTCTTGATGTGAGAAATAGGCATTCTGAGATTGCCAAAACTGTTTTCTTTCAGAGAGATTCTTTCTGTATCTCTGATTCCTTTGCTGTTTTTGATTTCTCATCTGCTTCGGTTTATGATGGATATTAGCTTTCGGTTTCTGTTTTTCTTTAGTTGGTTCACTCTGAACTGATGAAGTTTCACTTGGAGGTGTGACTTCTTTTGCAGGAATTCCTTTTTCTTGAGGAACATCTTTTGTACCACTAGTACTTGGCACATCGAAGTTATCAGGTTTATTCAAAGGTTCTGGCACATATCTGCCTTTGCTTTTCCATGAGGTCCTTTCAGATAGACCTACCGTTTCGTCAACATTGTCAATGGGAGATGACCAGAAGAACTCGTCACAGCCATCAACATTGTCTTCGTTTACAATAGTTGTGAGTTCAGTAGTCTGATGTTCGGTTACGCCTGTGACCTTATACACCTGATTTGGAGTGGTTCTTACTTTTTGGTATACTACTGCCTTCTCTGCAAGAATCGGGGACTTTTGTTGGGACAAACGAGCGAACTCCACTGAATTTTCTGAAATAAGATTTTTGTGGTTTTCGGGTTCGCTCTTGACAAATTCTAAATAGTCGACTGTGTCCTCTACAGAAATTTCACTCATATTGTCGTCCTCATTAAGCTCAGATGCATTTTCAACATCAATTTTATTTTCTGAGCTCAAGTTGGCGTTCAATGAGTCAAATTTTTGTATGGTTTCGGTTCTCAGTTTCAGTTTATCATTTTCATCCAAAAGGTTTTTAAGCATGTCCTTATGGTCCTTGGACTTAATGAAAGATTCGATTTTGTCCAATCCATACATATGTTGGATAAGGTGTCTAAGTCCATAACTATTTCTGGTATGTACTTGACCCGACCCGGCATGGTCCATTTGGGTTGCATGGCACCATGCAATTGGATAAACTAAATGAGAGAAATAACGTTTGGAGATTATTAATATATTATAAGTTCTAATATATTAATAATATTATTTTATTAGTTTGATCAAGAATTAAATTAGAATTAATTAAGTGATCAAAAGATAACTAATTAAATATATGGGTTGATTAAGTAAATCATCCATATCTTGTATAGTGGGCTAAAAGGCTCCATGGATCATCAAGTTGGGTTCCACCCAAAGGATGCTCCATGGATGCTCCATGGGAGTTACAAACCCATGGGTCATGGAAATGAAGAGTCATGACACATTAGGGTTTAACCCTAGATGTGTCAACACTATATAAGTAATATGATCTCCTCCCAAATCGGTTACACTAAGGAATAAGGGGGCTTGGCCGATTTTGAAGAGTGTGTATTCTCTCATAAGTTCTTCCAAGAGCATTTGGTGTTGTGTGAAGCATTTGAGGCATCACCACTTGAGGTGCTAGGCTCACAAGGTTTCAAGGAACACAAGCAACAACAAGGTAAGTTATTCTATCTATACTTTATGTTAAAATTGTTCCCCATGTATGCTAGATAGGATATAACCTTGGAATTCAACTTTGCATGACAAATTAGACAAACATAGATCCAAGGTTATTAGGGTTGCATGTACACTTAGGAAGTGTTAGAATGCTCAAAACCCATCAGTGGTATCAGAGCCTAGGCTTGTTTGTTCTTATTTGTGCTTAAAAGTTGAAAACAGGATCGAAAATTTGCTGTCGGCGATCGGACTCGTCGAGTCCATAGGGGGAACTCGTCGAGTCCATGAGTATCTTCAACCAACTCGGCGAGTCATGTTCATGCACTCGGCGAGTAGGGTCGAATGAGTGCAGAATTTCGATTCAGTTGCTGGAAAATGAATTAGAAACATTACCCTAAACTGTTTTAGTAAATATAAACTTGTTTTTGGTGGTGTAATGTTTTGCTAATTCATTTACAACAACTAGTTATCAAAATTACAAAGTTTTATGTAATTTTTGATTATGTTCATATTCATGTTCTTGTTCTTATGATGTTTTAGATGATCATAGGAATTATTTGTAACCTATTTGGTAGTTTAATTCTTGATCATAATGTATTTTAATGGAGTCCATAACTTATCCTTAAGTTATGGAAAACCAAGAGTCACACTTGAGTTAAAACCATTAAGAAAACACAAGAGTTATAAAAATGAAGAGTCTTCATTTTATGACTCTATTAAACTCATAAGTTACAAGAAATGAAAAGTTTTGAAAGTTACAAAACTTGCCCTCAAGTTTTGGAACAAGTAAAGTTAAGTTAAAACTTTAGTTCCAACCCCTAGAATTTTAAAAAGTTAAAATTCAACCCTTATACTTATATTATGATGATTTAATAATTATATATATATATATATATATATATATATATATATATATATATATATATATATATATATATGTATAAGAACAAGTCGTCTTACCGCTAGTACGCCTCATTCACGAAGCCGGTCTATAAGGTGGGTATAAGGTTGTTGCCTATAAAATGGTGACTTAATGGGTGTATATTCTCACCCACCGCTTGCTTGACTGGTGGAGGGTCGTTAGCCGAACGGGTAAGACAAGGACTTATAAATTCTCATTCAAAGTATGATGAATATATAAAGTAACTAAATGTTTATTAAATTCCCAATCTTAGTTACTTTAGGAAAAATGTGAATAAGGTGCTAATCCATGAAATTACACTTTACACTTTGTCTGAGTCGTTGGTGGAGCGTGTGTGGTTAACCGGCACACTAACTTGCACTTAACAAGGTAGGTAAAGGGTGACTTAAGGTTTATTATAGTATCGGTGGAGCGTGTGTGGTTTACCGGCACATCGATTGAGTGATAAACTTTAAGGGTACCAAGTGATTTGCATGGTTACTTCACACCTCGTTTTGTGATCCTCGGCATCCCAGTCACAAAACCTGGAGGGCACTCCCGAGATTGAAACATGCCTTTGAAAACTTCATTGGATCTCAAAGAATCTAGGAATTTCTAAAACCAATAAAAAACTAAATATTTAATATTTCGGTTTGCGTGGTGGAAATTGGTGAATCGTCATTCACCTACCTTTCAAATATGGTATAGCTTAGATTACGGCATACCTCTTCTAAGTTATATTATATTGTGATTGGATCCTAGCCTTAATATTACATTTGGGTGTTTTATTAAGGACTCTCTTAAATCTAAACTAAACTTGTTCTTCTTTTCATATGTCTTCAACTAATGCTTCTGGCTCGAATCCTAATGGCTCCTTTACTCTTATGAGTCTGTGTGGGAAAGTCACCTTTGATGGATCCAACTTCAATAAGTGGATCAGAAACATCAGGATGATTACCCGCTACGAGGACAAAGAATATGTCCTTGACAAGGAGCTTAAGGAAATTGACGAGTCCACTGCAACTCCCCAGGAGATCGCTGACTTTCATACTCATGAAAGAGATGCAACCAAGGTGGCTTGCATCATGTTAGCCACCATGACAGCTGAACTCCAAAAGTCTTATGAAGACTTCTACCCTTATGAAATGCACCAAGATTTGATGGAAAGATACCATCAAAGTGCACGACAAGAGAGGTACGAAGTCATTTGCTCCATGATAACGACCATGATGAAGGACGGAGAGTCCGTCACGAGCCACATGCAGAAAATGCAAAGGTATGTGGATCGGTTGCTGAAGCTCAATGTGAACTTCCCTGAGGAGCTTGCAATAGATATCATTTTGCACTCCTTACCATCGTGCTATGATCAATTCCGCATGACATATCACATGAACAAGGAAGAGGTCACCCTCAGCAAACTTCAGGGACTTCTCAAGACCGCAGAAACAGGTCTTAAGGGGAAGTCAGTCGCTATCACTCCTACTCCAGAAACAACTCCGGTCTTGGCAATCGGGAAGAGTCGGGGGAGGAAGAGAAAGAGATCTTCAAAGGGTACCAAGGCTCGGACCCTTGATGGCTCTTCTTCAAGTGGAACCAAGAAAGGTTTCATTACTCCTTCTTCTGACCCAAAAGAGGCTGAATGCTTCTATTGTCACGAAAAAGCTCATTGGAAGCGGAACTGCCCAAAGTACCAGCAAGATGTAAAGGATGGGAAAGTCAAACCCAACCATGCAGGTATTTACACTATCATTTCTAATAACTCACCCCATTCGAAATCTTGGGTCCTTGATACAGGTTGCGGAATTCATATTTGTTGTGACTTGCAGGGACTAGGAAGAAGTGAGAATGTGGAGCAAGGAAGAATAAACTTAATCATGGGGAATAGGAAAGTTACACCTGTCACCAAGATTGGAGTTTATACTTTATCGCTAAGTAGTGGGTTAAATTTAGATTTGAATAAATGTTGTTATTCGCCAGAAATGGCAAGAAATATTATTTCCTTTCATGCATTGTACAAACAAGGTTTCACCTTTTCGTTTGATAATGAAGTTGGTTCGATTAATGCTTTCTTTAATAATGTACTTTATTTTAAAGCATTACCTTGTGATGGTGTGTATGAAGCTGTATCTATTGTAGATAACTTAGGAAATAATGTTTTGTGTATTGATTCTAATAATAATAACTTGGATAAAGCATCATTATGGCATTGTCGTCTTGGACATATAAGCAAGAAACGCATAGGCCAACTCCAAAAGGATGGAGTCTTGGAGTCGTTTGACCTAAAGTCAAATGATAGTTGCGAATCATGCTTACTTGGAAAAATGACAAAGTCACCCTTCACAGGCTCATGTGAAAGGGGTGAAGGTTTGTTGGACCTTATACACACGGATGTGTGTGGACCATTCAAACATGCCACTAGAGATGCTAATCGTTATTATTTGACTTTTACCGATGATTACAGTAGATATGGATATGTCTACTTAATCAAGCATAAGTCAGAGACTTTCGAGAAGTTTAAGGAATTTAAACAGGAAGTCGAGAATCAATTGGGCAGGAACATTAAGATGCTTCGATCCGATCGAGGTGGTGAGTATCTTAGTTCAGAGTTCCTCGACTATCTAAAGGAATGTGGGATTGTCTCACAATTGACACCTCCCAGGACACCGCAATTGAATGGTGTGGCTGAGAGGCGTAATTGAACCTTGTTGGAGATGGTTCGTTCCATGATGAGTCGAGCTTCGCTACCAATCTCATTCTGGGGGTATGCCTTAGAGACTGCCGCCCATATCCTCAATCTAGTCCCTACAAAGAAAGTTGCCAAAACTCCTCACGAGATGTGGACTGGTAAAGTACCTAAACTAGACCACATCAAGATTTGGGGCTGCGAGGCTTTCGTGAGACGCGAGACTCATGATAAGCTCGAACCCCGAAGCGAGAGGTGTATTTTCATCGGCTACCCACAGCATTCCTTTGGTTACCTCTTCTACAGACCTAGTGACAATGTGGTCTTTGTAGCAAGAAGAGGAGTCTTTCGAGAGAGAGAGTTTATAAGCCAAGGAGACAGTGGGAGGCAAGTTGATCTTGAAGAAATTCAAGAGTCAAGTGGTGAAGGAACTTCAAACTCTAGCCCTCAACTTGAGGAGGAAACTCCTGTTGAGCCAATTGACGAATCTGTACCTCTGAGGCGTTCCACGAGAGTTAGGAGTGCACCTGAGCATTACTATGGATTCCATATTACTGCAGAAGGTGAGACACTTATTAGTGATGAGACACTAGTAAGTCAAGATGACCCTAACAGCTACGAGGAAGCCAATGCAGGCCCCGAGTCTGCTAAATGGAAAGAGGCTATGGATAGCGAGATACAATCCATGTATGACAATCAAGTTTGGAACTTGGTTGAGAATGTACCAGGTCGAAAGACTGTAGGGTGCAAATGGGTCTTCAAAAAGAAGACCGACATGGATGGTAAAGTACACACTTATAAGGCTAGGCTGGTTGCAAAGGGCTTCTCTCAAATTCCTGGAGTGGACTATGATGAGACCTTTTCTCCGGTAGCCAAGATTAAGTCTATTCGGGTTCTGTTAGCTATAGCCGCATTTCATGACTATGAAATTTGGCAAATGGATGTCAAAACCGCTTTCCTTAATGGAAAGTTGGCTGAAGATGTTTACATGAGTCAGCCAGAGGGTTTTGTCAGTAACGAGTACCCTAATAGAGTGTGTAAGCTTGAGAAATCCATTTATGGATTAAAGCAAGCACCTCGCAGATGGAATCTTTGCTTTGATGAAAAGGTCAAGGAATTTGGCTTTTCTAGGAGTGAAGATGAATCTTGTGTATATGTCAAGGATAGTGGGAGTATAGTTAGCTTTTTGGTATTGTATGTGGATGACATACTACTCATAGGAAACGACATTCCAACCTTGCAGGAAGTAAAGTCCTGGCTTGGAAAGTGTTTCGCTATGAAGGACCTTGGTGAAGCTGCCTATATTTTGGGGATAAGGATCTTGAGAGATCGGAGTAAAAGATTAATTGGACTTAGTCAAAGTACCTACTTGGAGAAGATTCTGAAGAGATTCAGAATGCAAAACTCCAAGAAAGGAGAGTTGCCCATCCAGAGTAGCACCAAGCTGAGTAAGACACAAAGCCCTAGCACTGAGGCTGAGATAGCAGAAATGAGTCGATTACCTTATGCTTCGGCTGTAGGTTCGATCATGTATGCTATGACGTGTACTCGACCTGATGTAGCCTTTGCCTTGAGCATGGTTAGCAGGTTTCAGGGGAACCCTGGCAAGGCACACTGGATTGCGGTAAAGAATATTCTCAAGTACCTGCGAAGGACTAAGGACTGGGTCCTTACCCTCGGTGGGAGTGATGACTTGAGAGTTGTAGGGTATAGTGATGCTAGCTTCCAGACTGATAGGGATAACTTCCGCTCTCAGTCGGGCTGGGTCTTTACCCTAAATGGAGGAGCAATTTCTTGGAAGAGTTCCAAGCAAGAGACAGTGGCAGATTCTACTTGTGAATCAGAGTATATTGCAGCTAGCGAAGCGGCAAAGGAGGCGTTATGGCTGAGGAACTTCATTGGAGACCTTGGAGTTGTACCAGCTATTAAAGAGCCGATGGAAATTTTCTGTGATAGTGAAAGTGCTGTTGCCTTAGCCAAGGAACCAAGGGATCACGGGAGATCCAGACACATCGACAGAAAATACCATTTCATCAGACATCGGATCGAAGAAGGACTCCTCGTGGCAAAGAGGGTATCATCAGATGAGAATCCGGCAGATCCCCTCACGAAGGGACTGACTCGGGTTAAGCATCTCCAGCATGCTCGGAGCATAGGGCTGAAGGATGATATTAGATTTAGTAGTTAGATAATCTCGAAATTTGTAAAGTGTAATTGACATTTGATGATGAATAAAAGTGTTTTATTTATGAGTAAAGTGTTGCTATCTCTTGTTGATCGTTTACTATATTTCTTTTGCATGTTTTGACTTCCAGAATAATTTTGTTTAGTATAACATATTATTCAAACCTCCACAGTCGGTCATATGTCGGAAGTAGGTATGAATCAAGACTGTCATGTTTGGTTGTAGAGGTCTGGGACAAGGCTACGACAATCATGAGTGCTCATAAGTTCTGAGCATTGGACTCAACCCACGCTCACTAGAATCACTTCATGGAATTCTATCTCGAGTGATCGTGAGACGGTAATATCATATAAGTCTTTAAACCTAGAGATATGATTTGTTACTTACGAGTTGGTTATGCATTAATTGTACGAAAAACGCATTGGTAACTCGATGTTATAAAATCGTGCTCTTATGTGTAATTCAATGAGTAGTAGAACAAACATATGAGTCGAAGTTTATCTGTTCCTTCTTGGATTAGAAGCTGATATCTGGGCCCCTCGATGATTTTGTTTTGACCTATGTACCGGGCCCGGTCAGAACTAGATTGATGTGTTCAATAAAGTTCTTTGTCAAACAAATCGGAAATCGGGAAACAAATGTTGGACAATAAGTAAGACATTGTTCCATGTATTTGTCCGACTGATATCTAGAACAGGGGATTATATGATCACTTATCTTAAATGGCGTACCATCGTCTTCTCAAGTTTCGAGAAACCTTGTAAAGAGCTACGATTGCCGATCGGTTCCTGAAGTCATACTTGCAGTAATAGTTACTAGACTTATCCAAGTGGGAGACTGTTGGATAAGGTGTCTAAGTCCATAACTATTTCTGGTATGTACTTGACCCGACCCGGCATGGTCCATTTGGGTTGCATGGCACCATGCAATTGGATAAACTAAATGAGAGAAATAACGTTTGGAGATTATTAATATATTATAAGTTCTAATATATTAATAATATTATTTGATTAGTTTGATCAAGAATTAAATTAGAATTAATTAAGTGATCAAAAGATAACTAATTAAATATATGGGTTGATTAAGTAAATCATCCATATCTTGTATAGTGGGCTAAAAGGCTCCATGGATCATCAAGTTGGGTTCCACCCATAGGATGCTCCATGGATGCTCCATGGGAGTTACAAACCCATGGGTCATGGAAATGAAGAGTCATGACACATTAGGGTTTAACCCTAGATGTGTCAACACTATATAAGTAATATGATCTCCTCCCAAATCGGTTACACTAAGGAATAAGGGGGCTTGGCCGATTTTGAAGAGTGTGTATTCTCTCATAAGTTCTTCCAAGAGCATTTGGTGTTGTGTGAAGCATTTGAGGCATCACCACTTGAGGTGCTAGGCTCACAAGGTTTCAAGGAACACAAGCAACAACAAGGTAAGTTATTCTATCTATACTTTATGTTAAAATTGTTCCCCATGTATGCTAGATAGGATATAACCTTGGAATTCAACTTTGCATGACAAATTAGACAAACATAGATCCAAGGTTATTAGGGTTGCATGTACACTTAGGAAGTGTTAGAATGCTCAAAACCCATCAACATATACGTCGGATTAACATCCTCAGATGAAATAACACTTTCACAATTATATGCTTTAGCATCAATTTCATCCTCCTTAAACTCAAGGAAGGGTAAAATCATGCGATGAATCTTTTGTCCTATTTCACAATCCAAATGAAGTTGAGTAATATTAGTGTAAAGGCGTTTAGCGATCAAACAAAAACATTTCGTTGTTTTAAAAGCTTTAAATTATCTCTTTGCAAATAAATGTTTTCATCTTTTGTTTTGATTAACTCCGACTCCTTCAGTTCGATCCACATTCACCGTTCCTCACTCTTCGAAGACACCCTGCTTTATTGGTCAGTTAGGTTAGAATTGGTGACTCGAGTTTGAGTTAAACTACTGTCTAGATGAGAGATTCTTGAATTAACACTTTTTAATTCTTTTTCGTATGAGCATTGTGGGACTTTGAATGAAATAAAAATAGATTGTACCTTCTTGATCAGTTCATCAAGCTCGTTGAACTGTACGCTGAGCGGTTTAGCTGTAAAGCACAAATTTTGTTGCTCCTTCGTGTCTTCATTCCCACCATCTGTGTTGTATCCCCTCATCTGAGATACGTTGGACACCATTAAGCACTTTCCTCCACCACTCTCTTCTTTCGCCACATAAGCCTTTCCATGAGAAGGCTTCCTTCATCATCTTCAGAGTCGGTTGACCAGACCTCCACGCCACGGAACTCATCATCAGCTACCGAAGCCTGCACAATTAAAGCATTCATAAAAGGGTTAGCAGTAGATTTCTTCTTCCTGATTTCATCCAGCTTTTTCTGCAACAAAGCTTCGTCATCCTTTTCATCATCCTTTTCTGCCATTTTCTTGAGGACGCAGTCTTTTGCATAGTGGTTCTTTCCTCCACAGTAATAGCAGCTCACTCCCGAATCTCCTTCAGCCTTCGGTTCCTTCTTTGATTCTTCTACCTTCGGTTCATCTTTGACCTTTTCAGAACTATAACTCCCTTGCCAATTTCGGTTTTTGTTGGTGGGGAATCTCTTCTTGATGAAGCTCTTAGGGTTTGACACCATCATAGCATAGTCCTCAGAAGTGAGGTCATGGTCCTCCAAGTTGAGGTCTTCTTCTTCCATCACCCCTTTGCTTTTGGACAGGAGGGCCAACGAACCCAGGCTTGAAACCACATTTTTCTCCTGTAACACGATCTTTTCTTGAGATTTTAGGATGCCCACCAGTTTCGCCAAAGAGTAGGATTTGAATTGCTCATGTGCTTTAACTGTGGACACAACTTCTCTCCACTCAGATCTGAGTCCGTTCAAAAACGTAACCTTCTGCTCAATTAGCTTCCTTTCAATGTCATGTTTAATCATCTTGCTAAGAAGATGATTGAAGCGATCGAACGTTTGAGTCACAGTTTCTTCGGCTCCCTGCTTGAATTCACCAAACTCGGACAAGAGTAAGGTTTGAATGGAGTGTTCAAGATCTTCTTCTGTAGAGTACAACTCTCGTAGCCTGTCCCATATTTCTTTTGCAGTCGTGCATGAACTCACCAGCCTGAAAGTATCGGATTGAAGAGCGAATCTGATTAATCTCAACGCTTTGATATTGCACTGAAACTTATCTTTTTCGTCTTGAGCAATATCTTTAACATCTTTCAAAAGATCGTTATACTCCTTTTGAGTTTTAATAATCCTTGAAGTTGCTGAATGAGAAAAGGGTCCAGAAACGATTGCTTCCCAGATGAGGTATCCATTATCCTCAGATCCTATAACATAATCTTCAAAGTGATGCGCCCAGACTTCATAATCATGGGTGTAAAGGATGGTAATCTTCGTTGTTGGTCCAATGCTATTTTGAAATATTAATGGGATTGGATTGCGACTCGTCTATACTTGATCGAATAACCTGTTCAAAGATCAGACTTGTAATATATCAAATTAGGGCAAAACAATAAATATCGAGTTACGTCAATTATGAGATGACGGCTCAATAAATATCAATAAATGCGGAATAACCCTAATCGAAACCTTTTTCACAGAAAAGAAGTGTATGATTTACACAGCCTCTTGCTCTGATACCAATTGTTAAGTTAAAAACTAACTTGAAGATCGATTAGATCTTTTAAAACAGGTAAAATAATAAACGAGCAAACAACAAGAACACAAGAATGGATCAAAGGTGTCGAATGATTAATCAACAATCCTCAGCAGAGCTCGATAAAGAACTTCTACTGTAGAGGATTTAGGGTTTACAGGAACGATGAAGAAATAAATCTGTGATCTATCGGAATTGCTATCGTCTTCTAAAATCGTTCTATCAATCGTTAACCTAATATGCATGCAAGCACATTAATTTATACTAAACCCTATCAGCTCACGGTTGGACAAGCCCAAACCGGAGTAACAAAACTTGGACTATTAACCGAGCCCAATGACGCAATACATCAAAAATGCTACGCTACCCAACACTGTATATGTTCCTCCCTGTTCTTGTTATAGTATGCTCTAAACCCCTAAACTACCCTTTATAGTTTACTAATATGTTTGTTTTGAATTGTTCCCTGATTTATAGAAAAGACTCGATTATCTATTGGGTTATACATGTACTTTAAAAACAAAATTTTATAAAAAAACCAAGTAACATAACTTAAGAGAGTTTTTGAAATGATTTTGATCACTTATAAAAGCATAAGAAATCCTTTAACGTGATGGTTATCACAAATAACATTTACACAACTATCATTGTGTTCAACTTGTCCCCCCCCCCTTAAAAGCATTTATAACATTTAAAAGATTGATTATAGGGGTATGAACTCACCTTATGTGGGTGACTCAACTTGTAGATTCGAGTAAGGATGAGAAGTTCCACGAATGAAGTCCTAAGGCACAAACAAGTCATAAATGACATATAATGCCATATATACGCATGTAATTAGTTTTTTTAACTACTAACTAGTATGGGGAACTACCTAAGGTTGTAGGAAACACCCTAAATGATGTGTTCGGCTCGCAAATGGAAGCTTGGAAGGGATTTCATGGCCACCCAAGGATGGGTTTGCGGCCGTATAGAGTTCACGGCCTCATGAGTTTCACGACCTCATGAGGTGTTCACGGTCCAATGGACCTATGAAGGGTTCACGGCCCTTATAAAGTGTTCACGGACGTGATCCCTTCAAGTTCATTAAGATGGTGATGAATCATGAAGAATCAAGGCTAGGATCTAGTAATCTTTCAAGTATAACAAGTTTAAGGTCGAAACACTTACGTTTCTGGAGCTTTGTAGGGTTCACGGTTGAAGCTAGTTGAGAGAGAATGGGAGTGTTAACGGTTACCTCCAGAATTGATCATCTAAGAATTGATCTATAAGGAAAGAGCTCAAAGCAACGACTTGTTACCTCCAGAATGTGCCCTAGATGAGTTAGATTCTGGATTTACACAAATTCCTTGATTCTAGCCTCTTGATCTACATGCTTCCTTTTATATATTCCTCCTCCTAAAGCTCAAATCTCTTCAACAAAGGAAGCTCAGATGATTTTTAGGGTTTACTGACTCTCAGTGGTAACAAGGAGGCTGAGGGGAGGACATAAGGTCCTATAAATAGCGTGCAAACCCTAAGATTTAGGTTTTTCTCTTCCCAACACTAACTCGTCGAGTCTAGCTGCCGACTCGGTGAGTCAGGTCACATATCATGTGCCTAACACACGTTCCGACTCGATGAGTTAAAGCTCCAACTCGCCGAGTCTACTTTTCCATTTACACTTTACACCCCTGAACCCTTGCTTCTTAACTTGGGATGTTACAATTCTCCCCCACTTAAATTAGACTTCTTCCTCAAAGCCTGCTACAGCACACGATTTTGGATAACACTCCTACATTACAGCCTCTGATCTCCCAAACCGGCCAAATTCTATTCAGGCACTACTACCGCGTGTTTTCTACCGCAACTCCTTCCTGTACAAGATTCCTTCGTATCACTCCAAACTATCCACCGGCAGCTTCTCTTTATTACCCGCACACCTCGATCTAAGTAACACCTAACGATGTTGTCACCTTCCCGACACGCACATACTTTTGTGAATTACGAGAGATGAATACTACTATAATCCACTGGGCTCTGCCATATCACTAAGTTATCCTTCTCCTGCCAAAACTGACGACAACTTGGGTAACTTGCAATATTGAAAACTCATCTAGTTCTCATCCTGAATCTAATCCCTTTTGGTGCTGATCGGATGACGCATCCTTCGGCTTCCGAACAACTCTCATAAACAACCAGCTTAATCACATAAACACTCATACCTGGCCCAATCAACCTTGGGCTGGAATACCAAGTACGTCTATAACGGGTCCAGTCATCCCTAGGATGGTATACCAGATGGGTTTTGAGCATTCTAACACTTCCTAAGTGTACATACAACCCTAATAACCTTGGATCTATGTTTGTCTAATTATCATGCAAAGTTGAATTCCAAGGTTATATTCCTATCTAGCATACATGGGGAACAATTTTAACTTGAATGAAAGATAGAATAACTTACCTTGTTGCTGCTTATGTTTCTAGAAACCTTGTGAGCCTAGCACCCCAAGTGTGATGCATCAAATGCTTCACACAACACCAAATGCTCTTGGAAAGACCTTTGAGAGAATACACACTTCTTGAAATCGGCCTAGCCCTGTAGTTTCTTATGTGTAGCCGATTTTGGTGGAGAATGGGATCCTTATATAGTGTTGACACATCTAGGGTTACACCATGTAAACCCTAATGTGTCATGACTCTTCATTTCCATGACCCATGGGTTTGTAACTCCCATGGAGCATCCTATGGGTGGAACCCAACTTGATAATCCATGGAGCCTCTTATCCCACTATACAAGATATGAATGATTTACATAATCAACCCATATATTTAATTAGTTATCCTTTGATCACTTAATTAATTCTAAATTAATTCTTGATCAAACTAATCAAATAATATTATTAATATATTAGAACTTATAATGTATTAATAATCTCCAAGTGTCATTTCTCTCATTTAGTCTATCCAATTGCATGGTGCAATGCAACCCAAATGGACCATGCCGGGTCGGGTCAAGTACTGACCCGAAATAGTTATGGACTTAGACACCTTATCCAACAGTCTCCCACTTGGATAAGTCTAATAACTATAACTCCATTACTTCAGGAACCGACCGGCAATCATAGCTCTTTCAAGGTCTCTCGGAACTGAGAAGATGATGATACGCCATTTAAGATAAGGGATCATATAATCCTCTGTTCTAGATATCAGCCGGACAAATACATGGAACAATGTCTTACTTATTGTCCAGCAGTTTGTTTCTCGATTTCCGATTTGTTTGACAAGAACTTAATTGAACACATCAACTTAGTTCTGACCGGGCCCGGTACATAGGTCAAAACAAAATCATCGAGGGGCCCAGATATCAGCTTCTAATCCAAGAAGGAATAGATAAACTTCGACTCATATGTTTGTTCTACCACTCATTGAATTACACACAAAAGCACGTTTTATAACATCGAGTTACCAATGCGTTTTCGTACAATCAATGCATAACCAACTTGTAAGTAACAAATCATATCTCTAGGTTTGAAGACTTATATGATATTATCGTCTCACGATCACTCGAGATAGAATTCCATGAAGTGATTCTAGTGAGCGTGGGTTGAGTCCAATGCTCAGAACTTATGAGCACTCATGATTGTTGTAGCCTTGTCCAACACCTTAGACCTCTACAACCAATCATGACAGTCTTGATTCATACCTACTTCTGACATATGACCGACTGTGGAGGTTTGAATAATATGTTATACCAAACAAAATTATTCTGGAAGTCAAAACATGCAAAAGAAATAAAGTAAACGATCGACAAGAGATAGCAACACTTTACTCATAAATAAAACACCTTTTATTCATCTTCTAATGTCAATTACACTTTACAAATTTCGAGGTTATCTACCTACTAAATCTAATATCATCCTTCAGCCCTATGCTCCGAGCATGCTGGAGATGCTTAACCTGAGTCAGTCCTTTCATGAGGGGATCTGCTGGGTTCTCATCCAATGATACCCTCTTTGCCACGAGGAGTCCTTCTATTCGATGTCTGATAAAATGGTATTTTTTGTCGATGTGTCTGGATCTCCCGTGATCCCTTGGTTCCTTGGCTAAGGCAACAGCACTTTCACTATCACAGAAAATTTCCATTGGCTCTTTAATAGCTGTTACAACTCCAAGGTCTCCAATGAAGTTCTAAAGCCATATCGCCTCTTTTGCCGCCTCGCTAGCTGCAATATACTCTGATTCACAAGTTGAATCAGCCATTGTCTCTTGCTTGGAACTCTTCCAAGAAATTGCTCCTCCGTTTAGGGTAAAGACCCAGCCCGACTGAGAGCGGAAATTATCCCTATCAGTCTGGAAGCTAGCATCACTATACCCTACAACTCTCAAGTCATCACTCCCACCGAGAGTAAGGACCCAGTCCTTAGTCCTCCGTAGGTACTTGAGGATATTCTTTACCGCAGTCCAGTGTGCCTTGCCAGGGTTCGCTTGATACCAGCTAACCATGCTCAGGGCAAAGGCTACATCAGGTCGAGTAGACGTCATAGCATACATGATCGATCCCACAGCCGAAGCATAAGGTATTCGACTCATTTCTGCTATCTCAGCCTCAGTGCTAGGACTTTGTGTCTTACTCAATCTGGTGTTGCTCTGGATGGGTAACTCTCCTTTCTTGGAGTCCTGCATGCTGAATCTCTTCAGCACCTTATCCAAGTAGGTACTCTGACTATGTCTAATTAGTCTTTTACTCCGATCTCTCAAGATCCTTATCCATAGAATATAGGTAGCTTCTCCTAGGTCCTTCATAGAGAAACACTTCCCAAGCTAGGACTTAACTTCCTGCAAAGTTGGGATGTCATTTCCTATGAGTAGTATGTCATCCACATACAACACCAAAAAGATAACTATACTCCCACTAGTCGTGGCATACATGCAAGACTCATCTTCACTCCTAGAAAAGCCGAATTCCTTGAACTTTTCATCAAAGCAAAGATTCCATCTGCGAGGTGCTTGCTTCAATCCATAAATGGATTTCTCAAGCTTACACACTCTATTGGGTACTCGTTGCTGACAAAACCCTCTGTCTGACTCATGTAAACATCTTCAACCAACTTTCCATTAAGGAAAGCGGTTTTGACATCCATTTGCCATATTTCATAGTCATGAAATGCAGCTATGGCTAACAGAACCCGAATAGACTTAATCTTGGCTACTGGAGAAAAGGTCTCATCATAGTCCACTCCAGGAATTTGAGAGAAGCCCTTTGCAACCAGTCTAGCCTTATAAGTGTGTACTTTACCATCCATGTCGGTCTTCTTCTTGAAGACCCATTTGCACACTACTGTCTTACGGCCTGGTACATTCTCAACCAAGTTCCAAACTTAATTGTCATACATGGACTGTATTTCGCTGTCCATTGCCTCTTTCCATTTGGCTGGCTCAGGGCCTGCCATGGCTTCCGCGTAACTGTTAGGTTCATCCAGACCTATCAGTGTCTCATCACTAATAAGTGTGTCTCCTTCTGCAGTAATATGGAATCCATAGTAATGCTCAGGAGCATTCCTAACCCTTGTGGAACGCCTCAGAGGTATAGACTTGTCAATTGGCTCAACAGGAGTTTCCTCCTTAAGTTGAGTGCTAGGGTTTGAAGTTCCTTCACCGCTTGACTCTTGAATTTCTTCAGGATCAACTTGCCTCCCACTGTTTCCTTGGCTTATGAACTCTCTCTCTCTCTAAAGAAAGCCCTCCTAGCTACAAAGACCACATTTTCACTAGGTCTGTAGAAGAGGTAACCAAAGGATTTCTGTTGGTAGCCGATGAAAATACACCTCTCGCTTCGGGGTTCGAGCTTATCATGAGTCTCGCATCTCACGAAATCCTCGCAACCCCAAATCTTGATGTGGTCTAGTTTGGGTACTTTACCAGTCCACATCTCGTGAGGAGTTTTGGCAACTTTCTTTGTAGAGACTAGATTAAGGATATGGGCGGCAGTCTCTAAGGCATACCCCCAGAATGAGATTGGTAGCGAAGCTCGACTCATCATGGAATGAACCATATCCAACAAGGTTCGATTACGCCTCTCAGCCACACCATTCAACTGTGGTGTCCTGGGAGGTGTCAATTGTGAGACTATCCCACATTCCCTTAGATAGTCAAGGAACTCTGAACTAAGATACTCATCACCACGATCGGATCGAAGCATCTTAATGTTCCTGCCCAATTGATTCTCGACTTCCTATTTAAATTCCTCAAACCTTTCGAAAGTCTCTGACTTATGCTTGATCAAGTAGACATATCCAGATCTACTGTAATCATCAGTAAAAGTCAAATAATAACGATTAGCATCCCTTGTGGCATGTTTGAATGGTCCACACACATCCGTGTGTACAAGGTCCAACAAACCTTCACCCCTCTCACAAGAACCTGTGAAGGGTAACTTTGTCATTTTTCAAAGTAAGCATGATTCGCAACTATCATCTGACTTTAGGTCAAATGACTCCAAGACTCCATCCTTTTGGAGTTGGCCTATGCGTTTCTTGCTTATATGTCCAAGACGACAATGCCATAATGATGTTTTATCCAAGTTATTATTATTAACAGAATCAATACACAATAAATTATTTCCTAAGTTATCAACCACAGATACTGTTTCATACACGCCATCACAAGGTAATGCTTTAAAATGAAGAACATTATTAAAGAAAGCATTAATTGAACCAACTTCATTATCAAACGAAAAGGTGAAACCTTTTTAATACAATGCATGAAAGGAAATAATATTTCTTGCCATTTCTGGCGAATAAAAACACTTATTCAAATCTAAACTAAACCCACTACTTAGCGATAAAGTATAAACTCCAATCTTGGTGACAGGTAAAGCTCTCCTATTCCCCATGATTAAGTTTATTCTTCCTTGCTCCACATTCTCACTTCTTCTTAGTCCCTGCAAGTCATAACAAATATGAATACCACAACCGGTATCAAGGACCCAAGATTTAGAATGGGGTGAGTTATTAGAAATGATAGTGTAAATACCTGCATGGTTGGGTTTATCTTTCCATCAGATCTTGGTGCATTTCATAAGGGTAGAAATCCTCATAGGACTTTTGGAGTTCCGCTGTCATCGTGGCCATCATGATGCATGCCACTTTCGTAGCATCCCTTTCATGTGCCTGAAAGTCAGCGATCTCCTGAGGAGTTGCAGTGGTCTCATCAATCTCCTTAAGCTCCTTGTCAAGGACATATTCTTTGACCTCGTAGCGGGTAATCATCCTGATGTTTCTGATCCACTCATTGAAGTTGGATCCATCAAAAGTGACTTTCCCACACAAGTTCATAAGGGTAAAGGAGCCATTAGGGTTAGAGCCAGAAGCAGCATTGTTTGAAGACATCTGAAAGAAAAGGACAAGATTAGTTTAGATATTAAGAGAATCCTTAATAAAACACCCAAATGTAATATTAAGGCTAGGACCCAATCACAATATATTATTGTTGGATAAGGTGTCTAAGTCCATAACTTATTTGGTATATACTTGACCCGACCCGGCATGGTTCATTTGGGTTGCACTTCACCCGAGCTATTTATGGATATTTTTATGAGAGTTATACACATATGTTTATTAATATGTTATAAGTTATAATATATTAATATGAAGTCATGTTATTTAATTAGTCTTAGTCTTAAATTAGTTATGAATTAATTTAGAGATTAAAAGGAAGACTGATTAGATTGTGGGCTATTGGTTTTATATAGTGTGGGCTAACATTCATTTGTTAATGGACTAGTGACACTAGTGTGTGTGCTTGTGTGTGGCCGATTTTATAAGTGTGTATACACTCTCTCAAAGTTTTCCAAGAGTTTGTGGTGATTTGTGATTCCATTTGAGGCATTCACACTATTGGTGCTTGGCCCTCAAACTCCTTAAGAATCAAACTCATCAAAAAGGTATGTAATCTCATCTAATTCTTTTATGTTTAAAAGTACCCCATGCCATGTTAGATAGGTTATGAACCTTGGAAAATTATTATTTTGCATGTATTTAGACAAACATAGATCCAAGGTTTATTAGGGTTGCATGCACACTTAGGAAGTGTTAGATTGCTCAAAACCCAACAGAGGTATCAGAGCCTAGGCTTGCTTGTGTTGATACTTGATGCAAAATAGTGAAAATAGTCGAAATTTTTGCTGTCTGCATGATGGACTCGCCGAGTCCATGGGGGGACTCGCCGAGTCCAAGGCAAAATTCATCCTACTCGCCGAGTAGGTTCGTGCACTCGGCGAGTAGAAGGTTCAGAATGCAGATTTTCGACTTTTGCTGCTGGAAATGGACTAGAAACTTTACCCTAAACTGTTTTGATGTTTTAAAACTCATTTTAGTTGGTGTAATGGTTGTTCTAATCCATTTACAATAGCATATATCAAAATTTCATGCTTTGTATGTGTTCATATAATTATTGAAACTTTGATAATCATGTTCATGTTCTTATGAATTTAGAAGATGATAGGAATTATTCGCTGAATTGTTTAGGATTAATTCTTGATCATTTATGTGTTTTAATGGAGTCCATAATTTGTCCTCAAGTTATGAATATCCAAAGGTCACTTTTCTTTAACACACATTAAAACACATAAGTTACATAAAATGAAGAATCTTCATTTTTATGAACCTTTAATTCATAAGTTATGAAATGAAAAGTTTTGAAGAGTTACAAAACTTGCCCTCAAGTTTTGGAATTTGGAAAAGTTTCACACACTTTAATAAACTTTAATTCCAACACTTAGAATTTTAAAAGTTAAAATTCAACACTTATACTATTTATAACATTAATGGTTAATTATATATATATATACATATATATATATATATATATATATATATATATATATATATATATATATATATATATATATATATGTATGTATGTATAAGAACAAGTCGTTTTACCGTTAGTAGGCCTCATTTACAAAGCCGGTCTATAAGGTGGGTATAAGGTTATTGCCTATAAAATGGCGACTTAATGGGTGTCCACTCTCACCCACCGCTTGCTTGATCGGTGGAGGGTCGTTAGCCGAACAGGTAGGACAATGACTTTAAATTCTCATTAAAAGTATAATGAATATTATAATGTAACTAAATATTTTTATTTAATTCCCAATCTTAGTTACTTTAGGAAAAATGTGAATTTGGTGCTAGCCCATGGAATTCACACTTTGTACCTTACCAAGTCATTGGTGGAGCGTGTGTGGTTAACTGGCACATTGATTGGGTGATAATATTAAGGGTACCAAGTGAATTGGTATGGTTATTCACACCTTGTTTTGTGATCCTCGGCATCCCAGTCACAAAATTTGAGAGGGCACACTCGAGATTGAAACATGCCATTGAAAGGTTCAATTAATCTCAAAAGATCTAGGAATTTCAAATCCAATTAAAACCTAATAAATTATTTTGCTTTTCATGGTGGAAATTGGTGAATCATCATTCAACTACCTTGAAATATTTTATAGCTTGGATTACGGCATCCCTCTTCCAAATTATAAAATATTGTGTTGGGTCCTAGCCTTAATATTTCATATTGGGTGTTATATTAAGGACTTTGAATCAAATAACTTGATTTTCTCCCATTATAGATGTCTGGTTCAGACAACTATGATCTTCCCAAATCTCTTGAAGATGGTGTCCCTCAACATCATGCTTCACTTCCTCCACCTCCTCCAATTATTCTCCCTCACCCACAAGTTCTTAAAAAGTTTAAAGTCACTCAATCCCTATTGGCAAGCATAGTCTATGTATGGTCACATCTTGGAGATAAAGTCACATATTGACAAGCCGGGAGAGTTGGGTGTCAAAGTCTCGTGAAAGTTGGATGTTCAATCACCTTCTTAGTAACATAGTGAGTCTCTTTGGGACTACTATGAGACAGACTATGACATGACGCTTAATGATGTTATCTATTTGCTTGGTGTTGTGGAATCAGCAATGATTTGGAACACCAGTAAAGCAAATTTGATTAAGAGAACAAGTTCCCAAGTCTTAATTGGACATTGACAATGGTAGCATTGGATATCTAGAAAAGCATTTCTCTTCCCAATGGAAAGGGATCGGCCATAGTCAACTCGGTTGACCAAATGGTAAAGAGAAAGCCTAAGTCTGAGATAGTCTCGTGTGCCATTACCAAAGGGTCCATGTGTTTTGTTGCCAAAGGGAGGGACACTAATTGCGAAGCTGCCATATTTACCTGAAAGATCATAAGATTGATCAAGCCAAAAAGTTTGACTCTACTTCAGTTAAAGTCCACTGAGTAACTCTATTAAGTTTCTATTTGGAGATTCTTATTACATAATGTGAATGGGTCACATGTTGATGTTTTAAGAATCAAAGAAAAGATAGGAAGCTTAAAGTAAGTATATGTTGATTCTGATTGCGAAGGTGGGTTTCGATCGCATGGTTCGGTAATCAGAATTTGTAGCTGTTACTTAAGAGTTATAATATATTGCTTATGAATAGATAACAGCAAGGTTTTCATGTGGATTGTAAGGATAAGTTTTTCCGCAAAGTTTTAAAATAAAAGAAAAAAAGGGTTTTAATTTTATTTATTTAAAAATATCCTTATAATGGCATCTGTGGAAAATTGTTGCTTATATGTTTCCAGTAATAGCAATATTGGAAAGTGGGTTTGATTCCTTCATTTGTGGTAGTCTCTGAATTTACCAAATGAAGAAAGTTTTTCATCACCCGAGTTTCAATTGGACAGAAACTTGGAATCATATAAGTTGTATTGTATAATGAATGAGAATTTTCATCTTTGAAAATTAAGACTAATTCTTTGATCACATGTATATGTGAGTTAATTGAAGGACTAAGGAATTAGGTACACTGGGTGTGCGCTGGTCAAGGTCCACCACAAATATTGATTTGTCATGATTTACTAAAGATTAGTAAATATGATTATACTTATGAGGTTAAGTATAATTCTATAACATTGGAAAGGTTACAATGTATGACAAAACAAATGAGAAGAATCAAATTAGGCAGAAAGATAAAAGTTTCTTAAATCTGAGAGGATGGGAGAGTACTTTAGTATCGTATTTCATGATCATCTTAATGATTATGAAACCATATCACAAATTCATACTCTAAGGACGTCTTAGTGCATTGTTATGGCTAAGAAGAGAGGTCATGAATTGTTGGATTGGTTAAAATCAAGAAGATGAGTCATACTTTGTTCCAAAACAATTCTTAGAGTCATACTCCAAGATTGTAACTTTGAGTGACATAAAGGAAGATTTATTAAGACTAGTCAAATGTAAGAGTAAAATGTTTTCTACTCTTGTACATTTGAGATTGGTAAGTTGTGATGTCTTGGATGAGACAAAGACCAACTAAGACCAATTGTGTGAAGTGTTAGTCTTGATAAGAATCCGCACTGTCCCTTGAATATTTGTTTTGTCAAGGAATGGTTCTTGACTGGGGAAACTTATATGTCAAGGGGACAGTGGGAGCCTTAAAGATCCTGAAAGAGTTTCAAGATTTAATCAAGAGTAAAACCTATAATTTATCACTAGCACACGACTTAAGGTTTGCAACCTATCGTGTTGACATAATTCTTATTTTTGTACCTACTTCAAATAAGTTGAATTTGCATGTAAGTTATTAGAGTTCAACTTGGAAGCATTGGTGGGCCTTGTGCTACCAAGGTGACAAGAAACTAAGATTGAACAAGTTTAATCCATGTAAGGCTGAATTTGTCACTAACCTTATCTTGTGATTATGGTTTTGACAAATTCATATGGATAGGAACTCATACACTGTAAAATCTAAGTGTCATAAGGTTTCTCTCCGATTCATGAAAATGATGGTGAGGAAACGCTTTCACTAAGTAGATTTTACGTAGATATCAATTGTGTTATTTGCATTTTCAAAAGTCGTTAGTGGAGCGCGTGTGGTTCACCGACACACTAACATGGACTTGTGAGAAATGGCAACGGTCTAAACAATTAAGACTATGATTACGGTATCCCTTTTCATAGTTCTGAAAATTGTTTAGACACACATGTGAGCTATCTAAGAAAGGGTGTATGAATCTAAATTTCAGAAGTCCAGCAGATTTCTGGAAATATGTCAGAGCTAGTGGGAGCATAAGTGTTATGCTGATAGTCATCATGTTAGTGGGAGCATGTTTATTACGTTTAGTGTTGCAAGTTAGCAATGTTAATTATAGAAAACAAAGTTTCAATTCGTAAAGTTGCAGGGGTTGAAAAGTTGTTTTGCTATAATTAAGGGAGAGGAAATTATACTTCGTTTCAATTCTAAAGCTTAGATTGAGATTTTAATCATCTTTAGTCAAGAATATATATATATATATATATATATATATATATATATATATATATATATATATATATATATATATATATATGAATTTTATGTTGGAATGGTTCAACTTGAAGAAATTCTATATATATTGCGTTTTCAAAATTCGATTAGGATTACGGCATCCCTCTTCATAGTTAAATTTTGAAAACATGGAAAATAAAAAATATTGTAGCAAAAGACTTGTCTAGTATCATGTCTTTATGTCAAACATCATGAATCGCATCCCATATGCTTCGGATATAGGATCGATTGCATGTGCTATAATATTCATCTTTTCTAAATTTTCCAAATGCTTAAGGCATTGAGAAGGGAAATGTCTAGAACTGGATATGACTAAAGTGATTAAGCAATTGTCGAGGACAATCTGAGGTTCGCCAAAGATTGGTTGCTCAGGGAAAGTTGGAAGTATGATGTAAGTTGTTGGAAAGGACCATATTGACATATTTTGAAAAGAAGTAACTCTTGTTCAGACGTGATAGTCAAAATGGGACTATGGAAATGTCTCCATAGGTGGAAGTGATTCAATCTGTGTAAGATTAGAAAACTTTAATGCAAGGAGGATGTTCTAAGCAATGTACTTTGAATATGAGACTTCCGTTCCATAGAGGTTGACCTTCTTTGGAATACTCCGTAATGACTGGTGACAAGGTTTTGGTGACTTTGTGCATAATCATTACAAGAGGAACATTGCATAAAAGTTTAAAATCTAACAGATTTTTTGGTAAATGATAGGAATCGGGGATTCTCACATTTACAATAAGGATTTGGGATTGTGAAATGAGTATCAATGGAATCATGTTCAATTGATCTACATCACAATGTAAAGATCATAGACAAACATAGTGTGCATACTTGGAGTATGGCATAAGTATTGATCAGAAAAACAAAGTGTACATGCTAGGAGCATGGGACGACTGTTGTTCAAGTCTTAAGTTGATTGTTTGAAACATTATACAATGAATAATGTGTAATCAATATGGTGATAAATAAAAGGTAGTTCTATTTATATTCAAAAGGGTTCTGAGACCATATTGGATTCGATTATTATTGTGTTTCACTTTGCATGTTTTGACTTCCAAAATAGCTAGGTTATTCTTTCCGAATGACTAAGTTATTTAAACACTCCACAGTCGTTCATATGTTGGAAGTAGGTATGAATCAAGACTGTCATGAATCGAGTTTGTAGATGGCTAAATTGGTTTAGTCATAACAATGGTTGCTACAATATTCATGAGTGCTCATAAGTTTTGAGTATTGGAATAAACCCACGCTCACTTGTATCACTTCATGGAATTTATCTCGAGTGATCGTGAGACGGTAATATCATATAAATCTTCAAACCTAGAGATATGAGTTGTTACCTATGAGTTGGTTGTGCATTGATTGCACGTAAACACATCAGTAACTTGATGTTATAAAACGTGCCTTTGTGTACAATTCAACAAGTAGTAGAACAAGCATATGAGTCGAAGTTTATCTGTTCCTTCTAGAAATAGAAGTGATATTTGGGCCCCTCGATGATTTTGTTGTGACCAATGTACCGGCCGGTCAAAACTAAATTGATGTGTTCGATTAAGTTCTTTGTCAAACAAATCGGAAATCGGGAAACAAACTGCTGGACAATAAGTACGACGTTGCTCCATGTATTTGTCCGGCTGATATCATGAGAACAGAGGATTATATGATCACTCATCTAAAATGGCACTTCATAGTTCAACAGTGTTTTTGAGAGCTACGATTGTTGGTTGGTTCCTGAAGTAACATATGCAAATATAGTTATTAGACTTATCCAAGTGGGAGTCTGTTGGATAAGGTGTCTAAGTCCATAACTTATTTGGTATATACTTGACCCGACCCAGCATGGTCCATTTGGGTTGCACTTCACCCGAACTATTTATGGATAATTTTATGAGAGTAATACACATATGTTTATTAATATATTATAAGTTATAATATATTAATATGAAGTCATGTTATTTAATTTGTCTTAGTCTTAAATTAATTATGAATTAATTTAGAGATTAAAAGGAAGACTGATTAGATTGTGGGCTATTGGTTTTATATAGTGTGGGCTAACATTCATTTGTTAATGGACTAGTGACACTATTGTGTGTGCTTGTGTGTGGCCGATTTTATAAGTGTGTATACACTCTCTCAAAGTTTTCCAAGAGTTTGTGGTGATTTGTGATTCCATTTGAGGCATTCACACTATTGGTGCTTGGCCCTCAAACTCCTTAAGAATCAAACTCATCAAAAAGGTATGTAATCTCATCTAATTCTTTTATGTTTAAAAGTACCCCATGCCATGTTAGATAGGTTATGAACCTTGGAAAATTATTATTTTGCATGTATTTAGACAAACATAGATCCAAGGTTTATTAGGGTTGCATGCACACTTAGGAAGTGTTAGATTGCTCAAAACCCAACAATTATAACTTAGAAGAGGTATGCAGTAATCCAAGCTATAACATATTTGAAAGGTAGATGAATGACGATTCACCAATTTCCACCACGAAAACCAAAATATTAAATATTAGGTTTTTAATTGGTTCTTAGAAATTCCTAGATTCTTTGAGATTCAATGAACTTTTCAAAGGCATGTTTCAATCTCCAGTGTGCCCTCCAAGTTTTGTGACTAGGATACCGAGCATCACAAAATGAGGTGTGAAGTAACCATGCAAATCACTTGGTACCCTTAAAGTTTATCACTCAATCGATGAGCCGGTAAACCACACACGCTCCACCGATACTATAATAAACTCTAAGTCACCCTTTACCTACCTTGTTAAGTCCAAGTTAGTGTGCCAGTTAACCACACATGCTCCACCAATGACTTAAACAAAGTGTAAAGTGTAATTTCATGGATTAGCACCTTATTCACATTTTTCCTAAAGTAACTAAGATTTGGAATTTAATAAAACATTTAGTTACTTTATAATATTCATCATACTTTTAATGAGAATTTATAAGTCCTTGTCTTACCCGTTCGGCTAACGACCCTCCACCGGTCAAGCAAGCGGTGTGTGAGAATGGACACCCATTAAGTTGCAATCTTATAGGCAACAACCTTATACCCACCTTATAGACCGGCTTTGTGAATGAGGCGTACTAGCGGTAAGACGACTTTGTTCTTATACATATATATATATATATATATATATATATATATATATATATATATATATATATATATATATATATATATATATATATATATAATTATTAAATCATAATAGTATAAGTATAAGGGTTGAATTTTAACTTTTAAAATTCTAAGGGTTGGAACTAAAGTTTTTAGCATGACTTTACTTGTTCCAAAACTTGAGGGCAAGTTTTGTAAACTTCCAAAACTTTTCATTTCTTATAACTTATGAGTTTAATAGAGTAATAAAATGAAGACTCTTCATTTTTCTAACTCTTGTGTTCTTTTAATGGTTTTAACTCAAGTGACTTTTGGTTTTCCATAACTTGAGGACAAGTTATGGACTCCATTAAAACACATTATGATCAAGAATTAAACTACCACATAGGTTACAAATAATTCCTATGATCATCTAAACATCATAAGATCAAGAACATGAATATGAACACTTTCATAAATCAAAATTACACTTAAAACTTTGTAATTTTGCTAACTAGTTGTTGTAAATAGATTAGCAAAGACATTACACCATCTAAAACAAGTTTTCATGTACCAAAACAGTTTAGGGTAATGTTTCTAGTCCATTTCCAGCAACTAAAGTCAAAAATCTGCACTCTGTGGCTCCTACTCGCCGAGTGCATGAACCTACTCGGCGAGTAGGTTGAAGATGCAAGTGAACTCGGCGAGTCCCCCCACGGACTCAGCGAGTTCATCAGGCAGACAACAAGTTTTTCGACTTTTTTCAACCTTTAAGCACAAATGACAAACAAACAAGCCTAGGCTCTGATACCACTGATGGGTTTTGAGCATGCTAACACTTCCTAAGTGTACATGAAACCCTAATAACCTTGGATCTATGTTTGTCTATTTATCATGCAAAGTTGAATTCCATGGTTATATTCCTATCTAGCATACATGGGGAACAATTTTAACTTGAATGAAAGATAGAATAACTTACATTGTTGTTTCTTATGTTCCTAGAAACCTTGTGAGCCTAGCACCCCAAGTGTGATGCCTCAAATGCTTCACACAACACCAAATGCTCTTGGAAAGACCTTTGAGAGAATACACACTTCTTGAAATCGGCCTAGCCCTCTAGTTTCTTATGTGTAGCCGATTTTGGTGGAGAATGGGATCCTTATATAGTGTTGACACATCTTGGGTTACACCATGTAAACCCTAATGTGTCATGACTCTTCATTTCCATGACGCATGGGTTTGTAACTCCCATGGAGCATCCTATGGGTGGAACCCAACTTGATAATCCATGGAGCCTCTTAGCCCGCTATACAAGATATGAATGATTTACATAATCAATCCATATATTTAATTAGTTATCCTTTGATCACTTAATTAATTCTAAATTAATTCTTGATCAAACTAATCAAATAATATTATTAATATATTAGAACTTATAATATATTAATAATCTCCAAGTGTTATTTATCTCATTTAGTCTATCCAATTGCATGGTGCCATGCAACCCATATGGACCATGTCGGGTCGGGTCAAGTATTGACCCGAAATAGTTATGGACTTAGACACCTTATCCAACAATACCTTCGTATCCTTACGCATGTTTGGCACAATCAACCCTCGGGTTGGAATACCAAACACATCAGGTCCAATCAATCATAGGATTCGGTCATCCACAAGATGGAATACCCTAGACTGGAATACAACTACATACATAACCCATGTCTACAACCATACTTGGTATCCGAGGATCTATCCTTGCATTTCCGTCAAACTTATTTGATTCGACACAACCGAGCACAGCTCACCCAAATGTGAACAATACATCCAATCCGAACGCACTCCTACAACAGACATAATCACACAATCTTTAAGCCCACAGCCCATGACTGGAATACCCTCACATGGTCCTCAGCATAGGTCTGGATTGCTTCCGAGTCTGTCCAAAACTCCATTCTAGAGATACTCACCTCCTTCAACTCCAAGGAGGCTTAACCCCTTGACCATGCAGCATCAGTCATTGACACAAAATCGAAGCTTCTCTCTACACTATCCACTTGTAGATCATGATGCCATTCCATAACACATATACTCAGCACCTGAACACACAGCTGATAACATATACAAAGTCCCCATCACGCTTCCTCAACATATCCATCACTTGAAGATAGACCTACTGATTACTATTAGCATAGTAGTATACTTCATACCTACACATAGATCTATCGTTCATACATAGTCTTCAGCATAACTGGGTCGCCTTATTGCACCATCCTAGTAACTGTCATCCAAGCTGCATCAGGCAACATCTTCCAAAGCGAACGTCCCATCTGAGAATTTCCAATTCTCCCCCACTTAAAACACTAACTATTGATTACTGGCGGCGAAACTGGTACGCGACTCAATTATCCCTATCCAAGGCAATGAACTTCAAAGTATCCGAGTTCCTGCTGATGATTTCGGAATCCCTGAATCCCGACTGCTCGATCCGGTGTAACAATTCTCTATCCTATCTCTTCATCTTGAACGCACCAAAGGATCCTACCATCTATGATCCCCTAACTGTAAATCCTCCCTGGCATCTCCTATGCCCTAATAACGTACGCAGAAGAAATGGAAACTCATAATACAAATATAAACAAATGATAAGAGAAAAGACATACCGTCTGTCACCTCTGGTGCTGTTCCGGTCTCCTCGGCCATAAGCTGATAAGCACGTCCTTGAGCCTTCGGAGGCTCTACTCTACCCTGACCCCCGTCAGTAAGTCTCAAAGTGGTTGGTGTTGGGGCCTACACTGGCCTGGCAGCCGAAAGAGGACACTGGGCCTTCATATGGCCCACCTGATTGCAATGGCAACAAAGTCGGACTCCGGCAGCTGGAGTCTGTTGTCTGCAGTCCCTGGCTATGTGATCCTCCTTGCCACACTTGTGGTACCCAGAGGAAGACCGACAACCTCCATCATGCACCTTGCCGCACATCCCACAAGTGCGACTCCTCTGACTTCCCTGTCGATAATCAGTGGCCCTCGATCATTTCAGCACAGGCTGGGACTACACCGGGGCCTGCCTCTGCTCCCTCAACTGGAGCTCAATCTCTAACTCGCCCCGCCTGGCAGCCTCATGCAGATACAACAAGGTATCACATCTCTGCATAGACACAAACTGCCTGATATTCCTCTTGAGCATACTTAGATACCGGGTCATCTCAGCCTGCTTCAAAGCAAACTCAGGGCAAAACATTGCCCTCTCCGTGAACATCCTGGTGATCTCCGTCACTGACTCTGAATCCTGCTTCAGCTCCAAAAACTCCTAAGCCAACCTCTCCCGCTCAACCCGTAGGACATAACGAGTACTGAACATGTCCCGAAACTGATCCCAAGTAACTGCAGCCCGCTGCACGTCGGAGTATGATCCCGTAGTCAATCTCCACCAATCCTTTACCCCGAGCCTCAACAGGTTCAGAGCACACCTCAACCTCTGATCAGTAGGGCATGAACACGTGAAGAAACATCCCTCCACATCCAACAACCATCTCATAGCAACGATTGGATCCAGAACCCCCTCGAAAGTAGGGGACTTCGTATTATCGAAGTCCCGATACTAAAAGCCCCTACCCGCTCCTCCCCCTGCCACTGCTACATGTAGCACCTGGTTCTTGGTATGTATTTTGTTATTAAATCTTCATTTATTTTTTGCATTTTAGCCTTGGACTCAGCGAGTCGAAGGGCTGACTCGCCAAGTAGAAGCGGGATGAGGCGCGGGGTTTGAGCTGCGGACACGGCGAGTCGGGTCCCGGACTCGGCAAGTAGCCGCTGTTTGGACAAAAACCCTAATCCAGGGGTTTGCACCCAATTTAAGCGACCTTATGTAGCCTCCTTTCCCCCTTTATGCTCCCAAACACTCCTCATAGCAAACCCTAGCCGTTTTTGAGTAGATCTAAGGCTTTTTGAGTGATTCTTGTGAGTTTTCACCTCAAAGGAGAAGGAAGATCATAGAAGGATCAAGAGGGGACTGAAGGATTCGAGTTTGGTTCATCATTTGCAGCCTTTGGAAGGTATAAAGTCTGAACCTTGCTCATTCATTTGTTAGATCCCTCTTTGAGGTGATTTAGGGCTTTTATAAGCCATTTTTTTGTGGCCAACCATGTTTGAAAATATGGTTGGGGTTTAGGCTTTTGTATCATGTCATTTTATGAGCCACAAGTCAGATCTATGTTGTTTTTTGCACCAAGGAAGGCCCCATGCAACAAAAGAATCATTTTAGAGCCTTTTAAGCTCTAATGTCCCATGCATGCACGTAAAGTTTCTAACTTTACATGCTAGATCGAGTTTAGGGGCCTGGATCTATCATTTGGTTAAGTGTTGTTCATCAGAACTCGAAGCTCTTAGTAAGGAATTTGATAGACTCGGTGAGTCCAAGGGTTTTGGTCCCATATCAGTGAGGGTCATAAGGACCAGTTAAGTGTGGAAGGGTTTTAGCAGTCCCGGGGAGTGACCCAACGTTCTGGACTAAGCAAAGTGTTCTGGGAATTCATGGTACTCAGCGAGTGCATGAACGGACTCGGCGAGTCCAAGACAATCTTCATGGTACTCGGCGAGTTGTTCATACAACTCGGCGAGTCCAGAACAGAACATGTTCATAGGATGAAGAGTAACTTGACGAGTTGTTCATACAACTCGGCGAGTCAGGGCGTCAGCAGCAGTGCTAGCGGCAACACCGGTCTCAGCGATGGTGCAGGTTACAGATGGCCGGAAGGTCAAGGCAGAGGCTCCGGTGGTGTGGAGCCGAGCATTTCAGCGGACAGTCGAGGAGGCACGCGTTGCACCTGATGTGGTGATGGGTATGATTCTTTCACTCTGATCTTCTTTTGTTGTGTTGTGATATTGATATGTGCTCTGTTTAGGATCATTGCATGTGAACTGCATCACGGTTCAGGTATTGTTTGACTCGGGCGCTACCCGATCATTTGTTTCTCTTGTGCTTAGCAAGAGATTTTCTGAGTCTTCGGGCATGTTGGATTGCCCTCTAGAGGTAGATATTGCATACGACCGTTCGGTGCGGGCATCAACGGTATTTCGAGATTGTGTGTTGAGGTTATTTGAGGAGCGATACTTGGTAGACTTGGTTCCCATTCCATTGCATGGGAACAAGGTGATTATAGGCATGGATTGGGTCAGCCCTAATGGGGCAGTGATCGACTGCGTGCAGCAGTTGGTGCGGGTCAAGACCCCAAGCGGGGGAGAGCGGGTGATCCAGGGTGAGAGGCCACAGCGAGGACCAGCTTAATGTTCAGCAGTGAGAGCTAGGCGCTACCTCCAGCAGGGTTGCGCAGGTTTTGTCGCGTATGTTATGGATACCCGGGAAACGGGTAGGGCGACGGTGGATGATGTACCTGTGGTACGGGAGTTTGTGGACGTATTCCCCGAGGAGTTGCTTAACGGTGAAGAACCACTACCCACTCTCGAGGATTGATGACCTCTTTGACCAGCTACAGGGAGCATCTTGGTTCTCCAAGAAGGATTTGCGTTCAGGGTATCATCAGAGGAGGGTCAGAGAGGAGGATGTGCAGAAGACTGCGTTTCGGATGCGTTATGGCCACTATGAGTTTGTGGTGATGCCTTTCGGGCTCACCAATGCTCCTGCCGCGTTCATGGATCTCATGAACCGCGTGTGTAGACCGATGTTAGATCGGTCTGTGATAGTATTTATTGATGACGTCTTGGTTTATTCCAAGATGCGGGAGCAGCATGAGGATCATCCGCGGGAGGTTCTCGACACTTTGAGGAAGGAGAACTTATATGCTAAGTTCTCCAAGTGTGAGTTCTGGTTGCGCGAGGTGCAGTTGCTTGGGCACCTTGTCAACCAGAATGGGATTTCGGTAGATCCAACCAAGGTAGAGGCCGTGATGAATTGGGAGGTTCCGAGGTCTCCATTTGAGATTCGGAGCTTTCTAGGTTTGGCGGGCTACTATCGGTGATTTATTCAGGATATTTCCAAGATAGCAGTTCCGCTCACCCGACTAACTAAGAAGTCGGTGGTGTATCGCTGGGGGCCTGAGCAACAAGCCACATTTGAGACGCTGAGACAAAGATTGTGCGAGGCGCCAATCTTAGCCATGTCAGAGGGCATGGAGGATTTTGTTGTGTACTGCGATGCATACATCGCAGGTTTGGGAGCGGTATTGATGCAGAGAGGGCGTCTCATCGCCTACGCATCGAGGCAGCTGAAGCCTCACGAGGCGAACTACCCTACGCATGATTTGGAGTTGGGGGCTGTTGTGTTCGCCCTCAAGATTTAGCGTCATTACCTCTATGGGGTTCGTTGTACGATTTACACGGATCAAAAGAGTTTGAGGTATCTCATGGACCAGCCAAATCTGAATATGAAGCAGCGTCGGTGACTTGATGTGGTGAAGGATTATGATTATGAGATCCTCTACAATCTAGGGAAGGCCAATGTTGTGGCCGATGCGCTTAGCCACAAGGCAGCGCCGATCAGGGATATATGTCTAATGATGAAAGTGGTGACTCCGCTTCTGGAGCGGATCCGGGAGGCTCAGCAGGAGGCTATAAAGGAGGAACATCAGAAGAGTGAGTGGGTTGTGGGGCAGGTTTCCTCCTTCGACTATGAAAGCCGAGGGTTATTGACTCTTCATCGTAGCGTGTGAGTCCCTTATCATGGAGGTGTGCGCCAGGTCCTGATGGAAGAGGCACACAAATCCCGATTCTCCATTCATCTCGGGGCGACGAAGATGTATAGGGATCTTCGTCTGGACTATTGGTGGCCCTGCATGAAGCGGGATGTGGCTTGGTACGTGGTGCGGTGCTTGACCTGCAGGAAGGTCAAGGCCGAGAATCAGAGACCACATGGCAAGATACAGCCGTTGGATATCCCATGGAAATGGGAGGATATTACGATGGATTTTATCACGAAGCTTCCCAGGACCGCGCGGAGGATGGATTCGATATGGGTCATCATAGATGGATTGACCAAGAGCGCCCACTTTATTCCGATTAAGGAGAGCATCTCGGCCGAGAAATTGGCCGATATCTATATCAGGGAGGTGGTGGTGCGGCACGGAGTGCCTGTTTCGGTGATTTCAGACAGAGACGTGCGGTTTACTTCCAGGTTTTGGAAAAAGTTTCATGACGAGCTGGGTACTCGTCTGCATTTTAGCACTGCTTTTCACCCGCAGACGGATGGCCAGAGCGAGCAGACCATCCAGACTTTGGAGGATATGCTGCGGGCATGCATTCTAGATTTCGGAGGTAGTTGGGATACCTACCTCCCGTTGGCGGAGTTGTCGTATAATAATAGCTATCATGCGAGCATCGACCATCCTCCCTTCGATATGTTGTATGGGAGGGGGTGCAGGACCCTGATATGTTGGGGAAAGGCTGGCCAGAGAGTCATGGGGAGAACCGAAGTAATGCTCAAGATGACAGAGAAGATTCAGCAGGTTCGGAGCAGGCTTTAGACTGCTCAAAGTCGGCAGAAAAGTTACGCTGATAAGCGTCGATCAGACCTGGAATTCCAGGTCGGAGATATGGTTCTCCTGAAGGTGTCGCCATGGAAGGGCGTCATATAATTCAGGAAGCGGGGCAAGTTAGGCCCAAGGTATATCAGACCGTTCAGGGTTGTAGTCCGGGTGGGCAAGGTGGCATATCGACTGGATCTGCCAGCCGAACTCAGTCAGATCCACAACACTTTCCACGTCTCTCAGTTATGGAAGTGCCTAGTAGACGATATGGTGGTGGTACCCTTGGAGGACATTCAGGTTGATGGCAGCCTGAATTACATCGATCGGCCTATAGAGATCCTTGACCGGAAGTCGAAGGATCTAAGGAACAAAAGTGTAGAACTCATGAAGGTGCAATGGCAGCACCGGAAGGGGTTGGAGTGGACTTGGGAGCCGGTGAGTGAGATGATGGAGCACTACCCCGAGCTGTTTCAGGATCGAGTGGCAGACTTCGAGGACGAAGTCTAAAATAAGTGGGGTAGATTTGTAGCACCTAGTTCTTCGTATGTATTCTATTTTTAAATCTTCATTTATTTTTTGAATTTTAGCCTTGGACTCGGCGAGTCGAAGGACTGACTCTCCGAGTAGAAGCAGGATGAGGCGCGGGGTTTGAACTGCGGACTCGGCGAGTTAGGTCCCGGACTCGGCGAGTAGACGTTGTTTGGACAAAACCCTAATCCAGGGGTTTGCACCCAATTTAAGCGACCTTATGCAGCCTCCTTTCCCCCTTTATGCTCCCAAACACTCCTCATAGCAAACCCTATCCGTTTTTGTGTAGATCTAAGGATTTTTGAGTGATTCTTGTGAGTTTTGACCTCAAGGGAGAAGGAAGAGCATAGAAGGATCAAGAAGGGACTGAAGGATTCGAGTTTGGTTCATCATTTGTAGTCTTTGGAAGGTATTAAGTCTGAACCTTGCTCATTCATTTGTTAGATCCCTCTTTGAGATGATTTACGGCTTTTATAAGCCATTTTTTGTGGCCAACCATGTTTGCAAACATGGTTGGGGGTTTGGGCTTCTGTATCATGTCATTTTATGAGCCACAAGTCAGATCTAGGTTGTTTTTTGCACCAAGGAAGGCCCCATGCAACAAAAGAACCATTTTAGAGCATTTTAAGCTCTAATGTCCCATGCATGCATGTAATGTTTGTAACTTTACGTGCTAGATCGAGTTTAGGGGCCTGGATCTATCATTTGGTTAAGTGTTGTTCATTAGAAATCGAAGTTCTTAGTAAGGAATGTGATAGACTCCGCGAGTCCATTCCTGGACTCGGCGAGTCCAAGGGTTTTGGTCCCATATCAGTGAGGGTCATAAGGACCAGTTAAGTGTGGAAGGGTTTTAGGAGTCCCGGGGAGTGATCCAACGTTCTGGACTAAGCTAAGTGTTCTGGGAATTCATGGTACTCGGCAAGTGCATGAACGCTCTCGGTGAGTCCAAGACAATCTTCGTGGTACTCGGCGAGTTTTTCATACAGCTCGGCGAGTCAAGGACAGAACATGTTCATAGGATGAAGAGTAACTCGACGAGTTCTTCATACAACTCGGCGAGTCAGGGCAGGACATGAGTATCAGTTGATGATGAACTCGATGAGTTGTTCATACAACTCGGCAAGTCGGATGTGGATTCAGTCGGTGTTCTTTTAGATGGAAAACTCGTCGAGTCATCGCCTAACTTGACGAGTAGAGACGGGTATGAGGTCTAATGGAAGGATAGGGACTCGGCGAGTTGGCGAGCCAACTCGGCGAGTCAGGTCAACTGGAAGATGACTTTGACTTTGACTTGGTCAAGGGGTAAAATGGTCATTTTACCCTAAAGGTAGATGTCAGTTTTTGACTAAGTGTTTTGTGGGAGTTATAGCCGGAGGATTTCCGAAGCAGCAGCGGCATCAGTCAGAGGATTCCCGCACAGTTCAACAGCTACGAGGTGAGTTACCTTCCGGTAGGGGTGGGTCTAAGGCCACAATGCCGACCCACCATTGAGGAGTATTTAGAAGATAATTGTCTCTGTGATAATTTATCTTGGTTTGGTATGCGTTTGGTTATGAGTTATATCTTTATAATGTGTTACATGATAGGGATAGTTTCCCTAATAGTGGTCCTTAGGACCAAGGGGTAGGTCAGTACCTGGATATGCCTGACTATGTGCTTATATCTTGCTATTGTATGCTAGTGGTAGGGGTGGAATAGTCCCCAGTTACCGGTTGAAAGATACCGATGACGATTACCGATTGAAAGATACCGATGACGATTACGGGTTGAAAGATACCGATAACGATTACCGGTTGAAAGATACCGATGATGATTACCGGTTGAAAGATACCGATGGTATTGTATGGTGTGTGGTATGATGGGGGAACTCACTAAGCTTTGTGCTTACGGTTTCAGTTTTTGGTTTCAGGTACCTCTTCATCTAAGGGGAAGGAGCCAGCAGCATAGCATGGCATCACACACACATATGATTTTCTGCTCGGTGTTTTCTGGGATTGTACTCTAATATGACATTTGTTCATGGTTGTGGGTTTCAAATATGATACTTGGTTTTGGGATGACGTGTTTATACAATATTTTCTAATTATTGTTTTATAAGTTAATTAATCAAAAAATGAAATTTTTGGGCTGGAATTTTGGGTCGTTACACTACATCCGTTGTAGCTGCCGCAGTAGCCGTCTCTGCAAGAGCTGCATAGCGGTCATCAAAGTACTCAACCATGGCTCTCTTGATTGACCCAAACATATCCGGTAACTCAGCCTAGAACATAGAAGCAACCTCATCATGCAGGATCTCACGAATACTGGCATCCAACTCATCCGTCCTCATCTGACCAATGACCTCGGGTGGTTCTTATCCATCCTGACCACCTTCTCCCGATCCTGATCCCGAACCGAATCCCGGCCTGAAGCGTCTCGTAACCACCATACTTAAATACATCCAAAAAGGACATTAGACATTCCTCATAATAGCCCAGAAACTAACTCCCAACCAACACCCTAGGGGTTGTGACTTCCTTGATACGCGTATGGGTCCTGTGCTTTTAGTAGTATGGGCCCATACTACCTTCCACATGTACCCATATTTGTCTCAAGTATCGTCACAACACCCTAACAACATACACAGACAGAGCGAGCACTCAATCCTCACTCCTAGAGGAATGCTAAATATCTCATAACCGACCTATCGGTCCCACAACCCACCCATCCATGAAACTTCAACCAACCTTGAAACACTAGTGTATGCAAGTCATACATAACGTTGGACCCTATAGACTTTTGAATATCCAATCCCACCCTAAGCTCCCAATCAGACAAGAACAGAACATAAGGCCAAATTAAACATTCTCAGGCTACAAGATCTTAGTTATGTATAACCTTGATGCATACACTAAATAACTACAGTAATGATGTCAATTCCATATAAAGAGAACCCTATGCTAGCATTCATCATGTAATCAGACAATTCTATCATACAATTCCTGAAGATCCTTAGCCTAGTACCAGCATGCTGTTCTATCATATCACAAAATCAAATAACTGTATGGTATTTTGGGGTCTACTTTCTAGCTCAGGATGACCGTACACCCTGCATCCTCTTTTACTTATTTTGAAAACCCTTTTTAAAAATCATTTTGAAAACTTCCCTTGATTCGAGACTGGATTCACACGGATGTTCCTGCAATTCACTCAAACCAAGGCTCTGATACCAAATTGTAACAATCAAAAAAATTCCATCCAATTTAAACTTTTCATAAACAAACCATGTTCCATTAGTTATTACAAAAAGGTTCCCAAATATTATATTATCAGAGTATCCTAGAAACAACATCATAAAATGAGGAGCGGTACGATCACGCCTTTTCCTTGCCATGATCTCCTAATGTACCTGAAACAATAACTGAAAACTATAAGCCCAAAAGCTTAGTGAGTTACCCCTAAATACCTATACACATACAACCATACACATTCAGCAATGAACATCAGACTATGGGTCCAGTCAACCATCGGGTTGGAATACCCCTGGCCCTCAACCATCGGGTTGGAATGCCAATATGCTACGAGTCCAACCATCCTTGGGATGGAATACTCTCGGCCCACAACCATCGGGTTTAAATGCGCACAATCCTACACATATAATAACTACTATGGGTCCAATCATCCATTAAGATGGAATACCCCAGGCCCTCAACCATCGGGTTGGAATGCCCACCTACTATGAGTCCAATCATCCTATAGGGATGGAATACTTCTGGCCCACAACCATCGAGTTGGAATGCCCACCTACTATGATTCCAATCATCCTACAGGGATGGAATACTCGTGGCCCACAACCATCAGGTTGGAATGCCTACCTACTATGAGTCCAATCATCCTACCGGGATAGAATACTCCTGGCCCACAACCATCGAGTTGGAATGCCCACCTACTAACAAACATGTGCACCTATCGAATAGCCATATAACAGTTTATGGAGACAACATACTAAGGCCCTATCTGATGGGTTCTATGTTTACACAATCCTATGTGTGCATGCAACCCTAGAGTTGGATCTATGTTTTCACTATTAGTTATACAACTTTATGAACACAAAAAAGAAACCTGGCATGCCACAATTATTTTTGAAATTCATATATAAAAATAGAATACATACCTTTTGTTGTTATATAGCAATAACAACTAGTTCCTTGAATTTCCTTAGCTCTTGAAAGCAAGTACCACAAGTGTAGTACCTTTAATGGCTCACAAACACAGTAGGTGAAAGGATGAATATGGGAGAGAGGAGAGAAGGGTATCTTGCCCTAGATTTCGTCCCTTTTAGATTTTCCCAAGGCTTGGACGAAATCTTAGTGCCTTAGGGTGCTATTTATACTTAAGGCTAACTAGGGTTTCAAGGTGTAAACCCTAATCCCTTAGCTTAGGGCCTAAGCAAGTCCATGGACTCCTTTCCTTAAGACCTTGGATGAAAACTCCTAGATCCTTCTAGGATTTTCGTTCAAGCCTTAATAAAGGTGATCCAATGGCCCAAAGCCTCAACTATTGAATAATTACAAAATAGCCCCTGCACTTTCAGTCAGTTCCTTTAATCCCAAAATTAATGCTAAATTAATTTCTAATTAAATATTAATTAATAATATGATTCCAAATTAATATATTATTCATATAATATATTAAAAAATCATATTTATACCCTAATTTATTATTCTTAACAATAAACCAGCCTCTCTCCTCAACAATCATCTTGTCTAGTCACCAGTGTGAAGGCAACCCAAAAGGACCATGCGTAATCGGGTCAAGTACATACCAAAATAGTTATGGACTTAGACACTAATCAAAAAGTCTCCCACTTGGATAAGTCTAATAACAATTATGCGTATAACCTCAGATCCTGATTAGCAATCGTAGAATTCAAAAGCCGTTGTCAACTCTGATCTTATCAGAAGCGTGTCCTTTAGATAAAGGATCATATATTCCTCCATTCTTGATATCGTATAGACTTTAGACATGGATTTTGATCATTCTATCAGTCTATGTTCTGTTTCCCGATTTCCGATTTATGACGATTAACAACAGACTACAATTGAACACATCAAATTAGTCTCGGCTTGGCCAAGTGCTTATGTGCCATCACAAAATCATCGAGGGGCCCACAAATATCGCTTTCATCCTACTTTGGATAAAAGGAACGGATAAACTTTGATTCAATGCTTGCTTGCACTCACTTACCTAATCACACACAACAATATGTTTTATAACACCAAGTTACTGGTGCGTTTACATATTATCAATGTGTAACCGACTCTTGAGATGCAACTCACACATCTCGATTTCAAGAATATAAGATGTTATCGTCTCACCAATCACTCATGATACAATTCATGAAGTGATCCAAGTGAGCGTAGGTTTAATCAAATGCTCAAATTATATTCATAAGCACTCATGAACGTTGCAGCAAACGTTTGCTTATGTCTAATACACTTTAGAAAATCCACACACCAATTCACGACAGTCTTCATTCATACCTACTTCCAACATATGAACGACTATGGTCCATTCGAATAATTTGATTATTTTGAAATAATTAATTATTCAGGAAATCAAAACATGCAGAGTGAAACACAATAATAATACTAATCCCGTATGGCCCCAAACTCTGGGTATAAATAAAACATTTTATTTAATCACCATATTGATTACTCATTATTTTTTGTTTCGGGTAATCAACTTCTTTCTTGAATTTTTACTACACTTGTCCTATGCTCTCAGCATGCACACAATGTTTACTTATGGTCCTTACTTTGTGAAACAGATCAAATGAACACATTTCCAATCATACTCATTTCACAACTCCTAATCCTTATCACAAGTGTAAGAATATCAAATTCTTGCCACTTATAGAATATGCTAGATTCTAACATTTTATGCAATGATCCTTTCGTAAAGTCATAACTCAAAATAATCAAGACTTGGCCAATCTCTATCAGAAACAATTCAATAGATATGATGTCTCTCACTCAAAGTACATTCCTTTGAGCATCCTTCTTGCATAAAACTTTCTAATCTAGACATAGATTCTCAATAATCAGCTCCCAATATGGAAACATTTCCATATTTGCCATATGACAACTCATTCTTAATAGAATCTTATCTATTCATAATAATGTCGATATGGTCCATCCACTACCATACTTCCAACTACTCACAAACGACTAATCCTCAGCGAGCTTTGAATGGTCCTTTGATAGTTGTTTAATTATCTTAGTCAAAACCGATTCTTGTCCTTTTTCCCTCTTAATGCGCTATACATTTGGAAAATTTTAGAATGGTTAAATATTATATCATTTGCAATCGATCCTATACTCGAAGCGTATGGGACACGATGCATAATGTCTTACATAAAGATACAATACTTTATCAATCTTCTGCCATAATATCTTATGTGTCACATTCTTATAATTCGAATTCTGAAGAGGGATCCCATAATCATAATCGAAATTTTGAGAACGCACTATGTATCCTTGACTAAATTTGTTAACATTCCACAACCTAAGCCTTTAGATTTGAAATGAAGCATAATATTCTCTCCCTTAATTATAGCAAAACAACTTTTCAACCCTTACGACTTTGAAAAGTATAACTCTTGTTTTCTATAATTAATATTGCTGACTTGCAATACTTGCCATAATAATCATACAAGCATAACATTTATGCTCCCACTATCATGATGATTATTATCATATAAGCATAACACTTATGCTCCCACTAGCTTTGACATGTATTCAGAAAACAACTTAACTTCCAGAAAACAATACCTATTGAATTTCTTAAGTTCATATTTCTAATACCTAATGCTTTGATAATCCTTTATCTAAGCTTCTCAAACTTATACACCTTTGCCTTAGATAGCTCATATGTGTGTCTAAACAATTCAGACTAATTGCCAAATCTCACAATTCGAATCATGGAACGGGATACCGTAACCATAATCGAATTCAAGAATACAATTTTCACAATCACTATCTTCTTAAAATCTCTCTTAGTGAAGGCATTTCTCACAGTCATTTTCATGAAGGCGGGAATCTTATGACACTTAGATTTTAATGGTGTATGTGTTCCCATCCATGCGAATTTGTCAAAACCAAAGTCTGCGACAAATCCAAACTCATATGGACCGAACTTTCTCAATCTTGATTTCTTGCCTTATGGTAACATGAGTGCCCGCCATGTCTTCCAAGTAGTTAAGCAGCTCATCCTTTCCTATCAATGTACTTTTCATAGATCAAGGTGCTTGTCTTTTATGCGTTCAAATGAGAACTAATAGAACTCACATGCATAATTAACTCAATTGGACCAGCACTGAAACCAGATTGTGTCAACACGATAGGTTGTGAACCTCAAGTCGTGTGCTAGTGATGATTGATAAGGTTTATTATTGATTATTTCTTGAACTTTTCAAGGCCATTAAGACTCCCACTGACTCCTTGACATATAAGATTCTCTTGTCAATAAACATTTCTCGACAAACAAATATTCAAGAGTTAGTGTAGCTTTTATCAAGACAAAATACTTCACAAAATTGGTCCTAGTTGGTCTTTGTCTTATCCAAGACATCACAACTTTCCACATTTGATGAATGTTATAAACCTTCTTAATACTTGTCACTCAATGTCACCATCTAAACTCTAAGACTTGTTTTTGGAACGAAGTATGATTGACTTCTTGATTTAACCATTTCTTCAATTCTTGATTCCTCTTCTCAGACATACAATTTTACTAAGACTCATTTAGAGGATCAATTGAGATATGGTTCTTAATCATTAAGACCTACCATAAAACATATTAAAAGGTACTCTCCCTTCTTCTTAGAATAGATAAACTTTTATCTTTCTGCCTACTTGATTCTTCTTATCCGTTCTACTATTGATTGAAACTCTTTCAATCAACTCAGAATTACACTTAATCTTATAAGTATAATCATACTTACTAAACCTTTAGTAAATCATGACGAATATCTTTGTCACTCTTGTAGTGGACTTGATCAACACACAACTTTGTGTACTCGATCTCCTAGTCCTTCACTTGACATTTTGTCAACGAATTAGTCTAATTTCCAAATATAAAATTTCTCATTCATCATGCAACCAAGTTGCATGATTCCAAGTCTCTGTCCAATTGAAACTTGGGCAATGAGAAACTCTCCCTATTTGATAAATTCTTGACATTTCCACAAATAACATAATCCATTATTGTTAATAACTGAAACATTCAAACATCAATTTTTCATGCACGCCATTGCAAGAATAAATAAATAATATAAAATCAAAATTTGTTTTATTGTGGAAAAAATTGTCCTTACAATGCAATTCAATTGAAAACTATGTTAATACATATTTCATAGCAATTTATTCTAACTCCAAGTAGTAGCTCAAAATTCTAATCTTCAAGCAATGCGATCGAAATCCATTTCTTCACGATTAGATTCAGCTCACTTCTTCCCTTAAACTTCCTCTCTTTTCTTCGATCCTATAAAACATCAAAATGTAATCTTATTACATCATGTATTAAGAATCTAGAATAGGAACTTAAAAGAGTTAGTTAATGGATTTTACCTGAAGTAGAGCCATGCATCTTGACTCTCCTATCTCTTAGATTTCTCAGGTAGTTAGGGCAGCTTCGTCTCCAATGCCCCTTCTCTTGGTAATAAAAGAAAATGGACTCATTTGGCACAACACATCGGATAATCATAGACTTAGTTCTTTCTAGACTTCCGATGTTGCCAGTGCCCATTGCAGTTTGGGAGTTTGACTCACAAGACAGATTTGCTTGACCAGCACGCCAAATCATTGCTGACTCAGCAGCTATAAGCAAATAGGTGAGATCAATGAGGGTCACGTCGTGATGCATCATATAGTACTCTCTAATGAACTCACTACATGATTCAGGAAGTGACTGAAAAGCCAATCAACAGCCAACTCACCTGAAATCTCGACACCCAACATCCTTAACCTATCGATGTGTGACTTCATCTCTAAGATGTGTGCACACACAGGTTTCCCATCTTCATGTTTACTTGCCAAAAGGGCTTGAGTGAGTTTGAACTTTTCAAGGCTTTGAACTTGTGGGTTAGGGAGAATAATTGGAGGAGGTGGAGGAAGTGAAGCATGATCTCTTGTTCCTCGATCATATCGCGGAATATCATCTTCATGTGGAAAGCTTGTTCCACGGGATTTGGGAAGACCATAGCTGTCATACTTAGACATCTACAAAACGGGAGAAAATTCAAGTTAAGTTGATTCGAATCCTTTATGTGACACCCAAATGAAACATCAAGGCTAGGATCCAACAAAATACTCTACAACCTTGAAGAGGGATGTCGTAATCTAGTTGCAGTATATTTGAAGGTAGGTAAATGACGATTTACCAATTTCCACCATGAAAAACGAAAAGGAAACTTAAGTTTTAAATGTATTGAAAACTCCTAGATCTTTTGAGATTCATTGAACTTTTCAATGGCATGTTTAAATCTCGACATGCCCCTCGATTTGTGATTGGGATGCCGAGGATCACAAAACAGGGTGTGAATAACCATGCAAAACTTACATGGTGCCCCCAATGTTACAATCACCTATTCGATGTGCCGGTTAACCACACACACTCCACTGAACTATGACAAACATTGAGTCACCCTTTGCTACCTTTGCTTACAACCATTTAGTGTGCCGGTTAACCACACGCGCTCCACTAACGTCTTCGCAAGGGCACAAAGTGTAATTTCATGGAATTGCATCAATTCACTTTTTCCTAAAGTAACTAAGATTGGAAATTTTGTAAAAACATTAAGTTACTTTATACTTCATTATACTTTTAATGGAAAGGGTTTTCCCTATCCTACCCGTTCGGCTAACGACCCTCCACCAATCAAGGAAGCGGTGGGTGAGAGTGGACACCCATTAAACGGCCATTTTATAGGCCATAACCTCATACCCCCTTATAGATCGGCTTCATGAATGAGGCCTACTAACGGTAAGACTACCATTTAAGTTATACATATATAATATTAGTCTTTTAATGTTATACATAGTATAAGGGAGTATTTTACACTTTTAAAATAGTAGGTGGTTTAATTTTATAAATTAAACTTTTAATTTAATTAAATATAAACTATATCATTATGGATTTATTAACTCTCTTTTAATTATACACTTAATTAATTTAATAAAGCCATAAGGGTGTAATTTGAACTTTTCAAAAATTAGGGATTTAGAATTTAAACATTTTCAAAATTAAACCTTTTAATCAAACAATTTAAATTCCAAACTTGAGGGCAAGTTTTGAAACTTTTCAAAACATAAGTAAGAACATTCTAGATCAAATAACAAATAATAATAATTAACCAATTAATTAGTAATTAATTAAATATGACCTAATTCAATTTCTTGCAAGATAATTGATGTGCACAAAAGTACCCACTAATTTTAATATTTATAACCTAACAAACTTAACTAACTATGCACTTATAGGCAGTGTACCTAGTCAGATTACAGTATAGCTTGGGTAAGTCGGGTGTCGATCACAGGGAACGGTGTTACTAATTAATTTACTTATATTAAATTAACCTAATTATTAACAAGTTTAAAAGGGGTTTTATCTGATTTTACAAGATCAGATGAACTTAAATCAAATTCAATAAGTAAAAACACACTCTTGTTTAGTCTGAATCCACTTCTTTCTTATGGCTAGCTAATGATTACGGATTATTAATTTGGTTTTTAGTTGTATTAGTAATTTAGTTCTAACATTACCAATAATTAACTAATTCATGTCAAACCATGTATGTTCACACATAATTAAACACAGAACTAATTATGAATGCAAATATGCTATGTAAGATTTGTAATATAAACACAATTATAGTCACAATACACATTCTCTAGCACAGCTAAGCTTATTTACTTTAACTACTAACTAAGATTGGTCAATCCTATCTCTAACAATTTAATGTTCACTAAATCATTAGGTAAACAAATTCATGCAGTTAGTGGTCACTAAGTTACACAGAACATGCAATCAAGCAATTAGAGATACAAACAATAGCATATTAGATTATACAAATCAAACACAAGCAATTTTTACCAACTAAACTTAATCCATAAACATTGAACTATTCATAAGTTGGAAGCTTCATCTAGCTAAACAAGAGTAGCTAGATTCAGCTGCTCATCATAGCAACTAATAAACCAACACAAGTTGAAGTAATAAAAAACATGTTCTTAATTAACTAAAATATAGACCTTTATGCTTTTTGGTGTTGAAAACCTTCTTTCAGAGCCTTTCTTTCGCTCCAAATCGTCTCCTGGAACTCTTTTCTTCAGCCAAAAGGTTCTTCTTTTCGTAATAATCAGGAACACTTAAATAGATTCCAAAACCCCGCGCCACGTCGTGGCTATCTAGGCCACGTCGTGGGCTTCAGGTTATGCATACCGGGCAAGGAATCCTTCGAATCGCAACCTTTATCTTCTAGAACCCTCATGCCACGTCGTGGCCGACTTTGCCACGTCGTGAATTCAATATCTTTCGTGGATTTATTCTTTTCTTGTCTTTCAAGTCTCCCATGTTCTACATATTGTCACTTTTGGTCCCTCTCTTCGAAAATCCTTTTAATTGACTGAAAATAAAAATTTAAAGTCATAAGTACCATTATTCTAAACATTTTATCAACTTATTAATAAAAATGTACTTAAATATTGCCTAAAAATAGGTATAAATATGACAATATCAAAATACCCCACACTTAGGCTTTGCTTGCCCACAAGCAAATTTAAACTTAACTCTCAATTACTAACACCACATAGAACAATACGACTCTAGATCAGCCATTATGCCAAGACCTCAACGCATGCATTTGTGTCTAAAATTTTCATAAAGTACCCCTCCATACTTTAAATACTCACAATCCTCATAAACACTCGCCCACTTTTTCCGAACAATGCTCATTTTATGCAACCTTCCGAATCCATCCGCAGAAAACCTCCTTATCCTCAAGGTATTTTTAGTTGAGCAACCTAAGCATACATAATCTAGAATTACAATCATTGATACCACTATGGAGCTCTTTTGAAATTCTTCACTTCTTTGATATTTGATCTTTAATTTTTGGGTATCCTCAACTTTATGAATTTCTTCAGAATTTTTGATCTTTGAACTTCATACTTTAACTTTGATGCACCAAAAATTCTTTGAACTTTTTCTTGTAATTCTCTCTTTTTTTTACATGTACCTCACTTTTTTTCACTCAAAACCTACATGCTTAAGCAGAAGCACTCAACCTCAACCTTTATCGGTTAATGATAATAATTTTCCTAGATACATTTTTGGTACACGATGCTAAACATATTGCATCCCTCAAGCCAAGCGGGGTTATGTTTTTGTTCCATGATTTCACTAAAATAAGGGAAGCCACAAATGCATTATAACGTGTATTGGCTCGACTAAACATTTGAAATTTCATCGGATCATCCCACATAACACTAGCAATTATAATTCAAATTATTATTACTAGATTCAATTATTAAAAATTTCAATTTTCAAATTTTCAGATTTTCAATTTTTTTACTATGAAATTCTATGATTATCTAGCAATTTACTTTTTCTACCCCTACCCCACACTTATTTCATACAATGCCCTCATTGTATGCATAAAAATAACTCAGAATTAAAGAAAAGGGAGAAAAAGGAACAGACTCCCCTGGGATAGTGGCATGAGTATTTCCAAAAGTGTGGAAAACGTGCGTCTTGAATATGGACCCCCAAAAATAGAAACTCGGTGTAGAACTGGGTGAATATGTAAATAAACCACGAACATGACTCGAAACTTCAATTCTTCAAAGTGGGTGCTAATAAGTAGAAATGTGGGAAAGGAAAAACTGATACACGTCGTGGCAGAGAGCACCACGTTGTGATATGAGATGAAAACACGAACAACATGCTGCGTTATTACTTCAGATTCCATGTGCGCCACGACGTGGCGTAAGGAGCCCACGTCGTGGAAACTAGACATCAACAAAAAAATCCATATTTCTTCATGCACCCTAGCAGCTTGACCAATGTCTAAATGGTTTAAGACGCTTCTATGTAAATATACTTCCCAATTGTAACCTCTCTCCTACTAACGTACCCCACACTTATATTGAATTGTGGGTTCCAACTCACGACTCTAAGCTTCCTTGACTTGACTAGACAAACACGACTCTAGAGTTAACCTTATATGCTCCTTAGAATTCCAATGCTAATCTGAAAAATGGAACAACCCAAAAGAAATAAAAGAGTAACATCATAGTTCAAGAAAGTTTTAAATTACAAACCAAATTCAAACATAAAAAAACTACTTAAAACAAAACAAAATAAAAAAAAAAAGAAAATCAATCATCATCTCCTTGGTCATGTGCTCCACTTGGTCCTGCGCCGTCATTCTGCGGACGCCAAAGCTCCTCCCATGTCGGAAAATAAGGATATTGTGGTGGCATAGAAGGTGGTCGGGTCACACACAAATGCGAATAAATACCCTCAGTAACCTGGGTATGATAGATGCCATGCCCCCGGAGATTATCCAAATAAGTTCCCACCCGACTCTGAAAAGGGTCGATGGGCACTCCCTGCACATACTGTGAAGTAGCACACTCTCTCTCTCGATCTCACCTCTAGCTCGCACATTCCGACGCCGCGGTCTGGCCGGTGGTTGCTGCCCTGGCTGCGCCTCTTCTTGCTCCTCATCTATCGGCAATATAACAAAACAACCACCGACATTCACCACTGCCCGTATAACTCCCAAGACTTGAATGGTCAAATCAGTGTCCGGGAATCAAGTAAGATTCCTCACAAAGTCATGGGTCAAAATATGATATGACCTAGCAAGGCGAGTAACCAAATGCCCCCCCCCCCCCCCCCCCCCCCCCCCCCGTAATCGGACTCCCGGGCCTAGACTTAGCCGCTTTCTTCCCCATGAACCTAGCCAACATATACGGTAAATCACAGCACACCCCCGAGGTAATAAGAGTCCACAAATAAAACAAATTCTAAATGGGGACATTATCACCATGATGCTTGTGATTTATTGAAAAAGTGATCAAGCGATGTAAAAATCGGAAACAAGATTCCGAATTTGTGACTCACTAGAGTCACGAGTATTATACTCATGATTAGAAATGCCCCGCCAGAACTGAACATCCATAATACCGGGATTAAAATCCTAAACGCATCCAAGTAAGAATGGTATAAAAAACGGAGATTGAGTCTCCACTTCGGTATAAAGCCCCATCCGCCAAGTGAATTCCCGAAGACTACACTCTCTATAAAAACCACCCAAACGAAACACAAGTGCCCGGTTGTAGGTAAAATCAATGGTGCGTTCCTCGAAGCATACGGTAGAGAAAAACTCCACCGATAACTCCCGGTATACAGGTTCTTGAATGGAAAACAAATTCCTCCACCCGTGACAAGTGAAAGAAAATTGATCTCCTACGTATGTTTTTGGACCAATAGCATTCCAACTTAGCAGCCATTCCCACACCACCGAGCCATCCCCAATCGATAATTGGGGCTATCAGAAATTCCCTATTGTACAGCCATCCCAGCCGATTCTCATAAGTAGTTAACAATGGTCGGTGAATGTTTTGAGGAAACTGATATAAGGGATGTATACTCGCCACATCAATCGAGTTTTCCTCTTGTGGAATAGCTCTTTGTGGTCCCATTTTTGCATACAATATCAAACCAAAGCAGCAAACACCCAAAACATTAAAACAATAAAACTGTCTGCCAGAAGTCACGACGTGGCCAGGGTCGCCACGTCGTGGACCGCAGTCGAACCCTGTGTGTGGATCAGTTACTTTGTACGCGCTTTCTAACAAAATTAATGCTTGGGGTTTGTTCCTATGGACATTTAAAGGACATGCAACCTAGAATTAACAACTAGTTTCAACCAATTTCGTGAATCACATAAACCCTAACCATAAAAATTAAAATTGTAAGATATAACTACAATTAATGAGTAGAACACATACCAAGCAGAGTTATTTGACAAGAACTTGCAAAGAACTTGGAAGCAGATTAAGAAATTGGTTGTGGGGACCTTCTTCCCGTTCGTGCGGTAGTAGCAAATGGGGAATGGGGATTATTGGTCAAAGGGCTTTAAGGAAATGGTGAACCCATTACTTTTTAAAGGCCACGTCGTGGCTGGCTATGCCCACGTCGTGGACTTTAAAACTGATTTGTTCCCGTGATTTCATTTTTTACCACGACATGGCAAATGCCTGATTGCAAATATATATATATATATATATATATATATATATATATATATATATATATATATATATATATATATTTAAATCATACATTTTAACTTACTACTTTGCATCTTATTTATTAATTAAAGTTACCACAACTAATTCTTTGCTAAGTATCAGTTATTGGATGATGAGTTGATATCTTTCCTAATTAAAAACTAAAAAAAAATTAAAACAAAAGAAAATGCAAACCAAGCTCGGGTTGCCTCCCGAGAAGCGCTTCTTTTTCTTGGAGTCTTGAGATGGACTCCGTGCCTTCTATGTTGAATCTTCTGAAGAGTCCACCACTAAGATCTTTTGTTCCTTGAATCGCCTCTTGTAAGCTTGAACTCGCCTTTTATATGCCTTCTTTGAATTCTCCTTTTTAGCTTTTCCCTCTTCTTCAAGCTTGCATTTTGTGCCCTTAGTTTGTTCCTTGCACTCCATAGCATCCTCCTCCTCTTTCACCACCGGCTTTGTCACTCTTGAAGTGACCTCCTCTTCATCACTTGTCATCTCCTCATCCTCTTTGCTCACCCAAGAAGGCTAACTCTTGTAAGCTATGACTTCAATCAAATATGGAACAGATGCCCTCGGTTATGTTCTTTTGACTTGATGAACTGCCTTGATCTCTTCTTCCATAAGCTTTTCTAGTTCTTCTAGTTCATTGTCTTCATTAATTGTGAACACCTCTTCTTGAACATGATCCTCTTGGAAGTCATCTTGTATTCCAAAAACTTTTTATTCATCTCCAACCCTCAAGGTGAGCTTAGATTCACGAATATCAACAAGAGCTCCAGCAGTGTTAAGCAATGGACGACCAAGGATTATTGGAACATCGGGATCTTCCTTCATATCCAAAACTACAAAGTCTATTGGAAAAACAAATTTTCCAATTTTCACCAAAATATCCTCCACGATGCCCCGGGGTTGTGTCACTGAACGATTCGCCATGTGAATCTTCATTTTTGTAGCCTTCATCTTCTGAATTTCTAATTTTTGATAAAATGAAAAAGGCATCAAATTATTGCTAGCCCCAGAATCGGCTAACGCATAACCTTCATTTTATTACCAAACTCACACGGAAGAGTGAGGCATCTAGGATCCCCCATCTTTTCTGGTGTCTCTCCCAACACGGCTTTTGAGGTTTGTTTACTTAGAACCACCTTAGACTGCTTCTTTAATTACCTGCGAGTGTCTATCAAATCTTGCAGTAATTTCTGGTTCTCGGGAGTTTTGGATAAGGACTCGACAAAGGGAGTATTAATCGGGATCCCCTTCACATGCTTTACAAACTCTATATGCTGCTGCTCCAGTAAACTAAGTGCAGCTCGGGGTGCAAATGGCAAAGGTGGCTGATAAGTGTTTGATTAATGTCTAAGTCCATAACTATATTTGGTATGTACTTGACCCGACCCGGCATGGTCCATTTGGGTTGCACTTCACCGACACAATTTATATGGATAGTCTTTTGAGAATAGTATATTTATGATTTATATTAATATATTATAAGTTCTAATATATTAATATTTAATCATATTATTTAATTAGTATTGATCAATAATTAATTTATAATTAATTAAGTGATCAAAATGAACTAATTAAATATGGACTCTTATATATATGGAATGGGCCAAGTTAATTTAGGTTGGGCTAAGCTTTCATGGATAGTCCATGGAGTCTTTAACCCATGGATCATATGAAATGAAAGGTCATGGGTTTAACCCTAGTCTCCATACTATATAAAGATGTCCTTGGTTGGTGAAATTGGCACTAGTGTGGTACACTAAGAAGGGCTAGCCGATTTCACTAGAGAGAACCAAGTATCCATATTCTCTAAAGTCTTCCAAGGTGTTTTGGTGATTTGTGATTCCACTTGAGGCTTCCACACTATTGGGGCTAAGCTCTTAAAGCTTGAAGACATCAAGCTACATCAAAAGGTATGTCATCTAACTAGAACTTTGTAGTATAAGAACTTCATAATATGCTAGTTAGGATTAAAGCCTTGGAAAATTCTTATTTGCATGTATAATAGAGAAAACATAGATCCAAGGTTTATAGGGTTGCATGTACACCATAGGAGTGTTAGAATGCTCAAAACCCAACAATAAGCTTGAACGGGGTCAAAGACTTTTTGATCAAACATGTGCCACGTCGTGGCCAGAGGAGTGCCATGTCATGGCGATGCTGTTTCAGCACCTTTTTCACTTTCGATCTTTGACTTCTTGGGTTTTGGATCGGGCTGTTGTGGTTCTTCTTCAAATGCCTCCAGGAACTCAGAGATTGCTTCTTCTTCAGTATCGATGGCCATTATGTGAGATTGGGTCTTTACTTCGGGATTCTTCGGGGACAATTTTTCATGAACTAAAGTGGCTAGTTGACCAAATTGTACTTCAAGGTTATGGATGGAGGCTTGCTGATTCTTTATTAAAGTTTGTTGTTCCATAATAGCAGAATCAGTGGCACCGTGTCTCTTTTCCGAAGCTTCCATAAACTTCATCAAAATGGTCTCTAGGTCGGGTTTCTTCTCGGCTGGTGGCTGCTCCTTTTGATAAAAGCCTCGACTTGTCTGCCTATACTTCTCTTCTTTTTGCTTCTTATACTCTTCATATGGCAGCCACTCCTTCTTCGGATTCCTCCAGTCCACATCAAACTTATCCCCACTAGAGTAGCACACTTGAGCTTTTCTGTTCCCAAACTCATCTACATTGCAGTCCTTGGTCAAGTGTGGACCACTACATCTCTCGCAACCCACTCTTATGGCATGTATCAACTGGTCCATTTGTGTTATCCTTCGATCCATATTATTCAGCATGGCCATTACTGCTGCTATTTCTTTAGTTTGGGCCCCTCCACCGCCTTTGATTCCATCTTGCCTAGGGTTGTGGTATTCACGAGAGTGCTTAGCGAATTCTTCAATTAGCTCCTTGACCTCCCTTGGATTTTTCTTTGTCAAAGGTCCTTGAGAATCAAGGAGTTGTCTTGTCATAACGTTGACCCCATCATAGAAGATTGACATCTCTTGTTGCACATTTAGATCATGCTGAGGGCAATTTCTGAGCAAGCCCTTGTACCGCTCCCATGCTTCGTATAATGACTCCCCCGGCTGTTGCTCAAAGTTGGCTATTGCCTTCTTGAGTTTGGCTATCTTGGATGGCGGGCAAAACTGGTCCAGGAATTGCTCACGCATTTGAGCCCAAGTGGTAATTGTACCCAGTGGAAGTGCTTTTAACCACTCCTTAGCAGCTCCTTTGAAAGTGATGGGAAGCATCCTAAGCAAGACTATGTTTCTGTTGACATTTGGGATATTGAAGTAATCTGCAATGTCGTTGACTTCATCTAGATGCTTAAAAGCATCCTCATGATCTTTCCCGAAAAATGGGATGTCCTTCAGTGCAGTCAATATGTGCCCCTTCAACTCGAATGTGGCAGTGGCGGGTATTGCGGGTTGGACTAAACCGGGACCCACATCTTTTCGGATCCGCTTCTTGTAAGCTCCCATGGACATCTCTTCAATTGCTGCCATCTCATTCCTTGGCTCGTTCTCGGGTTCGCTTGTGTGTTCTTCAAATTCTGGCTCGGTATCGCTTTCAGACTCGGTTTGGACGGGCGTATGATCCAAATGCTCAAGATTGCTCTTGTGCCTCAAGGATGAAAATGACTCTCCTGTCTTCTTTCCCGACTTCCTAGAAAAATATGACTTCAATTCTTGTAAGGGCGTCTTTTTCTTGTGAATTGCGGACACGGGATCTTTAAGTGGTGGCACCAAGGGTGTGTTTGAGCTTCTTGTCATGAACTCCTGCAACTTGCTAAACTAAAAACGTAAAACTGAACCAAAATAAGAAAAACTAACTAACAACTAAAAATCTAGTTTTTTAAATGTCCACGTCGTGGCAGGTACCTGGCCATGTCGTGGACTCTGTGACTGACAAAAAAAATTTATTTTGCTGAAAAATTAACTTTTTGTGGTTTTTACTCCACAAGAAGGATCGATTAATTTAATGCAAATAAATATGCTAAAAACTAAGTCGTTCCCCGGCAACGGCGCCAAAAACTTGATGTGCACAAAAGTACCCACTAATTTTAATATTTATAACCTAACAAACTTAACTAACGATGCACTTATAGGCAATGTACCTAGTCAGATTACAGTTTAGCTTGGGTAAGTTGGGTGTCGATCACAAGGAACGGTGTTACTAATTAATTTACTTATATTAAATTAACCTAATTATTAACAAGTTTAAAAGGGGTTTTATCTGATTTTACAAGATCAGATGAACTTAAATCAAATTCAATATGTAAAAACACACTCTTGTTTAGTTTGAATCCACTTCTTCCTTATGGCTAGCTAATGATTACGGATTATTAAGTTGGTTTTTAGTCGTATTAGTAATTTAGCTCTAACTTTACCAATAATTAACTAATTCCTGTCAAACCATGTATGTTCACACATAATTAAACACATAACTAATTATGAATGTAAATATGCTATGTAAGATTTGTAATATAAACGCAATAATAGTCACAATACACGTTCTCTAGCACAGCTAAGCTTATTTACTCTAATTACTAACTAAGATTGGTCAATCCTAGCTCTAACAATTTAATGTTCACTAAATCATTAGGTAAAAAAAATTCATGCAATTAATGGTCACTAAGCTACATAGAACATGCAATCAAGCAATTAGAGAATCAAACAATAGCATGCTAGGTTATACAAATCAAACACAAGCAATTTTTACCAACTAAACTTAATCCATAAACATTGAACTATTCATAAGTTGGAAGCTTCATCTAGCTAAACAAGAGTAGCTAGATTCAGCTGCTCATCATAGCAACTAATAAACCAACACAAGTTGAAGTAATAAAAAAACATGTTCTTAATTAACTAAAATATAGACCTTTATGCTTTTTGGTGTTGAAAACCTTCTTCCAGAGCCTTTCTTTCGCTCCAAATCGTCTCCTGGAACTCTTTCCTTCAGCCAAAAGGTTCTTCTTTTCGTAATAATCAGGAACACTTAAATAGACTTCAAAACCCCGCGCCACGTTGTGGCTATCCAGGCCACGTCGTGGGCTTCAAGTTATGCATATCGGGCAAGGAATCCTTCGAATCGCGACCTTTATCTTCTAGAACCCTCATGCCACGTCGTGGCCGACTTTGCCACGTCGTGAATTCAGTATCTTTCGTGGATTTATTCTTTTCTTGTCTTTCAAGTCTCCCATGTTCTACATATTGTCACTTTTGGTCCCTCTCTTCGAAAATCCTTTTAATTGACTGAAAATAAAAATTTAAAGTCATAAGTACCATTATTCTAAACATTTTATCAACTTATTAATAAAAATGTACTTAAATATTGCCTAAAAATAGGTATAAATATGGCAATATCAATAATCTATCAAATAATTCAAATAAATCAAGTTTATCACATAAGGAAATGATTATCTAATTAATTTGACAATTATCTTTTATTTTGGTAAGGATATCTTTTAAATTAAACAATTAATTTAATCGAAATTATGGGATGGGATAAATCAGAATCTTTAATTACCAAATTTAAACATTTAAAGGATAATTACAAGATATGGCATTATCCAAATCCCTAAAATTTAGGATCTAACCTTGGGAATGAGCAATTTCGAAATCCAAGGGTTGGATGACACTAGATTTCAAAATCTTGGAGGCTAAGGAAAGGGTTTAAAACCCTATCAAAAAATCGTCAACTAGGGTTTTGCAACCCTAATTGCGAAAATTACCAAGCCCTAGGGTTTACTAGCAATAAACCCTAATTTGTCAAGTTCATACATTAGAATAATGCTAATTGACAACAAAAACCAATGTCTCTGATACCACTAATGGGTTTTATACAAACAATCTTATGTGTGCATGCAACCCTAGAGTTGGATCTATGTTTTCAATATTAGTTATACAACTTTATGAACACAAAAAAGAAACCTGGCATGCTACTATTATTTTCGAAATTCATATATAAAAATAGAATACATACCTTTTGTTGTTATATAGCAATAACAACTAGTTCCTTGAATTTCATTAGCTCTTGAAAGCAAGTACCACAAGTGTAGTACCTTTAATGGCTCACAAACACAGTAGGTGAAAGGATGATTATGGGAGAGAGCGGAGAAGGGTATCTTGCCCTAGATTTCGTCCCTTTTGGAGTTTCCCAAGGCTTGGACGAAATCTTAGTGCCTTAGGGTGCTATTTATACTTAAGGTTAACTAGGGTTTCAAGGTGTAAACCCTAATCCCTTAGCTTAGGGCCTAAGCAAGTCCATGGACTCCTTTCCTTAAGCCCTTCGATGAAAACTCCTAGATCCTTCTAGGATTTTCTTTCAAGCCTTAATAAAGGTGATCCAATGGCCCAAAGCCTCAACTATTGAATAATTACAAAATAGCCCTTGCACTTTTAGTCAGTTCCTTTAATCCCAAAATTAATTCTAAATTAATTTATGATTAAATAATACTTAATAATATGATTCCAAATTAATATAATTTATTATTCTTAACAATAAACCAACCTCTCTCCTCAACCATCATCATGTCTAGTGTGAAGGCAACCCAAAAGGACCATGCATAATCAGGTCAAGTACATACCAAAATAGTTATGGACTTAGACACTAATCCAACACTATCATCCTCGGGATGGAATACCCTCCACTTCCAATCAACCAAGTACACATAGAACAGGTAATTGTTGGATTAATGTCTAAGTCCATAACTATATTTGGTATGTACTTGAACCGACCCGGCATGGTCCATTTGGGTTGCACTTCACCGACACAATTTATATGGATAATCTTTTGAGAATAGTATGTTTATGATTAATATTAATATATTATAAGTTCTAATATATTAATATGGAATCATATTATTTAATTAGTATTGATCAAGAATTAATTTATAATTAATTAAGTGATCAAAAGGAACTAATTAAATATGGACTCTTATATATATGGAATGGGCCAAGTTCATTTAGGTTGGGCTAAGCTTTCATGGATAGTCCATGGAGTGTTTAACCCATGGATCCTAGGAAATGAAAGGTCATGGGTATTAGGGTTTAACCCTAATCCTCCATACTATATAAAGATGTCTTTGGTTGGTGAAAAATTGGCACTAGTGTGTGGATACACAAAAGAAGGGCTAGCCAACTTCACTAGAGAGAACCAAGTAATCATATTCTCTAAAGTATTCCAAGGTGTCTTGGTGATTTGTGATTCCACTTGAGGCTTCCACACTATTGGGGCTAAGCTCTTAAAGCTTGAAGACATCAAGCTACATCAAGAGGTATGTATTCTATCTTGTTACATTCATTGTTTTTGTATGCTAGATTAGGATAATACCTTGGATGTTCTTATTTGCATGTATAATAGAGAAAACATAGATCCAAGGTATTTAGGGTTGCATGTACACTTAGGAAGTGTTAGAATGCTCAAAACCCAACAGTGGTATCAGAGCCACGGGTTGTTTTCTGTTATATTGATGCAAATATTTTATTTTCAAAGTTGAAAAAAAAAAAGAAAAAAAAACATGAAGTTTGTCAAATTTTAAGATAATTACTTGTTCTTGTGAAAAACTAATTATTTGTAAAATTTGAATAATTTGCTTTATGAATTGGATTAGGTCAAATTTAATAAAAGATAAAATTATATGATTATTTTATTAGTTTTAAAAGTTTGATCTAAAGAGTTTTATTTTTTGAAACCTCCATAAGTTATGGATTTGAAAAGGTTTAAAAAAAAAATTGATTCAAAGTTTTTATGGAGTTACAAAATTTGGTGTTAATGTTTTAAAGGATTCCATAACTTAAGAATAAGTTATGGATCACCAAAAGTTTTTTGTGTTACCTTGTTTTATGAGTGAATTTAGATTAATGAATAAAATTATGTGATAGTTGGTTTTAATCCAAATTAATCTAAGAATTGATTCTAAAATGTGTTTTTGTAACTTGTCCTCAAGTTATATGAAAAGTCACATTTAAGAATCATAAAACTCATAAAAATTGGCAAAAGTTACAAAAATAAAGAGTCTAGTTCTAATTAAATGGTTTTATGACTCCATAACTTGTCCTCAAGTTATGGAGGACCAAGAGTCTCTTCATTTAATAAAATAAAATAAAATAAAAAAAGGTGTAACCTTAATTAATTCCATAAGTTATAAAATAAAGAAAAGTTAATTCTTTTATTAGTTTAAAGTCTTCCATAACTTGTCCTCAAGTTATGGAACTTGAAGAGTTTTTGGATTAAAACTACTTTAAACACATAAGTTATGGAATTAATTAGTTTTGAATAGTTTCAAAACTTGCCCTCAAGTTTTGGAATTTGTAAAGTTTTCTCTTATGAATACTTTAATTCCAAGTTAGCCCTTAGATTTTTAAAAGTTAAAATTCAACCATTATACTTTATAATATTATAAGCTAATAATATATATATGTATAAGAGTAAAGTCAGTCTTACCGCTAGTACGCCTCATTCACGAAGCTGGTCTATAAGGTGGGTATAAGGTTGTTGCCTATAAAATGGCAACTTAATGGGTGTCCACTCTCACCCACCGCTTGCTTGACTGGTGGAGGGTCGTTAGCCGAACGGGTTTGACAGGACTAGAATTCTCCCTTCATTAAAAGTATTAATGATAATACTAAGTAACTAAACTCTTAATAATACCCAATCTTAGTTACTTAGGAAAAATGTGAATAAGGTGCTAACCCATGAAATTACACTTTACACTTTGTGTAAGTCGTTAGTGGAGCGTGTGTGGTTAACCGGCACACTAACTTGGACTTAACAAGGTAGGTAAAGGGTGACTTAATATTTATCATAGTATCGATGGAGCGTGTGTGGTTAACCGGCACATCGATTGAGGGGTAATTTATTAAGGGTACCAAGTGATTTGCATGGTTACTTCACACCTTGTTTTGTGATCCTCGGCATCCCAGTCACAAAACCTGAAGGGCACACTCGAGATTGAAACATGCCTTTGAACGGTTCAATGAATCTCAAAGATCTAGGAGTTTCAAAACCAATTAAAACCTAATAATACATTTCGTTTATCTTGGTGGAAATTGGTGAATCGTCATTCACCTACCTTCAAATATTTTATAGCTTGGATTACGGCATACCTCTTCTAAGTTATAAAATAGTTTGTTGGGTCCTAGCCTTAATATTTCATATTGGGTGTCATATTAAGGACTTTAAATCAACTATCTTGAATATCTCCCAAAAGTTGTCTGGTTTAGGCACCAATGATCTTCCCAAATCTTTTGAAACAAGGTTTCCTAATGAATATGATGTCCCATGGATATCATACTCCTCCTCCAATTATTCTCCCCAACCCACAAGTTCTTGAAAAAGTTTAAGGTTACTCAAGCCCAATTGGCAAGGCAAGGTCTAGGTGTGATCACATCTTGGAGATGTAGTCACATATTGACAAGCCGGGAGAGTTGGGTGTCAAAGTCTTGAGAAAGTTGGTGGTTCAATCACTTTCTAAGTCACATAGTGAGTTCCTTTGGGACACCTATGAAACAGACTATGACAAGACCCTTAATGATCTTATCTATTTGTTAAGATCAACTTCCTTAAAACTTGATGGACATTGACAATAGTGACATAGGAAATCCAGAAAGGCATTCTCTTCCCAGTGGAAAGTCATCGGCCATAGTCAACTCGGTTGACCAAATGGTAAAGAGAAAAGCTAAGTCTGTGATAGTCCCGTGTACCATTATCAAAGGTTCCATATGTTTATATTGCCAAAGGAAGGGACATTGGTTACGAATCTGCCAAATTTACCTAAGGATGTTGAAGTCAATAAGTTTGACTCTACTTCAGGTAAAGTCCACTATCTAACTCTGCTAAGTTTCTATTCTGAGATTCTGAATACATGATGTGACTGGGTCACATGGTGATGTTTTAAGAATCAAAGAAAAGTGAAGAAACTTAAAGAAAGAATATGCTGAATCTGATCGCGTAGATGGATTTCTATCGCATAGTTTGAAGATCGGATTCTTGAGCTACTTCTTAGGAGTTATGAGATATTGCTTAGGAATAGATAACAACAAGTTTTCATATGGATTGTAAGGATAAGTTTTCCGCAAAGTTTAAAATAAAAGGAAAAATTTTTGTTTTTATTTATTTTAAAATATCCTTACAATGGCTTTTGAGGGAAAATTGTTGCTTATATGATTCCATTAAGAGCAAGAGTGGAAATATGAAGTTGATTCTTTCATTTGTGGTAATGTCTATATTTACCAAATAAGGAAAGATTCTCATCACCCAAGTTTCATTTGGACCGGGACTTGGAATCATGCAAGTTATATAGCATGATGAATGAGAACTTTCAAGTTTTGGAAAAATTAAGACTAATTACTTGTTCACATGGATGTGTGAGTCAAGTGAAGGACTAAAGGATCGAGTACACAGTCTTGTGCACTGATTAAGTCCACCACAAAAGATCGATAAGATTATTCGTCATAGTTTACTAAAGCTCAGTAAATATGATTATACTTACATGCTTAAGTGTAACTCTGAGACATTGGAAAAGGTTCCAATGTAAGGCAAAGCGAATAAGAAGAATCAAATTAGGCAGAAGATCGATAAGATTATTCGTCATAGTTTACTAAAGCTTAGTAAATATGATTATACTTACATGCTTAAGTGTAACTCTGAGACATTGGAAAAGGTTCCAATGTAAGGCAGAGCGAATAAGAAGAATCAAATTAGGCAGAAGGATAAAAGTTTCTCAAATCTGAAAAGATGGGAGAGTACTTTAGTATCAGTTTTGTGATCATCTTAATGATTAAGAAACCATATCAAAATTAGTTCTCTAAGGAAATCTTAGTGCATTCTTATGACTAAGTAGAGGAACTTGAATTGTTGAAATGGTTAAATCAAGAAGATGAGTCATACTTCGTTCCAATACAAGTCTTAGAGTCATACTCCAAGATTGTCATTTGAGTGACATGTCTTAAAGAAGGTTTAAAACACTTGTCAAATGTAAGAGTAAAAGTTTTCTACTCTTGTACATTTGAAATTGGTAAGTTGTGATGTTTTGGATAAAATAAAGACCAACTTAGGCCAATTGGGTAAAGTGTTTTTCTTGATTAGAATCCGCACTATCTCTTGGATGTTTGACAAGGGAGTTTTATATGTCAAGAGGACAGTGGGAGTCTTAAAGGTCTTGAAAGTCTCAAGAAATAATCAAGAATAAAACCTGAAGTTCTTCACTAGCACACGACTTGAGGTTTATAACCTATCGTGTTGACATATCTGTGCCCATTCCCGTTAAAGTTGGCTTTGCATATGAGTTCTTAGAGTTCTCAGTTTGTTGCATAACAACTTGGAAGCAATGGCAGGCCCTTGAGCTGCCAGGTGGCAAGAAGTTAAGATTGAGTTCAATCCATATGGTTTTGGATTTGTTATTATCTTTGTCTTGTGATTATGGTTTGACAAATTCATATGGGTAGGAACTCATACACCATATAAATCTAAGTGTCATAAGGTTTCTCTCCAATTCATGAAAATGATGGTGAGGAAACGCTTTCACTAAGTAGATTTTACGAAGATATCAATTGTGTTATTTGCATTTTCAAAAGTCGTTAGTGGAGCGCGTGTGGTTAACCGGCACACTAACATGGACTTGTGAGAAATGGCAAATTCCTAAGCAATTGAGACTATGATTATGGTATCCCTTTTCATGGTTCTTGAAATTGCTTAGACACACAGGTGAGCTATCTACGGAAAGGGTGTATGAATCTAAATTTCAGACTGTCCAGCTGATTTCTGAGTACATGTCAAAGCTAGTGGGAGCATAAGTGTTATGCTAATAATCATCATGTTAGTGGGAGCATGATAATTATGATAAGTATTGCAAGTTAGCAATGTTAATTATAGAAAACAAAAGTTTCAATTGGGAAAAAGTTGTTTTGCTATAATTAAGGGAGAGGAAATTATGCTTCATCTCAAATCTATAAGCTTAGATCGTGAGGTTTTAATCATTTAGTCAAGGATATATATGAATTTCATGTTGGAATGGCTCAACATAAGGAAATTCTATATATGGGTCCATTATTTGCGTTCTAAAATTCGATTATGATTACGGCATCCCTTTTCATAATCTGAATTATGAGAACTTGGCAAACTGAAATGGAAATATTATAGCAAAAGACTGGTTTAGTCTTTATGTAAGACATCATGAATCGTGTCCCATATGCTTCGGATATAGGATCGATTACATGTGCTATATTCATCCGTTCTAAAATTTTCCAAATGCCTGGGGCATTAAGAAGGGAAAAGGTTTAGAACTGGATATGACTAAAAGGATTAAACAATTGTCGAGGACAATCTAAGGTTTACCAAACATTGGTTACTCAAGGACAATTGGAAGTATAGTGATAATTCTGGAAGGACAATATTGACATAATCTGTAAGGAGGCAACTCTTGTTCAGAAGTGATAGTCAAAATGGAATCTGGAAATGTTTCAAAGTTAGAATTTTCAATCTGTGTAAGATTAAGGAAACTTAATGCAAGAAGAATATTTCCAAGGAGTTGATCTCCTTTGGAAAACTCTGTAATGATTTTTGCCAAGTCTTTATGACTTTGTGCATAATCATTACGAGAGGATCAATGCATATAAGTTTAGAATCTAACAAATTTCAGTAAATGGCATGAATTTGGAATTCTTGCATTTGCGGTAAGGATTTGGGAGTGTGAAAAGAGAATCATTGAAGTTATGTTCAATTGATCTAGTTCACAAAGTAAGGATCATAGACAAACATAGTATGCATACTTGGTGTGTGGCGTGACTAGTGTTTAAGAAAACATAGTGTACATGCTTGGAGCATGGGACAACTATTGTTTTAAATTCAAGAATAAAGTTGATAGCTGAAACAGTATACAATGAATAATGTGTAATCATATGGTGATAAATAAAAGGTGTTTTATTTATGTTCAAAGAGTTGATACCATATTGGATTCAATTATTATTGTGTTTCACTTTGCATGTTTTGACTTCCCGAATAAAGTAGGTTATTCTTCCGGAATGACTAAGTTATTCAAACCATCCACAGTCGGTCATATGTTGGAAGTAGATATGAATTAAGACTGTCATGGGTTGGCTTGTAGAGGTCTAAGGTGTTGGACAAAGGGCTACAACACTCATGAGTGCTCATAAGTTCTGAGTATTGGATTCAACCCGCGCTCATTGGAATCACTTCATGGATTTTATCACGAGTGATCATGAGACGATAATATCTTATATTCTTCAAACCTAGAGATATGAGTTGTTACTATGAGTTGATAGTACATTGATTGCACGAAAACGCATTTGGTAACTCGGTGCTATAAAACGTGCCTTTGTGTATGATTCAACAAGTAGTAGAACAAGCCATATGAGTCGAAGTTTATCCGTTCCTTTTACCTTCGGGATAAAAGCGATATCTGTGGGCCCCTCGATGATTTGATGATGACAAATGGAAGTGCTCGGCCGGGCCAGGACTGATTTGATTTGTTCAATTAGTCAGTCGTCATAAATCGGAAATCGGGAAACAACAAATGGACAGAGAGAATGATTATAATCCATGTCTCAGTCCATATGATATCTAGAATGGAGGAATATATGATCCCTTATCTAATGGACAAGTTCGTTGACAAGATCAGAGTTCGACAGCAGCTTTAAGAGCTACGATTGCCAGTTAGGTTTGAAGTCATACGCAATAATAGTTTTAGACTTATCCAAGTGGGAGACTGTTGGATTAATGTCTAAGTCCATAACTATATTTGGTATGTACTTGAACCGACCCGGCATGGTCCATTTGGGTTGCACTTCACCGACACAATTTATATGGATAATCTTTTGAGAATAGTATGTTTATGATTAATATTAATATATTATAAGTTCTAATATATTAATATGGAATCATATTATTTAATTAGTATTGATCAAGAATTAATTTATAATTAATTAAGTGATCAAAAGGAACTAATTAAATATGGACTCTTATATATATGGAATGGGCCAAGTTCATTTAGGTTGGGCTAAGCTTTCATGGATAGTCCATGGAGTGTTTAACCCATGGATCCTAGGAAATGAAAGGTCATGGGTATTAGGGTTTAACCCTAATCCTCCATACTATATAAAGATGTCTTTGGTTGGTGAAAAATTGGCACTAGTGTGTGGATACACAAAAGAAGGGCTAGCCAACTTCACTAGAGAGAACCAAGTAATCATATTCTCTAAAGTATTCCAAGGTGTCTTGGTGATTTGTGATTCCACTTGAGGCTTCCACACTATTGGGGCTAAGCTCTTAAAGCTTGAAGACATCAAGCTACATCAAGAGGTATGTATTCTATCTTGTTACATTCATTGTTTTTGTATGCTAGATTAGGATAATACCTTGGATGTTCTTATTTGCATGTATAATAGAGAAAACATAGATCCAAGGTATTTAGGGTTGCATGTACACTTAGGAAGTGTTAGAATGCTCAAAACCCAACAGTAATCTCCTACCAACATACAGATAGTTAGACCTAACTATAGGTCACTAAGCATAACCACATCCAATCTACCAGGATACTGATCTATCATGTCACAAAAGTAATTGTCTCAAATACAAATCAAAGGGCCGACCTTGGTGCCTTAGACCCTTAAGTATAGTGAAGATAACTCACCTTGCAAATGTCGAATTGAAGAGATGAGACCAAAACTCCCGATCACCGCCACGAACACCACCGCCTAAAACTTCGCTGAAACCATAACTATCAGAGTCCAAATTACCAAAATACCCCTTTGAAATCAAACTGGCCAACTCTTGGTCAAAGTCACAGTCCTGATCAAAGTCAACCTTCCTGGTTGACCCTACTCGCCGAGTCATCCTAGTGACTCACCGAGTTCATGAACTCAGAACCCCACAATTTGTGACTGGACTCGCCGAGTCACCCCATGACTCGTCGAGTCCTTCCATCCGAGTCCTAGCCTATTCAACTCACTGAGTCACCACTCCACTCGCTAATTTGCATCATAACCAGCTGGGTTAGGGTTTGCGACCCAACTCTTCAAGTCCAAGAACAGACTCTCCGAGTCTACTTAAGTCATCCCTATTTAGACGATTTCAGACCATCTCATTGCTTCCAACTCATAGATCTGGACTCCTAGGGATAGTTCCACACATAAAGTTTCCAACTTTACGTGCATGCAAGGGAATATAGGCTCAATACAAGCTAGAAAGAAGGTACAAGACAAGAATGCTCTGATACTTTTGATGGGTTTTTAGCATTCTAACACTTCATAAGTGTACACGCAACCCTAATAACCTTGGATCTATGTTTGTCAAATTATCATGCAAAGTTGAATTCCAAGGTTATATTCCTATCTAGCATACATGGGGAATAATTTTTAACTTGAATGAAAGATAGAATAAATTACCTTGTTGTTGCTTATGTTCCTTGAAACCTTGTGAGCCTAGCACCCCAAGTGTGATGCCTCAAATGCTTCATACAACACCAAATGCTCTTGGAAAGACTTTTGAGAGAATACACACTTCTTAAAATCGGCCTAGCCCTCTTGTTTCATATGTGTAGCCGATTTTGGTGGAGAATGGGATTCTTATATAGTGTTGACACATCTAGGGTTACACCATGTAAACCCTAATGTGTCATGACTCTTCATTTCCATGACCCATGGGTTTGTAACTCCCATGGAGCATCCATGGAGTATCCTATGGGTGGAACCCAACTTGATAATCCATGGAGCTTCTTAGCCCACTATACAAGATATGGATGATTTACATAATCAACCCATATATTTAATTAGTTATCTTTTGATCACATAATTAATTCTAAATTAATTCTTGATCATACTAATCAAATAATATTATTAATATATTAGAAATTATAATATATTAATAATCTCCAAGTGTCATTTCTCTCATTTAGTCTATCCAATTGCATGGTGCCATACAACCCCAAATGGACCATGCCGGGTCGGGTCAAGTACTGACCAGAAATAGTTATGGACTTAGACACCTTATCCAATAGTCTCCCACTTGGATAAGTCTAATAACTATAACTCCAGTACTTCAGGAACCGACCGACAATCGTAGCTCTTTCAAGGTCTCTCGGAACTGAGAAGATGTTGATACGCCATTTAAGATAAGTGATCATATAATACTCTGTTCTAGATATTAGCTGGACAAATACATGGAATAATTTCTTACTTATTGTCCAGCAGTTTGTTTCCCGATTTCCGATCTTTTTGACAAAGAACTTAATTGAACACATCAACTTAGTTTTGACCGGGCCCAGTACATAAGTCAAAACAAAATCATCGAGGGGCCCAGATACTAGCTTCTAATCCAAGAAGGAACATATAACTTTGACTCATATGTTTGTTCTACCACTCATTGAATTATACACAAAAGCACGTTTTATAACATCGAGTTACCAATGCGTTTTCGTACAATCAATGCATAACCAACTTGTATGTAACAAATCATATCTCTAGGTTTGAAGACTTATATGATATTACCATCTCACGATCACTCGAGATAGAATTCCATGAAGTGATTCCAGTGAGCGTGGGTTGAGTCCAATGCTCAGAACTTATGAGCACTCATGATTGTTGTAGCCTTGTCCAACACCGTAGACCTCTGCAACCAATCATGACAGTCTTGATTCATACCTACTTCCGACATATGACTGACTGTGGAGGTTTGAATACTATGTTATACCAAACAAAATTATTTTGGAAGTCAAAACATGCATAAGAAATATAGTAAACGATCGACAAGAGATAGCAACACTTTACTCATAAATAAAACACCTTTTATTCATCATCTAATGTCAATTACACTTTACAAATTTCGAGGTTATCTAACTACTGAATCTAATATCATCCTTCAGCCCTATGCTCCGAGCATGCTGGAGATCCTTAACCCGAGTCAGTCCCTTCGTAAGGGGATCTGCTGGGTTCTCATCCAATGATACCCCCTTTGCCACGAGGAGTCCTTCTTCTATTCGATGTCTGATAAAATGGTATTTTCTGTCGATGTGTCTGGATCTCCCGTGATCCCTTAGTTCCTTGGCTAAGGCAACAGCGCTTTCACTATCACAGAAAATTTCCATTGGCTCTTTAATAGTTGTTACAACTCCAAGGTCTCCAATGAAGTTCTAAAGCCATATCGCCTCTTTTGCCGCCTCGCTAGCTGCAATATACTCTGATTCACAATTTGAATCAGCCATTGTCTCTTGCTTGGAACTCTTCCAAGAAATTGCTCCTCCATTTAGGGTAAAGACCCAGCCCGACTGAGAGCAGAAATTATCCCTATCAATCTGGAAGCTAGCATCACTATACCCTACAACTCTCAAGTCATCACTCCCACTGAGGGTAAGGACCCAATCCTTAGTCCTCCGTAGGTATTTGAGGATATTCTTTACCGCAGTCCAGTGTGCCTTGCCAGGGTTCCCCTGATACCTGCTAACCATGCTCAGGGCAAAGGCTACATCAGTTCGGGTACACGTCAAAGCATACATGATCGATCCTACAGCCGAAGCATAAGGTATTCGACTCATTTCTGCTATCTCAACCTCAGTGCTAGGGCTTTGTGTCTTACTCAATCTGGCGTTACTCTGGATGGGTAACTCTCCTTTCTTGGAGTCCTGCATGCTGAATCTCTTTAGCACCTTATCCAAGTAGGTACTCTGACTAAGTCCAATTAGTCTTTTACTCCGATCTCTCAAGATCCTTATCCTTAGAATATAGGCAGCTTCTCCTAGGTCCTTCATAGAGAAACACTTCCCAAGCCAGGACTTAACTTCCTGCAGAGTTGGGATGTCATTTCCTATGAGTAGTATGTCATCCACATACAATACCAAAAAGCTAACTATACTCCCACTAGCCTTGACATACACACAAGATTCATCTTCACTCCTAGAAAAGCCAAATTCCTTGACCTTTTCATCAAAGCAAAGATTCCATCTGCGAGGTGTTTGCTTCAATCCATAAATGGATTTCTCAAGCTTACACACTCTATTAGGGTACTCGTTGCTGACAAAACCTTCTGGCTGACTCTTGTAAACATCTTCAGCCAACTTTCCATTAAGGAAAGCGGTTTTGACATCCATTTTCCAAATTTCATAGTCATGAAATGCAACTATGGCTAACCTAACCCTAATAGACTTAATCTTGGCTACTGGAGAAAAGGTCTCATCATAATCCACTCCAGGAATTTGAGAGAAGCCCTTTGCAACCAATCTAGCCTTATAAGTGTGTACATTACCATCCATTTCGGTCTTCTTCTTGAAGATCCATTTGCACCCTACTGTCTTACGACCTGGTACATTCTCAACCAAGTTCCAAACTTGATTGTCATACATGGACTGTATTTTGCTGTCCATTGCCTCTTTCCACTTGGCTGACTCAGGGCCTGCCATGGCTTCCGCGTAACTGTTAGGTTCATGCAGACCTATCAGTGTCCCATCACTGATAAGTGTATCACCTTCTACAGTAATATGGAATCCATAGTAATGCTCAGGTGCATTCCTAACTCTTATGGAACGCCTAAGAGGTACAGACTTGTCAATTGGCTCAACAGGAGTCTCCTCCTTAAGTTGAGTGCTAGGGTTTGAAGTTCCTTCACCGCTTGACTCTTGAATTTCTTCAAGATCAATTTGCCTCCCACTGTTTCCTTGGCTTATGAACTCTCTCTCTCTCGAAAGAAAGCCCTCCTAGCTACAAAGACCACATTTTCACTAGGTCTGTCAAAGAGGTAACCAAAGGATTGTTGTGGGTAGCCGATGAAAATACACCTCTCGCATCGAGGTTCGAGCTTATCATGAGTCTCGCATCTCAAGAAAGCCTCGCAACCCCAAATCTTGAAGTGGTCTAGTTTAGGTACTTAACCAGTCCACATCTCATGAGGAGTTTTGGCAACTTTCTTTGTAGGGACTAGATTAAGGATATGGGCGGCAGTCTCTAAGGTATACCCCCAAAATGAGATTGGTAGCAAAGCTTGACTTATCATGGAACGAACCATATCCAACAAGGTTCGATTATGCCTCTCAGCCACACCATTCAACTATGGTGTCCTGGGAGGTGTCAATTGTAAGACAATCCCACATTCCCTTAGATAGTCAAGGAACTCTGAACTAAGATGCTCACCACCACGATCGGATCGAAGCATCTTAATGTTCCTGCCCAATTGATTCTCGACTTCCTGTTTAAATTCCTTAAACCTTTCGAAAGTCTCTGACTTATGCTTGATTAAGTAGACATATCCATATCTACTATAATCATCAGTAAAAGTCAAATAATAACGATTAGCATCCCTTGTGGCATGTTTGAATGGTCCACACACATCCGTGTGTACAAGGTCCACCAAACCTTCACCCCTCTCACAAGAACCTGTGAAGGGTGACTTTTTCATTTTTCCAAGTAAGCATGATTCGCAACTATCATCTGACTTTAGGTCAAATGACTCCAAGAGTCCATCCTTTTGGAGTTGGCCTATGCGTTTCTTGCTTATATGTGCAAGACGACAATGCCATAATGATGCTTTATCCAAGTTATTATTGTTAATAGAATCAATACACATCACATTATTTCCTAAGTTATCTACAACAGACACAGCTTCATACACACCATCACAAGGTAATGTTTTAAAATAAATAACATTATTAAAGAAAGCATTAATCGAACCAACTTCATTATCGAATGAAAAGGTGAAACCTTGTTTATACAATCCATGAAAGGAAATGATATTTCTTGCCATTTCTGGCGAATAACAACATTTATTCAAATCTAAATTTAACCCACTACTTAGCGACAAAGTATAAACTCCAATCTTGGTGACATGTGTAACTTTCCTATTCCCCATGATTAAGTTTATTCTTCCTTGCTCCACATTCTCACTTCTTCTTAGTCCCTGCAAGTCACAACAAATATGAATACCACAACCGGTATCAAGGACCGAAGATTTAGAATGGGGTGAGTTATTAGAAATGATAGTGTAAATACCTACATGGTTGGGTTTAACTTTCCCATCCTTCACATCTTGCTGGTATTTTGGGCAGTTCCGCTTCCAATGTGATTTTTCATGGCAATAGAAGCATTCAGCCTCTTTTGGGTCAGAAGAAGGAGTGACGAAACCTTTCTTGGTTCCACTTGAAGAAGAGCCATCAAGGGTCCGAGCCTTGGTACCCTTTAAAGAAGTCTTTCTCTTCTTCCCTCGACTTTTCCCGATTGCCAAAACAGGGGCGGAGTTGGTAGGAGTAGGAGTAGTAACAACCGCCTTACCCTTATGACCACTTTCCGCGGTCTTTAAGAGTCCTTGAAGTTTGCTGAGAGTGACCTCTTCCTTGTTCATGTGGTATGTCATGCGAAATTGATCATAACATGAAGGTAAGGAGTGCAAAATGATATCTATTGCAAGCTCCTCAAGGAAGTTCACATTTAGCTTCAGCAAATGGTCCACAAACCTTTGCATTTTCTACATGTTGCCCATGATGGGTTCACCATCCTTCATGCGAGTTGTTCTCATGGAGGAGATGATTTCATACCTCTCTTGTCGTGCGCTTTGATGGTATCTTTCCATCAGATCTTGGTGCATTTCATAAGGGTAAAAATCCTCATAGGACTTTTGGAGTTCCGCTGTCATCGTGGCCATCATGATGCATGCCACTTTCGTAGCATCCCTTTCATGTGCCTGAAAATCAGCGATCTCCTGGGGAGTTGCAGTGGTATCATCAATGTTCTTAAGCTCCTTTTCAAGGACATATTCTTTGTCCTCGTAGCGGGTAATCATCCTGATGTTTTTGATCCACTCATTGAAGTTGGATCCATCAAAAGTGAATTTCCCACACAAGTTCATAAGGGTAAAGGAGCCATTAGGATTAGAGCCAGAAGCAGCATTGTTTGAAGACATCTGAAGGAAGAGGACAAGATTAGTTTAGATATTAAGAGAGTCCTTAATAATACACCCAAATGTAATATTAAGGCTAGGATCCAATCACAATATATTATAACTTAGAAGAGGTATGCCGTAATCCAAGCTATAACATATTTGAAAGGTAGGTGAATGACGATTCACCAATTTCCACCACGAAAACCGAAATATTAAATATTAGGTTTTTGATTGGTTCTTAGAAATTCCTAGATTCTTTGAGATTCAATGAACTTTTCAAAGGCATGTTTCAATCTCGAGTGTGCCCTCCAAGTTTTGTGACTGGGATACCGAGGATCACAAAACGAGGTGTGAAGTAACCATGCAAATCACTTGGTACCCTTAAAGTTTATCACTCAATCGATGTGCCGGTAAACCACACACGCTCCATCGATACTATAATAAACCTTAAGTCACCCTTTATCTACCTTGTTAAGTCCAAGTTAGTGTGCCGATTAACCACACACGCTCCACCAATGACTGAAACAAAGTGTAAAGTATAATTTCATGGATTAGCACCTTATTCACATTTTTCCTAAAGTAACTAAGATTGGAAATTTAATAAAACATTTAGTTACTTTATAATATTCATCATACTTTTAATGAGAATTTATAAGTCCTTGTCTTACCCGTTCGGCTAACGACCCTGCACCAGTCAAGCAAGCGGTGGGTGAGAGTGGACACCCATTAAGTTTCCATTTTATAGGCAACAACCTTATACCCACCTTATAGACCGGCTTCGTGAATGAGGCGTACTAGCGGTAAGACGACTTTGTTCTTATACATACATACATACATACATATATATATATATATATATATATATATATATATATATATATATATATATATATATATAATTATTAAATCATAATACTATAAGTATAAGGGTTGAATTTTAACTTTTAAAATTCTAAGGGTTGGAACTAAAGTTTTCAATATGACTTTACTTGTTCCAAAACTTGAGGACAAGTTTTGTAAACTTTCAAAACTTTTCATTTCGTGTAACTTATGAGTTTAATAGAGTAATAAAAATGAAGACTCTTCATTTTTCTAACTCTTGTGTTCTTTTAATGGTTTTAATTCAAGTGACTCTTCGTTTTCCATAACTTGAGGACAAGTTATGGACTCCATTAAAACACATTATGATCAAGAATTAAACTACCACATAGGTTACAAATAATTCCTACGATCATCTAAGCATCATAAGATCAAGAACATGAATATGAACACTTTCATGAATCAAAATTAGCAAAGACATTACACCATCTAAAACAAGTTTTCAAGTACCAAAACAGTTTAGTGTAATGTTTCTAGTCCATTTCCAGCAACTAAAGTCAAAAATCTGCACTCTGTGGCTCCTACTCGCCGAGTGCATGAACCTACTCGGCGAGTAGGTTGAAGATACAAGTGAACTTGGCGAGTCCCCCCATGGACTCGGCGAGTTCATCAGGCAGACAGCAAGTTTTTCGACTTTTTTCAACTTTTTAGCACAAATAACAAACAAACAAGTCTAGGCTCTAATACCACTAATGGTTTTTGAGCATTCTAACACTTCCTAAGTGTACATGCAACCCTAATAACCTTGGATCTATGTTTGTCTAATTATCATGCAAAGTTGAATTCCAAGGTTATATTCCTATCTAGCATACATGGGGAACAATTTTTAACTTGAATGAAAGATAGAATAACTTACCTTGTTGTTGCTTATGTTCCTTGTAACCTTGTGACCCTAGCACCCCAAGTGTGATGCCTCAAATGCTTCACATAACACCAAATGCTCTTGGAAAGACTTTTGAGAGAATACACACTTCTTAAAATCGGCCTAGCCCTCTTGTTTCATATGTGTAGCCGATTTTGGTGGAGAATGGGATTCTTATATAGTGTTGACACATCTAGGGTTACACCATGTAAAACCTAATGTGTCATGACTCTTCATTTCCATGACCCATGGGTTTGTAACTCCCATGGAGTATCCTATGGGTGGAACCCAACTTGATAATCCATGGAGCCTCTTAGCCCACTATACAAGATATGGATGATTTACATAATCAACCCATATATTTAATTAGTTATCTTTTGATCACTTAATTAATTCTAAATTAATTCTTGATCAAACTAATCAAATAATATTATTAATATATTAGAGTTTATAATATATTAATAATCTCCAAGTGTTATTTCTCTCATTTAGTCTATCCAATTGCATGGTGCCATGCAACCCAAATGGACCATGCCGGGTCGGGTCAAGTACTGACCAGAAATAGTTATGGACTTAGACACCTTATCCAACAAATTTATGCCTCCATGGACCAAGATAAGTCTGGATCTGAAGTTGCAACCCCAGATCTTGTCCCAAAACCTGAGATGGATCTCAAACATGCTAAATAGCCCCAAATCATCATCCAAGAATAGATCTAGAAGGAAAGAGCTCAAAGCAACGACTTGTTACCACCAGAATGCGCTCAAGATGAATTAGATTCTGGATCTACATGAATTCGTTGATGCTAGCCTCTTGATCTACAAGCTTCCTTCTCTATATTCCTCCTCCCAAAGCTCAAATCTCTTCAACAATGGAAGCTCACATGATTTTTCGGGTTTATTGACTCTCAAGGTTAACAAGGAGGCTGAGGGGAGGACATAGGTCCTTTAAATAGGGTGCAAAACCTAAGATTTAGTGTTTTCTCTTCCCAACACCGACTTATCGAGTCCAACCGTTGACTCGGCGAGTCAGGTCACGTATCATGTGCCCAACACACGTTCCGACTCGACGAGTTAAAGCTCCAACTCGTCGAGTCTACTTTTCCATTTACACTTTATACCCTTGAACCCTTGCTTCTGAACTTGGGATGTTACTACATTTGGGGGTGTGACAGATTTGTTACTTGGAGGAACCCTAAGCCTCTTAATTTTTCAACTTGATAAAAAAGGTGATAATGGTAGTTGTGTGAAAGGACAATACTAAAATTTTATAAATAGAAAAAGATAACCATATAATATATGAATAAAAGAAAGTAAGTTTAAAATGATCATTTTATCACTACGTGAGGATTTAGGGGAAAGGAGTAATTGTGATAGCTTTTGGAAACATGATGACCATTCATATCAATTTTTCAAAAGTTTGACTAAACATGTAGACGAGTGCTAAACATGGGGACCAAAAATGCAATTTACCCAATTTGTTATAATACATAAATTCTACCCTACTAGAAAAAAGGCCTTTTACGACGCTCATTGCGCATCGTAAAACGCTCAGACGACGCGCAAATGCGTGTCAAGGAAGGCCCTGTCATAAAGAGAGATGACGCGCTTTTGCGCGTCGTCTATAGACGAAGCGCATTTATGACGCGCATTTATGACGCGCATTTATGATGCGCGGTTATGACACGCAATGCGTATCAAGGAAGGCCCTGTCATAAAGGAAGACGACACGCATTTGCGTGTCGTAACCTTACGACGTGCGTGTTTATGACACGCAATGCGTATCAAGGAAGCAGTAGTCAAGAAAGGTCATGTCATAAATGAAGACGACACACATTTTTGCGTATCGTAATTTTAATTTTTTTTTAAAAAAATATATATTTATATATTTATTAATTTATAAATTAAATTTGCATTTAATCTCTCATAATAGAAATAAAATACCATATACAAAAAATACAATCCATTGCATAATATAAAATAAAATACCATATACAAAAAATACAATCCATTGCATTTAATTTGTATGTATAACAAAGACACATGTGTTAAACTTGTTACCATTAACATCTAATCGTATGGACTCGAGTGTTAAACTTGTTACCATCAATATCTGATTCATAAGTCCTTTCAACAAGATTGTTACCTGCATAAATGAAAACAAATAGGAACATTAACAGCCCATCATGCTCAAGCCTCATCAATACAACAAAGGAGACAAAAGTAATGTAATAAGCCAAACATTAAAACCAAACATTAATATAAGAGATGGGAAATCTTTTACCTGAATATAACTAGCACCAAACAAACCACCATTTCCAAGCTGGAATTGAGTCCGATGCAATGTGACTAAAAAAACACAAATCACTCTCAAATTTCACTTACCCCTTTCACTTTCACATAACACCAACCAACCTACTTATAAGTTGCTAATTATCTGTAAATAAATGTGAGTACTAAGTACATTGCTATAACGGGTAAAGAAATGCAAAAACTTAAATAAATTTCATTGCCCATACTTATAAACTTGAAACAGTTTTTTACCTTGAGAACGTGGGAGAAACCTGATTGGTAAATGGAATAGCGTGCTATCTCACAAACATCACATGAACTCAACTTCCAGACCTGTATTCCTCCACCAAGGGTTCCTTTGTGAGATGGATTTGTAAGGGGTCATAAGTAGATGTATCCAAAAGATTGCCTTAAGATATTATTGGAATCACTTCCACAATATTTTTAACTACATCTAATTTTTACTTAGAAAAACAATCCATACTCAAATTCCTCAAGATAGAAAGTATGCATATATAAACAAACATCAAGGCAAAGAGTGAGTAACTCGGAGTTGATTGTATAACAGATTCAATATTGCAATTCTAAGGCAAAGCCCAAACTAGAAATCCTTTAACAAGGAACAAAAACAACATTCTTAAGTTGCTGGTGGCTTAAGCTTATTATTAGAAACAAGAAACGACAACATGATACCTATGGTAAAAATTCAACACCCTTGGCTTATGTATTTTCTACATAAAAGAGTACGACAGTGAAATCTACAACAATATTATATGAATCTAAAACTTCATACTACCAACACTTTGCTCCAAAATTGTGATCTAACAACATTCTAACTACAACAATACTTCACAATAACAAGACACAAAGAAACCAAAAAAGAAGGTGGTGCATATGCATTACATCAAAACAATGATACTTTTATAAAAAAATGGCCTCATTTCCTCTTGTTCTTGCTTTTAGTAGCTCTCACCATCCTTCTTCCAGATTTATCACCACCACCAGACCCTAACGAAAAGCTTCCTCCACCAGCATTGAACTCTACACTAGATGACTGGAAAGGATTCTGAGGTAGCACTTGGTTTGGCTGGCCACCAAACTGGAAAGGAGCCGTCGCTTGTGGTGGGGCCGGGGTGGCTGAACCGAACATGAACCCTGGTGATGCAGCCACAAGAGTCGCTTGACTAAATGGTAAAACAGAAACAGGACTTGGACTAGGAGTTTGCATAGAATGCTCTGCGATGCTGTCTTCCATACCCATCTGATTATTATTATTATTATTATTATTATTATTATTATTATTATTATTATTATTATTATTATTATTCGCAAGAACAGGAGTTGGGTTTCCAAAAACTGTGGAGGGGGTTGTGAAAGACGGCTTGGTGGGACCAGATGTGGTGAATGAAAACATGGAAGATCCGGTTGATGCGGTTGTATTAGATGATGCACCAAATGTGATAGGTGGAGTTGTGGCTGCAGATGATGCCCCGAATGACAATACTGAAGAGTTTGGGGGTTGCCAAGAAGAACCAAATATGCTAGTGGTGGAGGTGGACCCACTAGTGGAATTACCGGATTTTCCCTTTGAAGAGCTAATGTCAAAAGTAGGAGCAGAAGATTCAAATAGAGAACAACTTGAAGAAAACTAGAAGGGAACAACCTGAGTAATAGGAGTAGATGTCGGTGTGTTTGACTGAGAACCACTGGTGGCAGTAAAGAAAGACCCCTTCGATTGAGCAATGGTGGGGGAAGTGGTGGCTGGAAAACAGAACCTTAATTAACAAAATAAAATCGATTTAAAAGTTAAAGAAACTAGAAAATACAAATAGTTAAATGTGACATCCCCAAAATCTCGACCAGAAAAGACCGATTTCATTTATGCTTTTTAAAACATTTTCAGAGTAAATCCATTTGATTTTTAAAGAGATGCGGAATTTGTTCCCAAAAACAAAACATGATAAGCTAGATATTTATCAAAACATTTCATATAGAAATATGATTTCATTTCATAACCAAAAGTCGGGATGTCATGTTCCGATATAGATCATAAAGCATAAACGATTACATTACAAGTCATTCAACAAATATATACATATGCAGACTTGTAAACAAAAATGACTTGATGATTCGCCCATCTTAAGCTCTTGCGCCACTTCCTGTAATACAATTTAACTGAGTGGGTCAGGCTTGGGAGCCTGGTGAGCATATAGGGTTTTCAAACCCACAATAATTATATTTAATTTTCAACATTTAACAATAAACCCGATTACCCATTCCCGTTATCCTCACCTTACGTTCCTAAAAATAACGTCTATTATAAGGAACTTATTTCAGGATTTTCATCGGGACGGACATTACTGCAGAGGGGCTTCCTCAACAATAAGTGCCCTAAAGGCAACCATGTGGGGGATAGAGTACACCGGTGAACACGTCGTTCACAACACCTACAGGTAATGAGCCTGCTAGTGTTCCACAGGACAGTCTAGAATAGTCTGTGGTCGTCATCCATACTCCGCTGAATGACTAGAATAACACCAATAACACCGAGGCCTCTCATCTGTTTATTTCACACCAATTATCTACCCATGTTCTACCCAACATATTAGTAGATAAAAATATACATTTTTATACATTGTTTAAACAACCTGTATAGCATGCTTTAATCAATACATATTCCACATAACAGATGAGGCATACACACATAACACGTATTTCATAGAGAATATACATTCACACATATAACCACAAAATATATACACGTAGCACGTATTTTATATTAAATACTTCATAATATTGCGTTGGAGAGAAAATAACTACACACTCACTTGATCAGAAGATGATCCGACAGTACTACGGCTTATAGAAGTAGCGTCTCTCCGTAGATCTGGAAGATCTTCACAAAAACCGGCTCCTCGCGGGCAGGGCTTCGGCTCGGGAATAACGCTCTTCGGGATTCTCGGGGCTTCGGATCTCGCTTCGGGGCTCGGGAATAATACCGGGGCTTCGGGGTACAAACGGCATGCAAATCGAGGCAAAAGATGAGAGAAGATGAAGAATTTGCAAAAGAAACTCGGCTGCTTCGGACCTCCTTTTATAGGTGCTGAACCCACGCACGTACGCGGGGCGTACGAGACTACGCGGGGCGTACGCCTCGGTGGTCGTCAGCGCTTACGTCATCGGTCCATCTACGTCATTGCATACGACTCACTACTCCGTAGAACTCAAGTGCCCTACGCTATACGCGGGGCGTACAGCAGTACGCGCTGCGTACTTCGGATAGACTGCCTCGCTTCTCTTCGGATAATATCGGAGTTTAAATTAAAATAAATATTAAATATTTATTAAAACTTCAAAAATTCATATCTCCTTCATACGAACTCCGTTTTCGACGTTCTTTATATCCACGCGAAGGTGAGACTACGCTCTACAACTTTCGTTTAGACTCCGTCGGGTAATTTTGACTTTTATTTTTATTAATTATTTTTAGAAGGCTCGGACAGGAAAACTTCGTTATTAAATCATAACTTCTTCGTTCGACGTCCGTTCTCGCCTATCTTTTCATCGTTTCGCTACTAACAACGAGATCTTCGATTCTCATTTAGATTGTTTCGGCTAGAAATCGCTCGATCTCAAATCGAGTATTCGGGCTGCATACTGTCACGTCAAAACTTCAGAAAATCATAACTTCATCATACGAAGTCAGATTTGGGCGTTCCTTTTTACGCACGCTCTCGGTTTAACGAAATCTACGACTTTCGTTTAGATCGCTAAGGCTAAATATCGCTCTATCTTAAATTCATGTTTTACGTCACTCGGCGTCGTGCCGGTTCCGTCGCGAAACTTCAACAGGTCATAACTTCTTCGTTATAACTCGGATTTTGGCATTCCTTATATCTCCGGAATCCTTGTTTCAACCACTACAACTTTATGCAAAGATATTGGGCATATCTCACACTTAAATTTTGACGCTTATTTTATTCTTAATTCATTAAATAAGAAAATAAACACATAAATCACATAATTCACATAATTCACAAATAATATATTTTATTATTTCAAATTGGGGTTACAATGGTTAACCTAGACTATTACATTGCTAAAAATGGCAAGCCTAGAAACACGGGCGTTACATTAAAAACACTAGAGAAGTACCTGCAATAGATACAATTTTTGATATTCCTTGTTTTTTATATGTTATGCGTAACTCAGAAGGGAGTATCTCCAAAGGGAATTCTAAGAATCACAATTTTCCACTTCCTAATAAAACCATCCTCATTAAATACATGTCCATGAGCTTCCTGTGCTTCAAGGGTAGTTTCGTCCCAAAATGCTACATATCATACCTGCATACACCTTTCTATGAGTATGCGGACATTAGAATTAAGGATTTATAAATTAATAGTGACAATATCACCATAATCAAAAGGATTCCCAACCACAGAAGCTGCAACAAGTCCACTACTATGAGGCATGAGCCATATCCATCATCAGAAAATCACCAACAGCAGCTGCAATATTTTTCAAGTGCAACGATCATACATGTCATTATTATATAAGAAAGAAAAAAAATCAATATTATATTAATATAAAAATATTATATTTTTTTGGAAACAAAAAAAGAAAGAACACCAGTAGAATCATCAAGACGATAAGGCATAGATTCAAAATATATGGATGTTCCTGAAACAAAAAAAGAAAGAACACCAACAGCTCTGTCCAGGCTCCTTTTTTGGATTATAAATCTGGGTTCCTTTGATAATCACAGTGTGGGCTGGTAAGTTCACACCCCATGCAAGAGTAGCTGTTGAAACAAGTACTTGAATGTGTCTATCAGCAAACAGATCCTCAATAAGTTGACGATCAGCCCTAGCCATTCCTACGATGTGTCTATACGCACCTGATGCTTTCCAGCCACTCTAATCACTTTTTCATAACAAATATCTGATGGGTTTTGAGCATTCTAACACTTCCTAAGTGTACATGCAACCCTAATAACCTTGGATCTATGTTTGTCTAATTTGTCAAGCAAAGTTGAATTCCAAGGTTATATCCTATCTAGCATACATGGGGAACAATTTTAACATAAAATATAGATAGAATAACTTACCTTGTTGTTGCTTGTGTTCCTTGAAACCTTGTGAGCCTAGCACCTCAAGTGGTGATGCCTCAAATGCTTCACACAACACCAAATGCTCTTGGAAGAACTTATGAGAGAATACACACTCTTCAAAATCGGCCAAGCCCCCTTATTCCTTAGTGTAACCGATTTGGGAGGAGATCATATTACTTATATAGTGTTGACACATCTAGGGTTAAACCCTAATGTGTCATGACTCTTCATTTCCATGACCCATGGGTTTGTAACTCCCATGGAGCATCCATGGAGCATCCTATGGGTGGAACCCAACTTGATGATCCATGGAGCCTTTTAGCCCACTATACAAGATATGGATGATTTACTTAATCAACCCATATATTTAATTAGTTATCTTTTGATCACTTAATTAATTCTAATTTAATTCTTGATCAAACTAATCAAATAATATTATTAATATATTAGAACTTATAATATATTAATAATCTCCAAACGTTATTTCTCTCATTTAGTTTATCCAATTGCATGGTGCCATGCAACCCAAATGGACCATGCCGGGTCGGGTCAAGTACATACCAGAAATAGTTATGGACTTAGACACCTTATCCAACAGTCTCCCACTTGGATAAGTCTAGTAACTATTACTGCAAGTATGACTTCAGGAACCGATCGGCAATCGTAGCTCTTTACAAGGTTTCTCGAAACTTGAGAAGACGATGGTACGCCATTTAAGATAAGTGATCATATAATCCTCTGTTCTAGATATCAGTCGGACAAATACATGGAACAATGTCTTACTTATTGTCCAACATTTGTTTCCCGATTTCCGATTTGTTTGACAAAGAACTTTATTGAACACATCAATCTAGTTCTGACCGGGCCCGGTACATAGGTCAAAACAAAATCATCGAGGGGCCCAGATATCAGCTTCTAATCCAAGAAGGAACAGATAAACTTCGACTCATATGTTTGTTCTACTACTCATTGAATTACACATAAGAGCACGATTTTATAACATCGAGTTACCAATGCGTTTTTCGTACAATTAATGCATAACCAACTCGTAAGTAACAAATCATATCTCTAGGTTTAAAGACTTATATGATATTACCCTCTCACGATCACTCGAGATAGAATTCCATGAAGTGATTCTAGTGAGCGTGGGTTGAGTCCAATGCTCAGAACTTATGAGCACTCATGATTGTCGTAGCCTTGTCCTAGACCTCTACAACCAAACATGACAGTCTTGATTCATACCTACTTCCGACATATGACCGACTGTGGAGGTTTGAATAATATGTTATACTAAACAAAATTATTCTGGAAGTCAAAACATGCAAAAGAAATATAGTAAACGATCGACAAGAGATAGCAACACTTTACTCATAAATAAAACACTTTTATTCATCATCAAATGTCAATTACACTTTACAAATTTCGAGATTATCTAACTACTAAATCTAATATCATCCTTCAGCCCTATGCTCCGAGCATGCTGGAGATGCTTAACCCGAGTCAGTCCCTTCGTGAGGGGATCTGCCGGATTCTCATCTGATGATACCCTCTTTGCCACGAGGAGTCCTTCTTCGATCCGATGTCTGATGAAATGGTATTTTCTGTCGATGTGTCTGGATCTCCCGTGATCCCTTGGTTCCTTGGCTAAGGCAACAGCACTTTCACTATCACAGAAAATTTCCATCGGCTCTTTAATAGCTGGTACAACTCCAAGGTCTCCAATGAAGTTCCTCAGCCATAACGCCTCCTTTGCCGCTTCGCTAGCTGCAATATACTCTGATTCACAAGTAGAATCTGCCACTGTCTCTTGCTTGGAACTCTTCCAAGAAATTGCTCCTCCATTTAGGGTAAAGACCCAGCCCGACTGAGAGCGGAAGTTATCCCTATCAGTCTGGAAGCTAGCATCACTATACCCTACAACTCTCAAGTCATCACTCCCACCGAGGGTAAGGACCCAGTCCTTAGTCCTTCGCAGGTACTTGAGAATATTCTTTACCGCAATCCAGTGTGCCTTGCCAGGGTTCCCCTGAAACCTGCTAACCATGCTCAAGGCAAAGGCTACATCAGGTCGAGTACACGTCATAGCATACATGATCGAACCTACAGCCGAAGCATAAGGTAATCGACTCATTTCTGCTATCTCAACCTCAGTGCTAGGGCTTTGTGTCTTACTCAGCTTGGTGCTACTCTGGATGGGCAACTCTCCTTTCTTGGAGTTTTGCATTCTGAATCTCTTCAGAATCTTCTCCAAGTAGGTACTTTGACTAAGTCCAATTAATCTTTTACTCCGATCTCTCAAGATCCTTATCCCCAAAATATAGGCAGCTTCACCAAGGTCCTTCATAGCGAAACACTTTCCAAGCCAGGACTTTACTTCCTGCAAGGTTGGAATGTCGTTTCCTATGAGTAGTATGTCATCCACATACAATACCAAAAAGCTAACTATACTCCCACTAGCCTTGACATATACACAAGATTCATCTTCACTCCTAGAAAAGCCAAATTCCTTGACCTTTTCATCAAAGCAAAGATTCCATCTGCAAGGTGCTTGCTTTAATCCATAAATGGATTTCTCAAGCTTACACACTCTATTAGGGTACTCGTTACTGACAAAACCCTCTGGCTGACTCATGTAAACATCTTCAGCCAACTTTCCATTAAGGAAAGCGGTTTTGACATCCATTTGCCAAATTTCATAGTCATGAAATGCGGCTATAGCTAACAGAACCCGAATAGACTTAATCTTGGCCACCGGAGAAAAGGTCTCATCATAGTCCACTCCAGGAATTTGAGAGAAGCCCTTTGCAACCAGCCTAGCCTTATAAGTGTGTACTTTACCATCCATGTCGGTCTTCTTTTTGAAGACCCATTTGCACCCTACAGTCTTTCGACCTGGTACATTCTCAACCAAGTTCCAAACTTGATTGTCATACATGGATTGTATCTCGCTATCCATAGCCTCTTTCCATTTAGCAGACTCGGGGCCTGCCATGGCTTCCTCGTAGCTGTTAGGGTCATCTTGACTTACTAGTGTCTCATCACTAATAAGTGTCTCACCTTCTGCAGTAATATGGAATCCATAGTAATGCTCAGGTGCACTCCTAACTCTCGTGGAACGCCTCAGAGGTACAGATTCGTCAATTGGCTCAACAGGAGTTTCCTCCTCAAGTTGAGGGCTAGAGTTTGAAGTTCCTTCACCACTTGACTCTTGAATTTCTTCAAGATCAGCTTGCCTCCCACTGTCTCCTTGGCTTATAAACTCTCTCTCTCGAAAGACTCCTCTTCTTGCTACAAAGACCACATTGTCACTAGGTCTGTAGAAGAGGTAACCAAAGGAATGCTGTGGGTAGCCGATGAAAATACACCTCTCGCTTCGGGGTTCGAGCTTATCATGAGTCTCGCGTCTCACGAAAGCCTCGCAGCCCCAAATCTTGATGTGGTCTAGTTTAGGTACTTTACCAGTCCACATCTCGTGAGGAGTTTTGGCAACTTTCTTTGTAGGGACTAGATTGAGGATATGGGCGGCAGTCTCTAAGGCATACCCCCAGAATGAGATTGGTAGCGAAGCTCGACTCATCATGGAACGAACCATGTCCAACAAGGTTCGATTACGCCTCTCAGCCACACCATTCAATTGCGGTGTCCTGGGAGGTGTCAATTGTGAGACAATCCCACATTCCTTTAGATAGTCGAGGAACTCTGAACTAAGATACTCACCACCTCGATCGGATCGAAGCATCTTAATGTTCCTGCCCAATTGATTCTCGACTTCCTGTTTAAATTCCTTAAACTTCTCGAAAGTCTCTGACTTATGCTTGATTAAGTAGACATATCCATATCTACTGTAATCATCGGTAAAAGTCAAATAATAACGATTAGCATCTCTAGTGGCATGTTTGAATGGTCCACACACATCCGTGTGTATAAGGTCCAACAAACCTTCACCCCTTTCACATGAGCCTGTGAAGGGTGACTTTGTCATTTTTCCAAGTAAGCATGATTCGCAACTATCATTTGACTTTAGGTCAAACGACTCCAAGACTCCATCCTTTTGGAGTTGGCCTATGCGTTTCTTGCTTATATGTCCAAGACGACAATGCCATAATGATGCTTTATCCAAGTTATTATTATTAGAATCAATACACAAAACATTATTTCCTAAGTTATCTACAATAGATACAGCTTCATACACACCATCACAAGGTAATGCTTTAAAATAAAGTACATTATTAAAGAAAGCATTAATCGAACCAACTTCATTATCAAACGAAAAGGTGAAACCTTGTTTGTACAATGCATGAAAGGAAATAATATTTCTTGCCATTTCTGGCGAATAACAACATTTATTCAAATCTAAATTTAACCCACTACTTAGCGATAAAGTATAAACTCCAATCTTGGTGACAGGTGTAACTTTCCTATTCCCCATGATTAAGTTTATTCTTCCTTGCTCCACATTCTCACTTCTTCCTAGTCCCTGCAAGTCACAACAAATATGAATTCCGCAACCTGTATCAAGGACCCAAGATTTCGAATGGGGTGAGTTATTAGAAATGATAGTGTAAATACCTGCATGGTTGGGTTTGACTTTCCCATCCTTTACATCTTGCTGGTACTTTGGGCAGTTCCGCTTCCAATGAGCTTTTTCGTGACAATAGAAGCATTCAGCCTCTTTTGGGTCAGAAGAAGGAGTAATGAAACCTTTCTTGGTTCCACTTGAAGAAGAGCCATCAAGGGTCCGAGCCTTGGTACCCTTTGAAGATCTCTTTCTCTTCCTCCCCCGACTCTTCCCGATTGCCAAGACCGGAGTTGTTTCTGGAGTAGGAGTGATAGCGACTGACTTCCCCTTAAGACCTGTTTCTGCGGTCTTGAGAAGTCCCTAAAGTTTGCTGAGGGTGACCTCTTCCTTGTTCATGTGATATGTCATGCGGAATTGATCATAGCACGATGGTAAGGAGTGCAAAATGATATCTATTGCAAGCTCCTCAGGGAAGTTCACATTGAGCTTCAGCAACCGATCCACATACCTTTGCATTTTCTGCATGTGGCTCGTGACGGACTCTCCGTCCTTCATCATGGTCGTTATCATGGAGCAAATGACTTCGTACCTCTCTTGTCGTGCACTTTGATGGTATCTTTCCATCAAATCTTGGTGCATTTCATAAGGGTAGAAGTCTTCATAAGACTTTTGGAGTTCAGCTGTCATGGTGGCTAACATGATGCAAGCCACCTTGGTTGCATCTCTTTCATGAGTATGAAAGTCAGCGATCTCCTGGGGAGTTGCAGTGGACTCGTCAATTTCCTTAAGCTCCTTGTCAAGGACATATTCTTTGTCCTCGTAGCGGGTAATCATCCTGATGTTTCTGATCCACTTATTGAAGTTGGATCCATCAAAGGTGACTTTCCCACACAGACTCATAAGAGTAAAGGAGCCATTAGGATTCGAGCCAGAAGCATTAGTTGAAGACATCTGAAAAGAAGAACAAGTTTAGTTTAGATTTAAGAGAGTCCTTAATAAAACACCCAAATGTAATATTAAGGCTAGGATCCAATCACAATATAATATAACTTAGAAGAGGTATGCCGTAATCTAAGCTATACCATATTTGAAAGGTAGGTGAATGACGATTCACCAATTTCCACCACGCAAACCGAAATATTAAATATTTAGTTTTTTATTGGTTTTAGAAATTCCTAGATTCTTTGAGATCCAATGAACTTTTCAAAGGCATGTTTCAATCTCGGGAGTGCCCTCCAGGTTTTGTGACTGGGATGCCGAGGATCACAAAACGAGGTGTGAAGTAACCATGCAAATCACTTGGTACCCTTAAAGTTTATCACTCAATCGATGTGCCGGTAAACCACACACGCTCCACCGATACTATAATAAACCTTAAGTCACCCTTTACCTACCTTGTTAAGTGCAAGTTAGTGTGCCGGTTAACCACACACGCTCCACCAACGACTCAGACAAAGTGTAAAGTGTAATTTCATGGATTAGCACCTTATTCACATTTTTCCTAAAGTAACTAAGATTGGGAATTTAATAAACATTTAGTTACTTTATATATTCATCATACTTTGAATGAGAATTTATAAGTCCTTGTCTTACCCGTTCGGCTAACGACCCTCCACCAGTCAAGCAAGCGGTGGGTGAGAATATACACCCATTAAGTCACCATTTTATAGGCAACAACCTTATACCCACCTTATAGACCGGCTTCGTGAATGAGGCGTACTAGCGGTAAGACGACTTGTTCTTATACATATATATATATAATTATTAAATCATCATAATATAAGTATAAGGGTTGAATTTTAACTTTTTAAAATTCTAGGGGTTGGAACTAAAGTTTTAACTTAACTTTACTCGTTCCAAAACTTGAGGGCAAGTTTTGTAACTTTCAAAACTTTTCATTTCTTGTAACTTATGAGTTTAATAGAGTCATAAAATGAAGACTCTTCATTTTTATAACTCTTGTGTTTTCTTAATGGTTTTAACTCAAGTGTGACTCTTGGTTTTCCATAACTTAAGGATAAGTTATGGACTCCATTAAAACACATTATGATCAAGAATTAAACTACCAAATAGGTTACAAATAATTCCTATGATCATCTAAAACATCATAAGAACAAGAACATGAATATGAACATAATCAAAAATTACATAAAACTTTGTAATTTTGATAACTAGTTGTTGTAAATGAATTAGCAAAACATTACACCACCAAAAACAAGTTTATATTTACTAAAACAGTTTAGGGTAATGTTTCTAATTCATTTTCCAGCAACTGAATCGAAATTCTGCACTCATTCGACCCTACTCGCCGAGTGCATGAACATGACTCGCCGAGTTGGTTGAAGATACTCATGGACTCGACGAGTTCCCCCTATGGACTCGACGAGTCCGATCGCAGACAGCAAATTTTCGATCCTGTTTTCAACTTTTAAGCACAAATAAGAACAAACAAGCCTAGGCTCTGATACCACTGATGGGTTTTGAGCATTCTAACACTTCCTAAGTGTACATGCAACCCTAATAACCTTGGATCTATGTTTGTCTAATTTGTCAAGCAAAGTTGAATTCCAAGGTTATATCCTATCTAGCATACATGGGGAACAATTTTAACATAAAGTATAGATAGAATAACTTACCTTGTTGTTGCTTGTGTTCCTTGAAACCTTGTGAGCCTAGCACCTCAAGTGGTGATGCCTCAAATGCTTCACACAACACCAAATGCTCTTGGAAGAACTTATGAGAGAATACACACTCTTCAAAATCGGCCAAGCCCCCTTATTCCTTAGTGTAACCGATTTGGGAGGAGATCATATTACTTATATAGTGTTGACACATCTAGGGTTAAACCCTAATGTGTCATGACTCTTCATTTCCATGACCCATGGGTTTGTAACTCCCATGGAGCATCCATGGAGCATCCTATGGGTGGAACCCAACTTGATGATCCATGGAGCCTTTTAGCCCACTATACAAGATATGGATGATTTACTTAATCAACCCATATATTTAATTAGTTATCTTTTGATCACTTAATTAATTCTAATTTAATTCTTGATCAAACTAATCAAATAATATTATTAATATATTAGAACTTATAATATATTAATAATCTCCAAACGTTATTTCTCTCATTTAGTTTATCCAATTGCATGGTGCCATGCAACCCAAATGGACCATGCCGGGTCGGGTCAAGTACATACCAGAAATAGTTATGGACTTAGACACCTTATCCAACAATATCATTCATCAATTGAAATCTCTACAATGGCTTCTTTACTGTAATTCCAATATACTGTTGAGCAAGTGGGCAAGGTCTGTAACTATTGTCAAAATGAAACAGGCCTTTCTCCAATATACTGGTGACAATGATTTGTGTTTCTTCAATTTGTTGATGGGTCAAAGACTGATCTACACTCAACTCCATCACAGTGACTTCATAGTGCTTCAAACGATTGGACAGGTTGGCATGGTTGAGATCTTTACAAGCTTCTCAAAAGCTTGTTGTGATTTCTGTAAGAGCCTAAAGGAAGCTCACACTTCTTATTTTCCATCAAAATACCACCTTGCAGCATCCCTATCAACAACATCCCTTCGACCACGATCCCCATTTCCACCACCACTCTCATCCTTCAATCACCTTGCTTCTTCTCTTATGCTTTTGTCCAAGTTCTTCATCCTCTCTTTTGTTGTTGCCCTGGTGGCATGCAGTTGTTCCAATATTGCAGCCAAATCAGGCCCCAGTCCCATCATTCGTTCTTCAACTTGCTTCCTTTGTTCTTGATCTTCAGCCCTTGCAAGACAGGTACACCACACAATCTTCAGTCTGTTCCTCAAAAGATACTTTATCAGACTAAACTTATCAAACTGAAGATGCACCAAACAAAAGATATTCCATACACGAAGGTAATTATTCCAATATGCCATTTATGAAATCCGATAAATACAATTGTAATGGCTTTTGACAGACTTATAACTTAAAATCAAATATAATTAAAACTGGAAGTCCCAAAGAGTCCTAAATTGAAAAGAAAAAAAAACAATTAAAATATAGAATTTACTTGAGAGATTGTAGATCTGTAGCCAGAAAAATGTAGATGAGGCAACAAAGACCAAGCCACTAGGCAATTGCTAATTGGCAAAATCTGGAATCAGGTTCAGCCTGCAGAGTGCAGCAAACCTCGACTTCCAAGCCATAGAGAAATTGGGCAAACTTGCAAAAAGTAAATAAATAAAAATAAAGTTGTGGTTTTTATTTAATATAGAGAGGAGAAGATATGCATGTTTTATTTATATTAAAATTGAAAGCTAAAAACACACAAGGTGAGAATGAGAAAGGGGGGCAACAGGCGAGAATGAGAAGGGCAGAAGCAAACTCACAATGCGAAAAATCGATAATTAGATTGTCAGATTAGGAGAATCAGTTGGAGATAGGGCCGTGATTCACAGATCTGTGAACGATAATTGAACGATCAGCAACTGGAGGATTTTTTTTATACTCTTTGATTTCTGAACTTCACTTATTAGGCGCGATCTCTGATTTTACATGAATTTGGTTTGCCGCCTAAAGTCTCTCCACGATTCCACTAAGATGACTAATTTCCCCCGAATCCACTTCCCGTCTCCTCGTTTTCTCCCTGCTACTCTTTTCCCGTGTGGCTGATGATTCGTATTTTTACCCGATTGCCACTTTCTGCTGTGTGGCTGATGATTCTTGTTCTCCTCTTGATGACTTTAGACTCCATCTTTACGAATTTACATGATATTTTACAGAAAGGAGTCTTTGTGGAGCATTGGGTTTTTTCTTTATTTCATAATCCTAGCACATACTGGGTTGAGAGAAAACGAGAGAAGCAGAAGCTTGGAAGAAAATAAAACCCTAGCACATGCTAGAGAGAAGGGAGGTGGCGATGGCTTAGGGTTTACAGCGAGACGGGAGGTAGAGAATGAAGGGAGATCTAGAGGAGAGAGTATCAGAGAGGGGAGAGTGGATTGCAAGGATGAAAGATAGATAGAAGATAGAAAAATGAGGCGGGTTTTCAAAATTTTGGGGATTTCGTTTCCCCCTTGTCTACTGAAAGCGCGTTTCATTAAAATTATAAAGCGACAGGTATAGACGATGCACGTTTAAGATAAAGTGCCCTCCATGTTTTTAATTTTTTTTTCTTGAGACACTAAATTAAGGGCACGCAATAATGCGTGACGTGAATCCTTAAATTTTTTGGTGAGATGACACTATTTTAAGGGCACGTCCTTTTGCGTATCATTAATCAATGCGTGTCGTAAAAAGCGCGTCATTAAAGGTCTATTTTCTAGTAGTGCTAGAAAGACAAAACTGCACAAATGGTCCCTGTGGTTTGTCAAAAATTGCCACTTTGGTCCAAAAAGGTTTGGACTAGGACCAGAGGTCCAAACTTTTCAGTTTTTTGCGAGTTTGGTCCAATTTACTATTAATTTTTTCATAATGACGATTTTGCCCTTATTTTTTTCTTTTTCATTTTTTTTATTATTTAAAGATTTTTTTCAGATTAAAAGAAAAAAGAAAATTTTCCTTTTCTATTTAATTTATATAATTTTTATAACAGAAAAAATAGAAAATAAAAATGCAATATCTCTCTCTCTCTCCCTCTCTCTCTCTCTCTCTCTCTCTTTCTTTCTCTCTCTCTCTCTCTATCTCTCTCTCTCTCTCTCGGGTGAAACCTGCCATCAGAGATGGAGTCTCCGGTCATCAAAGAGGAGGCAATTTCCCTTCACTATTGATTAGCAAACCCCAAACCCCTCTTTCGATTTATGTGATCCCTTTTGATATCTACAACCCCGTAGATGGCCAATGCGGAGATGAAGGCCACCAAAAAAGGCACAACCATCATCCTCTTTATTTTTCCTTTCTTTCTACTCATCGTTACCTGTCAAACACCCAACGATCGACTGCTAATACTTGTGGATCCTTCTGATTTGTTAGTCGTCATCGATGAGGAGTAAAACCACAAAGGAATTCATCGGAGACCGGTTGTCCTCCTCACTCTTTCTCACTATTTCTGACTCAGAAATCTTCATATCCACATGCCACCTGCTGTGTTTCCTCAAATTAGATTCACCCTCTCTATCTCTTGAACATAAACAACAAGGATGGAGATGAGTAGAAAGAAATGGGAATGGAGCAGTTTTTGTACCACCATTTCTCCAGCAAACCCTAACCTCAACGCCTCCACCACCGTTTGGAAACCCTAACCCTAGCGCCGTCAAACCCTAAACGACCGATTGGAGTAACGAATCTAGGGTTTCTATAACTCGTAGATCGTTGTCGCCATCGAAGAAGGATAGAGACAAAGAGAGAAGAAGGCGAAGCTAGGTTTTTGAAAACGAAAAGTCTTGAGCTAGGGCTTCTTAATGCAACGGCAGCGGCGAAGTCAGCAATCCTCGATTTGTGTTGAACACGTATTCGTCCCAAGTCGTCGCTCTCTATCTCTTCCCATCTCTCTCTCTCTCTCTCTCTCTCTCTCTCTCTCTCTCTCTCTCTCTCTCTCTCTGACGGCTTCGTTTACATGTTGCCTAAAAAAATGCTGACGTTGGTGTTGAACTGGTTGTGATGGTGCTCGGCTAGTGGCAGTGGTTTCCGACAAGTGGTGGTTGTTCATATTTTTCCGTTAGCCGATGGTGGTTATGTTACATTCCTTTTTATAAAAAAAAATCAGAGAAGTAGAGAGAGAGAGAGAGAGAGAGAGAGAGAGAGAGAGAGAGAGAGAGATGGGAAGAGAACATGGGTTGAAGTTTTCTTTTTCGTTTTTATTTTAATATATTTAAATAAATAAATAAACATAAAAAATAAAGTAAGGGCAAAATGGTCATTATAAAAAAGTTCAAAGCAAATTGGACCAAAGTGGTAACAAAATCAAACTTTTGGACCACTGGTGTTAGTCGGAACATTTTTGGACGAAAGTAGCAATTTTCGACATACCAGAGGGACCATTTGTGCAGTTTTGTCTTCTAGAAATATTATGGGCGAATAAAAAATAATAATAAGGATGTTTATTTGTAATTAGTACCTTAGTAGGTGTATTACGTTGACATGTATGTGATACTTGGTCCACTTAGGTTGCTAAGTAGCGGGTGGGTCACTTGCCTTATTCTTTCCCTTTCTAGATAAAAATGGCTTTAAAAAAATTCAAATATACCCGATAAACGGAAAAGTAGTTAGATTAATTATCTTTATTAAATTGACAAGTATATAGTATATCAAATTGAAAGAGATTTGACTGTTTTTTTCTTTTTTTTCCATAAATTACTTTGTTTGAATTCAGTTTTATTCTTTTGCTTTCGGATAGGTTTGACATTTCAAGTCGACCATTTATGTCCACATGTTCCTTTTCCCATTTATATTATGTCGTTATTATTGTTATTTTAAATTTAAACGTTTACTATTTAAATTGTTTATTTTTTCATGTAAATGATTTATAAGAAAATTTTAAAGAAAAAAAATTACATTTAGAATTTTTTTTTCAAACAATGACATCACCACTGGACGTTCTATTATTTTAAAAATAGATTTTCTATCATGTTGTTAAACAACTTTTTTTTACCAAGAAGTCACACCCAAAGATGTCCCGGTTATTATCGGACTGGTGTAAAACTCATTTATTAAATGAGTTCATTTAAAAGAAAAATTTTAATATAAAATTCTAAAATTTTAAAAGTTTGAATTTATAAGAAAATAAAAAAAAATCTGAATTATTAAAATTAATGTGTTTTTTTTTTTAATTTAAACAAATAATTTAGATAAATAAACAAATAAAACTAATAAGATTTTAATTTTCAAAATTTAAAATTAAAAGAAAAATCAATTAATGAAACTGATATTCATTTATTATTACATTTATTTTAATTATTATATTTATATATTATTTGAATTAGATAAAATAAAAATAACCACAAAATATTATGTGAAAAAAATTTAATTGAAAATAAACATAACATAACATGTGACCAAATCAATAAAAACGTGACATATGACAAAAAGATTGTCCATTTGTTAAAGTAGATTATTAACATGTCCACATTTATTTGTTAAACTATTCTCAAATTGAATTAAAAAAACACTATTATTTTCTGGAGAAAGCCATGATTTAATTGGTTTTTTAATAAAACAATTCAATTTTCATTTATTTTAATTTTGACGTTATAAATTTTGTCGATCATTTGGTTTTTATGAACGTTGTTCTTTCATATATTTTTAATTTTGACATTATAGATTTTGTGGATTATTTTCGCTTTTATGAAGGGTGTTGGCATATGATATGGCAAATTATTTGACACATCAATAATTTCATTAATACAATTTAAATAGATTTATAATTTACATTCTTTTTTCTTTCTTAACCTCAAGTCGCCATGAGTTCTTTTGCTTCTACATGCAAGAATGGAAATTGTAACACCGTGAATTTAAAAACAAATTTTCGCATTTATAAAAACATAATTCATTTAATATTCGTAAAAACACCCATGTTTGAAATTCAATCCATGTCATATAAAAATCCCAAGATGTGATAACATAAAATCCCGCGCATGTGCACTGATCAAGCCGACGCCTTCCCACGGTCGTCACTAGTACCTGAAACAAATAACACCAAACACTGTAAGCACAAAGCTTAGTGAGTTCCCCAAAATACCACATATAACACATATTAGCCACTCGAGACTATAACTCTGTGGGTCCGTGCACCCAAACTCTATGAACCCTCAGGTTCTAACTCTGTAAACATGCATAGCATAAATCACATAGAATAATGCAGTGCAACACATAACACATATATAGCATACAAACACTGTATCACATAACTCTAGTTACCTACTCAAGGTAAAGTATAGTGAGAAGACTCACCTCGCGTATCTCGATAACTCGCAAATCCCTGAAATCACTCGTGCTCGATCCCCCAAGCTATAATCCTCCTATAATACAATATATCTCTAATTAACACTTTTACAACTAAGGTTGACTAAGCCTATCAAGTCAACTCTGGTCAACGGTCAACTTTGATCGGACTCGGCGAGTGCACCAAAGCGACTCGGCGAGTCTATACGCGTTCAGTGACCCTCTCAGATCCTCTCTTGACACGTCGAGTACTTCCCTAACTCGAAGAGTTCCACCTGGCATGAATCGCGGGGCAACCACGACTCAACTCGCCGAGTCTCAAGAACAACTCGGCGAGTTCCGGCTTGACTCAGCCCCATATTGACTCTCCCTGACTCACTGGGTCATCCCCCAACCCAACGAGTCTACTCGCTGAACACTTTACGTGAAACCCCAACCCTACTCGCCGAGTCTGAAGAAAAACTTGGCGAGTTCATGCCATGCACAAACTCTATTGACCTTCTGAGGTCAGATCTGCTTTTCCAAACCATAGATCTGGCCTTCCGAAGCATGAATGTCACGTAAAGTTCGAAACTTGATGCTTGTATAACCCCCACAAGGCATCAAAAGGAGATTTGGTCCCAAAAATAACCACCTAGGTCCAATGACTCCATAATAACTCAAAAGCTCCAAGGGTTAAGGTCTCTGGACCTCTTTGAGTCCAGATCCAAGGCACAAACTCGAAGAGGGACCATTTGCTTCACATAATCACTCTCCAAAGGGGTTATAAAACCCTAACTCTAAAGATCAACCCTAAAAATGAAGGAGATTCGAACCATTACCTCAAAATGAAGCCTCTAGACTCTGGATCTGCTGGAATCTCACCTCCTCCTTGCTCTTGCCACCTTCTTCTTGCTAAACAAGGAATATAAAGGCCCAAAAGTGACTTCCTCTCTCCCAAAATGAATTAGCTCTCTTAGGGTTCTCTCAAGGGACTGGTAGCCGCAATGGGAGGCTATAAGTGCCCTTAAATATGCTCCAAACCCAGGGAATTAGGGTTTCATTAAATAGCGTGGACTCACCGAGTCCAGACGCGAACCCGCGTCCAAAACCGCGATCCTACTTGGCGAGTTTGAGCTCCAACTCGCCGAGTCTCCTCACAAAATACCAAAAATAAAGAATGAATAATACGTGGGAATCCGGGCTGTTACAATTCTTCCCCACTAGAACTAGACTTCGCCCTCGAAGTCTCGCTCTGCAAATAACTCCGGATGCTGCTCGCGCATCTCACGCTCCGACTCCCAAGTCATCTCGGACCCCTTCCGATGCTGCCACTGAACCAAAACCAAGTGTACCTCCTTGTTCCTCGGAACCTTGATTTTCCGATCTCTGATTGTCACTGGACTCTCAGCATAATTCAGGCTCGCATCCATCTGAATATCCTCTAATGGAACCACTGCCGACTCATCGGCTATACACTTTCGCAATTGCGACACATGGAAAGTGTCGTGAATCTGTTGGGTTTTGAGCATTCTAACACTCCTAAGTGTACATGCAACCCTAAATACCTTGGATCTATGTTTTCTCTATTATACATGCAAATAAGAACTTCCAAGGTATTATCCTAATCTAGCTTACAAAACAATGAATGTAACAAGATAGAATACATACCTCTTTGATGTAGAAAGTCTTCATGAAGCTTGAGTGCCTAGTGCCCCAAGTGTGACACCTCAAATGGTTCACACAACACCAAATACACTTGGAATAACTTGAGAGAATTCTACACTTCATGAAAATCGGCTAGCCCTTTCTTACTCTCTCTAGTGGCCGATTTTGGTCAAGAATAAGATGCTTATATAGTTAGGGTTACACCATGTAAACCCTAATTGACATGGCCTTTCATTTCCATGATCCATGGGTACAAATACACCATGGAGCATCATATGGGTTTTAGCCCAACTAGATAATCCATGGAGCATTAGCCCACTATATAAGTATGGATGATTTGCACAATCAACCCATATATTTAATTAGTCTTCTTTTGATCACTTAATTAATCCTAGATTAATTCTTGATCAATACTAATTAAATAATCTTATTATTCTTATTATTAATATACTAGAACTTATAGTATATTAATAACTATAAGTGTCTTATTCCTCTCATTTAGTCTATCCAAGTGCATGATGCCATGCAACCCAAATGGACCATGTCGGGTCGGGTCAAGTCTTACCAATTATAGTTATGGACTTAGATATTAATCCAACAGTCTCCCACTTGGATAAGTCTAAAACTATTATTGCGTATGACTTCAGGAACCGACTGGCAATCGTAGCTCTCAAAAGCTTCTGTTGAACTCTGACCATGTCGATGAACTCTGACCTTTGTCAATGACTTGTCCATTAGATAAGGGATCATATATTCCTCCATTCTAGATATCATATGGACTGAGACATGGATTATAATCATTCTCTCTGTCCATTTGTTGTTTCCCGATCTCTAATTTATGACGACTGACTAATTGAACAAATCAAATCAGTCCTGGCCCGGCCGAGCACTTCGATTTGTCATCATCAAATCATCGAGGGGCCCACAGATATCGCTTTTATCCCGAAGGTAAAAGGAATGGATAAACTTCGACTCATATGGCTTGTTCTACTACTTGTTGAATCATACACAAAGACACGTTTTATAGCACCGAGTTACCAAATGCGTTTTCGTGCAATCAATGTACTATCAACTCATAGTAATAACTCATATCTCTAGGTTTGAAGAATATAAGATATTATCGTCTCATGATCACTCATGATAAAATCCATGAAGTGATTCCAATGAGCGCGGGTTAAATCCAATACTCATAACTTATGAGCACTCATGAGTGTTATAGCCCTTTGTCCAACACCTTAGACCTCTACAAGCCAACCTATGACAGTCTTAATTCATATCTACTTCCAACATATGACCGACTGTGGATGGTTTGAATAACTTAGTCATTCCGGAAGAATAACCGAGTTTATTCGGGAAGTCAAAACATGCTAAGTGAAACACAATAATAATTGAATCCAATATGGTATCAAAACCTACGAACATAAATAAAACACCTTTTATTTATCACCATATGATTACACATTATTCATTGTATACTGTTTCAGCTATCAACTTTATTCTTGAATTTAAAACAATAGTTGTCCCATGCTCCAAGCATGTACACTATGTTTTCTAAACACTAGTCATGCCATACACCAAGTATGCATACTATGTTTGTCTATGATCTTTACTTTGTGAACTAGATCCATTGAACATAACTTCAATGATTCTCTTTTCACAGTCCCAAATCCTTACTGCAAATGCAAGAATTCCAAATTCATGCCATTTGATGAAATCTGTTAGATTCTAAACTTATATGCATTGATCTTCTTGTAATGATTATGCACAAAGTCATAAAGACTTGACAACAAACATTATAGAGCATTCCAAAGGAGATCAACTCCTTAGAAACATCCTTCTTGCATTAAGTTTCCTTAATCTTACACAGATTGAAAATTCTAACTTTGAAACATTTCCAGATTCCATTTTGACTATCACCTTTGAACAAGAGTTGCCTCCTTACAGATTATGTCAATATGGTCCTTCCAGAATTATCACTATACTTCCAACTGTCCTTGAGCAACCAATCTTTGGTAAACCTTAGATTGTCCTCGACAATTGTTTAATCCTTTTAGTCATATCCAGTTCTAAACCTTTTCCCTTCTTAATGCCCTAGGCATTTGGAAAATTTTAGAATGGATGAATATAGAACATGTAATCGATTCTATATCCGAAGCATATGGGACACGATTCATGATGTCTCACATAAAGACTAAACCAGTCTTTTGCTATAATATTTCCATTTCAATTTGCCAAGTTCTCATAATTCAGATTGTGAAAAGGGATGCCGTAATCATAATCGAATTTTAGAACGCAAATAATCGACTCATAGACAAAATTTCCTTATGTTGAGCCATTCCAACATGACATTCATATATATATATATATATATATATATATATATATATATATATATATATATTTCCTTTACTAAATGATTAAAACCTCACGATCTAAGCTTATAGATTTGAGATGAAGTATAATTTCCTCTCCCTTAATTATAGTAAAACAACTCTTTCCCAATTGAAACTTTTGTTTTCTATAATTAACATAGCTGGCTTGCAATACTTATCATAATTATCATGCTCCCACCAACATGATGATTATTAGCATAACACTTATGCTCCCACTAGCTTTGACATGTACTCAGAAATCAGCTGACTTTCTTATCAAAGTTCAGATTTCTCATACTAGATTATTTTAATAAAACTTTATCAAAAACATACACCTTCCCTTAGATAGCACACTTCTGTGTCTAAACAATTATGAAGAGGGATGCCGTAATCATAATGGTTAGACCTTTTTGCCACTTCTCACAAGTCCAGGTTAGTGTGCCGGTAAACCACACACGCTCCACTAACGACTTTGAGAATGCAAATATCACAATTGCTATCTAGCTAAAATCTACTTAGTGAAAGTGTTTCCTCACCATCATTTTCATGAATCAGAGAGAAACCTTATGACACTTAGATTTAATGGTGTATGTGTTCTTATCCATGTGAATTGTCAAAACCTTAGTCACATGACAAGGGTAATGACAAATCCAATCTTATATGGACTGAACTTAATCTTAACTTCTTGCCACCTGGCAGCTTAGTGGCCTGCCATTGCTTCCAAGTTGTTGTGCAACAAATTGAGAACTCTAAGAACTCATATGCAAAGCCAACTTTAACTGGAATGGGCACAGATATGTCAACACGATAGGTTATAAACCTCAAGTCGTGTGCTAGAGAAGAACTTCAGGTTTTATTCTTGATTAGTTCTTGAGACTTTCAAGACCTTTAAGACTCCCACTGTCCTCTTGATCTAGACTCCCTTGTCAAATATCCAAGAGATAGTGTGGATTCTAATCAAGACAAACACTTCACACAATTGGCCTAAGTTGGTCTTTGTTTTATCCAAAACATCACAACTTACCAATTTCAAGTGTACAAGAGTAGAAAACTTTTACTCTTACATTTGACAAGTGTTTTAAACCTTCTTTAAGACATGTCACTCAAGTTACAATCTTGGAGTATGACTCTAAAAATTGTTTTAGAACGAAGTATGACTCATCTTCTTGATTTAACCATTTCAACAATTCAAGTTCCTCTTCTTAGTCATAAGAATGCACCAAGATTTCCTTAGAGAACTAATTTTGATATGGTTTCTTAATCATTAAGATGATCACAAAAGCTGATACTAAAGTACTCTCCCATCTTTTCAGATTTGAGAAACTTTTATCCTTCTTCCTAATTTGATTCTTCTTATTCGCTCTGTCATACATTGGAACCTTTTTCCAATGTCTCAGAATTACACTTAAGCTTGTAAGTATAATTATATTTACTGAGCTTTAGTAAACTATGACGAATAGTTTTATCAATCTTTTGTGGTGGACTTGACCAGTGCACAAGAATGTGTACTCGATCCCTTAGTCCTTCACTTGACTCACACATCCATGTGAACAAGTAATTAGTCTTAATTTTTCCAATACTTGAAAGTTCTCATTCATCATGCTATACACCTTGCATGATTCCAAGTCCCGGTCCAATTGAAACTTGGGTGATGATAATCTTTCCTTATTTGGTAAATTTAGACATTACCACAAATGAAAGAATCAATTTCATATTTCCACTCTTGCTATTAATGGAATCATATAAGCAACAATTTTTCCTCAAATACCATTGTAAGGATATTTTAAAATAAATAAAATCTAAAATTTTATTTTATTTTAAAACTTTGTGGAAAAGCTTATCCTTACAATCCATATGAAAACTTGTTGTTATCTATTCCTAAGAAATATCTCATAACTCCTAAGAAGTAGCTCAAGAATCCGATCTTCAAACTACGCGATAGAAATCCATCTATGCGATCAGATTCAGCATATTCTTTCTTTAAGTTTCTTCACTTTTCTTTGATTCTTAAAACATCACCATGTGACCCAGTCACATCATGTATCAGGAATCTCAGAATAGAAACTTAACAGAGTTAGATAGTGGACTTTACCTGAAGTAGAGTCAAACTTGTTGACTTTAACATCCTTAGGTAAATTTGGCAGCTTCGCAACCAATGTCCCTTCCTTTGGCAATATAAACATATGGACCCTTTGATAATGGTACACGGGACTATCACAGACTTAGCTTTTCTCTTTACCATTTGGTCAACCGAGTTGACTATGCCCGATCCCTTTCCATTGGGAAGAGAATGCTTTTCTGGATTTCTTGTGTCACTATTGTCAATGTCCATCAAGTTTTAAGGAAGTTGATATTAACAAATAGATAAGGTCATTAAGGGTCTTGTCATAGTCTGTTTCATAGGTGTCCCAAAGGAACTCACTATGTGACTTAGAAAGTGATTGAACCACCAACTTTCTCAAGACTTTGACACCCAACTCTCCCGGCTTGTCAATATGTGACTACATCTCCAAGATGTGATCTCACATATACCTTGCCTTGCCAATAGTGCTTGAGTGACCTTAAACTTTTCAAGAACTTGTGGGTTAGGGAGAATAATTGGAGGAGGTGAAAGATGTATGATTACCAAGGGACATCATCTTCATTTAGGAAAGCTTGTTTCAAGAGATTTGGGAAGATCATAAATGTCTAAACCAGACATCTTTTGGGAGATATTCAAGATAGTTGATCTTAAGTCCTTAATATGACACCCAATATGAAATATTAAGGCTAGGACCCAACAAACTATTTTATAACTTAGAAGAGGTATGCCGTAATCCAAGCTATAAAATATTTGAAGGTAGGTGAATGACGATTCACCAATTTCCACCAAGATAAACGAAATGTATTATTAGGTTTTAATTGGTTTTGAAACTCCTAGATCTTTGAGATTCATTGAACTGTTCAATGGCATGTTTCAATCTCGAGTGTGCCCTTTAGGTTTTGTGACTGGGATGCCGAGGATCACAAAACATGGTGTGAAGTAACCATGCAAATTACTTGGTACCCTTAAGTGTTTACCCCTCAATCGATGTGCCGGTTAACCACACACACTCCATCGATACTATGATAAACATTAAGTTACCCTTTGCCTACCTTGTTAAATACGAGTTAGTGTGACGGTTAACCACACACGCTCCACTAACCGACTTAAACAAAGTGCAAAGTGTAATTTCATGGATTAGCACCTTATTCACATTTTCCTAAGTAACTAAGATTGGGTATTATTAAGAGTTTAGTTATTTAGTATTTATCATTAATACTTTTAATGAAGGGAGAATTATAGTCCTGTCAAACCCGTTCGGCTAACGACCCTCCACCAGTCAAGCAAGCGGTGGTGAGAGTGGACACCCATTAAGTTGCCATTTTATAGGCAACAACCTTCTACCCACCTTATAGACCGGCTTTGTGAATGAGGCGTACTAGCGGTAAGACTGACTTTACTCTTATACATATATATACTATTAACTTATAATATTATAAAGTATAAGGGTTGAATTTTAACTTTTAAAATTCTAAGGGCTAACTTGGAATTAAAGAATTCATAAGTGAAAACTTTTCAAATTCCAAAACTTGAGGGCAAGTTTTGAAACTATTCAAAACTAATTAATTCCATAAATTATGTGTTTAAAGTAGTTTTAATCCAAAAACTCTTCAAGTTCCATAACTTGAGGACAAGTTATGGAAGACTTTAAACTAATAAAAGAATTAACTTTTCTTTATTTTATAACTTATGGATTTAATTAAGGTTACATATTTTATTACTTAATGAAGTGACTCTTTAACCTCTGTAACTTAAGGACAAGACTCTTCATCTTTTGTAACCATTGCCAACTTTTATGAGTTTTATGAAACTTAAATGTGACTTTTCATATAACTTGAGGACAAGTTACAAAAACACATTTTAGAATCAACTCTTAGATTAATTTGGATTGAAAACAACTATTTCACTCAACTTTCTATTAATCTAAGCAACTGATAAGAACAAGATAATTCAAATCAAACTTTTTCATGTAATTAGTCTAAACCATAAACTAATACAAAACATGAATCTATTGACAATTATCTTTGAAATTGGATTAGCATGAACATTACCACATCAAAAACAAGTTTATAAGTTCAAAAACATCTTAGGGTAATGATCCTAGTCCAATTCTAGCCAAAAAAGTCGAATTTATGTTGTCTGGGGGTCCAACTCGTCGAGTGCATGAACCAACTCGGCGAGTTGGATCGAATTGATCACTTTTTAGGCATGGACTCGCCGAGTCTCCTGATGGACTCGCCGATTCTGATGATCAGACAACAACAACTTTGATTTTTTAAGCAGTTTTGCAAGTATAACAAGAAAACAAGCCTAGGCTCTGATACCACTGTTGGGTTTTGAGCATTCTAACTCTCCTAAGTGTACATGTAACCCTAAATACCTTGGATCTATGTTTTCTCTATTATACATGCAAATAAGAACTTCCAAGGTATTATCCTAATCTAGCATACAAAACAATGAATGTAACAAGATAAAATACATACCTCTTTGATGTAGAAAGTCTTCATGAAGGTTGAGTGCCTAGTGCCCCAAGTGTGACACCTCAAATGGTTCACACAACACCAAATACACCATGGAGCATCATATGGGTTTTAGCCCAACTAGATAATCCATGGAGCATTAGCCCACTATATAAGTATGGATGATTTTCACAATCAACCCATATATTTAATTAGTCTTCTTTTGATCACTTAATTAATCCTAGATTAATTCTTGATCAATACTAATTAAATAATCTTATTATTCTTATTATTAATATACTAGAACTTATAATATATTAATAACCATAAGTCTCTTATTCCTCTCATTTAGTCTATCCAAGTGCATGATGCCATGCAAACCAAATGGACCATGCCGGGTCGGGTCAAGTCTTACCAATTATAGTTATGGACTTAGACATTAATCCAACAGAATGTGCCCCAACTCTGCCGGCAAATCCAACCGATAGGCTACCCTGCCTACCCTCGCGACCACCCGAAATGGTCCAATATATCGGGGCCCTAACTTGCCCCTCTTCCTGAGTCGAATCACTCCTTTACAAGGAGAGACCTTCAGGAGCACAAAGTCGCCGACCTGAAACTCAAGCTCGGACCGGCGTCTATTCGCATAACTCTTCTGACGACTCTGAGCGGTCAACAACCTCTGTCTGACCTGCTGGATCTACTCTGTCGTCTGAAGTACGATCTCGGTACTGCCCATAACACGCTTTCCGACTTCTCCCAAGCAAATGGTGGTCCGATACCTCCTCCCATACAACAGCTCAAAGGGTGGCATACCAATGCTCGAATGATGGCTGTTGTTTTAAGAAAACTCTCCTCATCACTAGCAACACTGCTCTCTGGGATAAGACGTGTCCTCACCATGATCTACCTCTGAAATACAACATACCATACATTAGAACCCATTCGAGCATACTCACACTCGACGACTCATCCCTCCTTGATCCTTGGCAATCCGAAGATTCTTACTTGAACTTTACACCGCCCCGGTGCTTTCAGTAGTACGGGCCCAGTACTACTGTCAGCACCGCTTTAGTATACACCCCAAATCCTCCTCCTCGGGTCCCAAGTTCCAAGTACTCTATTATGCACAATCCACTTTCTAACAAATCTCTCATAAGCTCCTCGCTACTACCTATTCACTCTCAAGCATCTCATAGTAGCTCACCTCTCCCTAGGCTAAGGCATCACAAATCAGGGCACTCTAGTCCAAAAAGGAATACCTAGCCTGCTCTAGCAAGAGAATATATCATATCAATCTCATAAACATATAATATAAGGATATTTTGGGAAATCTCCATTCGAGCGCTGACTGATTGTACACACGTTTCTGCTCTGAGTTTCTCTAAAAATCATTTACTTGTTTTAGAAAATTTGGTTCTCTTTTGAAAATATTTTCCAAATCCTCAGTTTGAGTTCAAATACTCCCGAAGGTGTACCCGAATCCCTCAAACCAAGGCTATGATACCAACTTGAAACACCGTGAATGTCAAAACAAATTTTCGCATTTTATAAAAACATAATTCATTTAATATTCGTAAAAACACCCATGATTGAAATTCAATCCATGTCATACAAAAATCCCAAGATCTAATAACATAAAATCCCGCGTGTGTGTACTGATCAAGCCGGTGCCTTCCCACGGTCGTCACTAGTACCTGAAACAAATAACACCAAACACCGTAAGCACAAAGCTTACTGAGTTCCCCAAAATACCACATATAACAAATATTAGACACTCGAGGCTATAACTCTGTGGGTCCGTGCACCCAAACTCTGTGAACCCTCAAGTTCCAACTCTGTAAACATGCACAACATAAATCACATAGAATAATGCAGTGCAACACATAACACATATATAGAATACAAACACTGTATCACATAACTCTAGTTACATACTCAAGGTAAAGTATAGTGACAAGACTCACCTCACGTATCTCGATAACTCGCAAATCCCTGAAATCACTCGTGCTCGATCCCCCGAGCTATAATCCTCCTATAATACAATATATCTCTAATTAACACTTTTACAACTAAGGTTGACTAACCCTATCAAGTCAACTCTGGTCAACGGTCAACTTTGACCGAACTCGGCGAGTGCACCAAAGCGACTCGGCGAGTCTATACGCGTTCACTGACCCTCTCGGATCCTCTCTTGACACGTCGAGTACTTCCCTAACTCGACGAGTTCCACCTGGCATGAATCGCGGGGCCATCACGACTCAACTCGCCGACTCTCAAGTACAACTCGCGCGAGTTCCGGATCCAAGGGTTAAGGTCTCTAGACCTCTTTGAGTCCAAATCCAAGGCACAAACTCGAAGAGGGACCATTTGCTTCACATAATCAGTCTCCAAAGGGGTTATAAAACCCTAACTCTAAAGATCAACCCTAAAACTGAAGGAGATTCGAACCATTACCTCAAAATGAAGCCTCTGGACTCTGGATCTGCTGGAATCTTACCTCCTCCTTGCTCTTGCCAACTTCTTCTTGCTAAACAAGGAATACAAAGGCCCAAAAGTGACTTCCTCTCTCCCAAAATGAATTAGCTCTCTTAGGGTTCTCTCAAGTGACTGGTAGCCGCAATGGGAGGCTATAAGTGCCCTTAAATAGGCTCCAAACCCGGGGAATTAGGGTTTCATTAAATAGCGTGGACTCGCCGAGTCCATACGCGAACCCGCGTCCAAAACCGTGATCCTACTCGGCGAGTTTGAGATCCAACTCGCCGAGTCTCCTCACAAAATACCAAAAATAAAGAATGAATAATACCTGGGAATCCGGGCTGTTACAATTCTCCGCCACTAGAACTAGACTTCGCCCTCGAAGTCTCGCTCTACAAATAACTCCAGATGCTGCTCGCGCATCTCACGCTCTGGCTCCCAAGTCATCTCGGACCCCTTCCGATGCTGCCACTGAACCAAAACCATGGGTACCTCCTTGTTCCTCAGAACCTTGATTTTCCGATCTCTGATTGCCACTGGTCTCTCAACATAATTCAGGCTCGCATCCACCTGAATATCCTCTAATGAAACCACTACTGACTCATCGACTATACACTTCCGCAATTGTGACACATGGAAAGTGTTGTGAATCTACCCCAACTCTGCCAGCAAATCCAACCGATAGGCTACCCTGCCTACCCTCGCGACCACCCGAAATGGACCAATATATCGGGGCCCCAACTTGCCCCTCTTCCTGAATCGAATCACTCCTTTACAAGGAGAGACCTTCAGGAGCACAAAGTCGCCGACTCTGAGAGGTCAACAACCTCTGTCTGACCTGCTGGATCTGCTCTGTCGTCTGAAGTACGATCTCAGTACTCCCAAGAAAATGGGGGTTCGACACCTCCTCCCATACAACAGCTCAAAGGGAGGCATACCAATGCTCGAATGATGGCTATTGTTGTAAGAAAACTCTGCCCGGAGCATGTCCTCGAGCTTCTGAATCATCCGCTCACTCTGTCCTAATGGCCGCAGCCACCTCCTCGTGGATGATCCGGCGGATCTCCTCATCACTAGCCCCACTGCTCTCTGGGATAAGACGTGTCCTCACCATGATCTACCTCTGAAATATAACATACGATACATTAGAACCCATTCGAGCATACTCACACTCGACAACTCATCCCTCCTTGATCCTTGGCATTCCAAAGATTCTTACTTGAACTTTACACCGCCCCGGTGCTTTCAGTAGTACGGGCCCAATACTACTGTCCGCACCGTTTCAGTATACACCCCAAATCCTCCTCCTCGGGTCCTAAGTTCCAAGTACTCTATTATGCATAATCCACTTTCTAACAAATATCTCATAAGCTCCTCGCTGCTACCTATTCACTCTCAAGCATCTCATAGCAGCTCACCTCTCCCTAGGCTAAGGCATCACAAATCAGGGCACTCTAGTCCTAATAGGAATACCTAGCCCGCTCTAGCAAGAGAATATATCATATCAATCTCATAAACATATAATATAAGGGTATTTTGGGAAATCACCGTTCGGGTGCTGACTGATCTTACACACGTTTCTACTCTGAGTTTCTCTAAAAATCATTTACTTGTTTTAGAAAATTTGGTTCTCTTTTGAAAATATTTTCCAAATCCTCAGTTTGAGTTCAAATACTCCCGAAGGTGTACCCAAATCCCTCAATATATATATATATATATATATATATATACATATATATATATATATATATATATATATATATATATATATATATATATATATATATATATAGAACATTAATTTTTTGTGGGTTGGCCAATGCCCGCTATTATCCTATATTGGCTACCCTCTGGTAAATTATGTTGGATTAGGTGTCTAAGCCAATAATTAAATTAGTATAATGTTGAATTATTATCAAAGTATTTTTGGGTTGTCCTCAAACCTAGTAATTGAGTGAGATGTTTTTTTTTTTTTTTTTTTTTTTTTTGAGAGAGAGAGAGAGAGAGAGAGAGTCTTTTATTAATTTATTATATAGTTAATAAATTAATTAGAAATCAAAATAAATAATTTATTAATATATTATGAGAATAATATATCAATTAGAAATAATATTATTTAATTAAAAATTAATTAGAAATTAATAAGAATTAAATTTGAGATTAATTTGATTAATTAAAAGTGGAGAGACTAAATGTGACAATGTTCAAAAGTTAAACATTGATCAATTCTAGAACCTCCCATAAGGGGGACGGTTGTAGAGTAGTTCTAGAGCTTTTCTCGGGCTCTAAGGAAACTTAGATGTCTTAGGGGGAAAACAAAAGAATTATGGTTATCTAAAAGAAACCTGCCTTATGTTTAGCCTCCCTATCACCTATATAAACCCCATTGGATTACGATTGTCGAATTCACTTCATTTCAAAGAGAAAATTTAAAAATTTTCTTCATCCTCCTCTCTCATCTTAAGCCTCCAACTTGGTAGGATTTGAGTGTGAACCATTAGAGACACGAGACTTCTGGTGCTTTCTTTCTAAAGACCAACAAGGAAGGATTAATAATTTATTTGCTATAATAAACTAAGCTATATATTTTCTAATAACCCTTTAGTAATTTCAAAAATAGCAATGTACTTTTAGGGTTCTTTATAGTTAATAGTTGTTTGGAAATCATAGTGAGAACATAGATCCTTTAGGGTGCATGTGAACTTATGATTTATGTTTTCCGCCAAAAATAGATTTTTTGTAACATATTAAACCCATCAGTAGTATCTGATCCATTATTCTCATTGATCTTGCACAAAGTTAAATATATCAAAATTAGGGTTTATAGAAACTAAACCCTAAGGAGACATTTTTCGAAAATCCATAGGGTTCTTGAAACCTTAGCCTCCGCCCTATATTTTCGAAATTTGGAAGGGTTTTACAAACCCTACACCCATTTGCCAAATTTTCGAAATTTGAGGATCCCTTTTAGGGTTTGCCTTGTTTCCTTATTTGTTATTTTAAAATCTTAAAATTTGAACAATTAAAACTTGATAAACCTTAGCCTATTTCCGAAAATTAGAAGGCCTAGGATTATGATTAAATTTGAATTATTTTATTAATTGGTTAATTGTACATAATTATTTAATCTGTCACACCCCAAATCCGGAACGGTAGAAATGTTCGGGGGCGGAGGACGTCATGTACAATATAACAACAAAGCATAATAGTAGACAAGCAACAACGTCATCCATTGCATTAATAATATAATTTTATACAAGTGTGTTATGTGAAGTTTATAAGACACACGAAAATGTAAATCAAAATAAGAGATGAGTTTTGAATGAGCTCCATCTTCTCAAACCTGGCATCGGTACCTGTCTACTGATGACCTGAGAATACAAGTTATTTTGAAAGAGTTTACCAGCTTTATAGCTGGTAAGTTCATAAGCATTTTAGTGTCAATGCTTGTATGCAAATGTTTGTAAGTGTTTGATGTATAAGTTTGTAAATGTTTGTAGCAAATGTTTGTATCTCCTAGAAAATCCTATATTTTCTACTAAACATAGCCTTCTACCAAAGAAACAAATGTTCTGTATGTTTGTTTCTTGTAAGAGTGTGTATTTTCCCAAGTGTGACTATCATTAACCAAAAATATAGTTTTTACATTACCATTTATGTGAGAAGATCATAATCTGAATGCAATGGGGAAATAATAAAGTATCGTAGTGTTGTATTATAGTAACTACTTCTGTACCAACTACCTTAAACCAATTGTTATTTAAGGTATAATGTGATATGATTGCACCATACTATCGAATAATAACACGACGATGAAAGACGTCGGAAGAAATGACATTTGGCACCCATAGACTTGCAAGTCCCACTGTAGCGAACATCAAGGTGTAGGATATTCAATCCAGTATAGATCTATACACAAATTCACGCTCTCCCTCCAGGAGACTCTGGATACAAAACGAGCCATGGCAGTGATGCCATTCCCTAAAATAATGGTTCAAATTTATGTTATAGTATTCATGTATATGTATTGTATGTACTAGTGTAATGTATGTTCTCTCTGTCTAGTATGTAGTGTGTTCTCTTTGTTTCTCATCATAGTATGTTCTCTTGTATAGTGTATAGTTTGTATTATTTCTCATTATAGTATGTTCTCTTAGTTTCTCATAATAGTATGTTCTCTTAGTTTCTCATAATAGTATGTTTTCTTAGTTTCTCATAGTAGTATGTTCTCTTAGTTTCTCATAATAATATGTATTGACTCATGTATGAACTGACTCTTTGTATGTTTCATTGTACTAGCAGTAATGAGTAGTGTCTTCCTAAACTATACCTATTATAGTTTACTAGTAGAGTTGTTTGTATAACTGATTGTATTGAACTAAGATAAAGACTTTTATGTCTATACATATATACATAATATATAACTAAGGATCACAAGACACTCGGACAAACAACAGTGTACTCTAAGTCCACAACCAAACAAGGAACAGGAAATAAAGTGTGTTATTAGTCCTAATTCCTTCCAAGCTTACTTATATAACTATACATGCATCAGAAATGGTTTTGATAATATATAAGTTTAAAAGAGTTAAAGGAAAAGGTTTGTCATGTAAGAACAAGTTTAATAAAGAGTTTAACATGTAAAAGAGTTTGATAAACATTTTGAAGTAGTTTGTTTGATAAAACAGCTAAAAGTATAGCAAATCCATTTGTTTGATAGTTATTAATCACATGTGATTGATATAGTAACTATAATGTTTCAACTTGTATTTCCCCCCATAAAAGCATTTAAAATCATTTAAAAGATAGATTAAGGGGTATGAACTCACCCGTAGTGAGTGATACATAAGTAATTTTGGAAATAGGATGTAGAGTGTCAGGTGAAACCTTGAGCACACAAAGATCCTAATAAACATATCATGAAATGTATGTGTATTTGATTAGTGTATAAACAACTAATTATAAGGGATAACACCCTAATAGACTAAGAGACTCTTAGATTGAAGGGATACGATCACATATGATTGCATAACTAGGGTGTACGGCCACCCTAATGAGTTTATGGTCCAAATGGCATGACCTAGGGAGTTCACGGTCCTTAGAGTTTACAGTTGTTGGGTTCATGGTCTAATGACCTTACGGTCTTGGTGGTCACGGTCTAAGGAGATTCCACCGCAAACTCACCAAATCTTTCACAAATGAAGGTTTTCAAGGGCTTCAATCAAAGGTATCGGATTCTAGGGACCATGCTTAGCCTTAGGAAGGGTAAAGGCTATAAGAACACCCTTTATAAGGGTTTATGGTCAATGAAGATGCACTAGACCATAAACACCTTTTGTTCTTGAGTTTCTTGATGTTTTCTAGGTGTTTAACAAGTGATTCAAGTATATAACAAGCTAAGGGTAGTGTACTTACTTATTAGAAGCTTATTAGGGTGATTAAGATCCAAAAACACTAGTGTGTGTTCTTGGTGTTCTTGGTGAAATGAAGAACACTTCAAGATCTATCAAAATGAAGAGATTTCATGAATGAAATCATGTATAATCACTAGATATAGAAGGATATCCACCAATCAAGGGAAGAAATACTTACAATCTTGAAGATCTAAGAGAAAAGTCGGATGAAACTTGAGAGAGTTTTTGAGATTTTTGGCTTGTAAAGGAAAGAAATGATCAAAATGATCATGAATTATGTATATAGAGGGAGTTTACGGTCACCATGACCGTAAGCTCTAATTTTCCTGACCGTAAACACCTTTTGAGGAGGTTTACGGTTTTCTAGATGGTTTGGAACTTTAACTAACAAATCCAAACACTGATTCCATTGATGTACTAGTCTCAAAATACTCAAACAGACTCTAAACAATGCTAAAAGTTAGCAAAAACAAGTATGACTGTGATTGAAATGAATGGTTGTACTAGATAGAAATTTCGGGTTGTCACATCATCCCCCCGTTAGAGAGAATTTCGTCCCAAAATTATGGTTTAAGCAATTAAGTGAATACAAATAACTAAGCGAACAGATGAGAATATTTTAGTTTCATTTGATCCTCGCGCTCCCAAGTGAATTCAGGTCCACGCTTGGCGTTCCAGCGAACCTTCACTATCGGGATACGGCTTTGCTTCGTTTGTTTGACCTCTCGGTCCATGATCTCTACAGGTTCTTCCACGAAATTGAGGCTCTCGCTGATCTCGATTTCGTCGAGTGTGATTACAAGAGTCTCGTTGGACAGGCACTTTTTCAAGTTCGAGACGTGGAAAGTAGAATGTACGTTACTGAGTTTACGAGGTAGGTTGAGTTTGTAAGCTACAGGACCGATTCTAGCGAGAATCTCGAAAGGACCTACATATCTTGGATTGAGCTTCCCGCACTTTCCGAAGCATATCAAGCCCTTCCAGGGTGAGACTTTCAAAAGGACGTGGTCTCCCACCTGAAATTCCAAAGGTTTCTTTCTCTTGTCAGCGTAGCTTTTCTGTCGGTCTCTAGAGGCTTTCGATCGTTCACAAATCTGAACGATCTTCTCTGTCGTTTCCTGAATGATCTCCGGACCTGTGAGAGTGCTTTAAGGAACTCGTCCTTTAGCTAACTGGGTGTCACCCACCTCAATCCAGCGTAGAGGGGATCTGAACTTTCGGCCATAGAGGGCTTCAAATGGAGCAGCCTTTATGCTCGTATGATAACTGTTGTTGTAGGAAAACTCGACAAGGGGTAAATGAGTATCCCATGCCTTCCCAAAGTTGATCACACAAGATCGCAACATATTTTTCAAGGTTTGGATATTTCTCTCACTTTGTTCGTCGGTATGCGGATGGTAGGCTGTACTCATGTCCAACCTTGTTTCAAGGGAACTTTGTAGCGACTGCCAGAACCTTGAAGTGAATCTACTATCTCTATCAGAGATAATGGATATGGGAACACCGTGCAATTGTATTATCTCTCTAATGTATGTTCTTGTTAGCTTCTCCATCTTGTTAGTCAATTTGATAGGCTAGAAGTGTGCAGACTTGGTTAACCTGTCAACGATCAGCCATATGGTATCGAGACCACCCGTTGTCTTGGGCAACTTGGTTATGAAGTCCATTGTGATCCGCTCCCACTTCCATTTAGGTATCTCCGGCTGTTGAAGTAAACCTGATGATTTCTGGTATTCGACCTTAACCTTGGCGCAAATAAGGCATTTACTCACGAAGGTAGCAATCTCTGCTTTCATGTTAGGCCACCAGTATAACTTTTTAAGATCCAGATACATCTTATCTGAACCTGAGTGAATGGAATATCGAGCGTTCTGCGCCTCAGTCATGACCAAGTCTCTGAAGCCACCATGTTTTGGTGTCCAGATCCGATCCATGAAATATAAGGCTCCGCCACCCTTGCTTCCAAATTCTTTTTCATCCCTCTCAGGGATTCACTTGCCACATTTTCAGATTTCAAAGCGTCGAGCTGAGCCTCCTTAATTTGTGTAGACAAGTGTGAATGGATAGTCATAGTCAATGATTTGACTCTACGACCAGAGTATTCTTTCCGAATTAGGGCGTCAGCTACTACGTTGGCCTTGCCAGGTTGATAACGAATTTCGCATTCGTAACCACTGAGTAGCTCAACCCACCGTCGTTGTCTCATGTTGACCTCCTTCTAGTCGAATATATGTTGTAGGATTTTGTGGTCTGTAAAGATAGTGTTTTACGTACCATACAGATAGTGTCTCCAGATCTTCAGAGCAAACACAACTGCTCCTAGCTCAAGATCGTGTGTGGTGTAGTTGACCTCGTGTGTCTTCCGCTGCCTTGAGGCATAGGTAATGACCTTACCTCTTTGCATTAGAGCACAACCGAGCCCTTGATTTGATGCATTACAATAGACTACGAAGTCTACTATTCCTTTTGGGAGGGATAGTATTGGTGCGGTGCATAAGGCTCGCTTCAGCGTTTGGAATGCTTTCTCTTGCTTCTCTTCCCAGACAAAGGCCACGCCCTTCTGGGTCAAAGTCGTAAGAGCTTTCGTAATTCGAGAGAAGTTCTAAATGAACCTACGATAGTAGCCAGCGAGGCCTAGAAATTGACAAATTTCTGTAGGCGTCTTCGATGCTAACCAGTTCTCAATGGCTTTGATTTTAGAAGGGTCCACATGAATTCCCTCTTCACTAAAGATGTGACCCAGGAATTCGAATCTTCGAATCCAAAACTCGCATTTAGAGAACTTCGTGTTGAGCTTCTATGAACGTAACGTTTCCAAGATCTAACGTAGATGCTTACTATGCTCCTCCTTACTATGAGAGTAGATAAGTATTTCATCTATGAAGACGATGACGAACCGATCCAAGTAAAGACTACATACCCTATTCATTAAGTCCATGAATATTGCGGGCACATTGGTCAATCTGAATGGCATCACTACAAACTTGTAGTGTCCATAACGAGTTCAACAGGATGTCTTCGAAACATCCTCCTCTAGCACTTGTAACTTGTGATACCCGGATCTCAGATCTATTTTTGAAAAGTAACTCACACCTTGCAATTGGTCAAACAAATCGTCTATGCGAGGCAGAGGGTAACGATTCTTAATGGTTAGCTTGTTGAGCTCCTTATAGTCAATGCATATACGAAAGGATCCATATTTCTTCTTAGCGAACAAGACCGATGCTCCCCAGGGTGAGAATCTTGGTCTGATAAAGCCCTTGCTGAGAAGCTCATTAAGTTGACCGGATAGTTCTCGCATCTCTGCAGGTGCTAGACGATAGGGCGATTTAGCTACCCGGGTAGCCCCTGGAACTAAGTTGATTCTGAACTCGACTTGACGTTGTGGAGGTAATCCTAGGAGTTCTTCTGGAAAGATGTCGGGAAAATCGCGTACTACTTGAATGTTCTTAATGTCCTTCATCTCTTGGCTCACATCAACAACATTAGCAAGGAATAAGTTGTTGGATAAGGTGTCTAAGTCCATAACTATTTCTGGTATGTACTTGACCCGACTCGACATGGTCCATTTGGGTTTCATGGCACCATGAAATTAGATAGACTAAATGAGAGAAATAACACTTGTGGTTTATTAATATATTATAAGTTCTAATATATTAATAATATTATTTAATTAGTTTTATCAAGAATTAATTTAGAATTAATTAAGTGATCAAAAGATAACTAATTAAATATATTAGTTGATTATGTAAATCATCCATATCTTGTATAGTGGGCTAAGAGGCTCCATGGATAATCAAGTTGGATTAAACCCATTGGATGGTCCATGGAGGCTCCATGGGAGTTACAAACCCATGGATCATGGAAATGAAGAGTCATGACACATTAGCGTTTACATGGTGTAAACCTAGATGTGTCAACACTATATAAAGTTCATGTCTCTCCCAAAATCGCCTACACATGCATACTTGAGGGCTAGAGTCGATTTTTAGAGTGTTATACTTTCTCTCCAAGTTACTCCATAGCATTTGGTGTTGTGTGAAGCATTTGAGGCATCACACTTGGGGTGCTACGCTCACAAGGTTTCAAGGATCAAAATCAACAACAAGGTATGTAGTTCTATCAATTATTCAAGTTAAAATTGTTCCCCATGTATGCTAGATAGGATCATAGCCTTGGAAATCAACTTTGCATGACAATTAGACAAACATGGATCCAAGGTTATTAGGGTTGCATGTACACTTAGGAAGTTTTAGAATGCTTAAAACCCATGAGTGGTATCAGAGCCTAGGCTTGTTTGTTTGTTATTTATGCAAAATTGTTGAAAAAAAGTCGATATTCTGCACTCTGCCTGATGAACTCGCCGAGTCCATGGGGGGACTCGACTTTAGTTGCTGGAAATGGACTAGAAACATTACCCTAAACTGTTTTGGTACTTGAAAACTCATTTTAGATGGTGTAATGTGTTTGATAATCCATTTACAACAACAAGTTATCAAAATTACAAAGTTTTAAATGTAAGTTTTGGTTCATGAAAGTGTTCATATTCATGTTCTTGTTCTTATGATGTTTAGATGATCATAGAAATTATTTGTAACCTATGTAGTAGATTAATTCATGATCATTATGTGTTTTAATGGAGTCCATAACTTGTCCTCAAGTTATGGAAAACCAAAAGTCACTTTGTTTTAAAAACCATTAAAAGAACACATGGGTTATAAAACGAAGAGTCTTCATTTTTAATACTCTAATTAACTCATAAGTTACATGAAATGAAAAGTTTTGAAAGTTTATAAAACTTGCCCTCAAGTTTTGGAACAAGTAAAGTCTTGATTAAAACTTTAGTTCCAACCCTTAGAATTTCAAAAGTTAAAATTCAACCCTTATACTTATTATATGTTAATAATATATATATATATATATATATATATGTGTGTGTGTGTCTGTGTGTGTGTGTGTGTATAAGAACAAAGACGTCTTACCGCTAGTACGCCTTATTCACGAAGCCGGTCTATAAGGTGGGTATAAGATTGTTGTCTATAAAATGGAAACTTAATGGGTGTCCACTCTCACCCACCGCTTGCTTGACTGGTGGAGGGTCGTTAGCCGAATGGGTAAGACAAGGACTTATAAATTCTCATTAAAAGTATAATGATTATTATAAAGTAACTAAATGCTTTATAAATTCCCAATCTTAGTTACTTTAGGAAAAAATGTGAATAAGGTGCTAATCCATGAAATTACACTTTGCACCTTGTTTAAGTCGTTGGTGGAGCGTGTGTGGTTTACCGGCACACTAACTTGGACTTAACAAGGAAGGCAAATGGTGACTTAAGGTTTTTCATGAGGTCGGAAGGAGCGCGTGTGGTTTACCGGCACAACGATTAAGTGAAAAAACATTAAGGGTACCAAGTAATTTGCATGGTTACTTCACACCTTGTTTTGTGATCCTCGGTATCCCAGTCACAAAACATGAAGGGCACACTCGAGATTGAAACATGCCATTGAAAAGTTCAATGAATCTCAAAGAATCTAGGAATTTCTAAAAGCCAAATATAACCTAATAATTTATATTTCGTTTTCATGGTGGAAATTGGTGAATCGTCATTCACCTACCTTTCAAATATGTCATAACTTGGATTACAGAATCCCTCTTCTAGGTTATAATATATTGTGATTGGATCCTAGCCTTAATATTACATTTGGGTGTTTTATTAAGGACTATCTCTACATCTAAACTAAACTACTTTCTCTTTTCAGATGTCTTCCAACAATGCTACTCCAGGCTCAAACCCTACAGGCTCCTTCTCTCTCATGAACCTTTGTGGGAGAGTCATCTTTGATGGATCCAACTTTACTGACTGGATCAGAAACATCAGGGTGGTCACTCATTACGAGAACAAGGAATATATTCTTGACAAGGAGCTCAAGGTGCCTGAGGCAACTGCTACTCATGAGGAGTTTGCTGAATATGAGGCACATTAAAGAGATGCAACCAAAGTGGCATGCATCATGATGGCCACCATGACAGCCGAGCTCCAAAAGTCCTATGAGGACTACTATCCTTTTGAGATGCACCAGGATTTGATGGACCGCTACCATCAGAGTGCTCGTCAAGAGCAATATGAAATCATCTCCTCTATGATCACAACCCGAATGAAGGATGGCAAACCCATCACAAGCCATATGCAGAAAATGCAAAGGTATGTGGATCGATTGATTAAGTTGAATGTGAACTTCCCTGAGGAGTTAGCAATAAATATTATTTTGCACTCCTTGCCTTCATGCTATGATCAATTCCGCATGACATACCACATGAATAAGGAGGAAGTTACACTTAGCAAACTTCAGGAACTCCTAAAGACCGCAGAATCAGGTCTTAAAGGTAAGTCGGTTGTGGCCACTCCTGCTACTACTCCAAACTCAACACCTGTCCTGACAATCGGGAGAGGTAGAGGGAAGAAGAGAAAGAACCCTTTGAAGGGTACAAAGAGTAAGACCCTTGATGGCTCCTCTTCTAGCGGAACCAAGAACAGTTTCGTTACACCTTCTTCTGATCCCAAAGACTCTGAATGCTTCTACTGCCACGAAAAGGCGCACTGGAAGCGTAACTGCCCAAAGTACCAGCAAGACTTGAAGGATGGGAAGGTTAAACCCAACCATGCAGGTATTTACACTATCTCGTCTAATAATTCACTCTATTCTAACTCTTGGGTCCTTGATACTGGTTGCGGTATTCATATTTGTTCTGAATTGCAGGGACTACGAAGAAGTGAGAATGTGGAGCATGGATTGATAAACTTGATCATGGCGAATAGGAAAGTTTCACCTGTCACCAAGATTGGAGTTTATAGTTTGTTGCTTAGTAGTGGATTTACTTTAGATTTGAATAAATGTCGTTATTCGGCAGAAATGGCAAGAAATGTTATTTCCTTTCATGCTTTGTATAAACAAGTTTTTACCTTTTCTTTTGATAATGAAACTAGTGGAATAAATGCTTTCTTTAATAATGTGTTTTATTTTAAAGCATTACCTTGTGATGGTGTGTATGAAGTTGTATCTGTTGTTGATAACTTAGGAAATAATGTATTGTGTATTGATTCTACTAATGACAATAACTTGGATAAAGCATCATTATGGCATTGTCATCTTGGACATATACGCAAGAAACGCATAGGCCAACTCCAAAAGGATGGAGTTCTGGAATCATTTGACCTAAAGTCAGATGATAGTTGCGAATCATGCTTACTTGGAAAAATGACAAAGTCACCCTTCATAGGTTCTTGTGAGAGGGGTGAAGGTTTGTTGGATCTTATACACACGGATGTGTGTGGACCCTTCAAACATGCCACAAGGGATGCTAATCGTTATTATGTGTCTTTTACAGATGATTATAGTAGATATGGATATGTCTACTTAATCAAGCATAATTCAGAGACTTTTGAAAGGTTTAAAGAGTTTAAATAGGAAGTCGAGAATCAATTGGGCAAGAACATTAAGATGCTTCGATACGATTGTGGTGGTGAGTATCTTAGTACTGAGTTCCTCGACTATCTAAGGGAATGTGGGATTGTCTCACAATTAGCACCTCCTAGGACACCGCAGCTGAATGGTGTGGCTGAGAGGTGTAATCGAACCTTGTTGGACATGGTGCATTCCATGATGAGTCGAGCTACGCTACCAATCTCATTTTGGGGGTATGCCTTAAAGACTGCCACCCATATCCTTAATCTGGTTCCTACAAAGAAGGTTGCCAAAACACCTCACGAGATGTGGACTGGAAAAGGTCCTAGTCTAGCCCACATCAAGGTTTGGGGTTGTGAGGCTTCCGTGAGACACGAGACTCATGACAAGCTCGAACCTCGAAGCAAGAAGTGTATTATCATCGGCTACCTACAAAAATCCATTGGTTACCTCTTCTAAGACCTAGTGAGAATGTGGTCTTTGTAGCAAGGAGGGCTGTCTTTCGAGAGAGAGAGTTCATAAGCCAAGGAGACAGTGGGAGGCTAATTGACCTTGAAGAACTTCAAGAGTCAAGTGGTGAAGGAGCCTTAAAACCTAGCAATCAACTTGAGGAGGAACCTCATGTTGATCCAATTATACCTCCAGTTGTACCTCTGAGGCGTTCCACAAGGGTTAGGAATGTACCTGAGCAATACTATGGTTTCCATATTACTGCAGAAGGTGAGACACTTATTAGTGATGAGACACTAGTAGGTCTGAATGAACCTAACAGCTATGCGGAAGCCATGGCAGGCCCTGAGTCTGCTAAATGGAAAGAGGCAATGGATAGCGAGATACAATCCATGTATGACAATCAAGTTTGGAACTTGGTTGAGAATGTACCAGGTCGTAAGACTGTTGGGTGCAAATGGATCTTCAAGAAGAAGACTGACATGGATGGTAATGTACACACTTATAAGGCTCGACTGGTTGCAAAGGGCTTCTCTCAAACTCCTGGAGTGGATTATGATGTGACTTTTTCTCCGGTAGCCAAGATTAAGTCTATTAGGGTATTGTTAGCCATAGCTGCATTTCATGACTATGAAATATGGCAAATGGATGTCAAAACCGCTTTCCTTAATGGAAAGTTGGCTGAGGATGTTTACATGAATCAGCCAGAGGGTTTTGTCAGCACAGAGTACCCTAATAGAGTGTGTAAGCTTGAGAAATCCATCTATGGATTAAAGCAAGCACCTCGCAGATGGAATCTTTGCTTTGATGAGAAGGTCAAAGAGTTTGGCTTCTCTAGGAGTGAAGATGAATCTTGTGTATATGTCAAGGCTAGTGGGAGTATTGTTAGCTTTTTGGTACTGTATGTGGATGACATATTGCTCATTGGAAATGACATCCCAACTCTGTAGGAAATTAAGTCCTGGCTTGGGAAGTGTTTTGCTATGAAGGACCTAGGAGAAGCTGCCTATATTCTAGGAATAAGGATTGTGAGAAACCGGAGTAAAAGACTAATTGGACTTAGTCAAAGTACCTACTTGGACAAGGTGTTGAAGAGATTCAACATGCAAGATTCCAAGAAAGGAGAGTTACCCATCCAGAGTAACACTAGACTGAGTAAGACTCAGAGCCCGAGTACTAAGGATGAGATAGCAGAAATGAGTCAGATACCTTATGCTTCGGCAGTAGGCTCGATCATGTATGCTATGACTTGTAAGAGTAAAAGTTTTCTACTTTTGTACATTTGAAATTGTTAAGTTGTGATCTCTTGAATATTTGGCAAGAACGTCTTAAGGGTCAAGGAGACAGTGGGAGTCTAAAAGATCCTTAAAGGGTTTCAAGATGTAATCAAGAATAAAACCGGTATTTCATCACTAGCACGCAACTAGAGGTTTATAACCTATCATGCCGACATTTCTGTGCCCATTCCAGTTAAGTTGGATATACATTTGAGTTCTACATGTTCTCAATTTTTTGCATAGATACTTGGAGGCAATGGCAGACCCTTGAGCTGCCAGGTGGCAAGAATTTAAGATTGCACAAGTTCAATCCATATGAGTTAGGATTTGTCACTAACCTAGTCTTGTGATTATGGTTTTGACAAATTCATGTGGATAAGAACACATACACCATAAAATTCTAAGTGTCATAAGGTTTCTCTCCGATTCATGAAAATGATGGTAAGGAAATTCTTTCACTAAGTAGATTTTTAGTAGATAGCAATTGTGATATTTGCAGTTCTCAAAGTCGTTAGTCGAGCGTGCGTGGTTAACCGGCACACTAACATTGACTTATGAGAAATGGAAAAAAGTCTAAACAATTGAGACTATGATTACGACATCCCTTTTCATAGTTTTGAAATTGTTTAGACACACCTGTGAGCTATCTAAGAGAGGTGTATGATTTTGGTAAAGTGTTATCAAGGTATACTAGTATCAGAAATCTGAACTTTGGTAAGAAAGTCAGTAAGTATTTATTTCTAGAAGTCCAGTTGATTTCTGGGTACATGTCAAAGCTAGTAGGAGCATAAGTGTTATGCGAATAATCATCATGTTATTGGGAGCACGATAATTATGGTAAGATTGCAAGTTAGCAATGTTAATTATAGAAAACAAAAGTTTCTATTCGTGAGGTTGCAGGGATTGAAAAAGTTGTTTTGCTATAATTAAGGGAGAGGAAATTATACTTCCTTTCAATTACAAAAAGCTTAGATTGAGTTTATAATCATTCTAAAGAGCTTATATTGAGGTTTTAATCACCTTTAGTCTAGAATATATATATATATATATATATATATATATATATATATATATATATATATATGAATTTCATGTTGGATTGGTTCAACTTAAGAAAATTCTATATATTGCGTTCTCAAAATTCGATTATGATTATGGCATCCCTTTTCCTAGTCAAATTTTGAGAAGATGGCAAACAAAAATTATTATGGCAAATTACTGGTCTAGAACCATGTCTTTATATGAAACATCATGAATTGTGTCCCATTTACTTTGGGTACAAGATCGATTACATGTGCTATAATATTTGTCCTTTCTGAATTTTCCAAATGCCTTGGGGCATTAAGGAGGAAACTGTCTAGAATTGGATATGACTAAAGTGATTAAGCAATTGTCGAGGAAAATCTAAGGTTTACCAAAGATTGGTCGTTTAAGGACAGTTGGAAGTATACTGTTAATATTGGAAGGACCATATTGACATAGTCTGAAAAGAGGAAACTCTTGTTCAGAAGTGGTAGTCAAAATGGGAAAATAGAGTTGTCTCCATAGATGGAAGCAATCTGTGTAAGATTAGAAAAAACTTAGTGCAAGAAGCATGCTCAAAGCAATGTATACTTTGAACATAAGGCTTTGTGTCCATGGAGTAGGTCTTCATTGGAATACCCTGTTATGGTTGTTGACAATTCTTTGTTACTTTGTACACATTCATTGCAAGAGGGTAGTGCATATAAGTTTAAAAATCTAACAGATTTCGATTTGGGAGTGTGAAATTAGAATCATTGAGAGTTTGGTCAGTTGGTTTATTTCACAAAAGTAAAGATCATAGACAAACATAGAATGCATACTTGGTGTATGGGAAAACTATTATTTAGAAAAACATAGTGTACATGCTTGAAGCTTGGGATAACTAGTGTTTTAATTCATAAAACCGAAACAATGAATAATGAGTAATCAGTATGGTGATAAATAGAAAGTGTTTTATTTATATTCATAGGTTTTGATACCATATTAGATTCATTTATTCTTGTGTTTCACTTTGCGTGTTTTGACTTCCATAATAACTAGGTTATTCTTACGGAATGACGAAGTTATTCAAACCATCCACAGTCGGTCAAATGTTGGAAGTAGATATGAATCAAGACTGTCATGGGTTGGCTTGTAGATGTCCAAGTTGGTGGACAAAGTTGTGCTACAACACTCATGAGTGCTCATAAGTTTTGAGTATCAGATTCAACCCGCGCTCGTTTGAATCACTTCATGTATTTTATCACGAGTGATCATGAGACGATAATATCTTATATTCTTCAAACCTACGGATATAAGTTGTTACTATGAGTTGATAGTACATTGATTGCACAAAAACGCATTGGTAACTCGATGTTATAAAACGTTCCATTGTGTATGATTCAACAAGTAGCATAACAAGCCATATGAGTCGAAGTTTACACATTCCTTTTACCTTCGGGATAAAAGCGATATTTGTGGGCTCCTCGAGTATTTAATGATGACACATGTGAGTGCTTGGCCAAGCTAGGACTGATTTGATTTGTTCAATCAGTCAGTTGTCATGAATTGGAAATTGGGAAACAACAAATGGACTAAGAGAATGATTATAATCCATGTCTCAGTCCATATGATATCTAGAATGGAGGAATATATGATCCCATATCTAGTGGACAAGTCATTGACAAAGGTCAGAGTTCGACAACGGCTTTAAGAGCTACGATTTCCAGTTAGGTTTTGAAGACATACTCAATAATAGTTTTAGACTTATCCAAGTGGGAGACTGTTGGATTAATGTCTAAGCCCATAACTATATTTGGTATGTACTTGACCCGACCCGGCATGGTCCATTTGGGTTGCACTTCACCGGCACAATTTATATGGATAGTCTTTTGAGAATAGTATATTATGATTTATATTAATATATTATAAGTTCTAATATATTAATATATAATCATATTATTTAATTAGTATTGATCAAGAATTAATTTACAATTAATTAAGTGATCAAAATGAACTAATTAAATATGGACTCTTATATATATATATATATATATATATATATATATATATATATATATATATATATATATATATATATATATATATATATATATATATATATATATATGGAATGGGCCAAGTTCATCTAGTTTGGGCTAAGCTTTCATGGATAGTCCATGGAGTGTTTAACCCATGGATCATATGAAATGAAAGGTCAAGGGTTTAACCCTAGTCTCCATACTATATAAAGATGTCACTGGTTGGTGAAATTTGCACTAGTGTGGGTACACTAAGAGGGCCAGCCGATTGCACTAGAGAGAACCAAAGTATTATTATTCTCAAAGTCTTCCAAGGTGTTTTGGTGATTTGTGATTCCACTTGAGGCTTCCACACTATTGGGGATAAGCTCTTAAAGCTTGAAGACATCAAGCTACACCAAAAGGTATGTCATCTAACTAGTCTTTGTAGTATAGTTGCCTTATAGTATGCTAGTTAGGATTAAAGCCTTGGAAAGTTCTTATTTGCATGTATAATAGAGAAAACATATATCCAAGGTTTATAGGGTTGCATGTACACCATAGGAGTGTTAGAATTCTCAAATCCCAACAACATCATCCCCCCGTTAGAGACAATTTCGTCCCGAAATTAGAGATTAAGCAATTAAGTTAATACAAATAACTAAGCAAGCAACTGATGATATTTCATTTTCATTTGATCCTCGCGCTCCTAAGTGAATTCAGGTCCTCGCTTGGCGTTCCAGCAAAACTTCACTATCGGGATACAGCTTTGCTTCATTTGCTTGACCTCTCGGTCCATGATCTCTATAGGTTCTTCCACGAAGTTGAGGCTCTCGTTGATCTCGATTTCGTCGAGTGGGATTACAAGAGTCTTGGTGGACAGACACTTTTTCAAGTTCGAGACGTGGAAAGTAGAATGTACGTTACTGAGTTCTCGAGGAAGGTTGAGTTTGTAAGCTACAGGGCCGATTCTAGCGAGAATCTCGAAAGGCCTTACATATCTTGGATTGAGCTTCCCACACTTTCCGAAGTGTATCAAGCCCTTCCAGGGTTATACTTTCAAAAGAATGCAGGACTACCGGGGGCCCTGATCCTAATTATGAAGAAGAAGGACGGGTCACATTGCATGTGCATAAACTACCGGGAGCTGAACAAGGTAATGGTGAAGAACCGTTACCCACTTCTGAGGATTGATGGTTTGTTTGATCATCTTTAGGGAGCATCTTGGTTCTCCAAGATTGATCTATGGTTAGGGTATCACCAGATGCAAGTCATGGATAATGATGTTCAAAATCCGACTTTTAGGACTCACTATGGTCATTATGAGTTTGTGGTGATGTCGTTTGGGCTCACCAATGCTCCATCCGCATTCATGGACCTCATGAACCGCTTGTGTAGATCGATGCTAGATCAATCTATAATAGTGTTCATCGATGATATTTTGGTTTACATCAAGACTTAGGAGCAACATGAGGAGCACTTGAGGGAGGTGCTAGAAAGACTGAGGAGGGAGAGGCTTTTCGCAAAGTTCTCCAAGTGTGAGTTCTAGTTGCGCGAGGTGCAGTTTTGACAACCTGAAATTTCTATCTTGTACAACCATTCAATTCAAACAAAGTCAGACTTGTTTCTGCTATCTTTTAGCATTGTCTAGGGTTTGTTTGAGCGTTCTAAGCCTAGTACATCCAAGGAATGGGTGTTATGAAGTATTTGATGAAGTTCAAAACCATCAAACAAGCCATAAACTCCACATCACATGATTTTACGGCCGTAAACTCAAGGTGACCGTAAACTCATGGCCTTAAGTATGATATTCCTTCACTTTTCCTCATTATTCACCATTTCATGTCAAGAAACTCGAATTCTCCCTCAAGTATTATAAGGATCTTCATTTTTATCTTCAAAAATGTAAGTGTTTCATCCTTGGTTTACTTGACACATCTCCTTAACTAGTATCACCCTTTGATTTCATCCATGAAATTCATCTTTTGGGTTAGATCTTCAAGAACACCAAGAACACACACTAGTTCTTTGGGCCGAAATCAACCCTTTTTGCTTCCATATTGTAAGTATCCTTTTCCTTTACTTGCTATCTAGTAGAAGCTCTTGATTTACATCTTTGAAAACAGCCAATTCCCTTGCACAATGAGATTTTACGGCCAGGAGCATCTCCCTTGGCCGTAAACCCTTGTTAAGGCTACTAGTTTGGCCATAAACTCTTCTTAAGGCTAGGATTGGGTCTAGAACACTTCCTTGTTGCTTGAAAGACCTTAAAAACACCCTTTAGCACAAGACTTCATGAGTTTACGACCGTAAACTCATAGGGCCGTAAACCCATTGGCCATAAATAGCTTGGGCCATGAACATCATGGACGTGAACACCAAGTGTGGCCGTAAACCCCCTTTAAGTGCAATAACATGTGATTGTAGCACATCCATTCAAGTGTTTCCAAGTCCCTAAGGTGTTTCCTTGCATGATTGGTTGTATAAACACTAATTATATACATATACATATCATTATATGCCTAATAGGATCCGTTGTGCCCGAGATTTCACTTAGCACTTAGCATCCTACACTCGATCTTACATATGCATCACTCACTACAGGTGACTTCATACCCCTTAACTTATCTTTTAAATGATTTTAAATGCTTTTATGGGGGTGAATACAAGTTGATAACATCATAGTTATTATATAAAGCACATGTGATTAATAACTATCAAACAAGTGAATTTTCTTATACTTCAACTGTTTTATCAAGCAAACTCTTCAAAACATTTTAGAAACTGACATAAAGTCATCTTTTACCATTCAAATGGTTAAAACTCTTTTATAGGTTAAACTTTTTATTAAACTCACTTTATTTCCTGTTCCTTGTTTGGTTGTGGACTTAGGGCATCCAGTTGTTTGTCCGAGTGTCGTTTGAATCTTAGTTATATATTATGTATATATGTATAGATATAAAAGTTCTTACATCAGTTCAGCACCTTTGGGTAGCAAAGGTGTACAAACATACTTAGACATTCAAACAACATTTCTAGTAAACTATAATAGGTATAGTTTAGGGATTTACTACTCACTACTTCTAGTAGAATGAAACATACAAGAGTCAGTTCATTCATGAGTCAATACAAACTTACTATTATGAGAAAAACAGAAAGAACATACTATGATGAGAAACAAAGAGAACATACACTACACTATAGAAAGAGAACATACTATACACTAGAACAGAGAGAACATAAAATACACTAGAAAATACTATACAAACACTACAATACTATAACATTAATGGGAGCCACTATTTCATGGCCTGGTAACCTACTACTGTGTCATGTTTTGTAACTAGAGTCCCCTGGAGGGAGAGCCTGAGTTTATGTATAGATCTATATAGGACTGACCATCCTACACCTTGCTGCTAGCTACAGTGGGACCTGCAGGTCTACGGGTGACGAATGTCATACCATTTCGACATCTTTGATCGTTGTGTCTTACTACTCAATCAAATATGGTTACAACCTCATCATATTTTACCTTAATTAACAAACTGGTTTAAGGTAGTTAGTACATTGGTAGTTACTTATATACAATACTACAGTACTTCATTATATTCCTATTGCATTCATAGTGTGATCTTCTCACATAAAACGGTAATGTAAACTATATTTTGGTAATGATAGTCATACTTGGGAAAGATACACACTTTTACAAACAAACAACGTGAAGAACATTCAGGCCTTAGTAGAAGGCTAATTTTTTTGTAGAAAATATAGGATTTTCTAGGAGATACAAACATTTACTACAAGCACTTACAAAATTTTACATCAAACATTTTCATACAAACAATGACACTAAAATACTTATGAACTCACCAACTTTAATGTTGATCTACTCTTTCAAAATAACTTGTATTCACAGGTCACCAGTAGACAGGTACCGATGACCAGGTTTTTGAGAAGATGGAGCTTTCAAGACTAGTCTTTATTTTGATTATTCATTTTTGGTGCCTTATAAACTATACACATAACACACTTGCATTAAAATTGTTGAGTCCATTTTGTTGCAGATTGGTCTCGGTTATTAGTCCAGTTTTGTCACCGGTATGGGCCTATCCAGCTGTGTGTTTTGTTTTAGGGTTAAGTATATAAGATTCATGCATGTAATCTTATCATTAACGATTTCTTTATTATTATCATTTGATCGTATTGTAAAATTCTAGGTTACCTCTACAGTGGAAGTTCTTAATCGAGCTCTATTGAGGTGTGACTATATTGGAATCATGCAGCTCTATTTTGATTTAACTCGTGTCTACATTGTTTGATTAGTCATTTTATATTAACCTGTTGACGATAAAAAACGATCTAAAGAGTTTTTAAACTCATCGATTGGTATTAGAGTAAGAGACTGTGTAATCTATACGCATCTCTTCTGTGGAAGAAGGTTTCAGGGTTCTCTGCTAATATTGATCTCTGTTAGAAGCCATCCTCATGTTGTTGACATAGTTATTGGATTTCGATTTTACCCTACCTTAGTTTACAAGTTTGATCTTGAATAGGTTTTTCGCAATATCATCATGTCACACGACGATTCCAACACAAATCCTATCAATATCTCCAACAACATTGGATCCACAACTAGGATTCCCATTATATATACTCAGGATTAAGAAGTTTGGACGCATCACTTTAAATACTATGTGATCGGTTCTGAAGACAATGGGTATTTGATCTGGGAAGAGATCATTGTAGGTCCGTTTGCTCACTCTGGCACAAATCGAATCATAAAGACTCAAAAGGAGTACAACCAACTTATGGTTGATGTTAAAGATGTTCCTCAAGATGAAAAGGATAAGTTTGTACGAAATATTAAAGCGCTTAGAATGATCAGATTTTCCCTACAGTCTGACACCTTTCGGTTGGTTAGCTCATGCACGATGGCGGATGAGGTTTGGGACAAGTTGAAAGTGTTGTATTCTACTGATGATGATCTTGAGCATTTTATCCAGACTCTATTGCTTTAAGAGTTTGGAGAGTTCAAACAGAAACCTAAAGAGAAGATTATCCAACCCTTTGATCGCTTTAATCATCTTCTTAGCAAAATGGTAAAGCATGAAATAAAGAGGAAAGTTATTAGGCATAAAGGTCACATTTATGAATGTCCTAATATCCGAATGGATGGCTGTAGTGTGTACTGTAAAGGCCCATGAACAATTCAAGGCTTACTCTTTGGCGAAGCTAATGGGGATACTAAAGTCACATGAAGGTGCAGTGACTAAAGAAACGAATGTGGTTTCTAGCATGGGTTCTTTGGCCCTAATTTCCTAATGAAAGAATGTAGTTGAAGAAGAAGAAAATTTAGATTTTTCTGAATTGGATCTGACTAATGAAGAATATGCTTTGATGGTTTCAAACCCAAAGAAGTTCATTTGCAGAAAGTTTCCCACTAATAAGAACCAAAGCTAGCAAGGAAACTACAGTTCAGAAAAGGCAAATGAGGAACGAAGATCACTCCCCAGCAAGAAGAAACGAAGAAGGAGAGAAAGATGTCAAGTGACTCAGGATTTAATTTTCACTTTTGTGGAGGCAAAAGCTATTGGATTAGTGTCTAAGCCTGTAACTATATTTGGTAAGTACTTGACCCGGTTGTGCATGGTCCTTTTGGGTTGCCTTCACGTTAGCAACTTGACAGGATGATTTATTAAGAGAGAAGCGATATTATTTATATATTATGAGATATTATTAATATATTATGAGAATAATATATCAATTTGGTGACTTAAAGAGGTTAATTGAATAAAGGGGCATAAACTGTCAAATGTGTGATAGTTGTGCTTTTGGGCTATGAATCCTTATGGATATAAGGGTGGCCAAATTTTAGGATTAGATATCTTAAAATTCGTCCAAGCCTCATATCTAGAAGTATCTTTGGATTGCTTAGGGCCTAAGTTATTCAATTAGGGTTAAGGATGTAACCCTAGTAGGTCATAGTATAAATAGACCCTATGGGTGAGGAAAATCGGCCACTCTTGCTAGAAAGAAACCCTAGAGCCGATTTCCTCACCTCTCCTCTCTCTCCAAATCATCCTCTTGCTAGTTGGTGTTTGTAAGCCATTAGAGGAGTGAAAATTATGACTCTAAGCTCCAAGAACAAGAATATTCAAGCAATCAACTTAAGGTATTCTTCCAGATCTGATTTCATAGGTTATGATCTAATTATTTACACTAGATCTAGAATTATAAGCCTTGGAAACATTGCATTTTCAATTATAGAAACCTAGATCCAAACATTAGGGTTTGCATGTGCACATAGGAAAGTTCTTATCACTCAAACCCATCAGTGGTATCAGAGCTTTCATTGATTTCTATTGAATTGATGCTTTGGTTGATTGCTTTTTGCATGAAAAAATCGTTTTTTTGTGCCCCTGACCGATAAACTCGGCGAGTTCCATTGTGGACTCAGCGAGTAGCTTCAACTCGGCGAGTTCGAGCGTCAGTTAAAGCACATTCGGGATTTCTTGCTGTTTTGCTTGAGGATACTTGTCTTAATTGCTTTGGGTCATTAATATCCGAATTTTATCATATATTTGAGTATATCCTTGACCAAACAAAAGATAATTACCATTTGATTGAATAATAATTTCCTTATATGATAATAACTGATTATTTAAATTAAATTGGTAAATTGTCTTGCAAGTAATACTGACTAGGTCAAATTTAGATAATCATTGAATGAATTAGTTGATCTATATTATTTGCTATTTGATCCTTTATGTTTTGAAAAAGTTCAAAACTTGTCCTCAAGTTTTGAAATTTATGTTTTATGATTAAAAGTTTAATTTGAATAATTTAAATTTCAAACCCTAGAATTTTACAAGTTTAAAATTCAACCCTATACTATTATATAATTACAAGCTTAATATATATATATATATATATATATATATATATATATATATATATATATATATATATATATATATATATATATATATAATTTAAATGCTAGTCTTACCGTTAGTAAGCCTCATTCCCGAAGCCGGTCTATAAGGTGGGTATAAGGTTGTTGCCTATAAAATGGCGCTTAATGGGTGTACACTCACACCCACCGCTTTCTTGACTGGTGGAGGGTCGTCAGCCGAACGGATAGGATAGGGCAATCCTCTCCTCACTAATAAGTATAATGAATCTATATAAACTAACTAAATGTTTTTCATAAATTCCCAATCTTAGTTACTTTAGGAAAAGTGAATTGATGCAATCCCATGAAATTACACTTTGTACCCTTGCTAAGAAGTTAGTGGAGCGTGTGTGGTTAACCGGCACACTAATTGGTTCTAAGAAAAGGTGGCAAAGGGTGACTCATTGTTTGTCATAGTTCGATGGAGTGTGTGTGGTTAACCGGCACATCGAATAGGTGATTGTAACAACGAGGGCACCATGTATATTTTCATGGTTATTCACACCCGCTTTGTGATCCTCGGCATCCCAGTAACAAACTAGAGGGGCATATCGAGATTTAAACATGCCATTGAAAAGTTCAATGAATCTCAAAAGAATCTAGGAGTTTTTCAATACATTTAAAACTTAATTTTTGTTTTTTTTCATGGTGGAGAATTAGTGAATCATCATTCACTTACCTTCAAATTATTTGCATGTTAGATTACGACATCCCTTTTCTAATATGTAAATAATGTTGTTGGATCCTAGCCCTAATTTCTCATTTTGCGTGTTTAATTAGGGATTCATTTCTAATCAAACTTTGTTCTTTTCTATTTCAGATGTCAAACTCAAACCACAACAATGCTTCTGGCTCGAACTCCTCCGACTCGTTCTCACTCATGAATTTGTGTGGGAGAGTGATATTCGACGGGTCCAATTTCAATGATTGGATCCGAAACATCCGAATGGTCACTCATTACGAGGACAAAGAGTATGTCCTCGATAAGGAGCTAAAAGAGGTGAACATCAACACTACTACTCCTGAAGAGATCGCTGCCTTTGAGGCCCATGAGCGTGATGCTATGAAAGTCCATTGCATCATGCTAGCGACCATGACTGCTGAACTTTAAAAGTCTATGAGGACTACTATCCCTATGTGATGCATAAAGACTTGGTGGACCGTTACCATCAAAGTGCGAGGCAAGAGAGGTATGAGATCATCACTTCGATGATCACTACCAAAATGGGTAGTGGAGAGTCCCTTACCGCTCATTTGCAAAAGATGCAGAGATATGTCGATCGTCTGCTAAAGTCGAATGTTAACTTTGATGAAGACCTTGCAATTGACATTATACGTCACTCCTTGCCTCCCTACTACAACTAGTTCCGCATGACCTATCACATGAATAAAGAATATGTCACCTTGAGCAAGCTCCAAGGATTGCTGAGAACTGTTGAGAGCAATCTGAAAGACAAGTCTGTTACATCAACTGACACTCCAACCGCTGCTCCTGTTTTGGACATAGGGAAAGGGAGGGGCAAGAAGAGGAAGGCTCCCTCCAAGAGCAACCACAAGGGTAAATCTCAAGATGGTACCTCTTCTAGTGGAACCAAGGTTGGTTCTGCTAAGCCAAACTCTAACCCAAAAGAGGCAGAGTGCTACCACTGCCACAAAATAGGGCATTTAAAAAGAAGCTACCCGGAATATCTGCAAGCCATCAAGGGTGGGAAGATCAAGCAATCTTTCGCAGGTATTTACACAATTAAATCTAATGATTCATCACATGCTATTTCTTGGGTTCTTGATACAGGATGGGGTTTTCACATATGTTCTGATTTGCAGGGATTAAGAAGAAATAGGGATGTGGAGCATGGAAGAATAAATCTAATCATGGGGAACAAAAGATCGTCACCTGTCACCAAGATTGGAGTGTATTCTTTAGCGCTTAGTAATGGATTAGGTTTAGATTTAAATAATTGTTGCTATTCACTAGATATGGCAAGAAACATTATTTCATTTCATGGTTTCTTTAGACAAGGATTTAGATATTTGTTTGATAATGAGAAAGGTTCAATTTATGCTTATCTAAATGGTGTTTTATATTTTGAAGCATTGCCTTGAAATGGAATTTATGAAACTGTTATGGTTGTAGATAACCTAGGAAATGATGTATTATGTGTGGATTCTTCCAATAGTATGGATAAAGAATGCTTGTGGCATTGTCGTCTTGGACATGTCAACAAGAAACGCATAGCCCTACTCCAAAAGGATGGAGTATTGGAGTCATTCGTCCTTAGGGACGATGACGTGTGCGAGTCTTGTTTACTTGGAAAGATTACCAAGTCACCCTTCACTGGCTCTTGTGCGAGGGGTGAGGGTTTATTGGATCTCATACATATAGATGTATGCGGGTCCTTTAGATCTACCACAAGGGATGCAAACCGCTTCTATGTGACTTTCACCGATGAGTATAATAGATATGGGTATATCTATTTAATCAAGCATAAGTCAGAAACCTTTGAAAATTTCAAAGTGTTTAAACAAGAAGTGTAGAATCAATTGGGCAGGAAAATCAAGATGCTTCGATCCGATCGAGGAGGAGAGTACCTAAGTCTTGAATTCCACGACTACCTCAAGGAATGCAGAATAGTTTCGCAATTGACGCCACCTAGGACACCACAATTGAATGGAGTAGCTGAGAGGCGTAATCGAACCTTGATAGACATGGTTCATTCCATGATGAGTCGTGCTTCAGTACCTATCTCATTATGGGGGTGTGCCTTAGAGACTGCCGCCCATATCCTTAACTTAGTCCCTACAAAGAAGGTTGCCAAAACACCTCACGATATATGGACAAGGAAAGCTCCCTCGTTGGCACATATCAAGGTTTGGGGTTGCGAGGCTTTCGTAAGACGAGAGACTCACGACAAGCTTGAACCTCGTAGTGAGCGGTGTATCTTCATCGGCTACTCGCAGAAATTCTTTGGATATCTCTTCTATAGACCGAGTGACAATGTTGTCTTCGTTGCGAGGAGAGGGGTTTTCCGAGAGCGAGAACTCATAAGCCAAGGGGATAGTGGGAGGCAAATCGATCTTGAAGAGATTCAAGAGTCGAGTGATGAAAGAACCTCTAACGCTGGCCCTCAACCCGAGGAGGAAACTCCGTTTTAACCGATTGACGAGTCCTTACCTCTTAGACATTCCGAAAGAGTTAGATTTCAACCCCAGTTATATGGTTTTCATATTACTACAGAAGGGGACACGTATATTAGTGATAGTATGCTAATAAATTTAGATGAACCTAACAGCTATAAGGAAGCCATGGCAGGCCCGGAGTCTGCAAAATGGAAAGAGGCGATGGACAACGAGATTCAGTCCATGTACGACAACCATGTTTGGAATTTGGTTGACCATGTGCCCGGACGTAAGACGGTTGGGTGCTAGTGGATTTTCAAGAAGAAGACCGACATGGATGGGAAGGTGCACACATATAAGGCACGACTGGTTGCGAAGGGCTTTACTCAAACTCCTAGAGTTGACTATGATGAGACCTTCTCACCAGTTGCTAAAATAAAGTCTATTAGGGTAATGTTGGCCATTGCTGCATTTCATGATTATGAAATATGACAAATGGATGTCAAAACCGCTTTCCTTAATAGGAAGTTGACTGAGGATGTTTACATGGCTCAACTAGAGGGTTTTTTCAATGCGAAGCATCCTAATAGAGTGTGCAAGCTTGAGAAGTCCATTTATGGACTTAAGCAAGCGTCTCGCAGATGGAATATTTTCTTTGATTAGAAAGTCAAAGAGTTTGGGTTTGTACGAAGCGAAGATGAATCATGTGTTTATGTCAAAGCGAGTGGGAGTATAGTTAGTTTCCTCGTATTGTATGTCGATGACATACTCCTCATAAAAAACGACATCCTGACACTACAGGAGGTTAAGTCCTGGCACGGGAAGTGCTTCGCTATGAAGGACCTAAGAGAGGCTTCGTATATTCTAGGAATAATGATAGTGAGAGACCGAAGTAAGAGACTAATAGGAATTAGTCAGAATACTTACTTAGAGAAAGTACTAAAACTTTTTTGTATGGAAAATTTAAAGAAAGGAGAGTTACCAATCCAAAGTAATGCCATGTTGAGTAAGACTCAATGCCCAAGTACCGAAGTCGAGATAGCAAAAATGAGCTGAGTTCCATACGCTTCCACAGTTGGCTCGATTATATATGCTATGACTTGTACTCGCCCTGATGTGGCCGTCCCTTTGAGCATGGTCAGTAGATATGAAGGGAACCCTGGCAGAGCACATTGGACCGCAGTCAAGAACATTCTTAAGTACCTTCGGAGGACCAAGGAATGGTTTCTAGTCCTCGGTGGGAGTGATGACTTAAAGGTACGGGGGTATAGTGACGCTATCTTTCAGACCGATAGGGACAACTATCGTTCGCAGTCGGGCTGGGTCTTTACCCCTAATGGAGGAGCCGTGACTTGGAAAAGTTCCAAGCAAGAAACCGTAGCTGATTCAACGTGCGAATCCGAGTACATTGCAATGAGCGAAGCGTCAAAAGAGGTGGTATGGTTGAAGAACTTCATTAGAGAATGAAGGAGCGGTTGCCTTAACCAAGGAACCGAGAGATCATGGTAGATCTCGACATATCAACAGAAAATATCACTTTATTCGACATCGGGTAGAAGAAGGACACCTCGTAGTAAAGAGGGTATCGTCAGAGGATAACCCAACATATCCGCTTACGAAGGGACTGAGTAGGGTTAAGCACTTGCATCACGCTAGGAGTATTGGGCTGAATGAAGATATTAGTTTAGATTAGATAGTTTAGAAACATGTAATAGATAAATGTAATTGACATTTGATGATTAAATAAAGGAGTATTGTTTATAAGTAAAGCTGTTGTCTTATGTTAATTGTTTAACTATTGTTTCACTTTGCATGTTTTGACTTCCTGAATAATTGAGTTATTGAGAATAATCAAATTATTTGAACGGTCCACAGTCGTTCATATGTTGGAAGTAGGTATGAATGAAGACGGTCATGAATAGGTGTGTAGATTGTCTAAAAGGTATTAGACATAGCAAAAGTTTGCTACACCGTTCATGAATGCTTATGAAAAAGTTTTGAGCATTGAAATAAACTCGCGCTTGCTGGAATCACTTCATGGAATTTATCACAAGTGACCGTAAGATGATAATATCATATGGTCTTAAAACCTAGACATATGGTTTATTGTTTGCTGATTGGTTGTGCATTGATAATGCGAAAACGCATCAGTAACTTGATGTTATAAAATGCATTGTTTTGTATGATTTAATTAGTAAATAGTAAATGCATATAAGTTGAAGTTGATATGTTCCTTTTATCCTCAGAGGGTAAAAGCGATATCAGGGCCCCTCGATGATTTGATTTGACTTATGTGTCGGGCTCGGTCAAGACTGAATTGATGTGTTCAATTAAGTTCTACGTCAAATGAATTTGAGATCGAGAAACCAATTGCTGGACAATAAGTGTGACAATGTTCCATGTAATTGTCCGCACGATATCTAGAACAGAGGATTATACGATCCTTTATCAGAAGGACAGGATACTGATAAGATCAGAGTTTGACAGCGTCTTTGAGAGCTACGATTGCTAATCGGATTATGTTTGCATTTATAGTTACTAGACTTATCCAAGTGGGAGACTGTTGGATTAGTGTCTAAGCCTGTAACTATATTTGGTAAGTACTTGACCCGGTTGTGTATGGTCCTTTTGAGTTGCATTCGCCATAGCAACTTGATAGGGTGATTTATTAAGAGAGAAGAGATATTAATAATATATTATGAGAATAATATATTAAATGAGTAATAATGTTATTTGATTAATGTAAGTCATAAATTAATTAGGAATTAATTCGGTGACTTAAAGAGGTTAATTGAATAAAGGGGCATAAACTGTCAAATGTGTGATAGTTGTGTTTTTGGGCTATGAATCCTTATGGATATAAGGGTGGCCGAATTTTAGGGTTATATATCTTAAAATTCATCCAAGCCTCGTATCAAGAAGGATCTTTGGATTGCTTAGGGCCTAAGTTATTCAATTAGGGTTAAGGATGTAACCCTAGTAGCTCATAGTATAAATAGACCCTATGGGTGAGGGAAATCGGCCACTCTTGCTGGAAAGAAACCATAGAGCCGATTTCCTCACCTCTCCTCTCTCTCCAAATCATCCTCTTGCTAGTTGGTGTTTGTAAGCCATTAGAGGAGTGACAATTGTGACTCCAAGCTCCAAGAACAAGAAGATTCAAGCAAGCAACTTAAGGTATTCTTCCAGATCTGATTTCATATATTATGATCTAATTGTTTACACTGGATCTCGAATTATAAGCCTTGGAAACATTGCATGTTCAATTAGAGAAACCTTGATCCAAGCATTAGGGTTTGCATGTGCACATAGGAATGTTGTGATGGCTGAAACCCATAGAAAACCACTTTGCCAAGGACTATATGTTGAGGAAGATGTCAGAGAAGAATGAGAGTGAAGATGATGAAGCATACTACCTGCAAAAGCTAGAAGTGATTAAGAAGAAGAAAGCTACTGCAAATAAAACTATGAATGTACTTATTGTGCAGGAAAATGTTGTAGATGATGAATTTGGTGGTGTTAAAGTCTAGTCTACTGACTCAGAAGATGAAGAAGTGAGAAAGCCTACACATGGCAGGGCTTTCGTGGCGAAAGAAAATGAATATATTGCTAAAGGGAAGTGTTTGATGGTGACAACTGGAGTGTCACAGATGAGGGGTTACACTACTGATGGGGGTCAAGATGAAGCAAAGGAGCGAGAAGACAGGTGCTTCGCTGCCAAGCCTATTGGTGAGCAGATCAATGAGTGCGACCAGTTGATCAAGAAGGTACAATCTATTCTCGATTCATTAAAAATCCCTGTCACAAACTATGAAAAAGAATTGAACGAATTAAAATCTAAATTTTCTAGTTTAAGTGGTAGTTTAACCGAAAATCGCCTCACAAATTCTAACCTAACTGATCAACTCAGCAGGGTGTCTTTGAAGAGTGAGGACAGGCGAATGTGGATTGAGCAAAAGGAGAAAGAGTTAATTAGAATTAAGGATGAGACAATTTATTTGCAAAGGGATAATTTAAAGCTTTTAAAACAGAGAAATGTTTTTTTGTTTAATTGCTAAACTTTTATATTCCAATATCACTCAGTTGCATCTGGATTGTGAAATAGGTATGAGCATTCACAGTGTGATTCTTCCCTTCCTAGAATTAAAGGAGGATAAAATTGATGTTGATGTTTATGATTGTGAAGTTGTTGTCTCGTTTGATGAATTTTCTCATGGCTATAAAATTAGTCTTGACAAAATTGAATCTTTTATCCAGTCCAAAGACCACAAGGACATGCTTAAGAATTTATTGGATGAAAATGATAAATTAAAAATTAAAATAGAAACTATGCAGAAATTTGACTCGTTGAATGCCAAGTTGAGTTCAGAAATAAAAATTAATGTTGAAAACACTTCTGAATTTGATGAGGATGATGATATGAGTGAGATATCTGTAGAAAATGAGGTAGACTTTTTTGAATTTGTCAAGAGCGAACCCGAACAAACCAAAAATCTCATTTTTGAAAACTCGATTGAATTCGCTCGTTTGTCCCAAAATAAGTTCAAAGTTATGAAAGAAAAGGTTGTGGTGTATCAGAAGGTTCAAACCACGACAAATTAAGTTTGTGCAGTTACCGGCGTTACACAGAAGCAAACAGCCGAAGTCACATCATTAGTGAACGAAGATAATGCTGAAGGATGTGATAATTATTTCTGGTCAGCACCAATAGACAATGCTGACGAAACGGTCGGTCTATCCGAGAAAACATCATGGAGGGCTAAAGGCAAATATGTGGCAGAACCACTCAACAAGCCTACACGCTTCGATATGCCAACAACCAGTGGTACCAAAAATATTCCAAGTGAATCGGTTAAGGTGACAACTGAAACCTCCTCGTTAAAGAGCGAAACTCATGATAAAAGATCAAAACCGAAGGTCAACGTCCGTAAAACTCCCAAACAGGTGTCTAAAAAGAAACAACAACGTAATAGGAGATATAAGAAGAATCTCACTAAAAGGAAACAGTTTTGGCAGTCCCAAAACCCAAATTACGTTCGATCAGACAAGAGTTCAACCGCTAAGGATAAAGGAGTATCAAATAATCAATCTAATTCTTGTACTCAATGCTATTCATGTAACATCCTGAATTTCCAGGTATACTATTTTATTTAATTCTTTTGGAATATGTGGAGGAACTCGGCGAGTTGGAGCCAAGACTCGCCGAGTAGGGTCGCGGATGTTTATCCGGGTTCACGTCCGGACTCGACGAGTCCATTAGTGGACTCGGCGAGTCCACGCTGTTTAATGAAACCCTAATCCCCTGGGTTTGGAGCATATTTAAGGGCACTTATAGCCTCCCATTGCGGCTACCAGTCCCTTGAGAGAACCTTAAGTGAGCTAAATCGTTGTGAGGGAGAAGAAGTCACTTTTTGATCCTTGTACCTTTGGTTTAGGAAGAAGAACGTGACAAGATCAAAGAGGAGGTGCGATTCAAGAAGTTCCAGAGTTTAGAGACTTCATTTTGAGGTAATAGTTCGAACCTCCTTCAGTTTTGGTGTTGATCTTTAGAGTTAGGGTTTTCTAACCCCTTTGGAGAGTGATTATGTGGAGCAAATAGTCCCTCTTCGAGTTTGCGCCTTGGATCTGGACTCAAAGAGGTCCAGAGACCTTAACCCTTGGAGCTTTATGGATCAGTTTGGGGTTATTTGATTTAGGTTGCCATTTTCGGGACTAAATCTCCATTTGATGCCTTGTTGTGGTTGTACAAGCATCAAGTTTCGAACTTTACATGACATTGATGCTTGGGGAGGCCAGATCTATGGTTTGGGGAAACAGATCTGACCTCAGGAGGTCAGTAGAGTTTGTGCATGGCATGAACTCGCCGAGTTATTCTTGAGACTCGGCGAGTAGGGTTAGGGTTTCACGTAAATTGTTCAGTGAGTAGACTTGCCGAGTTAGGGGATGACTCAGTGAGTCAGGAGGGAATTAGAGGACTGGAGTTCAAGGCGGTACTCGCCGAGTTGTTCTTGAGACTCGGCGAGTTGAGTGGGGGTGGCCCCGCGATTCATGACTGGTACGACTCATCGAGTATAGGGAGGGACTTGGCATGTCACCAGGGTGCTCTCGACGAGTAGTGTCAAAGTGGGACCGTTGACTTTTGTTGACTTTTAGGGTTTGGTCATCAACAGAGTGTCCGCAGCTACGGGGATCTGCCCCTGCTGCCAATAGAGCTACTGAGAGTTGGCCAGTGAAGGCCGAGGCACCGAAAGGCACGAGCGCGAGCCTTTCAGTTGACCGCGGAGGAGGTCCGTGTAGCGCCCGATGTCGTCGCTGGTATGTATTCTTTCGTGTATTTATTTTGATGTTGAGATATGGTGCTTATATTATATTATGTGTAGGTACTTTTCGTGTGAGTTCTGTACTTACCTTGGTGTTATTTGACTCGGGTGCGAGTCGGTCTTTTGTATCTTTGGCTTTTAGTCAGCAATTAGTGTTAGTCTTGAGGCGTTGAGTCGACCTCTGAGAGTTTCCATAGCTGACGAGAGGGTGATATATGCCATAGAAGTGATCCGAGGGTGCGTACTCGAGATTTTCGGTGTTGAGTTCCCGATCGGTTTAGTTCCTATTGCGTTGGGTGATGTCTGTGTCATCGTGGGCATGGACTGGTTGAGCAGATTTGGAGCGCTTATCGACTGTGAGCGACAGCTGGTGACCATACGGTGTACGGCGAGGGTACATGTTCTGGGTCAACATTTTGTTCGGCCGCTAGAGTGAGACAGTGTCTACAGCAAGGCTATAAGGGCCTTGTAGCGTATGTGATGGATACGAGGGTTGATTCAGAGAGACCGAGGACTGTTGATGAGGTTCCGATAGTGCGTGAGTTCCTGGACGTATTTCCAGAGGAGCTGCCAGGCGTGCCTCCCGTGAGGCAAGTGGAGTTCAGTATCGATTAGGTTCTGGGGGCCGTGCCTATCGCCTAGGTGCCCTATCGCCTTGCACCTCCAGAGATGCAGGAGTTATCCTCGTAGCTTCAGAAGTTGCTGGGAAAGGGGTTTATTCGGCCAAGCAGCTCGCCGTGGGGAGCGCCTATCCTTTTTGTCAAGAAAACGGATGGTTCACACCGGATGTGCATTAATTACCGGGAGTTGAACAAGCTGATGGTCAAGAATTGTTACCCGTTGCCGAGGATCGACGATTTGTTTGATCAGTTGCAGGGAGCATCTTGGTTCTCCAAGATCGATTTGAGGTCTGGGTATCATCAGGTAAGGGTGCGAGCTGAGGACATACAGAAGACAGCGTTCAGGACTCGTTATGGGCATTACGAGTTTGTGGTGATGCCTTTCGGACTCACCAATGCCCCAACAGTGTTCATGGACCTCATGAACAGAGTGTGTAGGCCGATGTTGGATCGCTCGGTGATCGTATTCATCGACGGCATTTTGGTGTATTTGAGATCTAGAGAGCAGCATGAGGAGCATTTGAGGGAGATCCTCGGAGTTCTGAGGTCGAAGAGGCTTTATGCCAAATTCTCCAAGTGTGATTTCTGGTTGCGAGATGTCCAGTTCCTAGGGCACCTCGTTAACCAGAAAGGGATATTGGTCGACCCGGCCAAAGTTGGGGCAGTGATGAGTTGGGAGGTGCCGAGGTGCCGAGGTCACCCTCTGAGATTAGGAGTTTCTTAGGGTTGGTAGGCTATTATCGGAGATTTATCAGGGATTTATCCAAGATCGTCGTGCCACTCACCAGGTTGACCCGGAAGGGTGTCGCTTTTTCATGGGGCCCAGAGCAGTAGGCCTCCTTCGAGACACTTCGCCAGAGGCTATGTGAAGCCCCAGTGTTAGCCCTCCTAGAGGGAATGGAGGACTTTGTGGTGTATTGTGATGCGTCGATCTTGGGGTTGGGAGCGGTGCTGATGCAGAGAGGGCATGTGATAGCATATGCATCGAGGCAGCTAAAGCCTCGTGAGACAAGGTATCCCACCCACGATCTAGAGTTGGGGGCAGTGGTGTTAGCCCTCAAGATTTGGCGTCACTATCTGTACGGGGTTCGGTGTATGACATACACAGACCACAAGAGCTTGAAGTATTTGATGGATCAGCCCAACCTAAATATGCGACAAAGGAGGTGGTTGGACGTGGTCAAGGATTATGATTGTGAGAACCTGTACCACCTGGGCAAGGCTAATGTTGTAGCCGACGCACTGAGCCGCAGGGCGGAGAGCGCCCCATTGCGAGATGTATGTTTGAGATTGATTGTGATGGCTCCGGTGTTGGACTCCATTCGTGGGGCCCAGGTTGAGGCTGTAAGATCAGAAAACCAGAAGAGAGAGCGAGTTGTCGGGTTGGTATCAGAGTTCGTTACCGATAGCCGGGGGATTATAACATTTCAGGGTCGTATCTGGGTGCCGTTTGTGGGAGGGGTGCATACCATTTTGATGGAAGAGGCTCATCGGTCGAAGTTCTCGATCCATCCTGGGGCCACTAAGATGTATTTAGATCTGAAGAGAGAGTATTGGTGGCCCTGTATGAAGAGGGATGTCGCGTGGTTTGTTTAGAGGTGCTTAACCTGTCGTAGGGTTAAGGCCGAGCACCAGAGACCGCATGGTAAGTTGTAGTCGTTGGAGGTTCCCGAATGGAAGTGGGAACAGATTACCATGGATTTTATCACCAAATTGCCAAGGACTGCTAAGGGAGTCAATGCAATTTGGGTGATTGTGGATAGGTTGACAAAGAGCGCCCACTTCCTTGCTATCATTGAGAGCTCTTCCGTAGAGAAGTTGGCAAAGATGTACGTGAGGGAAGTGGTATCACGGCATGGAGTGCCGATCTCGATTGTCTCAGACCGAGATGTGCGTTTCACTTCTAGATTCTGGAAGAAATTTCATGAGGAATTGGGTACTAGGTTGCATTTTAGTACCACATACCACCCCCAGACTGACGGACAGAGCGAGCGGACGATTCAGACGCTCGAGGATATGCTCCGGGCATGTGTGTTGGAATTCGGTGGGAGTTGGGACACGTATTTGCCCTTGGTAGAGTTTTCTTAGAACAACAGCCATCATTCGAGCATTGGTATGCCGCCCTTTGAGCTGTTGTATGGGAGAAGGTGTCGGACCCCCATTTACTGGGGAGAGGTTGGGCAGCATGTTATGGGTAGTACCGAGATCGTGCTTCAGACGACTGGGCAGATACAGCAGGCCAGGTAGAGGTTATTGACCGCTCAGAGTCGTCAGAAGAGTTATGCGGACAGGCGCCGGTCCGAGCTCGAGTTCCAGGTCGGCGACTTTGTACTCCTGAAAGTCTCTCCTTGAAAAGGAGTGATCCGATTGAGGAAGAGGGGCAAGTTGGGGCCCCGATATATCGGACCTTTTCGGGTGATTGCGAGGGTAGGCAAGGTAGCCTACCGATTGGAGCTACCTGCAAAGCTAGGTCAGATCCATGACACTTTCCATGTGTCGCAGCTACGAAAGTGTATAGCCGATGAGTCGGCAGTAGTGCCATTAGAGGATATTCAGGTGGATGTGGGACTGAACTAAGTTGAGAGACCGGTGGCTATTCGGGATCAAAAGATCAAGGTTTTGAGGAACAAAGAGGTGCCTCTGGTGCAGGTCCAGTGGCAACACCGGAAAGGGTAGAGCTTACTTGGGAGCCAGAGCGCGAGATGCGTGAGCAGCATCCGGAGTTGTTTCCAGAGTGAGACTTCGAGGGCGAAGTCCGATTCTAGTGGGGGAGAATTGTAACATCCTGAATTTCCAGGTATATTATTTTATTTAATTCTTTTGGAATTTCTGGAGGAACTCGGCGAGTTGGAGCCAAGACTCGCCGAGTAGGGTCGCAGATGTTTATCTGGGTTCACGTCCGGATTCGGCGAGTCCATTAGTGGACTCGGCGAGTCCACACTGTTTAATGAAACCCTAATCCCCCGGGTTTGGAGCCTATTTAAGGGCACTTATAGCCTCCCATTGCGGCTACCAGTCCCTTGAGAGAACCCCAAGTGAGCTAAATTGTTGTGAGGGAGAAGAAGTCACTTTTTGATCCTTGTACCTTTGGTTTAGGAAGAAGAAGGTGACAAGAGAAAAGAGGAGGTGCGATTCAAGCAGTTCCAGAGTTCAGAGACTTCATTTTGTGGTAATAGTTCGAACCTCCTTCAGTTTTGGTGTTGATCTTTAGAGTTATGGTTTTCTAACCCCTTTGGAGAGTGATTATTGTTGGATTAATGTCTAAGTCCATAACTATATTTGGTATGTACTTGACCCGACCCGGCATGGTCCATTTGGGTTGCACTTCACCGACACAATTTATATGGATAATCTTTTGAGAATAGTATGTTTATGATTAATATTAATATATTATAAGTTCTAATATATTAATATGGAATCATATTATTTAATTAGTATTGATCAAGTATTAATTTATAATTAATTAAGTGATCAAAAGGAACTAATTAAATATGGACTCTTATATATATGGAATGGGCCAAGTTCATTTAGGTTGGGCTAAGCTTTCATGGATAGTCCATGGAGTGTTTAACCCATGGATCCTAGGAAATGAAAGGTCATGGGTATTAGGGTTTAACCCTAATCCTCCATACTATATAAAGATGTCTTTGGTTGGTGAAATTGGCACTAGTGTGGATACACTAAAGAAGGGCTAGCCAATTTCACTAGAGAGAACCAAGTAATCATATTCTCTAAAGTATTCCAAGGTGTCTTGGTGATTTGTGATTCCACTTGAGGCTTCCACACTATTGGGGCTAAGCTCTTAAAGCTTGAAGACATCAAGCTACATCAAGAGGTATGTATTCTATCTTGTTACATTCATAGTTTTTGTATGCTAGATTAGGATAATACCTTGGATGTTCTTATTTGCATGTATAATAGAGAAAACATAGATCCAAGGTATTTAGGGTTGCATGTACACTTAGGAAGTGTTAGAATGCTCAAAACCCAACAGTGGTATCAGAGCCACGGGTTGTTTTCTGTTATATTGATGCAAATATTTTATTTTCAAAGTTGAAAAAAAAAAAAAAAAACATGAAGTTCGTCAAATTTTAAGATAATTACTTGTTCTTGTGAAAAACTAATTATTTGTAAAATTTGAATAATTTGCTTTATAAGTTGAATTAGGTCAAATTTAATAAAAGATAAAATAATATGATTATTTTATTAGTTTTAAAAGTTTGATCTAAAGAGTTTTATTTTTTGAAACCTCCATAAGTTATGGATATGAAAAGGTTTTAAAAAAAAAATGATTCAAAGTTTTTATGGAGTTACAAAATTTGGTGTTAATGTTTTAAAGGATTCCATAACTTAAGAATAAGTTATGGATCACCAAAAGTTTTTTGTGTTACCTTGTTTTATGAGTGAATTTAGATTAATGAATATATTATGTGATAGTTGGTTTTAATCCAAATTAATCTAAGAATTGATTCTAAAATGTGTTTTTGTAACTTGTCCTCAAGTTATATGAAAAGTCACATTTAAGAATCATAAAACTCATAAAAATTGGCAAAGGTTACAAAAATGAAGAGTCTAGTTCTAATTAAATGGTTTTATGACTCCATAACTTGTCCTCAAGTTATGGAGGACCAAGAGTCTCTTCATTTAATAAAATAAAATAAAAGGTGTAACCTTAATTAATTCCATAAGTTATAAAATAAAGAAAAGTTAATTCTTTTATTAGTTTAAAGTCTTCCATAACTTGTCCTCAAGTTATGGAATTTGAAGAGTTTTTGGATTAAAACTACTTTAAACACATAAGTTATGGAATTAATTAGTTTTGAATAGTTTCAAAACGTGCCCTCAAGTTTTGGAATTTGTAAAGTTGTCTCTTATGAATACTTTAATTCCAAGTTAGCCCTTAGAATTTTAAAAGTTAAAATTCAACCCTTATACTTTATAATATTATAAGTTAATAATATATATATGTATAAGAGTAAAGTCAGTCTTACCGCTAGTACGCCTCATTCACGAAGCCGGTCTATAAGGTGGGTATAAGGTTGTTGCCTATAAAATGGCAACTTAATGGGTGTCCACTCTCACCCACCGCTTGCTTGACCGGTGGAGGGTCGTTAGCCGAACGGGTTTGACAAGACTATAATTCTCATTCATTAAAAGTATTAATGATAATACTAAGTAACTAAACTCTTAATAATACCCAATCTTAGTTACTTAGGAAAAATGTGAATAAGGTGCTAACCCATGAAATTACACTTTACACTTTGTCTAAGTCGTTAGTGGAGCGTGTGTGGTTAACCGGCACACTAACTTGGACTTAACAAGGTAGGTAAAGGGTGACTTAATATTTATCATAGTATCGATGGAGCGTGTGTGGTTAACCGGCACATCGATTGAGGGGTAATTTATTAAGGGTACCAAGTGATTTGCATGGTTACTTCACACCTTGTTTTGTGATCCTCGGCATCCCAGTCACAAAACCTGAAGGGCACACTCGAGATTGAAACATGCCTTTGAACAGTTCAATGAATCTCAAAGATCTAGGAGTTTCAAAACCGGTTAAAACCTAATAATACATTTCGTTTATCTTGGTGGAAATTGGTGAATCGTCATTCACCTACCTTCAAATATTTTATAGCTTGGATTACGGCATCCCTCTTCTGAGTTATAAAATAGTTTGTTGGATCCTAGCCTTGATATTTCATATTGGGTGTCATATTAAGGACTTTAAATCAACTATCTTGAATATCTCCCAAAAGATGTCTGTAATAGACACCTATGATCTTCCCAAATCTAGTGAAACAAGGTTTCCTAAATGAAGATGATGTCCTTTGGAAATCATACTTCTTTCACCTCCTCCAATTATTCTCCCCAACCCACAAGTTCATGAAAAGTTTAAGGTCACTCAAGCCCTATTGGCAAGGCAAGGTCTAGGTGTGAACACATCTTGGAGATGTAGTCACATATTGACAAGCCGGGAGAGTTGGGTGTCAAAGTCTTGAGAAAGTTGGTGGTTCAATCACTTTCTAAGTCACATAGTGAGTTCCTTTGGGACACCTATGAAACAGACTATGACAAGACCCTTAATGATCTTATCTATTTGTTAAGATCAACTTCCTAAAACTTTATGGACATTGACAATGATGACATTGGATATCCAGTAAAGCATTCTCTTCCCAATGGAAAGGGATCGGCCATAGTCAACTCGGTTGACCAAATGGTAAAGAGAAAAGCTAAGTCTGTGATAGTCTCGTGTACCATTATCAAAGGGTCCATATGTTTATATTGCCAAGGGAAGGGGCATTGGTTGCGAAGCTGCCAAATTTACCTAAGGATGTTAAAGTCAATAAGTTTGACTCTACTTCAGGTAAAGACCACTATCTAACTCTGTTAAGTTTCTATTCTGAGATTCCTGATACATGATGTGACTGGGTCACATGGTGATGTTTTAAGAATCAAAGAAAAGTGAAGAAACCTAAAGAAAGAATATGCTGAATCTGATGGCGTAGATGGATTTCTATCGCATAGTTTGAAGATCGGATTCTTGAGCAACTTCTTAGGAGTTATGAGATATTGCTTAGGAATAGATAACAACAAGTTTTCATATGGATTGTAAGGATAAGTTTTTCCGCAAAGTTTTAAAATAAAAGAAAATTTTTGATTTTATTTATTTTAAAATATCCTTACAATGGCTTTTGAGGAAAAATTGTTGCTTATATGATTCCATTAAGAGCAAGAGTGGAAATATGAAATTGATTCTTTCATTTGTGGTAATGTCTAGATTTACCAAATAAGGAAAGATTCTCATCACCCAAGTTTCAATTGGACCGGAACTTGGAATCATGCAAGTTGTATAGCATGATGAATGAGAACTTTCAAGTTTTGGAAAATTAAGACTAATTACTCGGCCACATGGATGTGTGAGTCAAGTAAAGGACTAAGGGATCGAGTACACATTCTTGTGCACTGATTAAGTCCACCACAAAAGATTGATAAGACTATTCGTCATAGTTTACTAAAGCTCAGTAAATATGATTATACTTACAAGCTTAAGTGTAACTCTAAGACATTGGAAAAGGTTCCAATGTATGGCAGGGCGAATAAGAAGAATCAAATTAGGCAGAAGGATAAAAGTTTCTCATATCTGAAAAGATGGGAGAGTACTTTAGTATCAGTTTTGTGATCATCTTAATGATTAAGAAACCATATCAAAATTAGTTCTCTAAGGAAATCTTAGTGCATTCTTATGACTAAGAAGAGGAACTTGAATTGTTGAAATGGTTAAATCAAGAAGATGAGTCATACTTCGTTCCAATACAAGTCTTAGAGTCATACTCCAAGATTGTCATTTGAGTGACATGTCTTAAAGAAGGTTTAAAACACTTGTCAAATGTAAGAGTAAAAGTTTTCTACTCTTGTACATTTGAAATTGGTAAGTTGTGATGTTTTGGATAAAACAAAGACCAACTTAGGCCAATTGGGTAAAGTGTTTTTCTTGATTAGAATCCGCACTATCTCTTGGATGTTTGACAAGGGAGTCTTATATGTCAAGAGGACAGTGGGAGTCTTAAAGGTCTTGAAAGTCTCAAGAAATAATCAAGAATAAAACCTGAAGTTCTTCACTAGCACACGACTTGAGGTTTATAACCTATCGTGTTGACATATCTGTGCCCATTCCAGTTAAAGTTGGCTTTGCATATGAGTTCTTAGAGTTCTCAGTTTGTTGCATAACAACTTGGAAGCAATGGCAGGCCCTTGAGCTGCCAGGTGGCAAGAAGTTAAGATTGAGTTCAATCCATATGGTTTTGGATTTGTCATTATCTTTGTCTTGTGATTATGGTTTGACAAATTCATATGGGTAGGAACTCATACACCATATAAATCTAAGTGTCATAAGGTTTCTCTCCGATTCATGAAAATGATGGTGAGGAAACACTTTCACTAAGTAGATTTTAGCTAGATAGCAATTGTGATATTTGCATTCTCAAAGTCGTTAGTGGAGCGCGTGTGGTTAACCGGCACACTAATTTGGACTTGTGAGAAGTGGCAAAAAGGTCTAAACATTATGATTACGGCATCCCTCTTCATAATTGTTTAGATACACAAGTGTGCTATCTAAGGGAAGGTGTATGATTTTGATAAAGTTTTATCAAAACAATCTAGTATCAGAAATCTGAACTTTGGTAAGAAAGTCAATGAAGTATTGATTTCTAGAAGTCCAGGTGATTTCTGAGAACATGTCAAAGCTAGTGGGAGCATAAGTGTTATGCTAATAATCATCATGTTAGTGGGAGCATGATAATTATGATAAGTATTGCAAGCTAGCAATGTTAATTATAGAAAACAAAAGGTTTCAATTGGGAAAAGGTTGTTTTGCTATAATTAAGGGAGAGGAAATTATACTTCATCTCAAATCTATAAGCTTAGATCGTGAGGTTTTAATCATTTAGTCAAGGATATATATGAATTTCATGTTGGAATGGCTCAACATAAGGAAATTCTGTATATGGGTCCATTATTTGCGTTCTAAAATTCGATTATGATTACGGCATCCCTTTTCATAATCTGAATTATGAGAACTTGGCAAATTAAAATGGAAATGTTATAGCAAAAGACTGGTTTAGTCTTTATGTGAGACATCATGAATCGTGTCCCATATGCTTCGGATATAGGATCGATTACATGTGCTATAATCATCTGTTCTAAAATTTTCCAAATGTCTGGGGCATTAAGAAGGGAAAAGGTTTAGAACTGGATATGACTAAAAGGATTAAACAATTGTCGAGGACAATCTAAGGTTTACCAAAGATTGGTTGCTCAAGGACAGTTGGAAGTATAGTGATAATTCTGGAAGGACCATATTGACATAATCTGTAAGGAGGCAACTCTTGTTCAGAAGTGATAGTCAAAATGGAATCTGGAAATGTTTCAAAGTTAGAATTTTCAATCTGTTTAAGATTAGGAAACTTAATGCAAGAAGGATGTTTCCAAGGAGCTGATCTCCTTTGGAATACTCTGTAATGATTGTTGTCAAGTCTTTCTGACTTTGTGCATAATCATTACAAGAGGATCAATGCATATAAGTTTAGAATCTAACAGATTTCAGTAAATGGCATGAATTTGGAATTCTTGCATTTGCAGTAAGGATTTGGGGGTGTGAAAAGAGAATCATTGAAGTTATGTTCAATTGATCTAGTTCACAAAGTAAAGATCATAGAAAAACATAGTATGCATACTTGGTGTGTGGCATGACTAGTGTTTTGAAAAAAAACATAGTGTACATGCTTGGAGCATGGGACAACTATTGTTTTAAATTCAAGAATAAAGTTGATAGCTGAAACAGTGTACAATGAATAATGTGTAATCATATGGTGATAAATAAAAGGTGTTTTATTTATGTTCAAAGGGTTGATACCATATTGGATTCAATTATTATTGTGTTTCACTTTGCATGTTTTGACTTCTCGAATAAACTAGGTTATTCTTCCGGAATGACTAAGTTATTCAAACCATCCACAGTCGGTCATATGTTGGAAGTAGATATGAATTAAGACTGTCATGGGTTGGCTTGTAGAGGTCTAAGGTGTTGGACAAAGGGCTACAACACTCATGAGTGCTCATAAGTTCTGAGTATTGGATTCAACCCGCGCTCATTGGAATCACTTCATGGATTTTATCACGAGTGATCATGAGACGATAATATCTTATATTCTTCAAACCTAGAGATATGAGTTGTTACTATGAGTTGGTTGTACATTGATTGCACGAAAACGCATTTGGTAACTCGGTGCTATAAAACGTGCCTTTGTGTATGATTCAACAAGTAGTAGAACAAGCCATATGAGTCGAAGTTTATCCATTCCTTTTACCTTCGGGATAAAAGCGATATCTGTGGGCCCCTCGATGATTTGATGATGACAAATGGAAGTGCTCGGCCGGGCCAGGACTGATTTGATTTGTTCAATTAGTCAGTCGTCATAAATCGGAAATCGGGAAACAACAAATGGACAGAGAGAATGATTATAATCCATGTCTCAGTCCATATGATATCTAGAATGGAGGAATATATGATCCCTTATCTAATGGACAAGTTCGTTGACAAGATCAGAGTTCGACAGCAGCTTTAAGAGCTACGATTGCCAGTTAGGTTTGAAGTCATACGCAATAATAGTTTTAGACTTATCCAAGTGGGAGACTGTTGGATTAATGTCTAAGTCCATAACTATATTTGGTATGTACTTGACCCGACCCGGCATGGTCCATTTGGGTTGCACTTCACCGACACAATTTATATGGATAATCTTTTGAGAATAGTATGTTTATGATTAATATTAATATATTATAAGTTCTAATATATTAATATGGAATCATATTATTTAATTAGTATTGATCAAGTATTAATTTATAATTAATTAAGTGATCAAAAGGAACTAATTAAATATGGACTCTTATATATATGGAATGGGCCAAGTTCATTTAGGTTGGGCTAAGCTTTCATGGATAGTCCATGGAGTGTTTAACCCATGGATCCTAGGAAATGAAAGGTCATGGGTATTAGGGTTTAACCCTAATCCTCCATACTATATAAAGATGTCTTTGGTTGGTGAAATTGGCACTAGTGTGGATACACTAAAGAAGGGCTAGCCAATTTCACTAGAGAGAACCAAGTAATCATATTCTCTAAAGTATTCCAAGGTGTCTTGGTGATTTGTGATTCCACTTGAGGCTTCCACACTATTGGGGCTAAGCTCTTAAAGCTTGAAGACATCAAGCTACATCAAGAGGTATGTATTCTATCTTGTTACATTCATAGTTTTTGTATGCTAGATTAGGATAATACCTTGGATGTTCTTATTTGCATGTATAATAGAGAAAACATAGATCCAAGGTATTTAGGGTTGCATGTACACTTAGGAAGTGTTAGAATGCTCAAAACCCAACAATTATGTGGAGCAAATAGTCCCTCTTCGAGTTTTTGCCTTGGATCTGGACACAAAGAGGTCCAGAGACCTTAACCCTTGGAGCTTTATGGATCAGTTTGGGGTTATTGGACTTAGGTTGCCATTTTTGGGACTAAATCTCCTTTTGATGCCTTGTTGTGGTTGTCCAAGCATCAAGTTTCGAACTTTACGTGACATTCATGCTTGGGGAGGCTAGATCTATGGTTTGGGGAAACAGATCTGACCTTAGGAGGTCAGTAGAGTTTGTGCATGGCATGAACTCGCCGAGTTGTTCTTGAGACTCGGCGAGTAGGGTTAGGGTTTCACGTAAATTGTTCAGTGAGTAGACTTGCCGAGTTAGGGGATGACTCAGTGAGTCAGGAGGGAATTAGAGGACTGGAGTTCAAGGCAGTACTCGCCGAGTTGTTCTTGAGACTCGGCGAGTTGAGTCGGGGTGGCCCCACGATTCATGACTGGTATGACTCATCGAGTATAGGGAGGGACTTGGCGTGTCAAGCAGAACAAAGAGTTAAAGGACGTGTGAGAACTCGCCGAGTCACCAGGGTGCACTCAGCTAGTAGGGTCAAAGTGGGACCGTTGACTTTTGTTGACTTTTAGGGTTTGGTCATCAATGGAGTCCTTGTGATAAGAGGGGTGGGTAAAATAGTCCTTTACCTTTCTAAGAGTGCCAATGGCAGGTTGAGTCTAGTCTCGAGAGTTATATTTATAAGAGTATTTATTTATGTGAATAGGCGGAGGCTGGGCAATATTTTCCATCGAGTCAGAGATTTACCGAGACGCCTGAGGTGAGTCTTCTCACTATACTTTACCTAGTGTGGTAACAGAGTTATGTGACAGAGTACTATAGAGTTATATGCCAGTGTATTTGCATGTTATTTATGCATTGTGATTTATTGTGATATGTGATATGCATGATTCAGAGTTACAGAGTTGGTAATTTCGGGTCCCTACAGTTAGGGCCAGAGGGCCCACAGAGAGTTGGGGCTGGAGGGCCCCACCGAGACACATTGACCAGAGGGTCGACAGAGTTACAGCCTCGAGTGGCTATTATGTGTTAGAGTGGTATTTTGGGCAACTCACTAAGCATATGCTTACAGTGTTATGTGTTATGTGTTTCAGGTACCAGCGATGACCGCGGGAAGGCGCCGGCTTGATTCGTACACACACATGGGATTTTATGTATTTTGATCTTGGGAGATATTTTGTGAAACAAATACATGATATTATGTCATTTTATGAATGAATGAGTTTGTAAAAATGTGTTGGAAAATGCGAAAAATTGTTTTAATTTTTATGGTGTTACAATTCATGTAGCCAAGCAAACCGAAAGGGATGTTGCGGTCCCCAAAATAGAAGCGAAAGAAACCGAAAGAGTGGTTTTGGTTCTGAGCTCAACAACCGAAGGGGTAGTTTCGGTCCTCATCCACAAGACAAGGGACCCGAAAGCAAGGTTGTTCTTCTAAAACACACTCTTCTCACTCTAAGCACAATCCTAAAGAAGATGTGAAGGGAAAAGGGAAGATTGGCTCAGGAGACGAAATGAAGATGAATACTAACCTAAGGAAACAAAACCAAAAGTTAGAAAACTATAATTATGCAATTCATAAACCTAAGGTTAAAGCGTCAAAAGATAATAAAATCAAAGTTTTTATAATCAAAAGAAAAGATGAAACAACCCTAATAAAACGAACTTACTTGGTTGATTCTTCTATTGCTATACCATGTTCTGTGAAAGGCTCGCTAGGCAGAGATTGATGAACATGCTCGCATCGTCAGAGAGGCTGAGGAAAAAGAAAGAGCTGAAAAGGAAGCTTAGGCCACTCTTAAGAGTAAAATGTTATTATTTCCAAAGTGGACCCTAAAGCGTATGAAAAATCAAGTTGTAGATATGCCAAGTCAATATTGGTTGGATCCCATTGCTTCCTTTGATGTTCAGAACTCACAAGATTCGCAGTTTGACCTTCCCATCACTCCAAAGGCATTCAAGTTTCGTGCCTTCATAAAGGTTGTCAGTGTTCCTTTTTCGGATAGCACCGGTGATCAAATGTTGTTTAATTTCTACTTGAAACATATGAATCCTCAATTCGAGACCTGGAGTGCGAGCAAAATTATAGCAGTGAAGGTTACTGCGCCGATCGAGACTAAAAGCTTCCCTAATGCAAAGTTTAAAGTTGCTAATGGATTTACATGTCAAGCCTGCGAATTTACTCTCACAGATTTTCCATGATTAAACCCCAATGACTGAATGGTGATTTTCAACATTTTACTGCGAGAGAAGGAGAAGTACGAATCGGTGTTTGTCCATCTTCAGATTATGATCAAGTCTTACATTTCAACAAATTGGGATGATGGATGTGGAAATTGCTGCGGTTCTAAGGAAAAAACCAAGTGTTGTTCCAAAAGAAGCTCTGATAGATTTCCAGAAACTCAAGCCCGTAATGATTTACAAGGAAGGATGGTTTGTAGTATACACTGCGAGAGATCATCCAAGTGCAAATCCACGCAAGTTATATTTTCATCTTGAAGACTAGCACCTGTTTGCTACTTCTTGTTCGGAGTTCATTCTGGAACTTGTTGCGAAGTATGAGTGCAACAACAAAGATGATGTGAAGTGTTTCATTGATGTGATCACTTGGTACATTCATGTTCACAAGCTGCTGCTGAGTTTTATTCCTAAAGTCTATGAAGTGCAGAAATGAATCTTGAATTAACATGGCCATGGTTTTAGTTAATACAAAGGGGGAGATTGTTGAAGATATTGTGTTGCGTTATTGGGCCAATGTTATTTAGTATGTTTTGTATTCACGGTTTGGGCCTTTCCACCCGTGTTTGTCTTTCTAGGGTTTAGTATATAAGGTGCATGCATGCATCGTTATCATCAATGTTTTCTTAATTATCTAATTTATTCTTCTATAAACTCTATCGCACCTCTATAGAGGAAGTTCTTGTTGAGTTTTGAATGTTGTGTCTTTGGGCTCGGTCATAGTTAGCCTAGTTTTGTAACCAGTTTGCGCCTGTCCAACCGTGTTTTGTTTTATTCTAGGGTTTTAGTATTTAAGGTGCATGCATGCATCCTTAGTAATTACGGCTTTTACTATTTTTCATCATCGTATTGTAAACCCTAGCTCATCTCTATAGTGGAAGTTCTTAATAGAGCTCTGCTGAGGCGTGACTACATTTGAATCATTCAGTATTATCTTGATTCCATCTTGTCTTCATTCTTTTATTAATTATAATTTTTTGTTCTTCATTGATTAACCTGTAAAAGATCTAAACGATCTTAGAGATTTTATCTCTTCAATTGGTATCAAAGCAAGAGGCTGTGTAATTCATACACATCTCTTATATTGAAGAAGTTATTAGGGTTTTCTACATTGATTGATATTAATTCAGCTGTCATTCCACTTTGGCATATCTCATTAATTATCGGTCTTGCCCTAACGATAAATTACAAGTCTGATCTTAAGTAGGTTATCGATCAAACATTATCACAATGTGTATGGATGATTCACAGTCAAATCCGATCAATATCTCCAATAGTATTTGATCGACAAGAAGGATTCTAATCCTGTATACCCACGATTATGAAGTCTGGATGCGCCACTTCAAAGATTATGTAATCGGTTCAGAAGATAATGGGTATTTGATTTGGGAAGCAATCACAGTTGGTCCGTTTGCTCACTCAAGCACTTCAAAAATAATCAAAACGCAAAAGGAGTATAACGAACTACTCGCCGATCTGAAGGAAGTTGCTCAAGAAGAAAAAGATAAATTTGAATGCAACAACAAAGCATTAAGGATTATTAGGTTCGGTTTGCAATCGGATACCTTTCGATTAGTAAGCTCTTGCACTACAGCGAAGGAGATATGGGTTAGGCTAAAAGAATTATACTCTACTGATGAAGATCTGGAGCATTCGATTCAAACTCTATTACTTTCTGAATTTGGTGACTTCAAATAGAAGCCCGAAGAGAAACTTATTCAGGCTTTTGATCGATTTATTCATCTTCTTAGTAAGATGATAAAACATGGGATAGAAAGAAAGGTTATTGAGCAAAAGGTTACCTTCATGAATTTTCTTAGACCCGAATGGATGACAGTTGTGTCTACTGTGAAGCTTGTGGGAATTCTGAAGTCTCATGAAAGTGTTGTGTCAAAGGAAACGAATATGGTTTCCAGCTTGGGTTCGTTAGCTCTAATCTCTAAGGGAAAAAGTGCAGATGAAGAAGAAGAGTTGGATCTTGCTAACTATGATCTAACTGGTGAAGAATACGTTTTGATGGTGTCCAATCCGAGAAAGTTCATCAAAAGAAAGTTCCCCGCCAATAAGAACCGAAACTGGCAGGGAAGTTATAGTTTCGAAAAAGTGAAGGAGGAACCAAAGATGGTTTCTAAGACTGAAGAATCGAAGAAGGAAACAAATTTTGGAGGTGACTTAGGGTTTGATTGCCATTAGTGTGGAGGCAAGAATCATTTTGCCAAAAATTACATGCTGAAGAAGACATCAGAAAGAGTTGATGAAGACGATGAAGAAGCGAACCTCCTGAGACGATTCGAGGAGATCAAGAAAAAGAAATCAACAACTAACAATAATACCATGAATGCGTTAATTGTGCAGGGTACAGGTGATAATGATGAGTTTGGTGGAGTTCAGGTGTGGTCCACAGATTCAGTGGGCGAAGAAGTAAGCAAGCATACTCATGGTAAGGCTCTGCTGGTGAAAGAAGAAAAGGTTGAGGGAAGATGTTTGATGGTGACGGCTGGTGTGTGACAGATGCGAGGATACACAACAGATGGTGGACTGGATGACGAGAAGGAGCGAGGGGACAAATGTTTCGCTGTGAAACCTATTAGTGTGCAGATCAACGAATGTGATGACTTGATCAAGAAGGTACAAAGTATTCTCATTTCTCTGAAAATACCCGTTACAAACTATGAAAAGGAACTAAATGGACTAAAATCTAAATTTTCTAGTTTAAGTAGTATTCTTACACAAAATTGAGTCACAAACTCTAACATGACTGATCAAATTACCAGGGTATCGTCAAAGAGTGAGGAGAGGCGAATCTGGATTGAGCAAAAGGAGAAGGATTTAATTAGGTCTAGGGATGAATCTATCTATCTGCAACGAGTCAATATTAAGATTTTAAAACAACGAAGTGTTTTTTGTTTGATTGCTAAAATATTATATTTTAATATCATTCAGTTACATCTCGATTGTGAAAGAGGAAAGAAGATACAAAGCATGATTTTACCCTTCCTTGAGCTAAAGGAGGATGAAGTCGATGTCGAAGCTTACAACTGTAAAAATGTTGTATCCTCTGATGAAATATCTCCCACCTAAAAAATTGGTCTTGACAAAATAGAGTCCTACATAAAGTCAAAAGACCATAAGGACATGCTCAAAAATCTATTGGATGAAAATGACAAAATAAAACTGAGAACCGAAACTATACATAAATTTGACTCGTTGAATGCCAAGTTACGTTCATAAAATAAAATTGATGTTGAAAATGCATCTTCACTTAATGAGGATGATGACATGAGTGAAATCTCTGTAGAGGATGAGGTTGACTGCTCAGAATTTGTCAAGAGCGAACCTGAAAACCACAAAAATCTCATCTCTGAAAATTCAGTTAAGTTTGCTAGTATATCCAAAGATAAGACCAAAGTGCTTAAAGAAAAAGTAGTTGTATTCCAAAAAGTCCAAACTACTCCTAATCAGTTCTATAAGGTTACTGGAGTAACTGAACATCAAACAGCCAAACTCACAATGTTAGTTAACGAAGATAATGTTGATGGCTATGATGAATTCTTCTGGTCTACTCCAATTGACAACACTGATGAAACTGTTGTCCTATCGGAGAAAACATCTTGGAAAGTTAAGGGAAGGTATGTCGCAGAACCACTCAACAAGCCTGGCAATTTTGATGTGCCAAGCACTAGTGGTACAAAAGGGGTTCGAGTCGAACCAGTCAAAGAGGCAAGCGAAACCTCATCTCAAAAGAGCGAAACACATGCTCAAAGACTGAAGCAGAAAGTTAACATCCACAAGGCCAGAAACAGGTGTTAGAACGAAGCACAAACGTAACTTGAGATACAAGAAGAATCTCACATAGAGGAAACAATTTAGGCGATCCTAGAATCCTCATTACGTTAGGTATGAAAAGAAAAATAAGTCGCAAGGAGAAACAAGAGCCAATTCCACTTCACGAAATCAGTCTCCCTTACATGGCAAGAATAACCAAAACAAGGATTTTTGGCTACTACCATGAAAACAACCAAAGGCAAAGGTTTGGTTCACAAAGTCACAACAACCGAAAGGAAAGTTTCGGTCATCAGATGATAAACAACCGAACAAATGGGTTCGGTCCCCAAAGTAAAACAGACCGAAAGAGAAATTTCGGTCCTCGGGGCAATGATAACCGGAAGGAAGTTTTCGGTCGTCAACATGTAGGTAACCGAACGGATGGGTTCGGTCCCAAGTCCATATGTGAGAAGAACCGAAGGGAAAGTAGTTTTCGTTCTCAACCAAGGAAGAGCAATAACCAAAGGTCTAACTTTTCTTCTAAATCTCTTTCTTCTTGTTCTCGTTCTCACTCAACAAAAGATTCAAAAGGGAAAGGAAAGCTCTTTCAGAAGATGAAAGACACCTGATGGAAACCCGAAAGCATGCAGACGTCAAAACCACAAATCCTATGTCTAACTCAAATGAGTCCAAAACGAATAAAATCAAAGTTTTTACTATCAAGAGAAAAGATGAAAATACATTAATAAAAAGAACTTATCTGATTGATGTCTCTCGTACAATTCCATATCCTTTAAAAGGCTCACAAGGACCCAAGAAGCTTTGGGTTCCTAAATCTGCTTGATATTTTTCAGGTTACTCGTGACGAGCAGTTCGACAAAGAATGGTACATTGACAGTGGTTGCTTGCGTAACATGACAGGTAGAAGGGACGAACTGAGGGAGTTTCGGTTCCTCAAGGATGGTGTAACGGTGAAATATGGCAATAATTCATTTGGAACAATCAAAGGCTATGGTATGATTACAAATGGTGACTTCTCGATAAGAAAGGTAGCATACGTTGGAGGATTGCAACACAACCTCATCAATATCTCACAACTGGTGGTTGGTACCGGATTGAAGGTCTCCTTTGATGACGAAGGCTCAGAAATTGTTGAAAATAATTCCAATAATATTCTGCTAAAATCAAAGTGAAAGGGAGAAATGTACCCTCTAAATCTCAATCCAATTCAAGGGAAACCAGTTGTTTGCCTGCTAACGAAGGCACACTCAGACGAAAGTTGGTTATGGCATCGAAGGCTCTCACATCTCAATTTCAAAGATATCAACAAGCTGGTGCTTGGAGATCACGTTCGAAGACTTCCAATTCTCAAATTTGACAAAGAACATCTGTGTGTAGCTTGTGAAATGGGAAAGCAAAGTCGACAAAGTCATCCTACTATAATCAACATAAAGGCGATAGAACCACCAGAGCTACTACACATTGATCTGTGTGGTCCTTCTTCAATCGAAAGCATTGGTGGAAACAAGTATATACTTGTTATAGTAGACGATTCCTCTCACTTCAAATGGGTATTTTGCTTGAAGCAAAAATCATTGGCCACTCCCAAGCTCAAACTCTTTATAGAACAAGTATAGGTTCAACCACGAAAAGTGGTTCGTAACGTGAGAAGCAACAATGGCTTGGAGTTCAAGAACAAGGATTTTGAAGACTTTCTAGCAGAGAAGGAAACGACTCACAAATTTTCTGCTCCATATACTCCACAATAGAATGGAATCGTTGAAAGGTGAAATCGTTCTCTGTGTGAAGCAGCTTGAACTATGCTGAACTTCACTTCCTTACCTTTGTATTTCTGGGCGGATGCTATTGTTGTTGCTTGCTACATGCAGAATAGATCGTATCTGAAGAAGCGCTTCTCAATCACTCCTTATGAGATCTTGAACAACCGAAAGCCAAATGTGAAGTTCTTTCACATGTGCGGTTCAAGATGCTTCATCTTCAACTCAAAGGATAACCGAAACAAGTTTGATGCATAGGTCGATGTATGTTTCTTTTTGGGCTACTCCTCGAACTCAAAGGCATATAGGTTTCTGAATAAACGTTCAAAGAAAATTAAAGAAACCTACTACGTCACTTTCGACGATAACTATGTCAAGAAGTTGAAGGCAACTGAGGGTGTTACGCAAGAAATCCTTCCAAAGTCCGGTCAAGTAATGGTGCCGATTTCAAATCTTGTCGAGCAATACATGCTACTTTTCAATGAACTAGAGAGAGCTTTTAATTCCAAATCCAAGGCTAAAAATAACCAGGTCGACAATCTGAAGCAAATCATTGACGACACTGCAAAGAAGATGGCAGATGAGCAACCGAAAGCAACTGAAAAGCCAGCGACAAGAGAACCTCCAAAAGATAATTATCATGTTCAGGGGGAGGGTTCGTCTTCATCAGATAATTCTAAGTCACAAGTCCAGGGGGATAATAAGTCCTCATCAAATCCAACAAAAAGTCCAATCGAAAGGGAGTGTTCTGAATCAGACATCGAACTCGTATCATCATTCGAGGGTGAGAATGATGATGACACTCAATCTGAACTCGAAGAAGAAATAAACACAGAACTGGATCCCTCTTGTGATCCAAATTACCCTCCTCTCATCAATTGGACCAAAGATCATCCTCATAGTAAAATTATTGGAGAAACATCTAAAAAGGTCTTAACTCGATCACAACTAGAAGCGAAACAGGCTGCACTATTCTCTCAAGTAGAATATTGTATGTTCAACTCAGTCGTCTCCAAAGTTGAACCAAAGACGGTGAATATAGCTCTTGATCATTTTGATTGGGGTCAAGTTATGTAAGATGAGCTGAACAAGTTTGAACGAAACAATTTATGGCAACTAATTCCAATTCCAAAGGATGATTCGGTTGTCCAACTAAAGTGGGTTTTCAGGAATAAGATGGAAAAGGAAACGTGATTCGCAACAAGGCTCAGTTGGTTGTTAAAGGCTACTGTCAAGAAGAAGGCATAGATTATGAAGAGACCTTCGCTCCAGTTGCAAGATTAGAATCGGTTCGAATTTTTCTTTCTAATGTTGCACATAAAAATTTTGATGTCTATCAAATGGACGTGAAGTGTGCCTTTCTCAATGGAGAACTTGAAGAAATGGTGTATGTAGAGCAACTTCCAGGCTTTGTGAACGAGAAGTATCCAGATTACTGCTACATTCTGGACAAGGCAGTACATGGCCTGAAGCAGGCTCCTAGAGCATGGTATGAAACATTTACTCGGTTCTTAAAAATGTCCAAATTTAAACAAGGTTCGGTTGACCCAACCTTCTTTCGTAAGAAAGAAGGTAACCACCTCATGATTGTCCAAATTTTTGTTGATGATATCATCTTCGGCTCCATGAATCCTAGACTAACAGCTGAATTCAGGAAGTTGATGGAAACTAAATTTGAGATGAGCTCAATGGGTCCGATTAACTTTTTCCTTGGCTTGAATATTAGACAGGGACCCTAAGGCATTTTTATCAATCAGGAGGCGTTCACAAAGACATTACTTGCCAAGATTAGGATGTTGGGAGACTCAAAAGTGAAGGTTCCTATGGTGTTTGGCACAAAGCTTACATCATCATTAGAGAAACCAGCTGCTGACATGACGCTTTATCGTCAGATGATTGGGTCACTGATGTATCTTACAGCCAATAGGCCATATATTATGTTCTCAGTTTTCAATTATGCCCGATTCCAAGCTAAGCTACACGAACCTCACATGCTGGCAATGAAGAATATTTTTCGCTATCTGAAGCGAACCAGCTCTCTCGGTCTATGGTATCCAACCAACTCAGGATTCTTTGTCTAAGAATTCTTAGATGCTGACCTAGAGGGTTGTGGATTGGATCGTAAAAGCACTACTGGAGGATGCCAATTTCTTTATGGAAAATTAGTAAAATGGCAATCAAAGAAACAAACTTGTGTTTCTCTCTCCACAGCCGAAGCTGAATACATAGCCGCATAATCATGCACATCTCAGGTCGTTTGGATACAAAGTCAACTTAGAGACTATGGGCTGAACATGAAGAAAATCTCACTATATTGCGACTCAGAATGTGCAATTAGGATTTGTCATAACACAGTGCAACACTCAAAGACAAAGCACATAGGACTGCGGTATCACTTTATCAAAGATCAAGTGGAAGATGGTAATGTAGAGATTCATTTCGTTAGTGTTGGATTAATGTCTAAGTCCATAACTATAATTGGTAATACTTGACCCGACCCGGAATGGTCCATTTGGGTTGCATGGCATCATGCACTTGGATAGACTATAATGAGACAATTAAGACACTTATGGTTATTAATATATTATAAGTTCTAGTATATTAATAATAAGAATAATAAGATTATTTAATTAGTATTGATCAAGAATTAATCTAGGATTAATTAAGTGATCAAAAGAAGACTAATTAAATATATGGATTGATTGTGTAAATAATCCATACATATATAGTGGGCTAATGCTCCATGGATTATCTAGTTGCGCTAAAACCCATATGATGCTCCATGGTGTATTTGTACTCATGGATCATGGAAATGAAAGGCCATCTCAATTAGGGTTTACATGGTGTAACCCTAACTATATATGCATCTTATTCTTGATGAAAATCGGCCACTAGAGAGAGTAAGAAAGGGCTAGCCAATTTTCATGAAGTGTAGAATTCTCTCAAGTTATTCCATTTGTATTTGGTGTTGTGTGAACCATTTGAGGTGTCACACTTGGGGCACTAGGCACTCAACCTTCATGAGGACTTTCTACATCAAAGAGGTATGTATTCTATCTTGTTATATTTATTGTTTTGTATGCTAGATTAGGATAATACCTTGGAAGTTCTTATTTGCATGTATAAAAGAGACAACATAGATCCAAGGTATTTAAGGTTGCATGTATACATAGGAGTGTTAGAATGCTCAAAACCCAATAGTGGTATCAGAGCCTAGGCTTGTTTTCTTGTTATACATGCAAAATAAGCTGGAAAAACGAGTTTTGATGCTGTCTGCCCAGCAAACTTGTCGAGTGCATGAATGGACTCGCCGAGTCCAAGGAAAAAAGCATTCAACTCGCCGAGTTGGTTCGTGCACTCGACGAGTTGGACCCCCAGACAGCATAAATTCGACTTTTTTGGCTGGAATTGGACTAGGAACATTACCCTAAGATGTTTTTGGACTTATAAACTTGTTTTTGATGTGGTAATGTTCATGCTAATCCAATTTCAAAGATAATTGTCAATAGATTCATGTTTTGTATTAGTTTAAGGTTTAGACTAATTACATGAAAAAAGTTTGATTTGAATTATCTTGTTCTTATGAGTTGCTTAGATTAATAGAAAAATTGAGTGAAATAGTTGTTTTCAATCCAAATTAATCTAAAAGTTGATTCTAAAATGTGTTTTTGTAACTTGTCCTCAAGTTATATGAAAAGTCACATTTAAGTTTCATAAAACTCATAAAAGTTGGCAATGGTTACAAAAGATGAAGAGTCTTGTCCTTAAGTTATGGAGGTTCAAGAGTCACTTCATTAAGTAATAAAATATGTAACCTTAATTAATTCCATAAGTTATAAAATAAAGAAAAGTTAATTCTATTATTAGTTTAAAGTCTTCCATAACTTGTCCTCAAGTTATGGAACTTGAAGAGTTTTTGGATTAAAACTACTTTAAACACATAAGTTATGGAATTAATTAGTTTTGAATAATTTCAAAACTTGCCCTCAAGTTTTGAAATTTGTAAAGTTTTCACTTATGAATACTTTAATTGCAAGTTAGCCCTTAGAATTTTAAAGAGTTAAAATTCAACACTTATACTTTATAATATTATAAGTTAATAATATATATATATATATATATATATATATATATATATATATATATATATATATATATATATATATATATAAGAGTAAAGTCAGTCTTACCGCTAGTACGCCTCATTCACGAAACCGGTCTATAAGGTGGGTATAAGGTTGTTGCCTATAAAATGGCAACTTAATGGGTGTCCACTCTCACCCACCGCTTGCTTGACTGGTGGAGGGTCGTTAGTCGATCGGGTTTGACAGGACTATAATTCTCCCTTCATTAAAACTATTAATGATAAATACTAAGTAACTAAACTCTTAATAATACCCAATCTTAGTTACTTAGGAAAATGTGAATAAGGTGCTAATCCATGAAATTACACTTTGCACTTTGTTTTAAGTCAGTTCGTGGAGCGTGTGTGGTTAACCGGCACACTAACTCGTATTTAACAAGGTAGGCAAAGGGTAACTTAATGTTTATCATAGTATCGATGGGGCGTGTGTGGTTAACCGGCACATCGATTGAGGGGTAAACACTTAAGGGTACCAAGTAATTTGCATGGTTACTTCACACCTTGTTTTGTGATCCTCGGCATCCCAGTCACAAAACCTGAAGGGCACACTCGAGATTGAAACATGCCATTGAACAGTTCAATGAATCTCAAAGATCTAGGAGTTTCAAAACCAATTAAAACCTAATAATACATTTCGTTTATCTTGGTGGAAATTGGTGAATCGTCATTCACCTACCTTCAAATATTTTTTAGCTTGGATTACGGCATACCTCTTCTAAGCTATAAAATAGTTTGTTGGGTCCTAGCCTTAATATTTCATATTGGGTGTCATATTAAGGACTTAAGATCAACTATCTTGAATATCTCCCAAAAGTTGTCTGGTTTAGACATTATGATCTTCCCAAATCGCTTGAAACAAGCTTTCCTAGATGAAGATGATGTCCCTTGGAAATCATACTTCATTCACCTCCTCCAATTATTCTCCCCAACCCACAAGTTCTTGAAAAATTTAAGGTCACTCAAGCCCTATTGGCAAGGCAAGGTCTAGGTGTGATCACATCTTGGAGATGTAGTCACATATTGACAAGCCGGGAGAGTTGGGTGTCAAAGTCTTGAGAAAGTTGGTGGTTCAACTACTTTCTAAGTCACATAGTGAGTTCTTTTGGAACACCTATGAAACAGACTATGACAAGACCCTTAATGATCTTATCTATTTGCTAAGATCAACTTCCTAAAACTTGATGGAGATTGACAATGATGACATTGGATATCTAGTAAAGCTCTCTCTTCCCAGTGGAAAGGGATCGGCCATAGTCAACTCGGTTGACCAAATGGTAAAGAGAAAAGCTAAGTCTGTGATAGTCCCGTGTAACATCATCAAAGGGTCCATATGTTTATATTGCCAAAGGAAGGGGCATTGGTTGCGAAGCTGCCAAATTTACCTAAGGATGTTAAAGTCAATAAGTTTGACTCTACTTCAGGTAAAGTCCACTATCTAACTCTGTTAAGTTTCTATTCTAAGATTCCTGATACATGAGTGACTGGGTCACATGGTGATGTTTTAAAAATCAAAGAAAAGTGAAGAAACTTAAAGAAAGAATATGTTGAATCTGATCGCATAGATGGATTTCTTTCGCATAGTTTGAAGATCAGATTCTTGAGCTACTTCTTAGGAGTTATGAGATATTGCTTAGGAATAGATAACAACAAGTTTTCATATGGATTGTAAGGATAAGTTTTTCCGCAAAGTTTTAAAATAAAAGGAAATTTTTGATTTTATTTATTTTAAAATATCCTTACAATGGCATTTGAGGAAAAATTGTTGCTTATATGATTCCATTAATAGCAAGAGTGGAAATATGAAATTGATTCCTTCATTTGTTGTAATGTCTAAATTTACCAAATAAGGAAAGATTGTCATCACCCAGGTTTCAATTGGACCGGAACTTGGAATCATGCAAGTTGTATAGCATGATGAATGAGAACTTTCAAGTATTGGAAAATTAAGACTAATTACTTATTCACGTGGATGTGTGAGTCAAGTAATGGACTAAGGGATCGGGTACATAGTCTTGTGCACTAATTAAGTCCACCACAAAAGATTGATAAGACTATTCGTCATAGTTTACTAAAGCTCAGTAAATATGATTATACTTACAAGCTTAAGTGTAACTATGAGAGATTGGAAAAGGTTTCAATGTAAGGCAGAGCGAATAAGAAGAATCAAATTAGGCAGAAGGATAAAAGTTTCTCAAATCTGAAAAGATGGGAGAGAGTACTTTAGTATCAGTTTTGTGATCATCTTAATGATTTAGAGACCTTATCACAATTCATCCTCTAAGAGCCTTCTTATAGCTAAGAAGAGGAACTAGAATTGTTGAAGTGGTTAAATCAAGAAGATGATTCATACTTCGTTCCAAAAAAATAATTCTTAGAGTTATACTCTAAGATTGTGACTTGAGTGACATGTCTTAAAGAATGTTTAAAACACTTGTCAAATGTAAGAGTAAAAGATTTCTACCCTTGTACATTTGAAATTGGTAAGTTGTGATGTTTTGGATAAAACAAAGACCAGCTTAGGCCAATTGTGTGAAGTGTTTTTCTTGATTAGAATCCACACTATCCCTTGAATATTTGACAAGGAAGTCTTATAGGTCAAGAGGACAGTGGGAGTCTTAAAGGTCTTGAAAGTCTCAAGACCTAATCAAGAATAAAACCTGAAGTTCTTCACTAGCACACGACTTGAGGTTTATAACCTATCGTGTTGACATATTCTGTGCCCATTCCAGTTAAAGTTGGCTTTGCATATGTGTTCTTAGAGTTCTCAATGTGTTGCACAACAACTTGGAAGCAATGACAGGCCCTTGAGCTGCTAGGTGGCAAGAAGTTAAGATTGAGTTCAATCCATATGAGTTTGGATTTGTCATTATCCTTGTCGTGTGACTATGGTTTTGACAATTCACATGGATAAGAACATATACACCATTAAATCTAAGTGTCATAAGGTTTCTCTCCGATTCATGATAATGATGGTGAGGAAACACTTTCACTAAGTAGATTTTAGCTAGATAGCAATTGTGATATTTGCATTCTCAAAGTCGTTAGTGGAGCGTTTGTAGTTTACCGGCACACTAACCTGGACTTGTGAGAAGTGGCAAAAAGGTCTAACCATTATGATTATGGCATCCCTCTTCATAATTGTTTAGACACACAAGTGTGCTATCTGAGTACATGTCAAAGCTAGTGGGAGCATAAGTGTTATGCTAATAATCATCACGTTAGTGGGAGCATGATAATTATGATAAGTATTGCAAGTTAGCAATGTTAATTATAGAAAAACAAAAAGGTTTCAATTGGAAATAGTTGTTTTGCTATAATTAAGGGAGAGGAAATTATACTTCATCTCAAATCTATAAGTTAGATCGTGAGGTTTTAATCATTTAGTCAAGGAAATATATATGAATTTCATGTTGGAATGGCTCAACATAAGGAAATTATGTATATGGGTCCATTATTTGTGTTCTAAAATTCGATTATGATCACGGCATCCCTTTTCATAATCGGAATTATGAGAACTTGGCAAATTGAAATGGTAATATTATAGCAAAAGACTGGTTTTGTCTTTATGTGAGACATCATGAATCGTGTCCCATAGGCTTCGGATATAGGATCGATTACATGTGCTATATTCATCCTTTCTAAAATTTTCCAAATGCCTGGGGCATTAAGAAGTGAAAAGGTTTAGAACTGGATATGACTAAAAAGATTAAACAATTGTCGAGGACAATCTAAGGTTTACCAAAGATTGGATGCTCAAGGACAGTTGGAAGTATAGTGATAATTCTGGAAGGACCATATTGACATAATCTGTAAGGAGGCAAATCTTGTTCAGAAGTGATAGTCAAAATGGAATCTGGAAATGTTTCAAAGTTAGAATTTTCAATCTGTGTAAGATTAAGGAAACTTAATGCAAGAAGGACGTTTCCAAGGAGTTGATCTCCTTTGAAATGCTCTGTAATGTTTGTTGTCAAGTCTTTATGACTTTGTGCATAATCATTACAAGAGGATCAATGCATATAAGTTTAGAATCTAACAGATTTTAGTAAATGGCATGAATTTGGAATTCTTGCATTTGCAGTAAGGATTTGGGACTGTGAAAAGAGAATCATTGAAGTTATGTTCAATGGATCTAGTTCATAAAGTAAAGATCATAGATAAACATATTATGCATACTTGGTGTATGGCATGACTAGTGTTTAGAAAACATAGTGTACATGCTTGGAGCATGGGACAACTATTGTTTTAAATTCAAGAATAAAGTTGATAGCTGAAACAGTATACAATGAATAATGTGTAATCATATGGTGATAAATAAAAGGTGTTTTATTTATGTTCATAGGTTTTGATACCATATTAGATTCAATTATTATTGTGTTTCACTTTGCATGTTTTGACTTCCCGAATAAACTAGGTTATTCTTCCGGAATGACTAAGTTATTCAAACCATCCACAGTCGGTCATATGTTGGAAGTAGATATGAATTAAGACTGTCATGGGATGGCTTGTAGAGGTCTAAGGTGTTGGACAAAGGGCTACAACACTCATGAGTGCTCATAAGTTCTGGGTATTGGATTCGACCCACGCTCATTGGAATCACTTCATGGATTTTATCACGAGTGATCATGAGACGATAATATCTTATATTCTTCAAAGCTAGAGATATGAATTGTTTCTATGAGTTGATAGTACAATGATTGCACGAAAACGCATTTGGTAACTCGGTGCTATAAAACGTGTCTTTGTGTATGATTCAACAAGTAGTAGAACAAGCCATATGAGAGGAAGTTTATCCATTCCTTTTACCTTCGGGATAAAAGCGATATCTGTGGGCCCCTCGATGATTTGATGATGACAAATGGAAGTGCTCGGCCGGGCCAGGACTGATTTGATTTGTTCAATTAGTCAGTCATCATAAATCGGAAATCGGTAAAAAACAAATGGACAGAGAGAATGATTATAATCCATTTCTTAGTCCATATGATATCTAGAATGGAGGAATATATGATCCCTTATCTAATGGACAAGTCATTGACAAAGGTCAGAGTTCATCGACAAGGTCAGAGTTCGACAGAAGCTTTTGAGAGCTACGATTGCCAGTCGGTTCCTGAAGTCATACGCAATAATAGTTTTAGACTAATCCAAGTGGGTGACTGTTGGATTAATGTCTAAGTGTATAACTATAATTGGTAAGACTTGACCCGACCCGACATGGTCCATTTGGGTTGCATGGCATCATGCACTTGGATAGACTATAATGAGAGAAATAAGACACTTATGGTTATTAATATATTATAAGTTCTAGTATATTAATAATAAGAATAATAAGATTATTTAATAAGTATTGATCAAGAATTAATCTAGGATTAATTAAGTGATCAAAAGAAGACTAATTAAATATATGGATTGATTGTGTAAATCATCCATACATATATAGTGGGCTAATGCTCCATGGATTATCTAGTTGGGCTAAAATGTTGGATAAGGTGTCTAAGTCCATGACTTATTTGGTATATACTTGACCCGACCCGGCATGGTCCATTTGGGTTGCACTTCACCCGAACCATTTATGGATAATTTTATGAGAGTTATACACATATATTTATTAATATATTATAAGTTATAATATATTAATATAAAGTCATGTTATTTAATTAGTCTTAGTCTTAAATTAATTATGAATTAATTTAGAGATTAAAAGGAAGACTAATTAGATTGTGGGCTATTGGTTTTATATAGTGTGGGCTAATACTCATTTGTTAATGGGCTAGGCTTGTATGGAAGTCCATGGATGATCCATGGAGCTTTTAACCCATGGATCCTTGGAAAAGGAAAGGTCATGGGTCATTAGGGTTTCACCCTAACCATGTACACTATATAAGCATGCTTATGTTGCATGAAATAGCCACTAGTGTGTGTGCTTGTGTGTGGCCGAAAATTGCAAGTGTGTGTACACTCTCTAGAGTTTTCCAAGTGTTTGTGGTGATTTGTGATTCCATTTGAGGCATTCACATTATTGGTGCTTGGCCCTCAAACTCCATAAGAATCAAACTCATCAAAAAGGTATATAATCTCTTCTAACTCTTTTATGTTTAAAAGTACCCCATACCATGTTAGAAAGGTTATGAACCGTGGAAAATTATTATTTTTCATGTATTTAGACAAACATCGATCCAAGGTTTATTAGGGTTGCATGCACACTTAGGAAGTGTTAGATTGCTCAAAAACTAACATAAAACCCATATGATGCTCCATGGTGTATTTGTACCCATGGATCATAGAAATGAAAGGCCATCTCAATTAGGGTTTACATGGTGTAACCCTAACTATATATGCATCTTATTCTTGAACAAAATCGGCCACTAGAGAGAGTAAGAAAGGGCTAGCTGATTTTCATGAAGTGTAGAATTCTCTCAAGTTATTCCATTTGTATTTGGTGTTGTGTGAACCATTTGAGGTGTCACACTTGGGGCACTAGGCACTCAAGCTTCATGAAGACTTTCTACATCAAAGAGGTATGTATTCTATCTTGTTATATTTGTTGTTTTGTATGCTAGATTAGGATAATACCTTGGAAGTTCTTATTTGCATGTATAATAGGGAAAACATAGATCTAAGGTATTTAGGGTTGCATGTACACATAGGAGTGTTAGAATGCTCAAAACCCAACAGTTAGAACCACTGATCAATTAGCAGATATCTTTACTAAGGCCTTACCTAAACCAAGTTTCAATAAGATCCTACAAGGCCTAGGAATGATGGAAGCTGCATCAGTACCGAAATCGGCTTCGCTTCATTAAAGGTTGAAAGGGAAATAGAGCGAACGCTCGGTCTATTTCGGGTTCGGTTCACCCGGGAACTGAAATGAACCGAACACTCGGTCTATTTTGGGTTCGGTCCTACTGAACTCGGTTCACTTTATTTTCTTTAAAAGGAATTTTGGTTGTATACTTTTGTACACTCTTTTACATACTCATTTTTATGTTTTTCTTTTCATTTTTTTATTTTCATAAAATCCAAAAATAGTTTTCTTTTTGTTTTCTTTTTCTTTAGAAGTTTTACATAAAATACAAAAATATTTTGTTTCATATTTCTCATGATTTCATGTTTAAAAGCTATTCTCGATGATGGAGCTGGAGCAGGTATAAATTTCTCTATGTATCAGTTAAGTGTCCCTGGAAGCTTGTTGCTTCATGTCGACCGAAGCCTGTATAGATTTTGAGTGAAGCCTTAATGATGTGATATATACAAATCATGTTTTCCCAATTAGGATGTTAAATTCACTCTATTCATGAGCTAACTTACTCTTCTCACATTAAGCTTAGAGTTTTCTACTTGGTCATACTTTTATAGCAGAGGTACATTTGGTTACTTAACCACCTACACCATTTTTCTCCATCTCACTTCATATCATTAACGTAACCCTTAAGACACTCATCAATTGCCACTGAGGTTTATGGTTACACAACATCTGTGTTTATGATCTTAGTCTCGTGTTACTACGTACTAAGTGAAACCCAAAATTCTATACCCATAATGAATTGACGGTGAACAATTAATATGTTCTGGTTTTCACCAATGAATTAACGAAACCACTCTATGTGGAGTTACCATGAAATCTCCTTTTATTTTGAGAGATCCTTTTGAAATTGTCTATCCCCATGACTCTTTTTCCCCAAGGATCTAGATTTTTTTTTTGATATTTCTTATTGGATTTTCAACAAGTCACTGAATGTGTGTGTAACCTACTTATTCAACAGGCCACATTGGTCTCACAGGTAATTCATTCTCTTTCGGTCTTATATCAAGAACCGAAACTTCAATTGAAGAGAAAGCCACCTTTACAAGCCTTATATATAAAAGATTCCTTTCATTGCTTCTTAATAAGTACATGATCGTATTTCAAAGGGTGTGACAACCCGAAGTTCGCTCCATCGCCGTAACCCGTTTCCGTCCATAAAATTTATCTTTTTCGAATTGTTTTCGTTTAAGCTTTTAAATTAAGTCATTATTTTTGAGACCTCTATTATAACTTAATTGGTATCCAAACACGTTAGAAACTCATGAAAACATCCCAAATTATTATTTAGAAAATTATTAGTTACGAGCACGTTGACTTACGACAAATTAATCGGGTACGACCAAAAGCTCCGTTTAACGTCGGTATCGAGTAGAATTTCTCCGGGCCATAAACTCAACCCCTATATAAGGGATTGAGTGACATCATTTTGAGGCTTTTTCTCTCTCTTAAAACACTTTCTCTCACTACTCTCTCTCTCTCTCAAGACTCGAGTTTGATCCAAAAACCCCCTTTCAAGCTTCAATTTGGTAAGTAATCTATCCTAGCTTGTTGTTAATCTTTCTTATCATGCAAATCTATATTTGAATCACCCAAAACACTCAAGAACATGTGTTTATGGTTTAAGAACCCTTCCAAAACCGTGAACACTCCTAAAGAGGGTTTTGAAGCCCCAAAACCCTTCCAAATCACTCCTAGTGCTTAGATATGGCTTAGAAACTTGCATGCATGAGCTTAGGACCCCAAAATCTCACCAATTGAGGTATGGACATGATTTTACGGCCCAAGAACATTCTTGGACCGTAAACCCTCATTCATGGACCATAAACAGCTTTTTAAGGTGTTAAATTGCCCTTAAACACCTCCAAAGGCTTCCATGAGCTTCCATGAGTACATAGAAGACCCGTCTTATCTTTTGTTCTTATGATATATGTGTATAACACTTGTAACGCTTTGATTTCAAACAAATGTAATAATTCTATGTAATGTAATGCTTTGTGTTTACTACGCTTACTATGTACATTGGTTGCAATATTCATGACGTCCTCCGCCCCGGAACGTTTCCGCCTTCGGTTTCGAGGTATGACAGATTGGTATCAGAGCCCTTGTTTACAGTGAACTAGTATACCAAATGTTACATGGTATAAGACTATAAACACTAAGGGGAATAAGTGCTCTGAACTAAAAGTATACTTTAAAATATAAGTATTTCCATAAGTATACAAGTATACCTAACCGTCGAAATCCGTAACTACAAGTAGAACAAAACATAAGTAAATGCGTGTTGTACACTACGGTTAAACCAAGGCAGTTATGTAGTCGTGTCTACGATCAATATAGCCTGGCCAACTATATTCATTCGAGACACAGCCAACATGTACTTGGGAGTGACTGCGGTATACGACATGCCTAAAACATACCCAATACCCAAACAACGAGCCGTCGTTGCAGCGAGACATGAAATACTATGGGAGTATTTCTCGAGCCAAATCCGTTATAGAAATCCTCATTCCAACGTTGCTCCTTAATCATTCCTTTAGCGATAGTTTATCTGCTTTGATAATTCATTCCTGCTTTATCGCTTAATAGAATTATATGTCTGTCATAAAGAGGTATCCCTAGTTCCATATCTCTTAATTGAATTCAGAGGACTTACCATCCTCTCTTTCTTGATCTTTTTAGATCAAGATGCCTCCAAGTGAGAGACCCAACTCAAAGAACAACAACAACCCTCCGCCACCACCTCCTCCCCCAATTTAATCTCGTATTGTTCCAGGCAGCTGTTGCTGCCGCAGTGGCAGCCGCCATGTCTCAAATGAACCCCGGTGGTCCAGGAGGTGGTCCCCAGCCCCAAAATCAAGAAGGTAGCCAGGGACACCGGAAGGAGTGTTCCTATAAGGACTTTATGAACGCGAACCCCACATTCTTCGATGGCATAGGAGGTGTCATTGCCCTAACTCGGTGGTTAGAAAAAATCGAATCTATCTTCGAGATCTATGCTTGTTCAAATTCCGACAAGGTGAAATTCGCCGCCTGCATGTTCACCGATAAAGCTCTGACTTGGTGGAACAACCGAGTCAAATCCTTAACCCTACCTGTAGCCAATGCTATGGGTTGGGAAGTCATGAAGGAACTTCTGTTCGCGGAGTACTGCCCTCGGGGTGAAATTCAGAAGCTGGAGCATGAACTCTGGAACCTGAAGATGAAGGGTTCTGATATCGCCGCTTACACTTCAAGGTTTGACGACTTGGTGCTTCTTTGTCCGGGGATGGTTACCCTAGAGAGTAAGAAGATTGAGAAGTTTATCTTGGGGTTGACCCAGCCAACCAAATGGAATGTTTTAGCTGCGATGCCGGATACATACGACAGCACCAAATGCTTAGCGCAAATCCTGATCAACCATACTGAGGACATAGAGGAAGCAGCCACCACTCCTGAGCCGACAGAGAGAAGTGGTGAGAAAAGATAATATTGGGAGACGAAGGAGAAAAGTCAGCCTTCAAAAGAGTTCTCGAAGAAACAGCAGATAGTGGCAGTCCACGCTGCCACTACCCCTGTTGCTGTTTCTATCGTCGGTTCCTCAACCCAAGCACCTATCACCGGATATGACGATATTCTCCCGTGGTGTAACCGATGCAGTTACCACCACCACATCCCCGGTCCCTGTCGTGTGAAATTTGGCAAAAATTATGGCCAAGAGGGTCACCTTGCGTGAAGGTGTAGAACACCAACCAATCAAGTCTCCGAAGCAGGTATCAGTCAGGCCTGCAACGGTTGCGGCAAAGTCGGGCATTATAAGAGAAACTTCCCCAAGACAACAACAACTGGCAACACTGAAAGAGTCCTAGCTATAGGACAAGGTGAGGCAGCCGCCGATCCCACTGTTGCCACAGGTATATTCCTCTTCGATAACCCTTATGCTTGCAATCCTTTTCAATTCTAGTACTAAAAGATAATCTGTTAGCTATTCATTCGAACATCTTCACAAACATAGTCCTGAACTAGTAACTGAAATGTTTACCATGAAGATAGCTAATGGTGAGAAAGAAGGCATGTTAGATTCTGAAACGCGTATCTCGAGGTACATAGAATTTTTTGAAATCCTCAATAGGATCGATCCGTAGCCTACAAACTCCGACTACCCACAGAACGTAGCACCATCCATTCGGTATTCCACGTCTCTATCCTTAAGAAGTACATATTCGGCGAAACCCTCGTAATCCCTTCGATGAGACCGAAATCAACAAAATTCTGAACCTCATAGTAGAACCAATCGAAATCATAGATCAAGAGATTAAACGTGTGAAACAAGCCGTATCCCGATAAGTGAAAGGTTCCCTGGAATGTCATGCGAGGATCTGAATTCACTTGGGAGTGCGTATTCCGATGAAACAGAAGTATCCGTAATCTCTTTCCAAATCCGCGAGTCGCATCTAAAGTTTGAATTTCGGGACGAAATTCCCTCTAACGGGGGGATCATGTGAGAGCCCGAAGTTCGCTCCATCGCCGTAACCCGTTTCCGTCCATAAAATTCATCTTTTTCGAATTGTTTCCGTTTAAGCTTTTAAATTAAGTCAATATTTTTGAGACTTCTATTATGACTTAATTGGTATCCAAACACGTTAACTCATGAAAACATCCCAAATTATTATTTAGAAAATTATTAGTTACGACCACGTTGAGTTACAGCAAATTAATCGGGTACGACCAAAAGCTCTGTTTAACGTCGGTATCGAGTAGAATTTCTCTGGGCCATAAACTCAACCCCTATATAAGGGATTTAGTGACATCATTTTGAGGCTTTTTCTCTCTCTTAAAACACTTTCTCTCACTACTCTCTATCTCTCTCACTCTCTCAAAACTCAAGTTTGATCCAAAAACCCCTTTCAAGCTTTAATTTGGTAAGTAATCTATCCTAGCTTGTTGTTAGTCTTTCTTATCATGCAAATCTATGTTTGAATCACCCAAAACACTCAATAACATGTGTTTATGGTTTAATAGCCCTTCCAAAACCGTGTACACTCCTAAAGAGGGTTTTGATGCCCCAAAACCCATCCAAATCACTCCTAGTGCTTAGATATGGCTTAGAAACTTGCATGCATGAGCTTAGGACCCCAAAATCTCACAAATTGAGGTATGGACATGAGTTTACGGCCCAAGAACATTCTTGGACCGTAAACCCTCATTCATGGACCATAAACACCTTTTTATGGTCTTAAATTGCCCTTAAACACCTCCAAAGGCTTCCATGATGAGTACATAGAAGACCCGTCTTATCTTTTGTTCTTATGATATATGTGTATAAAACTTGTAACGCTTTGATTTCAAACAAATGTAATAATTCTATGTAATGTAACGTTTTGTGTTCACTACGCTTACTATGTACATTGGTTGCGATATTCATGACGTCCTCCGCTCCGGAACGTTTCCACTACTTTATGTCTTAATCAACATCACACTATCCCATAAAAAGTTTGATTTATTTCTTTATCTTTCACACTCTATGCGTGAAAATCTTTGATTTTCCAAAAATCCGGTTCTATTTTGTATAAGCTATTTTTCAATATGTAGCTTGGGTTCTAAAAGTGACATGGTGATTCTCAAACGAAATGATCAAGTTGACATAGATTCATGATATTTATGTTGGTGACGTTTCAAATAAAGTAAAGGGGTGAGTCAGCAAATATCCAAACGTTTGACGATTTTGAAAAAGGCGATTTGTATGGAACGACGCGTAAAATGAAATGTTTTCTCTCTCCTGTGTAAGCATATGGGTTGCCAATTGTCTAATCCCCACTGTATCAGGAACCGTTTCACAAAAGACAAGATTTTGGGTGGATTTTTCTCTCTCCTAATCCCAAGTACAAAAGGTTTCTCTAAATCACCTTTACTCTTTTACCGCTTTCTAATCTCCTAAAGGAAAACGACAATTTCTTTCACTGTTCATCATCTTCTTCTCAAGCTACATCCATGGCAGAATCGTCTTCTGTTCAAGACACCTCTATTCGTTCCACCCTTCTGTCCATCAAGCCTCACCAAAACCTCATAATTGACCTTACACCATTCACCTATGAACCCTACATGCTGCAAGTTATGGAATGCTTCAAATACTCTCCACTTATCATCGCTCTCTCACAGGTAGAGGTTGTTCCCATGTCTTGCCTCTCTCATATCTACTCAACTGCTCACTATGACAAAGTCGCTGAGAGTATCCACTTCGATATTCACAACAAGAAGACCTCGATTTCCAAGAATCGATTATGCATGCTGCTAGGTCTTGCTCACGAACCTACCATGGTAAACCCTGATTCCATCTCAACTGGTCAACTATTCTCAATGTTTTATAACATGGGGTATACAGAAACCCTAACAACCGTGGAGAAGTTCACGAAATCATGCCTTCCTCCACTATGGAATGGCCTCTTCACTCTCCTGTTCAATGGTTTCTCAGAGCGAAGCGATGGATCAGATGGGGCAAGCAAGTCGTTTATGACCATGCTTTATGGGTTGTACAATGGGGTACATCTTGAATTTGGTTCGGCCCTATGGCAACATCTTGTTCAAAGCTTATCCTCCTCTTCTCGCCATTCTGAAGTTTCATGTGGCAGGTTCTAGTCTATTGTCACAAAACGGGGGATGGATTGTTTTCATGTCACAATCATGGCGGAATCGCTTCTCTCCTCCATCGCAACATTCCACACTACAACTATTATAGTCACTGATCCGTCCAAGTACTTGCTTATTGGATCGATTCTAGCATCCATGTATGCTTGTGTGTCTAAGGCGAGTAATGTCATACAAGAGTACAAGAAGCTTCCATCTTTGGGCCCAAGGGAACTCACACCTGCAATTATTCGTTCCATTGAGGAAGCAGATAAGCCGTAAAACAGGGGAAAGAAACAAGAAAAGAAGAAAGACGAAAGGTTTATCAAAGGAGCTAAGGGGCAAACTCCAAGGAAGCGAAAGTCTGAGAAGGCAGCACCTTCCCAGCCCAAGCAGAAGAAGACCAAGAAGCCTTCTTGGAAGCTTATCCTTCAGTCATCGAGCGACTCAGACTCCGAGTATCTCCCTATTGGACATAAACAACCCACTCCTAGCACATCCGAAAGCGAAAGCTCTGATGAGGAGGTTTCGGTTCGTGGTGATACCCCACCTCGATCGCCTACACTAGAGGTACCAGTTCGCTCAAACGCACCTTCTCCTCCACCTGTTTCCATTCCAATTTCCTTACCTCCCACTTTCCCAGTTATCAAATCACAACCTACTTCTACAATTCCACTTCCTCCTCCTATTTTTTCTGATGCTACAACCACCACAACAACTGAAGGTCGGACCAACGTATCTGATACGGGGGTTCGGTCTTCAGTCCCTGAAACATCCAAACCACTATCTCTCACACCTTCAAGCAAAACCAATACTGTCCTTGGTGGTGAAGAAATGGATTTTGATTTTTTCTACTACAGTCCCTACCGGGTTCAGAGTGATGAAGATGATGATGCTCCCATTACCAAAAAGCACATCAAGGAGCTAAATGAGAAAATCGACAATCTCATGGCCTCTTCTTCCTCTCACCATCCTTACTCTGAAGCTTCTATTTAGAGCATGGTTGACACTTTTGTCAAAGCTCATGAAGCATCAATCTCTAAAGCCACAGATGCAATTGCAGCCTTACCCAAAGTCTACACAGAAGCGACTGAAAAAGTTGATAAACAAATTCATAACGCTAATATTTTTCTTGAGTCTTTACAAGGAGCAGTTGAGTTGAACGCTTCTAAAGTGAACAACTCCATTGCCAAACTTGAAGAATCCTTTGATACTGAGAAGTAACAATTTGCCTCCCTTCGCCAGAACATTCAAAAGGATAATGTTGCCCTTATGTCCCCTCTCAATGAGCGTCTCACAAATCTCCAAGCTGATGTAGCCATGGAAAGCTCGATCATGGATGAACTCGCTCTCAAGACTACTCAGCTGAAAAACAAAAATCTCCAACTTTCCTAGGCAAACAAAGAGGTAGATCACCTTCATTCTGAAAAGGTTGTCGTCAAAAGTTATGTCTCAGACGTACACGCCAATTTATCGAACGTTCTGGAGACTGACGAACCTATCTTGACCATATCAGTTAGACGTCATCTTGCTGAAAAATTCCGTCATGCACTTGGGATGTTGAGTCACATCGAAGGTGTTTCAGAGACTATGGTACCTCCGAAACAAGGGGGAGAAGAACTAACATCTTCGTCTCAACCTCCTCCTACTACTCAGCCGGGACAACAGAAGACTGAGCATTCTTTGGGTTCGGGCTTTAAGGATAAAGGCAAGGGTATTGTGGATGACAGTGACGAGGAATAGGAGACAATAGTTGATGCTCTGAAGCGAAAGGCAAGGGAAAAGGGAACTCAATCTCAATGCCAAGATTGTAAAGGAAGCTGAAGAGAATGAAAGAAGATTAAAAGAGGCTCATGATCTCCTAGAAAGCAAGAAAACCCTCTTTCCGCTCTGGACTCCGGAAAAGCTAATCAAAGAAGCCATCGATTCCCCTAGCACTCATTGGCTTGAGCCAGTAGTGTCTTTGGATTGTGAAAATACAAGAGACTCTCAGTTCGATATGCCAATCACCCGGAAGGCGTTTGTTTTTCACTGCTTTCTTCCTTTCGCAGTAGTACCTCATCCAGACCCGAAGATTGATCATGAGCTAATAGACTACTATATGGAGTTCGCTCAACCTAAATATCTTAGTTGGAGTGCTCAAAAAATTATCACAATTCGGGTCCTTAAGCCTCACGTAGCATGGAAATTCATCAACATCAAATTCAAGGTTGCCAGAGGTTCGGCCAAGTCTGAGCATACCTTCTCCTTTGCTGATATACCTAATCTCAATCCTCATGATTGGATTGTTCTACACAACATTCTTCTCTGACCCAGTCGAGTATGAGCCAATCATTGATCATCTGAAAAGAATGTTAGTCTGCTACATTCTAGAGGTAGCCAAGATGGATCAAGAGATCGCTTCAGTTCTCAGAAAGAAGCCTACCATTTTTCCTGTTGGTTCTGCAAGCGATGTCAACAAGATGAAAATGGGAAAGATTAACCTGAAGTTGAACTCGGTGATGTTCACCATGCAAGAAGGTAAGAAATGCATGTTCGCTCTAACTGATAAACATCTCTTTACTACTTCGTGCTTTGAGTATGTTCTGGGAATCATTCACAGATGTAAGCAAAATAGTGAAAGCGATAAGAAGTACTTCACATATATGATAAGATGGTATATCGACTTTCGACAAGTTGTTCTTGCTATAATTCCAAGCTTGTTAAAGGTAGTGAAGTGAGTAACTGTCAATCAACCGAAGTAAAGGTCTCACCCCAATTGACCTAAAGGGGAGATTGTTGAGTTCTGAATGTTGCATCTTTGGGCTCGGTCATAGTTACCCCAATTTTGTAACCGGTTTGGGCCTGTCCAACCGTGTTTTCTTTTATTCTTGGATTTCAGTATTTAAGGTGCATGCACGTATCCTTAGTAATTATGACTTTTACTATTTTTCATCATCGTATTGTAAACCCTAGATCGTCTCTACAGTGGAAGTTCTTAATAGAGCTCTGTTGAGGCGTGACTACATTTGAATCATTCAGTATTACCTTGATTCCATCTTGTGTACATTCTTTTGTTTATTATAATTGTTTGTTCTTCATTGATTAACCTGTAAAAGATCTAAACGATCTTAGAGATTTTATCTCTTCAGTTCTTAATCGAGCTCTTTTGAGGGGTGAGAATATTTTAATCATTCGACATACGGATTGATTCATTGATTGTTCTTTTGTTTGTTGGTCTTATTTATTTACCTGTTAAAGATCTAGTCGATCTAAAGAGTTTTTATCTCATCAATTGGTAATCACATGGACCCAAGAAACTTTGGGTTCCTAAATCTGCTTGATTTTTGCAGGTTACACATGACGAGTAGTTCGACGACAAATGGTGCATTGATAGTTGCTGCTCATGTCACATGATAGGGAGAAAGGAAGAGTTTTGGGAGTTTCGAGCTCTTATGGATAGTGGTTGTCTCAAGTATGGCAACAAGTCATTTAGCACAATCAAAGGCTATGGAATGATCACAAATGGTGAATTCTCGATCAGAAAAGTAGCATACGTAGAGGGCTTACAACACAATCTCATCAGTGTTTCACAACTGGTGGTGGGAAATGGACTGAAGGTTTCATTCGATGATGAAGTGTCTGAAATAGTAGAGAAGAAGACCAAAACGGTTCTATTAAAATCCAAAAGAAAAGGTGAGATGTACCCACTGAACCTCAATCCCATTCGAGGAAAGCCAGCTGTGTGTCTGCTAACGAAAGCACACTCAGACGGATGTTGGTTATGGCACCGAAGGCTCTCGCACGTCAACTTCAAAGTCATGAACAAGCTAGTTCTTGGTGATCATGTGTGAGGACTTCAAATACTCAAATTTGATAAATAACATATGTGTGCTGCATGTGAAATGGGAAATCAAAGCAGGAAAAGTCATCCAACACGTGTCAACACGAAGATCATCGAACCACTTGAGGTTGTACATATAGATTTATGTGGACCTTCGGCTATTGAAAGCATTGGTGGTTACAAATATATACTAGTAATAGTAGATGATTTTTCTTGTTTCACTTGGGTGTTCATTCTTAATCAGAAATCAGAGGCTACACCAAAGCTCAAGGTTTTTGTCAAGCAAATAGAGCTTCAACTGCGAAAGCTGGTGAGAAATATTCGAAGTGATAATGGGCTGGAGTTCAAAAACAATGAATTTGAATTGCTGAAAACGGCATATCTCACAACTTTTCTGCTCCCTACACTCCACAACAAAATGGTGTCATTGAAAGGTGAAACCACTCGTAGTGTGAAGCAGCCTGCACCATGCTCAGTTTTGCCTCATTGCCTTTATATTTTCGGGCTGATGCAATTGCTTCTGCTTGCTACACACAGAACATATCTCTTCTCAACAAGCGTTTTTCTATTACTCAATATGAGATCTTGAACAATCGTAATCCAAATGTCAAGTTCTTCCATGTGTTCGGTTCCAGATGCGTTATTTTTAATTATAAGGTGCACCGAAACAAGTTTGATGTCGACGCTGACAAAGGGGTTTTTCTGATGGGTTTTAGGCATAAGAACAATCCTATGTGCTCATACAAACCCTAATGCTTGGATCTAGGTTTCTCTATTTTACATGCAATGAATCCAAGACTAATAAACCCTAATCTAACATATAATAAACTGATTTAGGGTTTAGAGAATTACCTTTGATTGTTATATAACAATAGCAAACAATTCCTTGCTTGGATTGGCCTTAGAAAGCTTAGTGCCTCAAGTGCTGCACCTCTAATGGAGTCACAAACACCACTAAGCAACTTGGATGAAGAGGAGAAGAGAGGAGGCTGCCCAAAACGTCTAGAAACCCTAAAGGAAGTGTTCTCTACGTTTTTGGGGCTTAAGGGTCCTTTATATACATGTAGGCTATTAGGGTTTACATCTAGGAAACCCTAATCTGACTGCTTAAGCCCTAAGCAGCCCATGGACTCCTTCAACATATCCCTTGGACGATTTCTAATGGGCTTCCAATTGAATTCGTCCAACCTATATTTTATTAAGTGATCCATATCGAATTATAATTATCTTATAATTACAACTCCAGTCCCCTAAGTCTAATTAATCTCTTTTAGCCACAAAATTAATTATCAATTAATTCTTGACTAATATTAATTAAACAATATGATTTCTCCTTTAATATATTATTCTCATAACATATTAATAAATCATAATTAAACCTTTCTCTCCTTAATTCATCCTACATATTGTTATGGTGAAGGCAACCCAAAAGGACCATGCTCATAATCGGGTCAAGTACATACCAAAATAATTATGGACTTAGACACTAATCCAACAGTCTCCCACTTGGATAAGTCTAATAACTATTTTCCATGTGACTTCAGAACCTGATCAGCAATTGTAGCTTTCAAAAGTCGATGTCAACTCTGATCTTATCAGATAGTGTGTGCTTTAGATAAGGGATCATATATTCCACCATTCTCAAGATATCATATAGACATAAGACATGAATTTTAATCATTCTCTCTATACTATTTCCCGACTTCCGATTTATGACGGCTGTTTACAGACTACAACTTAACACATCAACTTAGTCCCGGCTTGGCCAAGCGCTTAGGTTTCATCACTAAATCATCGAGAGGCCAACATATATCGCTTTTATCCCACATTGGGTAAAAGGAATGGATAAAATCGAATAACACACAACAATAAGTTTTATAACACCAAGTTACTGGTGCGTTTACTTATTATCAATGTGTAACCGACCAGCAAATAACAACTCACACGTCTCAGTTTCAAGAATATACAATATTATCATCTCACTAATCACTTGGGATAAAATCCATAAAGTGATCCAAGTGAGCGTGGGTTTAATCCAATACTCTAATCTTATCAAAGCACTCATAAACTCTGTAGTAAACTTGTGCCATGTCTAAACACTTCAAACAATCTACAGATAGATTCATGACAGTCTTCCTTCATACCTACTCCCAACGTATGACCGACTGTGGATGTTTGAATAACCTAGTTATTCTGGAAGTCAAAACATGCAAACTGAAACATAATAATAATAGTTAATCCTATATGGCCCCAAACTTGTGAGAGTAAATAAAACACTTCTATTTATCCACTATATTGGTTACTCATTATTTATCATTTAATGTTTCGAATAATCAACTCATTACTTGAATTACAACAACGATTGTTCCATGCTCCAAGCATGCACACTTTGTTTCCTATGGTCTATGCTTTGTGAAATAGATCAATTGAAAACTTTTCCAATGATGCTCATTTCTCAATTCTCAATCCTTATCATTAGTGTAAGAACACAAGGTTCTTAGCTACCAGTAGAATATGCTAGATTCTAACATTTTATGCAACGATCCTTTCGTAAAGTCATAGCACAAAAGTCACCAAGACTTGGCTAATGAAATTACAAAGTACTCTCTTAGAAATTGTTACAACACAATTCCATAGACGCGAAGTTTCACATTCAAAGTACATTCCTTTAAACACCCTTCTCGCATAAAATTTTCTAATCTAGACATAGACTCTCAATATCCAACTCCCAATATGGAAACATTTCCACATTTGCCATATGACAACTCAATCTTAATAGAATCTTATCTATTTATAATAACGTCGATATGGTCCATCCAATACCATACTTCCAACTACTCACAAGCGACCAATCTTCAGCGAACTTTGGATCGTCCTTTGATAGTTGTTTAATTATTTTAGTCAAAACCAATTCTAGTCCTTTTTCCCTCTTAATGCGCTAGACATTTGGAAAATTTTAGAATGGTAAAATATTATAGCATTTTCAATCGATCCTATACTCGAAGCTTATGGGACACGATGCATAATGTCTTACATAAAGATATGATACTTTACCAATCTTATGCCATAATATTTTATGTGTCATGTTCTCACAATTCGAACTATAAAGAGGGATGTCGTAATCATAATCGAAATTTGAGAACACGCAATGTATCCTTTGACTAAAAATATTAAATTTTTTTCAGTTTAAGCTTTAGATTTTGAAACGAAGTATAATATTCTCTCCCTTGATAATAGCAAAACAAATTTTCAACCCATGCAACTTTGTAAATTGAATCTTTGTTTTTCTATAATTAATATTGCTAACTCGCAATACTTTCCATAATAATCATACAAGCATAACACTTATGCTCCCACTATCATGATGATTACTATCATATAAGCATAACACTTATGCTCCCACTAGCTTTGACATGTATTCAGAAAACAAATGAACTTCCAGAAAACAATGCCTATTGAATTTCTGAAATTCGTATTTCTAATACCAGATGCTTTGATAAGCCTTTATCTAAGCTTTTTAAACTTATACACCTTTGCCTTAGATAGCTCATACGTGTGTTTAATCAATTCAGAACTTATGTTACTAAGTTCCAAATGTTCAAACTAATTGCCAAATCTCACAACTCGAACTATGGAAAGGGATGCCGTAACCATAATCAAATTTGAGAATACAATTTTCACAATCGCCATCTTCTTAAAATCTCTCTTAGTGAAAGCATTTCCTCACAATAATTTTCATGAAGGAGGGAATCTTATGACACTTAGATTTTATGGTGTATGAGTTCCTATCCATGTGAATTTGCCAAAACCAAAGTCTGTGACAAATCCAAACTCATATGGACTGAACTTTCTTAATCTTGATTTCTTGCCTTATGGTAACATGAGTGCCCACCATGTCTTCCAAGTAGTTTAGCAACTTATCCTTACATATCAATGTACTTTCCATTGATCAATGTGATTTGTCTTTATGCATTCAAATGAGAACTCATAGAACTCACATGAATAATTAACTCAATTGGAATGGCACCGAAACAAAATAATGTCAACACGATAGGTTGTAAACCTGAAGTCGTGTGCCAGTGATGATCGATAAGGTTTATTCTTGATTTGTTTTCGAAACCTTTTTCAAAAACATTAAAACTCCCACTGACTCCTTGACATATAAGGTTCTCGTATCAAGAAACATTTCTTGACAAACAAATATTCAAGAGTTAGTGTAGCTTTTATCAAAACACTTCACAAATTGGTCCTAGTTGGTCTTTGCCTTTTCCAAGACAGCACAACTTACCAATTTCTAATGTGCAAGAATAAGAACACTTTTCCAAATTCCCACATTCGTTAAATGTTATAAACCTACTAAAGACTTTTCACTCCATTCGAAATCTTGGAGTATGACTCTAAGATTCGATATTGGAACGAATATGATTAACTTCTTGATTTAACCAATTCCACAATTCTTGATTCGTCTTCTTAGACATATAAATGTACTAAGACTCACTTATAGAATCAATTGAGATATGGTTCTTAACCATTAAGACCTAACACAATAAAAGTACTCTCCCTTTTTCTTAGAACAGAGAAACCTTTATCTTTATGCCTACTTGATTCTTCTTTAATCGTTCTGCTATTTATTGAAACCTTTTCAATTAACTCAGAATTACACTTAATCTTATAAATATAACCATATTTACTAAACTTTAGTAAATCATGACGGATATCTTCTTCATTCTTGTGGTAGACTTGATCAACATACGACCTAGTGTACTCGATCTCCTAGTCCTTCAATTGACACTTTGTCAAAGAATTAGTCTAAATTTCCCAAATGTGAAAGTTTTTCATTCATCATACAATACACGTTGCATGATTCCAAGTTTCTGTCCACTTGAAACTTGGGCGATGAGAAACTCTCCCTATTTGGTAAATTCTCGACATTCCCACAAATAATACAATTAAGAATCAAATCCATTATTGCTAATAATAAAAACCTTCAAAAACATCAATTTTTTTCATACATGCCATTGGAAGGATAAATAAATAAGACAAAATCAAAATTCATTTTTATTGTGGAAAATTTTGTCCTTACAAAGCAATTCAATTGAAAAACTATGATATTACATCTTTCTTAACAATTTATTCTAACTCCAAGTAGTAGCTCAAGAGTCTAATCTTCAAGCAATGCGATCGAAATCCATTTCTTTACAATTAGATTCAGCTCACTTCTTCCCTTAAGCATCCTCTCTTTTCTTCGATCCAACCAAACATCAAAATGTAATCTTATCACATAATGTATTAAGAATCTAGAATAGGAACTTAAAAGAGTTAGCTAATGGATTTTACCTGAAGTAGAGCCATACATCTTGACTCTCCCATCTATTAGATCCCTCAGGTAGTTAGGGAAGCTACGTCTCCAATGCCCCTTCTCTTGGCAATAAAAGCAAACGGACTCCTTTGGAACACCACACCGGACAATCACAAACTTAGTTCTTTCTGGACTTCCAATGTTGCCAGTGTCCATTGAAGTTTGGGAGTTTGATTCACTAGACAAATTTGCTTGACCAACACGCCAAATCATTGTTGATTCAGCAGCTATAAGCAAATAGGTGAGATCAATGAGGGTCACGTCGTGATCCATCATATAGTACTCTCTAACGAACTCACTATATGATTTAGGAAGTGACTGAAGAACCCGTTCAACTGCCAACTCACTTGAAATCTTGACACCCAACATGCTTAACTTATCAATGTGTGACTTCATCTCTAAGATGTGTGCACACACGGATTTTCCATCTTTGTGTTTACTTGCCCAAAGGGTTTGAGTGAGCTTGAACTTTTCAAGCCTTCGAACTTGTGGGTCAGGGAGAACAATTGGAGGAGGTGGAGGAAGTAAAGCATGACTCTCATTTCCTTGATCGTATCTCAGAACGTCATCCTCATTTGGAAAGCTTGTTCCAAAGGATTTGGGAAGACCATTGTAAGATTCAGACATCTACAAAACGGGAGAAAATTCAAGTTAAGATGATTTGAATTCTTGATGTAACACCCAAATGAAACATCAAGCTAGGATCCAACACAATATTCTACAACCTAGAAGAGGGATGTCGTAATCTAGTTGTAGAATATTTGAAGGTAGGTAAATGACGATTTACCAATTTCCACCATGAAAAACGAAAAAGAAGTTTAAGTTTTAAATGAATTGAAGCTCCTAGGTCTTTTGAGATTCATTGAACTTTCCAATGGCATGTTTAATCTTGATTATGCCCTACTATTTGTGACTGAGATGCTGAGGATCACAAACAAGGTGTGAATAACCATACGAATCACATGGTGCACCCGATGCTACTATCACCTAATCAATGTGCCGGTTAGCCACACACGCTCCATTGATCTATGATAAACATCGAGCCACCCTTCACCACCAATTTCGTCCCCAAATTAGTGTTCCGGTTAACCACACACGCTCCACTAACGTTTGACAAGGGTACGAAGTGTAATTCCATGGGTTAGCATACAATTTCACATTTTGCCTAAAGTAACTATGATTTGGGAATTCGTATAAGCATTTAGTTACTTTGTACTTCATTATACTTATAATGGAACGTTTCTGTGCTATCCTACCCGTCCGACTAACGACCCTTCACTAGTCAAGAGTGCGGTGGGTAAGAGTGGATACCTATTCAATCGCCATTTTATAGGCAATTTCCTTAAACACCCCTTATAGACCAGCTTCGTGAATGAGGCCTACTAATGGTAAGACTGACTGTTTACTCATACATATATATAATATTAGACTTTTGATGTTATATATATTATAGGGTGTATTTTACACTTTTAAAATACTAGGTGGTTCAATTTAGTAATTATACTTTTAATTTAATTAAATGTAAACCAAAACTGTATGGGTTTATTAAATCACCTTTAATTATACACTTTAATTAATTAATAAAACCATAAGGGTGTGATTTGAACTTTTCAAATTACTAGGGTTTTAGAATTTAACATTTCAAAATTAAACTTTTAATCAACTTTTAAATTCCAAAACTTGAGGGCAAGTTTTGAAACATTTCAAAACATTAGGGTTCAGAATTTAAATATTTCAAAATTAAACTTTTTAATCAAAATATAAATTCCAAAACTGGAGGGCAAGTTTTGAAACTTTTCAAAACATAAGGGATCATATAACAAATAACATAATAAACAATTAATTTGGTGATTATCTATATTTGACCTAATCTCATTTTATTCATAAGATAATTACCAAATAATTTAAATAATCCATATTTACTAATAAGGAAACTATTATTCAAAAGATTTGAAATTATCTTTTGTTTTATGAAGGATAATCATCCAAATATAATAAAAATCGGATTTTATCATCAAAATACGTTTTTGGTATTAATCCTTCAGCAAAACAACAAGAAATCCCGATATTCCCTCTATCTGACCCCTGGACTCGCCGAGTCTGGGACTGGACTCACCGAGTCAGACTGACTCGCCGAGTTCATCCACTGACTCGCCGAATCAGGTCGGGCAGAGGCCAAAAAATCATTTTTTCAGCAAGAATTCGACAATTGCAACACATACAACAGAAACCAATCAAGGCTCTGATACCACTGATGGGTTTTAGGCATAAGAACAATCCTATGTGCTCATACAAACCCTAATGCTTGGATCTAGGTTTCTCTTTTGTACATGCAATGAATCCAAGACTAATAAACCCTAATCTAACATATAATAAACTGAATTAGGGTTTAGAGAATTACCTTTGATTGTTATATAACAATAACAATCAATTCCTTGCTTGGATTGGCCTTAGAAAGCTTAGTGCCTCAAGTGCTGCACCTCTAATGGAGTCACAAACACCACTAAGCAACCTGGATGAAGAGGAGAAGAGAGGAGGCTGCCCAAAACGTCTAGAAACCCTAAAGGAAGTGTTCTCCACGTTTTTGGGGCTTAAGGGTCCTTTATATACATGTAGGCTATTAGGGTTTACAACTAGGAAACCCTAATCTGACTGCTTAAGCCCTAAGCAGCCCATGGACTCCTTCAACATATCCCTTGGACGATTTCTAATGGGCTTTCCATAGAATTCGTCCAACCTATATTTTATTAAGTGATCCATAGCCCAATTATAATTATCTTATAATTACAACTGCAGTCCCCTAAGTTTAATTAATCTCTATTAGCCACAAAATTATTTATCAATTAATTCTTGACTAATATTAATTAAAAAATATGATTTCTCCTTTAATATATTATTCTCATAATATATTAATAAATGATAATTAAACCTTTCTCTCCTTAATTCATCCTACATATTGCTATGATGAAGGCAACCCAAAAGGACCATGCTCATAATCGGGTCAAGTACATACCAAAATAGTTATGGACTTAGACACTAATCCAACATTTTCTTAGCTACTCATTAAACTCGAAGGCATATAGGATTCTAAACAAACATTCCAAGAAAATTGAATAAACCTATTATGTCACCTTTGATGACAACTACGCCAAAAAGCTTCAAACAACCGAACGTTCAATGGAGGAAATCTTTCCAACATTTGGTGAAGTCACTATTTCCATTTAAAATCTATTTGAGCAATACATGTCATTATTTGATGAACCAGAGAAAGCTATTCACTCTAAAGCAAAGGTAGCTGACAAAGAGATTGATACTGTGAAGCAAATCATTGATGACGGAGCGAATGATATGGAAAAAGAACAACCGAGAACTACCAAATAGGCCAGTCAAAGCGAACCTCCAAAAAAAAGTTCTACATTTCAGGGGGAGGGTTCATCTTCATCCGATAACCCTAAATTACCATTCCAGGGGGAGAAACCATCAACTACCATATCAACCGAACGTCCAATTGAGGGGGAGAATTCCATGCCTGCAGCCGAAACTGTCTCATCATTTAAGGGGGAGAATGCAAATACAAATGATGATGATACTCAGTCGGAATTGGAAGAAGAAGTAAATGTTGAGTTGTATCCCTCCTATGATTCAAATTACCCTCCTCTCACCAAATGGACAAAAGATCATCCAAAAACACAAATCATTGGTGATTCATCAGAAAGAGTTCTTACTCATTCTCAACTGAAAGCGAAGCAAACTACATTATTCTCTCAAGTGGAATTTGGCATGTTTAATTCGTTTGTCTCCAAAATTGAACTGAAGACTGTCAACACTACACTCGATTACTATGATTGGATACAAGCAATGCAAGACAAACTCAATGAGTTTGAGCGAAACAAGGTATGGAGACTAATTTCTACACCAAAGGATGCATCTGTAGTTGGACTGAAATGGGTATTTCGAAACAAAATGGACAAAGAAGGGAGATTCAAGTTTGGAATGATGGGATACTCAAAAGTGAAGGTTCCTATGGCGTTTGGCACAAAGTTAACACCTTCTCTAGAAAAACCGGTTGCTGACATGACCCTCTATCATCAAATGATAGGGTCCTTGATGTATCTAACAACAAGTTGACCATACATAATGTTTTCTGTTTGTTATTGTGCCAGGTTTCAAGCTAATCAATGTGAACCTCACCTATTGGGTGTGAAGAATATCTTTCGATATTTGAAGCGAACCTCTTCTCTCAGTCTATGGTACCCATCAAACTCAAAATTCTTTGTCAAGGCATTCTCTAATGCTGATCTAGGAGGATGTGGATTGGACCGAAAGAGCCCTACTGGAGAATGCCAGTTCCTTGATGGCAAACTTGTCAGCTGGTAATTGAAGAAACAAACCTATGTGTCTCTTTCTACAGCTGAAGCAGAGTATATAGCTACAACATCATGTACATCACAGGTCATTTGGATACAAAGCCAACTTCGAGACTATGGCCTGAACATGAAGAAAATTCCATTATATTGTGACTTAGAAAGTGTAATAAGGATATGTCACAACCCAATGCAACACTCCAAAATGAAACATATACCACGGAGGTATCATTTTATTAAGGATCACGCGGAACACGGTAATGTCGAAATACATTTTGTAAGAACCACTGATCAATTAGCTGAGATCTTTACAAAAGCCTTGCATGAAGCAAGTTTTAATATAATCTTACAAGGCTTAGGAATGATGGAAGCTGAATCCATACTGAAATCGCTTTCACGTCATTAAAAGTTGGAAGTGAAATAGAGCGAACGCTCGGTCTATTTCGGGTCCTGATTTTTCGGGAACCAAAATGAACTGAATGCTCGGTCCATTTCGCCTCATATACAATGGTGACATTTCAGTTGTATCTTTTGTACACTTTATTGTATCTTAATTTATTTTATGTTTTTCTCTTACTTTTAATAAAATTCAAAAATATTTTCTATTTTTATTATTTTTCAAAACATCAAAAATATTTTCTTTTTGTGTTTTGTTTTGTTCTTGTTTCTTTTCTACCTAAGGTTTGAAGAACACATAAGCTATACCAATTGGATCCAGGGCAGGTATGATATTTCTATCTTTGTACTAGTTAAGTGTCCCTAGAAGCATGTTGTTGTATGTAGACCGAAGCCTCCAAGACTGTGAGTGAAGCCTTAATGATTCGATCGAAACCAATCATTTCTTCCCAATTAGGCTGCTAATTTCACTCAAGTCATGAGCTACCTTACTCTTGTCATTTTGAGTTAACAGTTTTCTATTTTGTCATTCTCAAATAGCATAGGCACTTACGACTCCTTAACCACCTTATCTTATTTGTCCATCTCGTTTCGCTCCACAATTGTAACCCTTGAGACTCTCAGCAATTTCCACTGAGGTTTATGGTTACACAACATCTGTGTTGATGATCTTAGATATGTTCACCAAGTGCTAAGTGAAACCTAAAATCCAACACCTTAAATGAATTAACGGTGATCACATACACGTTCAAGCTATTACTTGTTATCTCAAGAAATCTCCTTTTATTTTTGTGTGATCTTTATGAAATTGTCTAACACCAAGATGTTTCTTGACATAAGATCTAGTTCTAGTTTTGTTTTTGAGATTTCCTATTTATATCACCAAGTCACTGAAAAAGACCCAAACCTACTTTTTTAACAGGCTACACCGGTCTCACAAGTACTTCTTCCATTTTCGGTCTTATGTCAAGTACCCATGTATGGATTGAAGCGAAAGCCACCCTAATAGCTTTATATGAAAATATGCCTTTCAATATCCCTTTACAGGCATTTGATCGTAATTCAACGGGAAACCAAATAAGCACTTTGAAGTCTCTCTTAACTTTGAAGGTAGAGATTCGTGCCCAGGATCCACTTTTTATGTCTTCCTAGACATCACATATATCTCACAAATTATTTCCTTTATTTCTTTATATTTGACACTATCTTGCACAGAGATCTTTGATTTTCCAAAGTGCGGTTCTATTTTCAGAAATGTAGCTACGGTTCATTATGATAGAATGGACTCTTTTAAAAGCAAAAGGATGAGTCAGCATGAATTTCAAGGGTCTAGAATCGGAAACCAATTTTGAGATAAACATAGAAAGGCACGTGAATTTGAAACGATAGCTGATGTCACGCCTGTCATCGCCTTTTTCGCTGTAACAGTTGTCCAATCACAATTTCCTAGGCGTCGATTGAGATGTTTTCTCCTGTGATATTATTGCGATTTGTTTTTGTCTTCTAGTTAACAGTATAAAGGGTTTTCTCAAATTACCTTTACCCTTTTACCGCTCTCATACTTCTCAAAGACAAATACTGACAATTTTTCCTCCACTGTTCATCATCTTTCTTCATTGAGCTTCAACAATGGCAGAATCTTCTTCAGTGCACGAGACTTCTGCTCGATCGACTCTTATCTCTATCAAGGCGAATCAGAACCTTCTGATCGATATCACATCATTTGTATATGATCTATATATGCTTAATATGGTGGAATGTCTCAAGTACTCTCCACTTTTTATATCATTGACGCAGGTTGAATCAGATCCAATGTCTTTTCTCTCTCGGGTGTACTCTACTGCAACATACGACAAGACAAAAGAGAGGGTTTTCTTTGACATTCTAGATCAAAAGACGTCGATTTCCGAGTATTATTTTTGCTCACTTCTAAAGCTTTCTTACGAAGCCTCCATGGTCATCCCTGACTCCATCACCACTGCTCAGCTCTTTTCAATGTTCTACAATATGGGGTATACAGAACTCCTCACGACAGTGACTAAAGTCAAGAAGTCTTGACTTCCTCCTTAATGGAATGGCCTCTTCACTCTGTTGTTCAAAGGCCTTTCTGAGAGGGTTGCTATAACGCTCGTTTATTTAAATAAATTGATAAATCTATGTCCCGGACTAATTTGTGAAGAATTTTGAAAGTCAAGGGTTAAAAGTGTAAGTTCGGGACTAAATTGAAAAGGATTTTGGAGGTTAGGGTGCGTTTGGTAATTTATGGACCTAAATAGAAAAGATTTGAAGATTGAAGGGTTTACTGGTAATTTAGGGGTCTATTATGAAAGAAATTTATGGGATCAAGGCTTAAAAGGTAAGTTTTGGATTCAGTTGTATAGATTTCTAAAGGTAGGGTTAAAAGTGTAAAATATGGATTACTTTGATAGAAATGAGGGAAAGGAAGGGCTTAATTTGTCATTATGGGGCAAAGTTTCGTGAGTCAAGTATATAACCCAACATCACCGGGTGCCAATCCTTAACCCTAAGAAGAGAGGCAATCGTCACCCCACCTCTTCCTTGCCTCCGGCGCCATCGCCACCATCCACCCATTCCTCTTCCGACCACCTTGCACCATCGATCAGCCCTTGTCACAGGCAGCAATGAGAACCAACATGGAGTACTTGTGCCGGCGGTGATGAAGTGTAATAAGTCGATAGCGCCTGCCGCCGCTATCTCCGGCAGTTGGCGCCGATGTTGCTACCGTTCTGTTGCCAGCGACGATGTGCAATGGATGTTGTCCCGGTGTTTCACTGTTGCGGTTCCGATGCCTTCTCCAGCCGCTGCCATCTGTCCAACTGCCACCTTCTCCCACTGATGTAGTATCTGTCGCCGACTACCAAGGTTGTGCTGTTGCCGGTCGTCGTGCGCTACCTGGCGGGAGGTCGTTTCCAGATCTATTGTGTGCTGGGTTGTTCGCCGACAACTGGGAAGAACCACCATGGCGGCTGGCCATGGTGGCTATTGCTATTAATGCCGCTGGGTTGCCGTCTCTGCCCTATTTTGCTGGCCACCATGGTGTGGCTATGTGTGTGTATTAGTTAGTGTGTATTTTGGATGAAAGGCTTGTAATTGTAATTAGCATGAAATAATGAAAATAATAATAGTAACTACCACCATAAGGTGGTAGCCGCCGCCGTGTACCGCCGATTGAGCACCACTACCCGAGGTGGTAGTGGGTGGTTCCCCACAAGCAAAACCCTAATGGACCTAGCCAATACCCTAATGGGTTTAAAGATTAATTTTGGGCCTATTGGGCCATGTTTAGATCAAAACCCTAACTGTGAGTATTTAGGCCTTGGACTTATTGGACCTACTTTTGTGCCATTGAGATTGAATTATGTATTAAGCGCAATTTCTCCATATTAACTATCTAGTAGAGTAAAGGACTTAATGGATTAAGACCTTAATGGGCTAAGTGAGAAAACCTTAATATTCACTTGGGCTTTGTGTTGGGACATCCAAGAATAATCAAATGGACTAGAGTAATTAGTTGGGCTTTAGGGTAAGGCCCATATGAAGGGTTGGGCCCAATTTGGAAAATTGGGCCATAGTTTGGGCCTAGATGATTGTATGATATTGGGCCTTAGAATGAGACATGTTGGATTGGACTAAACAATTGGGACTTAAGGGAAGTCCATGTGGAGATTTGGGCCCAATTTGGAAAGTTGGGCCATGTGTTGGTCTCTGATCCCTAGTTGACTTTAGGCCTATGGATTGGGCTTTGGGCTTGGGTAAGCCAAGATAGGGGTAATGTAGTAATTATCCAAAGTATGTATTTATAGTTATGTAGTGGAACCGAATTATTAATTGGGTGTTATTTTGATATTGACAGATCGGGAATCTGTCATCCAGCAGTTATGGTTTGTCAGTAGGACTTCAGTAGTGTGAGGTGAGTCCTCTTCTAGTAGAATGGGTCTAAGGCCACAATGCCGGCCCGTTTAGGTGTTAGTAGTACCGGACTTCGGTCCGATACCGAGCGGGGCCCGATGCAGTGATTTAGCTTCCATGTTATATGTTACTTGTTTCGGACTTCGGTCTGATGCAGTAGTTAGAGTGCTTGATGTCTTTGTGATTCAAGCATGTTTTGTGTTATGTGTTCCAGACTCTGGTCCGATGCAGTGTGCAGTATATGTAGTCATGCCAGTTGATATGTTTATGTTAAGCTATGTTCAGTCACTTACCGAATTTCGGTCCGATGTAGGGGACAGGGTCCCAGTCAGTTTCGAACTTTGGTCTGATGTAGTTCCGGCCTTCACTTGGATGCAGTTAGTTTCGCACTTCAGTCCGATGCAGGGGACAGAGTCCCAGTCAGTTCCAGACTTCGGTCTGATGCAGTTAGTTCCGGACTTCGGTCCAATGCAGGGGATGGGGTCCCAGTCAGTTCTGGACTTCGTTCTGATGCAGTTTCCTGACTTCGGTACGATGCAGTGGGCAAGGCCCAATATGTGTTTATATGTTATTTTATGGTATGTGGCAGTTTGGGGGAGCTCACTAAGCTTCGTGCTTACAATTTTAGTTTTGGTTTTAGGTACTCAGTTTTCAAAAGAGGAGCTCGGGGAAATTACAGTCCACACACCATTTGTTCAGCCTGGGATGTTTAGACTCTAATATACTTGACAGTTTTTATAATATTTTGAGATACATTTCTTATGATTTTTTAAAGAGGTTTATTGACTACGGTTTTTATTATTAAATTAAACGAAATTTTCAGACTGTGTTTTTGGGATTTTACAAGTTGGTATCAGAGCCTTGGTTTGAGGGATTCGGCCAGACTTTTGGGTGTGTCTGAACTCAAACTAAGGATGTGGTATAAAGTTTTCAAAAGAAAAGAGTTTTAGAAAAACGAAAAAAAATTTTAGAAAGAAAAGAACTTTGAAAAAGGAAAAAGGTGTGTTGCATGCAATCAGCTGAGCTTAAGTAAGTACTACCAAATTACCCATACAAGATCATATTATAATATGAGTATCAACTTTAGGAGAACTGCATGTCAGTTTAGGGCTAAGGATCTAGGAAGGATGCCTTATGTGCCTGTTATATGTGTACCAGCTTATTGAGAATTGCATGCTAGTACATATTAGTGAGTATGTAGCCAGAGTAGTATATGCTTGATTATGTGTACTCAACACCCGAATGTTGCTTGCTTTGTGCTTTTAGGAGTTCTAGTTGTCTTTCACTAACTAGTAAACGAATATATTTAAGTTACATATTGCAAAGACTAAATAATTTTAGAAGGTTAGGTCTAGCTCTATTTTGTAGCTCTTGTTTGAGTCCAACCGTTGTAGGGTAGGATCTCTCATTCGAAGAATTATCTAGTCTGAGTAATATGTAATAGTATTCGCAAGCTAGTTAGGGGAATAAGGCAGGGACTTCTTATCCAGCTGACGTCGAAGAGTGGGTTGGTGATTACCCTAGGGAAAGCCTAGGATGAGATTAGCAAGAGATCAACAATAGTAGTAGAAGGGACTTGGTGGAGTCGAGGCAGTACTTGAGGAAAGTACAAAAAGATGTGGAAGGTAGTATGGGCCCGTACTACTAAAAGTAGAGGATCTGTACTCGAATCAAGGAAGGCTAAGATAAGACTAGGGAACTTGTAGTGTGTGAGATCCCTCGAGTTCTGATGAGTATTGTGATGTTAGTAATGGTATATTATCGAGTATAGTGACGCTACATGGTAGACCAGATGGTAGTTCTGGTGTTGACGAGGGATTAGGCTCAGACTCTGTAGTCGGGTAGCTCGATGATCAAATGAGGGAGTTCATTCCATCTGAGATTATGTGCAATATCATTGACCAGACTCTTGTGATCCTTAGTATGATCAAGGAGGGCATTATAGAGATTTGTGATGAGAGGCCGAGTGCATTCTGCACTGAGGTTACAGTCATGATAGGAACTCGTACGCTGATGTTTCGGGATTTCAGAGTTATATGGTACCACAGTATGCAGCAGATGAAGAAATGAAGAAGGTAATTTATCAGAACATACTATAGAATGATAGCAGGGAGATCGTGAGTATCTCGGGGTGCAAGACCCTGAATGATATGACTTCTAAATCTTGAGAACGAGATATGGACTTGGAGCACATTGGTTAGAGGGAATTAGATCATTTGCTTATATACAGGTGTCTCAGGAGAAGACCCTAGATTTTGGATAAGCTTATGAAGGACCAGCAGGGTTAGATTCAGTACAGCACATGCGGGAAACTACACAATGGAGTCTTTCGTTTCAAGGGTTTGAGTAAGTGTAGCCCTGAGTTATCCTCAGTTTGGGCATAAATTATTTTTTCAAGAGATGTCATATGCCAATTGCATACTGAGAAACATTAGCGAGTAGTGATAGAGCATTTCCAAAATTGCAAGATTGGGAGAGTACAATGTCATCTTGGTTTATTCCAAGACTGAGGAGCATCATGAGAAGCACCTGAGGGAGGAGCTAGAGACTTTGAGGAGGGAGTGTCCTTTTGCAAGGTACTCCAAATGTGAGCTCTGGTTGCGCAAGGTGCAATTTCTTGTGCACCTTGTCAATCAGAAGGGTATTCTAGTCGTTCTGGCCAAGATAGAGGTCGTGATGCAGTGGGAGATTCCGAGGCCTCCAATTGAGATTCAGAGCTTCCTGGGTTAGCGGGTTATTACCAAAGATTTATTCGGATTTTTTTAGAAGTTGTATGATCTTTTGGGTTAGCTGGTGTCGAAACCCTAGCAAGGATAAGCGTGAGTTCTAGTAGATTGGTCATGGGAGGGTAGGAAGAATTGAGAATTTTTTCAGTTTTGAGTGTTGTAGAGCATTAGCTGAATCAAAGTGGGGGAGAATCACCCAGGATTCTGAAGCAAGAGCAGTTATGAAGATAGGATAAGTTTTGCATCATTTTCAGGAAGGAAGAAAGCCCAAGCGGTTGTATGATTTGAAGAGAGTGTGAGATGGAAGTTCAGAAAAACTTCCCAATAAGGAGATCGTGTTCTCGTAATGTTTGCTATCAAGCCTTAGGGAATCAGGTTGGGGATTCCAGTCAGGGCATGAATTCAGCTGAATGCAGGTCAAGCGCGTGGTCGATCCAATATGGAGTGTTGTAAGTCTGCGGGTGTAGCCGTAGCTTTCACTAGCAGCCAGATAGTGTCAGAGTGTTAAAAGTCTGTGGGTGTACCCGTAGCATTCACTAGCAGCCAGATAGTGTTAGAGTGTTGTAAGTCTGCGGGTGTACCCATAGCATTCACTAGCAGCCAGATAGTGTTAAAGTGTTGTAAGTTTGCGGGTGAAGCCATTGTTGGATTATTGTCTAAGTCCATAACTATAATTGGTAAGACTTGACCCGACCCGACATGGTCCATTTGGGTTGCATACCATCATGCACTTGGATAGACTATAATGAGAGAAATAAGACACTTATGGTTATTAATATATTATAAGTTCTAGTATATTAATAATAAGAATAATAAGATTATTTAATTAGTATTGATCAAGAATTAATCTAGGATTAATTAAGTGATCAAAAGAAGACTAATTAAATATATGGGTTGATTGTGTAAATCATCCATACTTGTATAGTGGGCTAATGCTCCATGGATAATCAAGTTGGGCTAAAACCCATAGGATGGTCCATGGATGCTCCATGGTGTATTTGTACCCATGGATCATGGAAATTAAAGGCCATGTCAATTAGGGTTTACATGGTGTAACCCTAACTATATAAGCATCTTATTCATGACCAAATCGGGAACTAGGGTGTGAAGTAAAAGGGCTAGCCGATTTCATGAAGTGTAGAATTCTCTCAAGTTATTCTAAGTGTTTTGGTGATTGTGATTCCATTTGAGGCTTCCACACTATTGGGGCTAGGCACTCAAGCTTCATGAAGACTTTCTACATCAAAGAGGTATGTATTCTATCTTGTTACACTCTTCACTTTTGTATGCTAGATTAGGATAATACCTTGGATGTTCTTATTTGCATGTATAATAGAGAAAACATAGATCCAAGGTATTTAGGGTTGCATGTACACTTAGGAGTGTTAGAATGCTCAAAACCCAACTGTGGTATCAGAGCCTAGGCTTGTTTTCTATTATACTTGATGCAAATTGCTGAAAAACGCTGAAAAACTCGATTTTCTGGCTTTCTGGGCACTGGACTCGCCGAGTCCGCTGATGAACTCGCCGAGTCCATGAGTAAAATCATCCTACTCGCCGAGTAGGTTCATGCACTCGACGAGTAGGAGCCCCAGACAACATATATTCGACTTTTTTGGCTAGAAATGGACTAGGAACATTACCCTAAGATGTTTTTGAACTTATAAACTTGTTTTTGATGTGGTAATGTTCATGCTAATCCAATTTCAAAGATAATTATCAATAGATTCATGTTTTGAATTAGTTTAGTGATTAGGCTAATTACATGAAAAGGTTTGATTTGGATTATCTTGTTCTTATGAGTTGCTTAGATTAATAGAAAAGTTAATTAATTATGTGTTTTCAATCCAAATTAATCTAAGAGTTGTTTCTAAAATGTGCTTTTGTAACTTGTCCTCAAGTTATATGAAAAGTCACATTTAAGTTTCATAAAACTCATAAAAGTTGGCAAAGGTTACAAAAGATGAAGAGTCTTGTCCTTAAGTTATGGAGGTTCAAGAGTCACTTCATTAATAAATAAATAAATAAAGTTTAACCTTAATTAATTCCATAAGTTATAAAATAAAGAAAAGTTAATTCTATTATTAGTTTAAAGTCTTCCATAACTTGTCCTCAAGTTATGGAACTTGAAGAGTTTTTGGATTAAAACTACTTAAACACATAAGTTATGGAATTAATTAGTTTTGAATAGTTTCAAAACTTGCCCTCAAGTTTTGGAATTTGTATAGCTTTCACTTATGAATACTTTAATTCCAAGTTAGCCCTTAGAATTTTAAAGAGTTAAAATTCAACCCTTATACTTTATAATATTATAAGTTAACAATATATATATATATATATATATATATATATATATATACATATATATATATATATATATATATATATATATATATATATATATATATATATATATATATATAAGAGTAAAGTCAGTCTTACCGCTAGTACGCCTCATTCACGAAGCCGGTCTATAAGGTGGGTATAAGGTTGTTGCCTATAAAATGGCAACTTAATGGGTGTCCACTCTCACCCACCGCTTGCTTGACCGGTGGAGGGTCGTTAGCCGAACGGGTTTGACAAGACTATAATTCTCCCTTCATTAAAATTATTAATGATAAATACTAAGGAACTAAACTCTTAATAATTCCCAATCTTAGTTACTTAGGAACATGTGAATATGGTGCTAGCCCATGGAATTCACACTTTGTACCTTACCAAGTCGTTGGTGGAGCGTGTGTGGTTAACCGGCTCACTAACTTGGACTAGTAAGGATCACGAAGGGTGACTTAATGTTTCTCATAGATCAATGAGCGTGTGTGGTTAACCGGCACATTGATTGGGTGATAATATTAAGGGTACCAAGTGAATTGGTATGGTTATTCACACCTTGTTTTGTGATCCTCGGCATCCCAGTCACAAAATTTGAGAGGGCACACTCGAGATTGAAACATGCCTTTGAACAGTTCAATGAATCTCAAAAGATCTAGGAGTTTCAAATCCAATTAAAACCTAATAATACATTTCGTTTATCTTGGTGGAAATTGGTGAATCGTCATTCACCTACCTTCAAGTATTTTATAGCTTGGATTACGGCATACCTCTTCTAAGTTATAAAATAGTTTGTTGGGTCCTAGCCTTAATATTTCATATTGGGTGTCATATTAAGGACTTAAGATCAACTATCTTGAATATCTCCCAAAAACATGTCTGGTTTAGACATTTATGATCTTCCCAAATCTCTTGAAACAAGCTTTCCTAAATGAAGATGATGTCCCTTGGAAATCATACTTCTTTCACTTCCTCCAATTATTCTCCCCAACCCACAAGTTCTTGAAAAGTGTAAGGTCACTCTAGCCCTATTGGCAAGGCAAGGTCTAGGTGTGTTCACATCTTGGAGATGTAGTCACATATTGACAAGCTGGGAGAGTTGGGTGTCAAAGTCTTGAGAAAGTTGATGGTTCAATCACTTTCTAAGTCACATAGTGAGTTCCTTTGGGACACCTATGAAACAGACTATGACAAGACCCTTAATGATCTTATCTATTTGTTAAGATCAACTTCCTTAAAACTTGATGGACATTGACAATAGTGACACAGGAAATCCAAGAAAGCATTCTCTTCCCAATGGAAAAGGATCAGCCATAGTCAACTCGGTTGACCAAATGGTAAAGAGAAAAGCTATGTCTATGATAGTCTCGTGTACCATTATCAAAGGGTCCATATGTTTATATTGCCAAAGAAAGGGGCATTGGTTGCGAAGCTGCCAAAATTTACCTAAGGATGTTAAAGTCAATAAATTTGTCTCTACTTCAGGTAAAGTCCACTATCTAACTCTGTTAAGTTTCTATTATGAGATTTTTGATACATGATGTGACTGGGTCACATGGTGATGTTTTAAGAATCAAAGAAAAGTGAAGAAACTTAAAGAAAGAATATGATGAATCTGATCGCGTAGATGGATTTCTATCGCATAGTTGAAGATCGGATTCTTGAGCTACTTCTTAGGAGTTATGAGATATTGCTTAGAAATAGATAACAACAAGTTTTCATATGGATTGTAAGGATAAGTTTTTCCGCAAAGTTTTAATATAAAAGAAAATTTTTGATTTTATTTATTTTAAAATATCATTACAATGGCATTTGAGGAAAAATTGTTTCTTATATGATTCCATTAAGAGCAAGAGTGGAAATATGAAATTGATTCTTTCATTTGTGGTAATGTCTAGATTTACCAAATAAGGAAAGATTCTCCTCACCCAAGTTTCAATTGGACCGGAACTTGGAATCATGCAAGCTATATATCATGATGAATGAGAACTTTCAAGTATTGGAAAAATTAAGACTAATTACACGGTCACATGGATGTATGAGTCAAGTAAAGGACTAAGGGATCGAGTACACATTCTTGTGCACTGGTCAAGTCCACCACAAAAGATTGATAAGACTATTCGTCATAGTTTACTAAAGATCAGTAAATATGGTTATACTTACAAGCATAAGTGTAACTCTGAGACATTGGAAAAGGTTCCAATGTATGGCAGGGCGAATAAGAAGAATCAAATTAGGCAGAAGGATAAAAGTTTCTCATATCTGAAAAGATGGGAGAGTACTTTAGTATCAGTTTTGTGATCATCTTAATGATTAAGAAACCATATCAAAATTAGTTCTCTAAGGAAATCTTAGTGCACTCTTATGACTAAGAAGAGGGAACTTGAATTGTTGAAATGGTTAAATCAAGAAGATGAGTCATACTTCGTTCCAATACAAGTCTTAGAGTCATACTCCAAGATTGTAACTTGAGTGACATGTCTTAAAGAAGGTTTATAACACTTGTCAAATGTAAGAGTAAAAGTTTTCTACTCTTGTACATTTGAAATTGGTAAGCTGTGATGTTTTGGATAAAACGAAGACCAACTTAGGCCAATTATGTGAAGTGTTTGTCTTGATGAGAATCCACACTATCTCTTGGATATTTGACAAGGGAGTCTTATAGGTCAAGAGGACAGTGGGAGTCTTAAAAGTCTCTAGAACTAATCAAGAATAGAACCTGAAGTTCTTCACTAGCACACGACTTGAGGTTTATAACCTATCCTGGTGACATATTCTGTGCCCATTCCAGTTAAAGTTGGCTTTGCATATGAGTTCTTAGAGTTCTCAATGTGTTGCACAACAACTTGGAAGCAATGGAAGGCCCTTGAGTTGCCAGGTGGCAAGAAGTTAAGATTGAGTTCAATCGATATGAGTTTGGATTTGTCATTACCCTTTTCCTGTGACTAAGGTCTTGACAATTCACATGGATAAGAACACATACACCAGTAAATCTAAGTGTCATAAGGTTTCTCTCCGATTCATGAAAATGATGGTGAGGAAACACTTTCACTAAGTAGATTTTAGGTAGATAGCAATTATGATATTTGCATTCTCAAAGTCATTAGTGGAGCATGTGTGGTTTACCGGCACACTAACCTGGACTTGTGAGAAGTGGCAAAAAGGTCTAACCATTATGATTACGGCATACCTCTTCATAATTGTTTAGAAACACAAGTGTGCTATCTAAGTGAAGGTGTATGATTTTGATAAAGTTTTATCAAAACAATCTAGTATCAGAAATATGAACTTTGGTATGGAAGTCAGTTGATTTCTGAGTACATGTCAAAGGTAGTGGGAGCATAAGTGTTATGCTAATAATCATCATGTTAGTGGGAGCATGATAATTATGATAAGTATTGCAAGTTAGCAGTGTTAATTATAGAAAACAAAAAGTTTCAATTGGGAAAGAGTTGTTTTGCTATAATTAAGGGAGAGGAAATTATACTTCATCTCAAATCTATAAGCTTAGATTGTGAGGTTTTAATCATTTAGACAAATATATATATATATATATATATATATATATATATATATATATATATATATATATATATATATATATATATATATATATATATGAATTTCATGTTGGAATGGCTCAACATAAGGAAATTCTGTATATGAGTCCATTATTTGCGTTCTAAAATTCGATTATGATTACGGCATCCCTTTTCATAATCTGAATTATGAGAACTTGGCAAATAGAAATGGAAATGTTATAGCAAAAGACTGGTTTAGTCTTTATGTGAGACATCATGAATCGATTCCCATATGCTTCGGATATAGGATCGATTAGATGTGCTATATTCATCCTTTCTAAAATTTTCAAAATGCCTGGGGCATTAAGAAGGGAAAAGGTTTAGAACTGGATATGACTAAAATGATTAAACAATTGTCGAGGACAATCTAAGGTTTACCAAAGATTGGTTGCTCAAGGACAGTTGGAAGTATAGTGATAATTCTGGAAGGACCATATTGACATAGTCTGTAAGGAGGCAACTCTTGGTCAGAAGTGATAGTCAAAATGGAATCTGGAAATGTTTCAAAGTTAGAATTTTCAATATGTGTAAGATTAAGGAAACTTAATGCAAGAAGGATGTTTCCAAGGAGTTGATCTCCTTTGGAATGCTCTGTAATGTTTTTTGTCAAGTCTTTCTGACTTTGTGCATAATCATTACAAGACGATCAATGCATATAAGTTTAGAATCTAACAAATTTCAGTAAATGGCATGAATTTGGAATTCTTGCATTTGCAGTAAGGATTTGGGAGTGTGAAAAGAGAATCATTGAAGTTATGTTCAATTGATCTAGTTCACAAAGTAAAGATCATAGACAAACATATTATGCATACTTGGTGTATGGCATGACTAGTGTTTAGAAAACATAGTGTACATGCTTGGAGCATGGGACAACTATTGTTTTAAATTCAAGAATAAAGTTGATAGCTGAAACAGTATACAATGAATAATGTGTAATCATATGGTGATAAATAAAAGGTGTTTTATTTATATTCATAAGTTCTGAGACCATATTGGATTGGATTATTATTGTGTTTCATTTTGCATGTTTTGACTTCCCGAATAAACTAGGTTATTCTTCCAGAATGACTAAGTTATTCAAACCATCCACAGTCGGTCATATGTTGGAAGTAGATATGAATTAAGACTGTCATGGGTTGGCTTCTAGAGGTCTAAGGTGTTGGACAAAGGGCTACAACACTCATGAGTGCTCATAAGTTCTGAGTATTGGATTCAACCCGCGCTCATTGGAATCACTTCATGGATTTTATCACGAGTGATCATGAGACGATAGTATCTTATATTCTTCAAACCTAGACATATGAGTTGTTACTATGAGTTGGTTGTACGTTGATTGCACGAAAACGCATTTGGTAACTCGGTGCTATAAAACATGCCTTTGTGTATGATTCAACAAGTAGTAGAATAAGCCATATGAGTCGAAGTTTATCCATTCCTTTTACCTTCGGGATAAAAAGCGATATCTGTGGGCCCCTTGATGATTTGATGATGACAAATGGAAGTGCTCGGCCGGGCCAAGACTGATTTGATTTGTTCAATTAGTCAGTCGTCATAAATCGGAAATCGGGAAACAACAAATCGACAGAGAGAATGATTATAATCCATGTCTCAGTCCATATGATATCTACAATGGAGGAATATATGATCTCTTATCTAATGGACAAGTCATTGACAAAGGTCAGAGTTCATCTACAAGGTCAGAGTTCGACAGAAGCTTTTGAGAGCTACGATTGCCAGTTGGTTCCTAAAGTCATATGCAATAATAGTTTTAGACTTATCCAAGTGGGAGACTGTTGGATTAATGTCTAAGTCCATAACTATAATTGGTAAGACTTGACCCGATCCGGCATGGTCCATTTGGGTTGCATACCATCATGCACATGGATAGAGTATAATGAGAGAAATAAGACACTTATGGTTATTAATATATTATAAGTTCTAGTATATTAATAATAAGAATAATAAGATTATTTAATTAGTATTGATCAAGAATTAATCTAGGATTAATTAAGTGATCAAAAGAAGACTAATTAAATATATGGGTTGATTGTGTAAATCATCCATACTTGTATAGTGGGCTAATGCTCCATGGATAATCAAGTTGGGCTAAAACCCATAGGATGGTCCATGGATGCTCCATGGTGTATTTGTACCCATGGATCATGGAAATGAAAGGCCATGTCAATTAGGGTTTACATGGTGTAACCCTAACTATATAAGCATCTTATTCTAGACCAAATCGGGAACTAGGGTGTGAAGTAAAAGGGCTAGCCGATTTCATGAAGTGTAGAATTCTCTCAAGTTATTCTAAGTGTTTTGGTGATTGTGATTCCATTTGAGGCTTCCACACTATTGGGGCTAGGCACTCAAGCTTCATGAAGACTTTCTACATCAAAGAGGTATGTATTCTTTCTTGTTACACTCTTCACTTTTGTATGCTAGATTAGGATAATACCTTGGATGTTCTTATTTGCATGTATAATAGAGAAAACATAGATCCAAGGTATTTAGGGTTGCATGTACACTTAGGAGCGTTAGAATGCTCAAAACCCAACAGCCATAGCATTCACTAGTGTGACAACCGTCAATTTCCAGTCAAGTCAAAGTCAACAAGTCAAACCGACCGACTCGATCAACCCTTGCATATTAGGGTTTACGTTATGTAATTACTGTACAACTCACTATTGTAATGAGAAAGCATCATTGGGAAAATCTATGTGTTTAATTTTCTTTAGACTTAATAGTGCTAAACAATGAACCATAGAGATAAAGCACTACTTCACGCTCATCGGCAGTGTGTAGAACACTAAAACATGGCTTGACGGGGTTTACGGATCTTACGTTGCAAAGCCGGACACTCAAAAAGGTCATAAGCGGAACCTTTCTGAATCTCTTTCACTCTATCTCTATCTATGTCAAATCTCTCCAAGAATGTGGAATCTCTCAAATCTCTCTCTAAAACCTCTTTCGAGTTTTATAATCATTTGGGGCATCCCGACACTTATCTTGGTGAAACATCACTCAAGGAGGAGTGATACATAGAAAAATAGCCCTATGGGCTGAAGCCTCTCTAAAGGGGCCAAGTCCTTCTTGAACCGAGGTCAAAGAGTTAGGCCAAAGTAGCCATCCGAAGCCGCCACCAAGGAGACCGCAGCCGTCCTGCCGTAGCGCCGAACCGCAGTTACTAGCCTGAAGTGCCGCAACGAGCCTCGCGCTTCTGACCACATCAAGTCTTCCCTCCTGACCGTAGTCCCTTCTCCTCGGATTCACATCAGCAGCCGAGCCACTCCGGTTCCATGGCTGCCGATTACCGCACCCTCGCCCAGAACTTCGGAATTTCTCATTTTTCACCCAGTTTTCAACCACGACTCAGTTTTAAGCCCGATTCTAATTATTTTAAAGCGGGATTTTCACCCAAAACTTTATTTTAAGATATTAAGACACATATGTCTTAATTAATCACGTTTTTAATGCAAATCTTTTCCAAGATTTAGTGGTTGCAGTAATTAAGGTGGAGTGTTGACCTTGCCTTACTTTATGACACAAGCAACCACCCCCCACACCCACTCTATGACCAGCCACACCTCCCCACCTTACCTAGGTCACTTCAATTTCCTTTCCACTCTTTTCTCAACCCTCCCCATATCCTTAGAGCTGGAACAACTCCCTCTCTCTCTCCTCATTGCCACACACTTCTCTCATTTCCACCAAAGATCAAACACAACTTTTCTTTCAAACTTTCTCTCTCAATTTCGAGATTTCAAGGGTGATCATCAAGTTTTCTTCCACTCTTGGTAAGTATAATTCATCCTCCTTGTGATATTTTCACTTCCTTTTACTCAAAATCATAGACTTCTTACACAAATTCCATCACATTAGTGTTAGATCTTCGAACCTTCAAGACAACGTCTTAGTTTTCTTGAGTGGAACACCACCTTTCTCCATCATCCATCTACTGAAATCACTCGAGGTGAGTTCATACCCCTATATTTTCATGTTTTCTTAACTTTTACGGGGTGGGGGGTGGGGGGGGGGGGGGAATACAAGTTAAAACACCAACAACACAACTAAACTTTTCCAACAGCGTTCATCAAGAAAGTTTAACCCCATTGTCGGACTGTTTTGGTCAAGTTAAACATTTTAGTTTTCAAAACGGTTTTAGGTGCAAGTACTTATAGTTCTTACCTTTAAGAAAGTTTAACTCAAGAAAGTTTAACTCCATACGATTTTTCTACAATTTTTGGTGATTTTTACAAAACTGCCTATCATTTCAAGAAAACATCCGGACCAGTTTGTGATTATGGTCTGTTTCACCCAAGTTGGAGGTTACTAAAAATCATGATAAACTTTATGAACAAACTAGAATCATTTTCCAAACTCTTAGAATTTACAGAATCTGATTTGGACCTTTAATGATTTTTCTATGAATTTTCTAAAAACAAAATAGAAATGGTAATACTAGAAAAATACTTTCATTTTCATTTACACTTTGTAACTTGTTGAGCAAGGTGTGTAACCTTTATGTGATTATATGTTACTACCATATATGTACTTTCGTCTTGTTATATAGACATATATCAGTTAACAAATGGATTGTTGCTATATTAAGCGTAGTAAATGATAAATCTTTATATACAAATTTATAGCCATTACATACAAACATTTGGTAAGCTAAGACAAACATAGTTTATGAATACTCAAATCTACCCTTATTTTGATAAACTATAATAGGTATAGTTTATGATTCATTTACATAATCAACACATTACTAAAGGTATTACATATACAAAAAGGGGTTATTACCACTACGAATAACTATGATAAACTATAATAAGTATAGTTAAGTCTATTACACCCCCACAAGTAAGTACGCTAATTATAATCGGTATAATTAGGTTGCATATACATTAAAAATAATATAATAAACTATAATAGGTATAGTTTATGTTTCATCTACACTACGAACTTTTTACAAGAAGGGATTTCACTATTACCACCACTTTTGATAAGCTATAATATGCATAGTTGATGATAACTACCACTATCACTATTTGATGAACTGTGATATGTATAGTTTATGTTCACCATCACCATCACATTCGATAAACTATAATATGCATACTTCATGTTCACTACCACTATCATTATTCAATGAACTATTTCATACACTACACTAGGATTTGGTTTCGGTCTTTGGTTTTAAGACTACATTCTATCTAGAATTGTTAGTCTTCAGCTATAATTTCTATGTGTATATGCTAGAGTTATATAGAATCTAGTCGTGATTGACTTAGAAATGTTGGGTCCGCTTTACTCCCTGTTCCTTGTTTGGTTGTGGGCCTACGGCAGACCCATTAAATTCGACATTTTATCTAACTTTAATTTTATATAACTTATATATACTTGGAGATTATAGAAGGGAACTATAGGAAATTCTAGGATGCACTATTTCATAACATAGAAATTTTCAATTCACTCTTTAAGGAAAATATCGGATTTTCTGGAAGAACTGAATTGTTTTTACAAGGAAAACAGTTTATTTCCCAATTAAAAATCTTATGAACTCACCAACCTTTGTGTTGGCACTTTTTCAAACAACTTATATTCTCAGGAAATCACTAAACATGTAATCAACTGCTTACGAGGACGGGACGATAAGGCGTTAAATTCAAAACTTATTTTGTCATCATGATGTAATTGATTTTGAAACATGTAAACTTAATCTATGATGTAACTCTTTCAATTATATCGATGATGGTTGTGTTTTTCTTTCTTCACTATTATATTCGTTGTTATGATACTATACATGAAGTCATCCACCCCTGGACGTTTCCGCCGTTCTGGTTTGGGGGTGTGATAGATTGGTATCAGAGCCTTGTTTACAGTCAACTAAGTATATCGAACCATACAAACTATAAATACATTGGGAATGAAAGTCTATGATTTAACATTTTCCAAATAACTATACTTTTAGAAACAAATTATTTCTCGTTAAAAAGTATGAGCACATGCATACACACTAGGTTCAGTATCATGGTGGCATGGGGCAAAAGTGGTGATTGTTGAATAGTATGAGTGGGCTTGGGGATGTATAGTCAGGTCTGGGAATGACATAGCCTGGTCAACTATGTCTCACCCAGAAGTGATTAGCATATGCCCAGGAATGGTCTTGGTGTTGCAACAACTCTAAAAACTTACCAACTCTATCTACCAAGAAACATCAAGAACATAAGACAAACATTTAAAATACTATAGGGGTATTTTGTGGAACTATAACTAACTTATGTGAAAACTAAAGACCCCTATTAGTAGGTCTAAAATGACTAAGTGCATACGCTAAGGTTATACATAATCAAAGATATTATAGACTCATAATCTATGACTATTGCTCTACTTCCTATTCCTTGTTTGGTTGTGGATTTAGAGTAGAGTCAATTATTCGAAGTTCTATTTTATCTCAGATTATGTATAACTGGTATGCACTACGTGATTATAGAAGTGACTAATAAGGATCACCCTCTATAAGTAATTATAGGATTAGACGCCTGTTAACTATCTCTTCTACCCCTGTTCTCGCACGAACAACGTGGAGGGAACCCAACTACCGAGAGTCCTCTATTCTCCTAACTCGGACGATGGTGGCTAGAACAAAGAGAATCCTGAAAAGGATCCTAAAGAAGTAATAGGAGAAGAACCCAGAGAGGATCCGGAAGAGCACCCGGAGAAAGCGAAACCAAATGAAGATGAATACAAAGGAGAAATAGGAGAAGACTCTAACGAAGAGCCCGAAGTCTGCAACACATCCTCCAGTGTCCCCTACCCCGACGAAACTTCTATGGTCAGACACCTCGATGAACCGTAGATTTAAAGAGATAGAACATGGAACAAGATCAAACACCCCCTCTGGAGTATAGAAAGAGGCTTCTACAACCTCAATAGAGAAGGATCAGTAGACAGGGCCCTCATTCCATAGTATACCGCATCGCTCGCAGGAATATATAAATACGAGCATCGGTTAGCCGAATCATGAAGGTAGGCACTACCACCAGGATCACCACAACTTGCCTTCGTCACCGAGATGGAGGCCATGAACAAATCAGGAGCCACATTCAAGCCATCAGATAGAAGTAAACGCAACTCGAGCCGATACTAAAGAGTATCACGGACTTCAAACAGTGTTAGAGAAAATGCATAATAAAGACAGATCATCGAATGACAGAAAGCAGGGAAGAGATTAGAATAATGTAGACTTTCATGTCTTTACTCTATGACCCACTGAACATCACCCGCCACAAGTGGGTGGACACCATTGACATATCGGTATAGACTTGGTCTACTAGCATGCATCTAACGACTACCCACATATATGTATAGAGACACTCCAATCCTTCAAAATCCGGAGACTACACTATTCAAGGGAATCGTGGGACTGTCAAAATTTGTCCTTACATTAATGAGATGTAGACCTATTATAAGGACAAATTTCCTCGAACCCTGTACACTAAATCATATTAAAGAAATTGGCTCGTATTAAAATTCATTGGGAATTTTCCACGTATTTCCTAACTCAGTATTACAAACAATTTACTTATGGTAACTCATAGAATTCTTAATGTATACCTCAAGGTCGGGTGTAATTAGGAGATAATCGACTTAGAAATGGTGAGTCCGCCTTGGGTCCTATTCCTTGTTTAGTTGTGGGCCTAGGGCAGACTCATTAAGTTTGACGGCCTATTGGACCATAATTATACAAGACTGGTATATACCAAGTGATCTTAGGAGGGGAACAGGCACGAAACAAATCACAAGTTACATTTGAGTCACTACCACTAAATTCATTGATAGCGGCTTTATTATGAATTATATACAAAATACTTTTAAGTCGGAACATAATACAGAAAAGTCTGGCTTGATAACATCCGACTTGTCACTTCTATTAGAAACTTACCGTCTGTTCGTCTCTACAAACTTATGACAGTACTATGCCGCCAAAGAAAAAGTCCAGACCTTCCACCAGCGCAGCACCACCACCATCTCCGCATTTTGATCCCATAATATTTCAAGCTGCCGTAACCGTAGCCGTAGTTGCCGCAATGTCACAAATTGGTACGAATGGTACCGGTGGTGCTGGATCTGGTGCCACAAACTCTAACCATGGGGACAGTATGGGGCGTACGAGGGAATGTTCCTATAAGTACTTCATCAATAGAAAAACTGAATTCTTTCAATGGAAGCGGTGGCATTATCACTTTGATGCAATGGTTTGAGAAGACGGAATCAGTCTTCGAGGTCTGTGCATGTCCCGAAGCAAGCAAGGTCAAATTTGCAGCTTGTACTTTCTCTGGGCGAGCCCTTACTTGGTGGAAAAACCACGTTAAGGCACTGACACTTGCAGTGGCTAACTCTTTAAGCTGGGAAGACTTGAAGACACTGACGTTGAAAGAGTACTGCCCAAGAGGCGAAGTACAAAAACTAGAGCAAGAACTGTGGAATCTCAAGATGACAGACTCTGACCTTGCAACTTACACTGACCGATTCTGTGATCTAGCACTCCTTTGCCCCTCGATGGTCACTCCTGAGGAAAAGAAGGTGGATCGATACCTCTGGGGATAGTCTCCCCAAATTCAATATATCGTGATTGCTTCAAGACCAACTACCTTTGATAGTGCCAAGGAGTTGGCACAACAACTCATCGACCATAGGGACAACCATGGCACTATGAGAGCCACCCCTAAGCTAGATGGCCAAGGAAACAATAAAATGAATTACTGGGAAAACGAGAGGAATCGATCGGCCAAAGACCCCACCAATAAGCAACAGATCGTCGTTGTTCATGCTGCCACCACCCGTGCCACTCCCATACCCATAAATCGATACGCCAAAACCCTTACAAAATGTAACATGTGTAGCTTCCATCATACTAGGGCTTGCAGAGAATTGCATTGCATGAATTGCAACAGGAAGGGACACACTACCCGTTTCTGTAGGGCACTAGTACGACCCACCAACCATTTCCCCGGCGTTGGAGCAAGCCCAACTTGTTATGAGTAAGGTGAAACGGGACACTTTAAGAGAGACTGTCCAAGGATCAGGAATGTTGGTAATGGTGGAAGGGTACTTATGATCACCACAGGAGAAACATCCCCAAAACCACCAGTGAATAATGGTACGCGCTCCTGACCACCACATGTAGGAATCTACGATGGCTAGTGTAAATGTTATGGCCATATATCATTAAGTGTAACGCCCCGATCTACAGGTATTTCTTCATTATGATTTTTTAGATAAAGCTCTACTCAACGAGTTGGTCGACCTACTCGTCGAGTAACAACAGGGTGAAAACGCGTGTTTAGTGACCTACTCGACGAGTCCACTATTGGGACTCGGCGAGTAGGAGCTGGCAGATGAAACCCTAAATCCCAGGGTTTGCACCCCTATTTAAAGGAGCCTCAGCCTCCCTTGGGCTTCCTTACAGTCTTTGAGAGCCCTTATAAACCCTAAGTCGGGTGTGTGTGCCTTAGTGTGGGTTTGAAGCTTGGAAGAGAGGATTTTGGAGGAAAGGAGCTAAGAGTGCAAAGGAAATTGAAGCAAGAAAGGAAGGGGAAATGGGTTTTACCTCAACTAGCATCTTTTGAAGGTATCAAAGTGCCATTCTTACTTCCTTTTCCTTCCTCTTGTTGAGTTCTAGGGTTTTTTATGGATTTTCAAGTTGGGATGTTGAGCTATAGGCTAGATCTGAAGTTGTAACTTCAGATCTGGACCCTCCTTGGGTGCTAGAGTGATAAAGTTGTTGTATTGGTTGTAGTTGAAGTCCTTCTTGGACTAGAAGCTCCATTAAGAACTTAAAATAGACTTTTGGAGCCCATATAGCCATGCATGTACGTAAAGCTTACAACTTTACGTGGTAAGTATACTCTAGAAGCTTGGATATGTGATTTGGAGCTGCTGCATGGCTCAAAACAAATCTATATGGAAAGAGCACTGGATGGACTCGGCGAGTCGTAAGAGTGAACTCGGCGAGTGATATGAAGATGGTCATTGAACTCGGCGAGTTGGATGAACAACTCGGCGAGTCCGATGAAGATCACCATAAAACTCGACGAGTTGAAGAACAACTCAGCGAGTCGGATGGTTGTTCCTTGATTAGGCATGCATGTGTACCCATCGAGTTGCAAGGAGGAAACTCGACGGGTGGCCCTTAAGGATTTATTAGGATTCGAAGGAACTCGACGAGTCAATCCGATAACTCGGCGAGTTGGAATGTTTTCCATGGACTCGGCGAGTTGAGGTCAACATGGACTGTTGACCTTGACTGAGGACTCTGACCTCGATCAGTAATTACTAAGTGATTATGGGGTGTCTCATAAGAGTAAGAACTTATGAGTATATTGTGCTATGGTTATAGGTGGTGGAGTCGGTGTCAAGTGATCCGATAGTTGGGGTTTGCATTTCATTCGACATCTGCAAGGTGAGTTATCCTCACTATATCGATAGGGTCTATGGCACCAAGGCCGGCCCTTTATGATTCACATCCTGATCTAGGATGGTTGCTTTGTTATTGCCATGTTAGATTCATCCTAGTTTAGGATAGGTGTTATGTGATTGACATGTTAGATTCATTCTGGTTTAGGATGGGTGTTATGTGATTTCCATGTTTGAATTCATCCTGTTTAGGATGGTTGTTATGCTAGAGATCGGTTAGATCGGTTGTCATAATATGCTACATACGACTCTAATCTGTTAGATCGAAATCAGGATAGATAGCATGCTATGCTTTTATGATCCGTAAGGATTGCTATGATAGTGACCTGTTAGGTCAACGCTCTAGTACAAGTGAAACTCTATGATTGATGGTAATTGAGATAGTTATGTTGCTATGTGTATGTGCCAGTATATGATAGTATGCGTACATGGTTAGTTGTTGGTTGGATGGGTTGAGGTGGTCCTGCTTTGTGCTGAAGGCCAACACACCCCCTGAGCGGTCCGGGGAGACTGTAGGTCCACGTGGCGGACCAGTCATGCCGAAGGCTCGGGATAGATACAGATAGGCTGTAGGCCCAGTAGGGCGGACTAGTCCGGCCGATGGCCCAGTATGTATGTTGTTTGAATGATCGTTATGGCTATGGGTTCTGCCAGTGTGGTATTGGTATTTTGGGGGTAGCTCACTAAGCCCTCGGGCTTACAGTCTTCAGTTTATTGTTTCAGGTACTTCAGGAGAGCGAGGGGAGGCAAAGGCATGACCGTACCCGTCCTCATCCTCATGATGTATTTTGGGACACTCTGATGATAAAAGAATTGGAAATGTTTTCTAAAAACAATTACTATTTGACTCTTTTGTTAGTATTAAAAGTTTAAATTTAGCATAAATTTTATGGGTGTTACAAGTTGGTATCAGAGCCTTGGTTTGAGCGAATTGGAGGAACACTCGTGTGAATCCAGTCTCAAACCGAGGAGATTTTTGGGAAATAAGTTTTAAAAATGGTTTTCAAAATAAAAGATGGAGGATGTAGAAGGTACAATCAGCCGGAGCCTATAAGTAAGCCCTAAAATACCATACAGTTATTTGATATTCTGATATGATTAGAACATCATGCTAGTGCTCGGCTAGGTATTTTCAGCAATCGCATGATAGATTGGCCTGATTGTATGATACCTATTAGCCTAGGGTTTATTGTATATGGGATTGACATCATAACTGTAGATGTTTAGTGTATGCACCACTGCTGTGGATAGTCAAGATCTTATATCCTAAGAATGTCCGATTCGACCTTAGTGTAGGATTGGATATTCGAAAGTTTATCGGGTCCAACACTATGTACAGCCAGTGTATACTAGCGCTGTAGGGGATGATGGAAGTTTCATGAATGTGTGAGTGGTGCGGAACTGCATGACCAGTTACTAGTTAGGCGATGTCCCCTGTTAGTGAGGGTTGAGCGCATATTATGTTAAATACAGTTTAGGGCGTTGTGGTGATACTTGAGACAAATATGGGTAGGTGTGGAAGGTAGTAGGTGCCCATACTACTGAAAGCACAGGACCCATATGCGTATCAAGGAAGTCACAACCCCTAGGGTTTGAAGGTAATTGGTCTTTCGTCATTATTTGATCTGCCTGAGACATTGAGTGTGGTTGTAGTATGGTGGTGACGAGACGTGTTGCTTCAGGGTCCGAATCAGGATCAGGATCAGGGTCAAGAGACGGAGGATTGGAGGTGCCGGTAGCACCTGAGCCCGTGGTTCAGATCGGGATTGAGGAGTTGGATTCCCGGATTCGGGAGATCATGCACGATGAGATTGCTGTTGCGTTCCGAGCACAACTCCAAAGATGTATGGGTCGATTAAGAGCGCGATGGTCAAGTATTTTGATGAGCGGTATGCCGCTCTAGCATAGACTGCTGCCGCTGCAGGCACCTCGGCTGTAACCGCTGCGGGGGTGAGAGCAGGACGAGCCGGCAGGGCTTTCCAGTACCGGGACTTCGACAATACGAAGCGCCCGACATTTGATGGTACACAGGATGCTATTCGGGCTATGAGGTGTTTATCTGATGTGGATGGATGTTTCTTCACGTGTTCGTGTCCTACTGCCTAGAAGGTCAGGTGTGCCTTGAACTTGCTGAGGCTTGGGGCGAAGCACTGGTGGAGGCTGACGACTGGGTTGTATACTGATGATCAGAGGGCTGCTATTACCTGGGAGCAGTTCTGGGATATGTTTCGCACCCGCTACGTTCCGCGCGTGGAATGGGAGTGGCTTGCTCAGGATTTTTGACTTTGAGACATGATGGGGAGTCTGTGATGGAGATTACCCATATGTTCACGGAGAGGGATATGTTTTGCCCAGAGTTTGCTTCAGAGCAGTCTCAGATGACTCGTTATCTGAGTATGCTCAAGACGGATATTCGATAGTTTATGTCTACTCAGCGATGTGATACCCTCCTGGACCTACAGGAAGCCGCGCGGCGGCATGAGTTGGAGATAAAGCTGTAGCTGAAGGTGCAGCGTCAGGCACCGGCACAGTCTCAGCCGACGCCTAAGCGGTCTAAGACCATTGATACATGGTCTGGGGGTCATCAGAGGCGCACTTGTGGAAAGTGTGGCAAGGCTCAATCAGGGGTTTGTCGTGCAGGAGGTGGGTGCCACAAATGTGGCAATGAGGGGCACTATGCCAGGGACTGCCGTCAGTCCGCTCCTCCAGCAAATATGAGGATCTTTTACCATTGTCATCAGGTTGGTCATGTGAAGAACAACTATCCGCAGCTCGCCGCCAAGCTGGCGCAGGGTTCCACGCCAGCTACTCTGAAGCCTGTCAAGATAGAGCCTCCGAAGGCTCAGGGTCGCGCCTTCCAGCTCACGGCTGAGGAGGCCAAGGCAGCACTAGATGTGGTTGCTGGTATGTTCCTATTCTCTATCTCAGTTATTGTATTTGTTCTATGCTTATTGGTCATGCCTATGATCAGGTACGTTCTTAGTAAATTCTTTGCCTGCTTTGGTTTTATTTGGCTCGGGGGCGAGGATGCGAGTTGGATGCGAATTGGATATTTCCGGGGTGTCTTTCCCGATAGATTTGATTCGTATCCCCATGGGGGATGTATGGGTGATTGTAGGAATGGATTGCCTTAGCCGTTTTGGCGCCATGATCGATTGTGAGGGACAGCGGGTGGTGGTTCGAACCCCAAGTGGGGGAGAACTGGTGGTATATGGTGAGGGCACCAGGTCGGGATTAGGGTTCTGTTCAGCGGCTAGGCCTCGACAGTATATTCAGCACGGGTGTGCCGGTTATTTGGCATATGTGGTAGATACGCGGGTTAGAGAGCAGCTCTCAGTTTCAGAGGTCCATGTGGTTAGAGAGTTTACTGATGTATTTCCGGAGGAGTTACCCGAAGTGCCTCCGGTGAGGCAGGTTGAGTTTAGGATTCATCCAGTGCTAGGTGCGGCCCCTATCGCCAAGGCGCCATACCGTTTTGCACCGCCAAAGATGCAGGAGCTATCATCTCAGTTGCAGGAACTGCTGGGTAAGTAGTTTATTTGTCCGAGTAGGTCACCCTGGGGAGCACCGATCCTCTTCGGCAGGAAGAAGAATGGTTCGCACAGGATGTGCATTGACTATAGGGAGTTGAATAAGTTAACGCTGAAGAACCGTTATCCGCTCCCGAGGATAGATGATCTATTCGACCAGTTGCAGGGTGCATCTTGGTTTTCCATGATTGATTTGAGATCAGGTTATTGTTGGATAAGGTGTCTAAGTCCATAACTATTTCTGGTCAGTACTTAACCCGACACGGCATGGTCTATTTGGGTTGCATGGCACCATGCAATTGGAAAGACTAAATGAGAGAAATAACACTTAGAGATTATTAATATATTATAAGTTCTAATATATTAATAATATTATTTGATTAGTTTGATCAAGAATTAATTAAGTGATCAAAAGATAACTAATTAAATATATGGGTTGATTATGTAAATCATCCATATCTTGTATAGTGGGCTAAGAGGCTCCATGGATTATCAAGTTGGGTTCCACCCATAGGATGCTCCATGGATGCTCCATGGATGCTCCATGGGAGTTACAAACCCATGGGTCATGGAAATGAAGAGTCATGACACATTAGGGTTTACATGGTGTAACCCTGGATGTGTCAACACTACAGAAGAGTCCCATTCTCCACCAAAATCGGCTAGACATATGAAACAAGAGGGTTAGGCCGATTTTAAGAAGTGTATATTCTCTCAAAAGTCTTTCCAAGAGCATTTGGTGTTGTGTGAAGCATTTGAGGCATCACACTTGGGGTGCTAGGCTCACAAGGTTTCAAGGAACATAAGCAACAACAAGGTAAGTTATTGTATCTTTCATTCATGTTAAATATTGTTCCCCATGTATGCTAGATAGGAAAATAACCTTGGAATTCAACTTTGCATGATAATTAGACAAACATAGATCCAAGGTTATTAGGGTTGCATGTACACTTAGTAAGTGTTAGAATGCTCAAAACCCATCAGTGGTATCAGAGCCTAGTCTTGTTTGTTTGTTATTTGTGCTAGATGGTTGAAAAAAGTCGATTTTATGCAATCTGCCTGATGAACTCACCGATTCCATGGGGGGATTCGCCGAGTTCATGTGTATCTTCATCCTACTCGCCGAGTAGGTTCGTGCACTCGGCGAGTAGGAGCCTCAGAATGCAGTTTTTCGACTTTAGTTGCTGGAAATGGATTACAAACATTACCCTAAACTATTTTGGTACTTGAAAACTTGTTTTAGATGGTGTAATGTTCTTGCTAATCCATTTACAACAACAAGTTATCGAAATTACAAAGTTTTAAGTGTAATTTTTGATTCATGAAAGTGTTCATGTTCATGTTCTTGATCTTGTGCTATTTAGATGATCATAGGAATTGTTTGTAACCTATGTGGTAGATTAATTCTTGATCATTATGTGTTTTAATGGAGTCCATAACTTGTCCTCTAGTTATGGAAAACCAAAAGTCACTTTGCTTTAAATCGATTAAAAGAACACATGGGTTATAAAAATGAAGAGTCTTCATTTTTAATACCCTAATAAACTTATAAGTTACAAGAAATGAAAAGTTTTGAAAGTTTACAAAACTTGCCCTCAAGTTTTGGAACAAGTAAAGTCATGTTAAAACATTAGTCCCAACCCTTAGAATTTTAAAAGTTAAAATTCAACCCTTACACTTATATTATTATAAGTTAATAATAAGATATACATGTATAAGATCAAATTCGTTTTACCGCTAGTACGCCTCATTCACGAAGTCAGTCTATAAAATGGCAACTTAATAATATATATATATATATATATATATATATATATATATATATATATATATATATATATATATATATATATGTATAAGATCAAAGTTGTTGCCTATAAAATGGCAACTTAATGGGTGTCCACTCTCACCCACCGCTTGCTTGACTGGTGGAGGGTGGTTAGCCGAACGGGTAGGACAAGGACTTATAAATTCTCATTAAAAGTATGATGAATATTATAAAGTAAATAAATGCTTTTATTAAATTCCCAATATTAGTTACTTTAGGAAAAATGTGAATAAGGTGCTAATCCATGAAATTACACTTTACACTTTGTTTAAGTCGTTGGTGGAGCGTGTGTGGTTAACCGGCACACTAACTTGGACATAACAAGGTAGGTAAAGGGTGACTTAAGGTTTATCATAGTATCGGTGGAGCTTGTGTGGTTTACTGGCACATCGATTGAGTGATAAACTTTAAGGGTACCAAGTGATTTGCATGGTTTCTTCACACCTCGTTTTGTGATCCTCGGTATCCCAGTCACAAAACTTGGAGGGCACACTCGAGATTGAAACATGCCTTTGAAAAGTTCATTGAATCTCAAAAGAATCTAGGAATTTCTAAGAAACCAATCAATAACCAAAGATTTAATATTTCGGTTTTCATGGTGGAAATTGTTAAATCGTCATTCACCTACCTTTCAAATATGGTATAGCTTGGAATACGACATACCACTTCTAAGTTATAATATATTGTGACTGGATTCTAGCCTTAATATTACATTTGGGTGTTTTTATTAAGGACTCTCTTAATGTCTAAACTGATCTTATCCTCTTCCTTTAGATGTCTTCAAACAATACTGCTTCTGGCTCTAATCCTAATGGCTCCTTTACCCTTATGAACTTGTGTAGGAAAGTCTCTTTTGATGGATCCAACTTCAATGAGTGGATCAAAAACATCAGGATGATTACCCACTACGAGGACAAAGAATATGTCCTCGACAAGGAGCTTAAGGAGATTGATGAGACCACTGCAACTCCCCAGGAGATCGTTGACTTTCAGGCACATGAAAGGGATGCTACAAAAGTGGCATGCATCATGATGGCGACGATGACAACGGAACTCAAAAGGTCCTATGAGGACTTCTACCCTTTTTAAATGCACCAAGATTTGATGGAAAGATACCATCAAAGTGCACGACCAGAGAGGTATGAAATCATCTGCTCCATGATAACAACCATGATGAAGGACGGGGAATCCGTAACGAGCCACATGCAGAAAATGCAAAGGTATGTGGATCGGTTGCTGAAGCTTAATGTGAACTTCCCTGAGGAGCTTGCAATAGATATCATTTTGCACTCCTTACCATCGTGCTATGATCAATTCCGCATGACATATCACATGAATAAGGAAGAGGTCACACTCAGCAAACTTCAGGCTCTTCTCAAGACCACAGAAGTAGGTCTTAAGGGGAAGTCGGTTGGTTGTTAACACTCCTACTCTAAACTCCGCTCTGGTTTTGGCAATCGGGAAAAGTCGAGGTAAGAAGAGAAAGAGATCTTCAAAGGGTACCAAGGCTAGGACCCTTGATGGCTCTTCTTCAAGTGGAACCATGAAAAATTTCTTCACTCCTTCTTCTGACCCAAAAGAGGCTGAATGCTTCTATTTCCATGAAAAATCACATTAGAAGCGAAACTGCCCAAAATACCAGCAAGATGTGAAGGATGGGAAAGTTAAACCGAACCATGCAGGTATTTACACTATCTTATCTAATAACTAACCCCATTCTAACTCATGGGTCCTTGATACCGGTTGTGGTATTCATATCTGTTATGATTTGCAGGGACTAAGAAGAAGTGAGAATGTGGAGCAAGCAGGAATAAACTTAATCATGGGGAATAGGAAAGCTTTACCTGTCACCAATATTGGAGTTTATACTTTATCGCTAAGTAGTGGGTTTAGTTTAGATTTGAATAAGTGTTGTTATTCACTAGAAATGGCAAGAAATATTATTTCCTTTCATGCATTGTATAAACAAGGTTTCACCTTTTTCATTTGATAATGAAGTTGGTTCTATTAATGCTTTCTTTAATAATGTTCTTTATTTTAAAGAATTCCCTTGTGATGGCATGTATGAAACAATATCTGTGGTTGATAACTTAAGAAATAATGTATTGTGTATTGATTCTGTTAATAATAACTTGGATAAAGCATCATTATGGCATTGTCATCTTGGACATATAAGCAAGAAACGCTTAGGCCAACTCCAAAAGGATGGAGTCGTGGAGTCATTTGACCTAAAGTCAGATGATAGTTGCGAATCATGCTTACTTGGAAAAATGACAAAGTCACCCTTCACAGGTTCTTGTGAGAGGGGTGAAGGTTTGTTGCATCTTGTACACATGGATGTGCGTGGGCCCTTCAAACATGCCACAAGGGATGCTAATCGTTATTATTTGACTTTTATTGATGATTACAGTAGATATGGATATGTCTACTTAATCAAGCATAAGTCAGAGACTTTCGAAAAGTTTAAGGAATTTAAACAGGAAGTCGAGAATCAATTGGGCAGGAACATTAAGATGCTTCGAACCGATCGAGGCGGTGAGTATCTTAGTTCAGAGTTTCTTCACTATCTTAGGGAATGTGGGATTGTCTCACAATTGACACCTCCCAGGACACCGCAGTTGAATGGTGTCGCTGAGAGGCGTAATCGAACCTTGTTGGATATGGTTCATTCCATGATAAGTCGAGCTTCGCTACCAATCTCATTTTGGGGGTATGCCTTAGAGACTACCACCCATATCCTTAATCTAGTCCCTACAAAGAAAGTTGCCAAAACTCCTCATAAGATGTGGACTGGTAAAGTACCCAAACTAGACCACATCAAGATTTAGAGTTGCGAGGCTTTCATGAGACGTGAGACAATTGATAAGCTCGAACCTCGAAGCGAGAGGTGTAATTTCATCGGCTACCCACAACAATCCTTTAGTTAACTCTTCTACAGACCTAGTGAAAATGTGGTTTTTGTAGCTAGGAGGGATTTCTTCAGAGGGAGAGAGTTCATAGGCCAAGGAAACAGTGGGAGGCAAGTTGATCTTGAAGAAATTCAAGAGTCAAGCAGTGAAGGAACTTCAAATCCTAGCACTCAACTTGAGGAGGAAACTCATGTTGAGCCAATTGACAAGTCTGTACCTCTGAGGCATTCCACAAGGGTTAGGAATGCACCTGAGCATTACTATGGATTCCATATTACTGCGGAAGGTGATACACTTATCAGTGATGAGACACTGATAGGCCTGCATGAACCTAACAGTTACGTGGAAGCCATGGCAGGCCCTGAGTCAGCCAAGTGGAAAGAGGCATTGGACAGCGAAATACAGTCCATGTATGACAATGAAGTTTGGAACTTGGTTGAGAATGTACCAGGTCGTAAGATAGTAGGGTGAAAATAGATCTTCAAGAAGCAGACCAACATGGATGGTAAAGTACACACTTATAAGGCACGACTGGTTGCAAGGGGTTTCTCATAAACTCCAGGAGTTGATTATGATGAGACTTTTTATCCAGTGGCCAAGATTAAGTCTATTAGGGTTTTGTTAGCCATAGCTGCATTTCATGACTATGAAATATGGCAAATGGATGTCAAAACCGCTTTCCTTAATGGAAAGTTGGCTGAAGATGTTTACATGAGTCAGCTAGAAGATTTTGTCAGCAACGAGTACCCTAATAGAGTGTGTAAGCTTGAGAAATCCATTTATGGATTAAAGCGAGCACCTCACAGGTGGAATCTTTGCTTTGATGAGAAAGTCAAGGAATTTGGCTTTTCTAGGAGTGAAGATGAATCTTGTGTATATGTCAAGGCTAGTGCGAGTATAGTTAGCTTTTTGGTATTGTATGTGGATTACATACTACTCATAGGAAATGACATCCCAACTCTGCAGGAAGTTAAGTGCTGGCTTAGGAAGTGTTTCTCTATGAAGGACCTAGGAGAAGCTGCCTATATTCTAAGAATAAGGATTGTGAGAAACCGGAGTAAAAGACTAATTGGACTTAGTCAAAGTACCTACTTGGATAAGGTGCTGAAGAGAATCAGCATGCATGACTCCAAGAAAGGAGAGTTACCCATCCAGAGTAACGCCAGAATGAGTAAGACACAAAGCCCTAGCACTGAGGCTGAGATAGCAGAAATGAGTCGAATACCTTATGCTACGGCTGTAGGATCGATCATGTATGATATGATGTGTACTCGAACCTGATGTAGCCTTTGCCCTGAGCATGGTTAGCAGGTATCAGGGGAACCCTGACAAGGCACACTGGACTACCGTAAAGAATATCCTCAAGTACCTACGGAGGACTAAGAACTGGGTCCTTACCCTAGTTGGGAGTGATGACTTGAGAGTTGTAGGCTATAGTGATGCTAGCTTTCAGACTGATAGGGATAATTTCCGCTCTCAGTTAGGTTGCGTCTTTGCCCTAAATGGAGGAGCAATTTCTTGGAAGAGTTCCAAGCAAGAGACAGTGGCTGATTCAACTTGTGAATCAGAGTATATTGCAGCTAGCGAGGCGGCAAAGGAGGCGATATGGCTGAAGAACTTCATTAGAGACCTTGGAGTTGTACCAGCTATTAAGGAGCCAATGGAAATTGTCTGTGATAATGAAAGTGCTGTTGCCTTAGCCAAGGAACCAAGGGATCATGGGAGATCCAGACACATCGACATAAAATACCATTTTATCATACATCGAATAGAAGAAGGACTCCTCGTGGCAAAGGGGGTATCATCGGACGAGAACCCAGCAGATCGCCTCACGAAGGGACTGACTCAGGTTAAGCATCTCCAGCATGCTCGGAGCATATGGCTGAAGGATGATATTAGATTTAGTAGTTAGATAACCTCGAAATTTGTAAAGTGTAATTGACATTAGATAATGAATAAAAGGTGTTTTATTTATGAGTAAAGTGTTGCTATCTCTTGTCGATCATTTACTATATTTCTTTTGCATGTTTTGACTTCCAGAATAATTATGTTTGGTATATCATATTATTCAAACCTCTACAGTCGGTCATATGTCGGAAGTAGGTATGAATCAAGACTATCATGATTGGTTGGAGACGTCTAAGGTGTTGGACATGGCTACAACAATCATGAGTGCTCATAAGTTCTGAGCATTGGATTCAACCCACACCCACTAGAATCACTTCATGGAATTTATCTCGAGTGATCGTGAGACGGTAATATCATGTAAGTCTTCAAACCTAGAGAAATGATTTGTTACTTACGAGTTGGTTATGCATTGATTGTACAAAAACGCATTGGTAACTCGATGTTATAAAACGTGCTTTTGTGTATAATTCAATGAGTGGTAGAACAAACATATGAGTCGAAGTTTATCTATTCCTTCTTAGATTAGAAGCTGATATCTGGGCCCCTCGATGATTGTGTTTTGACCTATGTACCAGGCCCGGTCAGAACTAAGTTGATGTGTTCAATTAAGTTCTTTGTCAAACAAATTGGAAATCAGGAAACAAACTGCTGGACAATAAGTAAGATATTGTTCCATGTATTTGTCAGGCTGATATCTAGAACAGAGGATTATATGATCACTTATCTTAAATGGCGTATCAACATCTTCTCAGTTCCGAGAGACCTTGAAAGAGCTACGATGGTCGGTCCATTCCTGAAGTAATGGAGTTATAGTTATTAGACTTATCCAAGTGGGAGACTGTTGGATAAGGTGTCTAAGTCCATAACTATTTTTGGTCAATACTTGACCCGACCCGGCATGGTCCATTTGGGTTTCATGGCACCATGCAGTTGGATAGACTAAATGAGAGAAATAACACTTGGAGATTATTAATATATTGTACGTTCTAATCTATTAATAATATTATTTGATTAGTTTGATCAAGAATTAATTTAGAATTAATTAAGTGATCAAAAGATAACTAATTAAATATATGGGTTGATTATGTAAATCATCCATATCTTGTATAGTGGGCTAAGAGGATCCATGGATTATCAAGTTGGGTTCCACCCATAGGATGCTCCATGGGAGTTACAAACCCATGGGTCATGGAAATGAAGAGTCATGACACATTAGGGTTTACATGGTGTAACCCTAGATATGTCAACACTATATAAGAGTCCAATTCTTCACCAAAATCGGCTAGACATATGAAACAAGAGGGCTAGGCCGATTTTAAGAAGTGTGTATTCTCTCAAAAGTCTTTCCAAGAGAATTTGGTGTTGTGTGAAGCATTTGAGGCATCACATTTGGGGTGCTAGGCTCACAAGGTTTCAAGGAACATAAGCAACAACAAGGTAAGTTATTCTATCTTTCGTTGAAGTTAAAGATTGGTCCCCATGTATGGTACATAGGAATATAACCTTGGAATTCAACTTTGCATGATAATTAGACAAACATAGATCCAAGGTTGTTAGGGTTGCATGTACACTTAGAAAGTGTTAGAATGCTCAAAACCCATCAGTTACCACCAGGTCAGGGTGAGGGAGGAAGATGTGGAGAAGACCGCATTACAGACTCGTTATGGTCATTACGAGTTCGTGGTGCTGTCATTTGGACTCACCAACGCGCCAACAGTGTTCATGGATCTGATGAACCGAGTCTGCAGACCGATGCTCGACCGCTCGGTCATTGTGTTTATAGATGATATCTTGGTGTATTCCAAGACCTGAGAGTAGCATGAGGAGCACCTCAGGGAGCTATTGGAGGTGCTGCAACGAGAGCGGCTTTATGCCAAGTTCTCGAAGTGTGAGTTCTGTTTGCGGGAGGTTCAGTTCCTTGGAAATCTCGTTAACCAAGATGGGATTTTGGTCGATCCTGCCAAGGTGGAGGCGGTTATGCAGTGGGAGACTCCGAGATCTCCCTCATACATTAGAAGTTTTCAGGGCTTAGCAGGGTATTATCAAAGATTCATTCGGGATTGCTCCAATGTTGATGTACCCCTCACTCATCTAGCGAGAAAGGGAGTGGACTTCCGGTGGGGCCCGAAGCAGCAGAGGGCATTTGAGACCCTCCGGCAGCGGCTATGCGAGGCACCAGTGTTGACACTCCCCGAGGGAGTGGAGGATTTCATGGTATATTGTGATGCGTCCATCACAGGCTTAGGGGCAGTCCTCCTATAGAGGGGGCGGGTGATAGCTTATGGATCGCGGCAGTTCAAGTCGCATGAGACGAGATACCCCACACACGATCTTGAGTTGGGAGCGGTGGTATTCACTCTCAAGATTTGGAGGCACTATCTGTACATGGTCCGTTGTACCATATACACGGATCACAAGAGTTTGAGGCACATTATGGATCAGCCGAACCTGAATATGAGGCAACGCAGGTGGCTGGATGTAGTCAAGGACTATGATTGTCAGATTCTTTACCATCCTAGTAAAGCGAATGTGGTCGCGGACACCCTGAGCCGCAAGTCAGCTGGGTCTTCTACCACAGCCAGATGTATGAGGATAGCGGTAGATTCCCCGCTGGTGGGTTTGGTCAAAGATGCTCAGATCGAGGGTATGAAACCGGAGAACAGGAAATTGGAATGGATTAAGAGCGAAAGCGCCCGGTTTGTTCAGGATAGCCGCAGGCTACTGACCCGATATGGTCGGGTTTGGGTTCCGATGACCGGAGGAGTTAGGCAGACAGTGATGTAGGAGGCTCATAAGTCTCGTTTTTCTATTCACCCGGGGGCTACCAACATGTACCAAGATTTGAGTTTGACTTATTGGTGGCCTGGTATGAAGCGAGATATCGCTTGGTACGTTGAGAGGTGATTGACCTGCTGAATGGTCAAGGCCGAACACCAGAGGCCTTATGGTAGGTTGCAGCCCCTGGAGATACCCATGTCCAAATGGGAACGGATTACGATGGATTTCGTTACAAAGTTGCCAAAGACGGCAAAGGGATTTGACGCTATATGGGTCATCATGGATCGATTGACCAAGAGTGCCCATTTCCTAGCTATTCGGGAGAGTTCGTCGGCGGAGAAGTTGTCTCTTGCCATGGGGTTCCAGTTTCCATAGCTTCTGATCGGGATGTCCGATTTACTTCCCGTTTTTGGCAGAAGTTCCATGAGGAACTAGGTACGAGACTGCATTTATGTACAACGTTCCATCCGCAAACTGATGGGCAGAGTGAACGGACCATTTAGACCCTCGAAGATATGTTGAGGGCATGCATCATCGATTTCGGTGGGAGTTGGGATTCCCACCTACCGCTTGTGGAATTCACCTACAACAACAGCTATCATTCTAGTATTGGTGCCCCGCCTTTCGAGCTGTTGTATGGGCAGAAGTCTAGCACCCCAGTCTGTTGGGGCGAGGTTGGGCACGGGGTAATGGGACGGACAGAGGTAGTTCTGCAAACTACCAAGATGATACAACATATTAGACAGCGGCTGCAGACCGCTCAGAGTCGATAGAAGAGTTATGCTGATCGACGCCGATCTGAGTTGGAATTTCAGGTGGGGGACATGGTTCTCCTGAAGGTCTCACCCTGGAAGGGTGTGATCCATTTCAGGAAGAGGGGAAAATTGGGTCCCCGATTCATTGGGCCATTCAGGATTGTTGCCACGGTGGGTAAGGTGGCTTATAGGCTAGAGCATCTAGAGGAACTTAGCCGGATCCACAGTACATTTCATGTTTCGCAGTTGCGAAAGTGAGTTATGGACCAGGAGGCAGTGGTATCGTTGGATGACATTCAGGTCGGTGAGTGCCTGAACTATGTGGAGAGGCCTGTAGCTATCTTGGAAAAGAAGAGGAAGATTCTGCGGAACAAAGAAATATCTTTAGTAAAGGTGCAGTGGGAGCATTGAAGGGGGTCCGAGTGGACGTGGGAGCCGGAGGCGGATATGCGCGAGCATTACCCGACATTGTTTTCTTCAGCGAACTTCGAGGACGAAGTCTACATCAAGTGGGGGAGAGTTGTATTACCCCAATCCGCATGTATTTCTTCATTATGATTTTCTGGATAAAGCTCTACTCAACGAGTTGGTCGACCTACTCGTTGAGTAGCAGCAGGGTGAAAACGCGTGTTTAGTGACCTACTTGGCGAGTCCATTATTGGGACTCGACGAGTAGGATCTGGAAGATGAAACCCTAAATCCCGGGGTTTGCACCCATATTTAAAGGAGCCTCAGCCTCCCTTGGGCTTCCTTACAGTCTTTGAGAGCCTTATAAACCCTAAATCCCGGGGTTTGCACCCCTATTTAAAGGCAGCTTCCTTACAGTCTTTGAAGCTTGGAAGAGAGGATTTTGGAGGAAGGGAGCTAAGAGTGTAAAGGAAATTGAAGCAAGAAAGGAAGGGCAAACGCTTTTTACCTCAGCTAGCATCTTTTGAAGGTATCAAAGTGTCATTCTTACTTCCTTTTCCTTCCTCTTGTTGAGTTCTAGGGTTTTTTATGGATTTTCAAGTTCGGATGTTGAGCTATAGGATATATCTGAAGTTGTAACTTCAGATCTGGACCCTCCTTGGGTGCTAGAGTCATAAAGTTGTTCTATTGGTTGTAGTTGAAGTCCCTCTTGGACTAGAAGCTCCATTAAGAACTTAAAATAGACTTTTTGAGCCCATATAGCCATGCATGTACGTAAAGTTTGGAACTTTACTTGGTAAGTATGCTCTAGAACCTCGGATCTGTGATTTGGAGCCGCTGCATGGCTTAAAACAAATATGTATGTAAAGAGGACTGGATGGACCCGACGAGTCGCAAGAGTGAAATCGGCGAATCACATGAAGATCGTCATTGAACTTGGCGATTTGGATGAACAAATCGGCGAGTCCGATGAAGATCACGATAAAACTCGACGAGTTGAAGATCAACTCGGCAAGTCGGATGGTTTTTCCTTGATTACGCATGCGTGTGTACCCGTTGAGTTAGAAGGAGGAAACTCGACGGGTGGCCCTTAAGGATTTATCAAGATTCGAAGGAACTCGACGAGTCACTCTGATGACTCGGCGAGTTGGAATGTGCTCCATGGACTCGGCGAGTTGAGGTCAACATGGACTGTTGACCTTGACCGAGGACTCTGACCTCGATCAAGAATTACTATGTGATTATGGGGTGTCTCATAAGAGTAAGAACTTATTAGTATATTGTGCTATGGTTATAGGTGGTGGAGCCAGTGTCAACTGATCTGATAGTTGGGTTTGCATTTCAATCGACATCTGCGAGGTGAGTTATCCTCACTATATCAATAGGGTCTACGACACCAAGGCCAGCCCTTTATGATTCACATCCTGGTCTAGGATGGTTTCTTTGTTATTGCCATGTTAGATTCATCCTGGTTTAGGATGTGTGTTATGTGATTGCCATGTTAGATTCATCCTGGTTTAGGATGGGTGTTATGTCATTTCCATGTTAGAATTCATCCTGTTTAGGATGGTTGTTTTGCTAGAGATCGATTAGATCGGTTGTCATAGTATGCTACATACGACTTTAATCTGTTAGATCGAAATCAGGATAAATAGCATGATACGCTTTTATGATCCGTAAGGATTGCTATGATAGTGACTTGTTAGGTCAACGCTCTAGTACAAGTGAAACTCTATGATTGATGGTAATTGAGATAGATATGTTGCTATGTGTTTGTGCCAGTATATGATAGTACGCGTACATGTTTAGTTGCTGGTTGCATGGGTTGAGGTAGTCCTGCTTTGTGTTGAAGGCCAACACACCATCTGAGCCATCCGAGGAGACTATATGCCCACGTGGCGGACCAATCATGCCGAAGGCTCGGGTTATATACAGATAGGATGTAGGCCCAGTAGGGCGGACCAGTCCAGCCGATGGCCCAGTATGTATGTTGTTTGAATGATCGTTATGGCTATGGCTTCTGCCAGTGTGGTATTTGTATTTTAGGGGTAGCTCACTAAGCCCTCGGGCTTACAGTTTTCAGTTTATTGTTTTAGGTACTTCAGGAGAGTGAGGGAAGGCGAAGGTGTGACCGTACCGCTCCTCATCCTCATGATCTATTTTGGGACACTCTGATGATAAAATAATTGGAAACGTTTTGTAAAAACAATTACTATTTGACTCTTTTGTTAGTATGAAAAGTTTAAATTTAGCGTAAATTTTATGGGTGTTACATTAAGATTCTATGGACTTAGAATGTATAATTTCGCCTTGCTTCCTATTCCTTGTTTGGTTGTGGGCTTAAGGCGGAGTCACTCACTCGATTGCCCTTGCAATCTTAATGATATACGACTAGTTTACACTAAGCAATTATAAATGAACTGGTAGGGATTATACTACAAATTTCGTCATAAATTTGTCGGAGCACTCATGGTGCTAGTACTCACTGGCCACAACATGAAGCAGTCGTAGTGGTAGCAACAAGGATAAAACAGAGAGCTTAAAGAAATACATAGAATGCACGATCATTCTAGAACAATCACTCCTTTTAGTCGACTTAGCTCAAGTTACAGTAAGAAACTCCAAGGCCATCATTTAACATCAGTCGGATTGGTCCCCGCCATATCAATTTCTGGTAGTACGAAAAGGTTCCCCCATCTTTTCGCCAAATTCTGGAAGTCCCGGTCAAAGTACTAATTTCGGGACGAAATGTCCTCTAACGGGGGGGGGGGGGGGGATGATATGACAACCGTCAATTTCTAGTCAAGTCAAAGTCAACAAGTCAAACCGTCCGACTCGATCAACCCTTGCATATTAGGGTTTACGTTACGTAATTACTGTACAACTCACTATTTTAATGAGAAAGCATCATTGGGAAAATCAGTGTGTTTAATTTTCTTTAGCCTTGATAGTGATAAACAATGAACCATAGCGATAAAACACCACTTCACGCTCATCGGGAGTGTGTAGGACACTAAAACATGGCTTAACGGGGTTTACGGACCTTGCGTTGCGAAGCCGGACACTCAAAAAGGTCATAAACGGAACCTCTCTAAATCTCATTCAATCTATCTCTCTCTATTTCAAATATCTCCCAAATCTCTCCAAGGATGTGGAATCTCTCCCAAATCTCTCTTAAAAACCTCTTTCGAGTTTTATAATCAGTTGAGGCATCCCGACACTTATCATGGTAAAAAATCACTCAAGGAGGAGTGATACATAGGAAAATAGCCCCTAAGGGCCGAAGCCTCTCTATAGGGGCCAAGTCCTTCTTGAACCGAGGTCAAAGAGTCAGGCCGAAGTAGCCATCTGAAACCGCAGCCAAGGAGACAGCAGCCGTCCAGCCGCAGCGCCGAACCGTAGTGACTAGCCTGAAGTGCCGTAGCGAGCCTCGCCTTCTGACCGCATCGATTCTTCCCTCCGGATCGCAGTCCCTTCTCCTCGGATCCACATCAGCAGACGAGCCACTCCGGTTCCAAGGCTGTTGATGACCGCACCCTCGCCCAGAACTTCGGAATTTGTCATTTTTCACCCAGTTTTCAACCACGGCTCAGTTTTAAGCCCGATTCGAATTATTTTAAAGCGGGATTTTCACTCAAAACTTTATTTTAAGATATTAAGACCCATATGTCTTAATTAATCACGTTTTTAATGCAAATCTTATCCAAGATTTAGTGGTTGCAGTAATTAAGGTGCAGTGTTGACCTCGCCTTACTTTATGACACACGCAACCACCCCCACATCCACTCTATGACCAGCCACACCTCCCAACCTTACCTAGATCACTTCAATTTCCTTTCCACTCATTTCTCAACCCTCCCCACGTCCTTTGAGCTGGAACAACTCCCTCTCTCTCTCGTCATTCCCACACACTTCTCTCATTTCCACCAAAGATCAAACACAACTTTTCTCTCAAACTTTCTCTCTCAATTTTGGGATTTCAAGGGTAATCATCAAGTTTTCTTCCACTCTTGGTAAGTATAATTCATCCTCCTTCTGATATTTTCACTTCCTTTTACTCAAAATCATAGATTTCTTACACAAATTCCATCACATTAGTGTTAGATCTTCGAACCTTCAAGACATCTTCTTAGTGTTCTTGAGTGAAACACTACCTTTCTCCATCATCCATCTACTGAAATCACTCAAGGTGAGTTCATACCCCTATATTTTCATGTTTTCTTAAGTTTTAAGGGGGTGAATACAAGTTAAAACACCAAGAACACAAATAAACTTTTCCAACATCGTTCATCAAGAAAGTTTAACCCCATTCACGGATTGTTTTGGTCAACTTAACCATTTTAGTTTTCAAAACTGTTTTAGTCGCAAGTAGTTCCAGTTCTTAGCTTTAAAATGACTACTTGTACATCTCCATACGATTTTTCTACAATTTATGGTGATTTTTACAAAACTGCCTATCATTTCAAGAAAACATCCGGACCAGTCTGTGATTATGGTCTGTTTCACCCAAGTTGGAAGTTAGTAAAAATAATTATAAAATTTATGAAAAAACTAGACTCATTTTCTAAACTCTTAGAATTTACGGATTCTGATTTGGACCTTTAATGATTTTTCTATGAATTTTCTAAAAACAGAATAGAAATGGTAATACTAGAAAAATGCTTTCATTTTCATTTACACCGTGTAACTTGTTGGGCAAGGTGTGTAACCTTCATGTGATGATATGTTACTACCATATATGTCCTTTTCTCTTGTTATATAGACTTATATTAGTGAACAAATGGATTGTTGCTATATTAAGCGTAGTAAATGATAAATCGTTATAAACAAATTTACACCCATTACATACAAACATTTGGTAAGCTATGACAAACATAGTTTATGAATACTAAAAACTACCCTTATTTTGATAAACTATAATAGGTATAGTTTATGATTCATTTACATAATGAACACATTACTAAAGGTATTACATATACAAAAAGGGGGTTATCACCACTACGAATAACTATGATAAACTACAATAAGTATAGTAAAGTCTGGTACACCCCCCACAAGTAAGTACGCTAATTATAATCGGTATAGTTAGGTTGCATATAGATTACAAACAATATAATAAACTATAATAGGTATAGTTTATGTTTCATCTACACTACGAACTTATTACAAGAAGGGATTTCACTATCACCACCACTTTTGATAATCTATAATATGCATAGTTCATGTTCACTACCACTATCGCTATTTGATTAACTGTGATATGTAAAGTTTATGCTCACCAGCACCATCACATTCGATAAACTATAATATGCATAGTTCATGTTCACTACCACTATCACTATTTGATGAACTATGATATGTATAGTTTATGTTCAAAGCCACTACTACTATTTCATACACTACACTAGAATTTGGTTTCAGTCTTTGGTTTTAAGACTACATTCTATCTAGAATTGTTAGTCTTCAACTATAATTTCTATGTGTACATGCTAGAGTTATATAGAATCTAGTCGTGATTGACTTAGAATTGGTGGTTCCGCTTTACTTCGTGTTCCTTGTTTGGTTGTGGGCCTAGGGCAAACCCATTACATTCGATGTTTTATCTAACTTTAATTTTATATAACTTATATATACTTGGTGATGATAGAAGGGAACAATAGGAAATTCTAGGATGCACTATTTCATAACATAGAAACTTTCAATTCACTCTTTAAGGAAAATATCGGATTTTCTGAAACAACTGAATTGTTTTTACATGGAAAACAATTTATTTCCCAATTAAAACTCTTATGAAATCACCAACCTTTGTGTTGACACTTTTTCAAACAACTTGTATTCTCAGGAAATCAGTAAACATGTAATCAACTGGTTACGAGGACGGGACGCTAAAGCGTTAAATTCAAAACTTATTTTGTCATGATGATGTAATTGATTTTGAAACATGTAAACTTACTCTATGATGTAACTCTTTCAATTATATTGATGATAATTGTGTTTGCTTTCTTCAGTATTATATTCGTTGTTATGATACTATACATGAAGTCATCCACCCCTAGACGTTTCCGCCGTTCTGGTTTGGGGGTGTGACAACTAGCAGCCAGATAGTGTTAGAGTGTTATAAGTCTGCGGGAGTAGCCATAGCATTCACTAGCAGCCATACATTGATAGAGTGTTGTAACTCTGTTGGTGTACCCGTAGCATTTACTAGGTTGGTAGATAGTGTGAGTGTGTTGTTAAGACGCGGGAGGAGCAATAGTACCCACCAGATTGGGTGTAGCAGTAAGGATATGGAAATCCTTGGATTGGATTTCAGAATTATCTGGATGGATTAGATATAGTTGAGCCAGTGATAGGACTGTAGGGACGCCACTGCAAATCTGTGACCAAGGAAGCAATGAATCGCTAAAGGTTGCTTGTTATATAAGGCTGCAAATAGTCATGTAGCAATCACGTTTAGCTGTGGTTTAGTAACCTCAGGATTCGACGTGTGGAATCGATTAGTTAGATCAAAAGGCCGCTAGGGCCACAGTGACAAGATAACTAGTAGTTGTAGTTTCAGAGAAGGATTTCATTCGGAAATTCTGTGAGGCGACTAAGTAGGGAGTCCTTAGGCTCCGCAATTGGGCTGGAAACCGGTATTTCAGATGATTAACCAATGAATTGAGACCAGGAAGGTCTCGATAGATGTTGGAAAGCAGCCATGTAGCAGCATGCTGTTTCAGGCAGATCAGTACTTCGGGGAGTTCCGTTTTTCAGGTGCTTCAGTATTTCAGGCAGTTCCGTCTTTCAGACAGTTCAGTGTTCAGGCAGTCGGTGTTTCAGGCAGTTCATTGTTTCAGAAATTTCAATGCTTCAGGCATTCAGTGTCTCAAGTAGTAACGATATTTGGGGGTTTCATGTATGGTTAGAGTCATAGATAGCTTGGGTTATGCTAAGTCACTTACAACAGAATTATATGAGCTTTGGCTACGTATAAGTGAATTGCAGGGATAAGGGGTCTGTGATTATGTTCTTCTAGTCGAAGCCTTGAGTTATCAGAAGATGAGTAGGCAGCTAAGAGACAAGTAGATTGGATTCAATAGTAATGATTCAGTGTGGGCGGTCTATTAGAGGGTTGGGTCATCCTAAGACTAGAAATTTCTGAATGAGTAATGTGATCATAAAGCAAGAAATTCACTTATCTTTGGGTTCTAGAACCCTGCGGGGAATAGTTTTGGATGCCCTGAGGAAAGTATGGTTTGTCCAAGATTGTGGTCATGATACTTGAGTAGCTGGGCGCGCAAGGAATGGTAAGAAATGATTTCGAGGACGAAAAATAATTTAACTAGAGGAGAGTTGTAATGGCCGTTTATTTAAATAAATTGATAAACATAAGTCCTGGACTAATTTGTGAAGAATTTCGAAAGTTGAGGGTTAAAAGTGTAAGTTCAGGACTAAATTGAAAAGGATTTCGGAAGTCAGGGTGCGTTTGCTAATTGATAGACATAAATAGAAAAGATTTGAAGAATTAAGGGTTTATTGGTAATTTAGGGTTCTATTATGAAAGAAATTTATGGGATCAAGGCTTAAAAGGTAAGTTTTGGATTCAGTTGTAAAGATTTCTGAAGGTAGGGTTAAAAGTGTAAAATATGGATTAGTTTGAAAGAAATGAGGGAAAGGAGGAGCTTAATTTGTCATTATGCGGAAAAGTTTCGTGAGTCAGGTATATAACCCAACATCACTAGGTACCAATCCCTAACCCTAAGAAGTGAGGCAGCCGTCACCCCCCGCCCCTTCCTTGCCTCCGGCGCCGTTGCCACCATCCACCCATCCGTCTTCCGACCACCTTGCGCCATCGATCAGCCCTAGTTACAGGCAGCAGCAAGAACCGGCGTGGAGTGCTTGTGTTGACGGTGATGAAGTGTAATAAGTTGATAGCGCTTGTCGCCGCTATCTCCGGTAGTTGGTGTCGATGTTGCTACCGTTCTGTTGCCAGCGACAAAGTGCAAGGGCTGTTGTCCCGTTGTTTCATTGTTGCGGTTCTAACGCCTACTCTAGCTGCCGCCTTCTGTCCAACTGCCACCATCTCCCATTGATGTACTATCTGTCGCCGGCTACCAAGGTTGTGCTGCTGCCGCTCCTCGTACGCTACTTGGCGAGAGGCTGTTTCCAGATCTATTATGTGCTAGGTTGTTGACCGAAAACTGAGAAGAACCGCCATGGCAGCTGCCCATGGTGGTTGTCGCTATTAACGCCGCCGGGTTGTCGTCTCTGCCTTATTCCACCAGCCACCATGGTGTGGCTGTGTGTGTGTATTAGTTTGTGTGTGTTTTGTATAAAAGGCTTGTAATTGTAATTAGCATGTAATAATGAAAATAATAATAGTAACCACCACTATAAGGTGGTGCCTGCCATCGTGTACTGCCGATTGACCACCACCACCCGAGGTGGTTGTGGGTGGTGCCCTACAAGCAAAACCCTAAAGGACCTAGCCAAAACCCTAATGGGTTTAAAGATTAATTTTGGGCCTATTGGGCCACGTTTGGATTAAAAACCCTAATTAGGGTTTAGAAAACCTTAATTGTGAGTATTTGGGCCTTGGACTTATTGGACCCACTTTTGGGCCATTAAGATTGGGTTGTGTATTAAGCCCGATTTCTACATATCAATTATCTAGTAGAGTAAAGAACTTAATGGGATAAGTGAGAAAACCTTAATATTCACTTGGACTTTGTATTGGGCCATCCAAGAATAATCAAATGACTAGAGTAATTAGTTGGGCTTTATGGTAAGGCCCACATGAAGGTTTGGGCCCAATTTGGAAAATTGGGCCATAGTTTTGGCCTAGATGATTGTATGATATTGGGCCTTAGAATGAGACATGACGGACTGGACTAAAAAATTGTGCCTTAAGGGAAGTCTATGTGGAGACTTGGGCCTAATTTGGAAAGTTGGGCCATGTGTTGGGCTGTGATCCATAGTTTACTTTGGGCCTATGGATTGGGCCTTGGGCTTGGGTAAGCCAAGCTAGGGGTAATGTAGTAATTATCCAATGTATGTATTTATAGTTATGTAGGGGAACCCAATTATTAATTGGGTGTTATTTTGATATTGACAGATTGGGAATCTGTCATCCAGCAGCTATGGTTTGTCAGCAGGACTTCAACAGTGTGAGGTGAGTCCTATTCCAATAGGAATGTGTCTAAGGCCACAATGCCAGCCCATTTAGGTGTTAGTAGTACCGGACTTCGGTCCGATACCGGGCGGTGCCCGATGCGGTGATTTAGCTTACATGCTATATGTTATGTGTTCCAGACTACGGTCTGATGCAGTAGTTAGAGTGCTTCATGTCTTTGTGATTCAAGCATGTTTTGTGTTATGTGTTCCGGACACTGGTCCGATGCAGTATGCAGTATAAGTAGTCATGCTAGTTGATATATTTATGCAATGATATGTTCAGTCAGTTCCCGGACTTCGGTCTAATGCAGGTGACGGGGTCCTAGTCAGTTCCGGACTTCGGTCCAATGTAGTTCCGGCCTTCGGTCCGATGCAATTACTTCTGGATTTCATTTTGATGCAGTGAACGGGGTCCCAGTTAGTTCTGGACTTCAGTCCGATGCAGTTAGTTCCGGACTGCGGTCCGATGCAGGGACGGGGTCCCAATCAGTTCCAGACTTCGGTCTGATGCAGGAGTAAGGCCCAATATGTGTTTATATGTTATTTTATGGTATGTGGTAGTTTGGGGAAGCTCACTAAGCTTCATGCTTATTGTTTTAGTTTTGTTTCAAGTACTCAGTTTTCAAAAGAGGAGCTCGGGAAGATTGTAGTGCACACACCATTTGTTCATCCTGGGATGTTTAGACTCTGATATACTTGATAGTTGTTATAATATTTTGAGATACATTTCTTATGATTTTTATATGAGGTTTATTGACTATGGTTTTTATTATTAAATTAAACGTAATTTTTAGACTGTGTTTTTTGGATGTTACAGTTGTTGGTTCAGATGGGGCTAGCAAGGTTTTCATGACCTTCTCTATTGTCTTTATACTGGAATTAACATGGATTATGAATCTGTTTTTTGGATTAAGTTGGTGCAAAGTCTCTCCTCTGCTTCGTGTCATTCCGAAATCTCATGTGGAAGGTTTTGGACTCTTGTTACTCATTAGGCTATGTAAGGGTTTCACGTACCTATTACGGCAGACTCATTACTTTCTTCGGTCGCTACTTTTCATAAGACTAAGATCATAGTCACCGATCCTTTCAAGTTTCCCTTCAACGGATCTATTCTAGCCTCTATGTATGCTTGTGTGCTTGATGCAAGCAAACTGTTCCAAGAATACAAGAAAATTCCATCTTCTGGGCCAAGGGAGTTAACTTCGAAGATGATAAAGTCCTTAGAGGAAGCTGATAAACCATCAAAATGGGGAAAAAAGCCTGATTTGAAAAAGTAGGAGAAAGAGGGTCAAGTGTCCAAGGTGAGTACTTCAAAGAAGCGAAAGTCTGAGAAGGCAGCTCCCTCACAACAAAAGAAGAAAAAGGTTAATAAAATGGCCAGGAATCCACGCCGTGTTTCCACTAGTGATTCAGACTACACTCCCTCAGATCAGCAACCGAACACTCCAACAAGCGAAAGCAAAAGTTCTAACTCAGACGACGAAGGTTTAGTCTGTGGTGGTAAACCTCCAATTTTGCCTACACAAGAGGTACTAGTTCGCTCCCACCCACCTTCACCTCCTCCTATCTCAATCCCAATATCCATATCTCCTATGCCAATAACCACCATCACTACTACCCACACTACCGAACCTGAGGTTTGTGCCAACATATCTGATACGGGGGTTCGTACCTCAGTGGCTAAAACCCATGCTATCTCAAAACCTCTCTCTCCTACACCATCAACAGAAACCGCCAGAGTTCTTGGGGGTGAGGAAGTCAAATTTGACTCTTTCTATTATAGTCCCTACAGGGTGAAAAGCGATGATGATGATGATGCCCCTGTCACCAAGCGACATCTCAAGGATCTTAGTGAAAAGCTAGACGAGCTTATGGCCTCCCCATGTACTCAGGATTCTTTTTCTGAGTCTGCTCTGAATGGCATGATGACCACCTGGGTTAAGGAACACGAAGCTTCAATCAACAAAGCCACCTCCGCTGTTGATGTTTCAACCAAAGTCTGCACCGATGCGACCCAAAAAGTCGATAAACTAATTTTTAATGCTAATCTTTTTCTTGAGTCTTCACATGGTGCTGCAGAGCAAAATGCCAACAAAGTTAATGCCTCAGTTCAGACCCTAACTCAATCTCTTCAACAAGAGATAGAGCAGTTTGAGGCGTTTCGAAAGAACCTAACCTTTGATCACATCAAGCATCAAGCCTCTGTCTCTGAGCATTTGCATAAACTTGTAACAACCATAAATTTTACGTTGAATTTAAACTCTTATATCATAAATAAAAACCAAATAGCATTGTTCACAAAATATTTTCAAATCATTTCCCATCTGAGTGTCCCAAAAATCATAACATAAGGATGAGGAGCGGTACAGTCACGCCTTTGCCTTTCCATGACCTCCTAAAGTACCTGAAACAATAAATTGAAAACTTTAAGCCCGAGGGCTTAGTGAGCTACCCCCAAAATACCAATACCACATTGACAATACCATATCAGTAATAATCAATCAATCAACATGCATACTGAGCCATCGGCCTGAATGGACCGCCCTGCCAGGCCTACAGTCCGTCTGAATCTATCACGAGCCTTCGGCATGACTGATCCGCCACGTGGGCCTACAGTCTTCCCAAACCGCTCTTAGGGTATATTGGCTTTCAACACAAAGCAAGACCGCCTCAACCCAACCACAAGAAAATAACCACGTCTACATATAACAGGTAATCACATAACATTCCATAGACAAACAAATCGATCTAGTAGATTATAAGGCACAACAATGTCCTAACCAGGATACCGACCTAAACCAAGTCACTAACATAATACTCTCCTAATTACCAGGACGCCGATCTAATCAGGTCAATAAGCAAATCGACTCGTACATGTACAAATATCAGATATAACTATCTCACAGATCATCGATCATAGTAATCTCCTATAACCAAAACACCGACCTAACCAGGTCACTAACATATCAATCCAAACGCATCATAAGAGCATGACAACATACTATGTATCTGGATACCGATCTAGCATATCATAACTACATGTAGCATACCATAAGAATAACATCTAAAGGGCAGGCCTTGGTGCCTTAGAACCTATCGATATAGTGAGGATAACTCACCTTGTAGATCTCGACACGAAAGGTAAACTCCAACTCTCGAACCACTTGACACAGGCTCCACGACCTATCATCATAGTACGTCATACTCATAAGTCAGTAACCTTATAAGGTACCCCATAACCCACTAGTCAACCCCTGGTCATGGTCAAAGCCCTTAGTCAAGGTCAAACTTCCATGTTGACCCCAACTCGTCGAGTACCATCGGCTACTCGCCGAGTTCCTTTGATTCCCGTTCCAACTTTAAGGCCACCCGTCGAGTTCCCTCCTTGCAACTCGACGGATACACACTCATACATATCCAAGGGAAAACTCATCCGGCTCGCCCAGTTGTTCTTCAACTCGTCGAGTCTTATGGAGATCTTCATCGGACTCACCGAGTTGTTCATCCAACTCGTCGAGTTCACGGCCATCTTCATGTGACTCGCCGAGTCAACCTTGCGACTCGCCGAATCCATTAAGTCCTTTTATCATGCAGAGAAATTTTAAGCCATGGCAAGGCCCCAAATTGTAGATGCAACTTCCTTAGGCCTGCTCATCACGTAAAGTTGCAAACTTTACGTGCATACAAGGCTCCAATGACTCAAAAGGCCCAAAATTTGTTTGAAATGGGGTTTTACACTTAGGGAGGGGCTCAAACTTGCCAAAGCTAAGAACTTTATGGTCCTTCAATCTGTAGCGAGTTCAGATCTGAGGTTGCAACTTCAGATCTTGGCTCATACTCCAAGAAATGACTTTATAACCCAACAAGAACCCTAATATCCAACCAAGGAGGTCTAGAACGAAGTAGAAAGGAAGATAACAGCTTGGTACCTTCCCAAGAGATGACAACTGGAGTAGATCCGGATTTTCCCCAAGTTCCTTGCTTCAAACCACTTGCTTCCCTAGCTCTATTCACCAAAATCCTATTCCAAGGCTTCAAACACACACAATGGGCACACACACATGTATTAAGGTTTCCTAAGAGACTGCAAAGAGGCTAAAAGAGGTTTATGCTCCCTTAAATAGGATGCACAACCTTGGGATTTAGGGTTTCAGCTTGCAGCTCCTACTCGCCGAGTCCCAAAATGGACTCGTCGAGTAGGCCACTTAACCCGCGATCCTTCCTGCTACTACTCGACGAGTAGATCAACCGACTCGTCGAGTAATGCTCGCGCATCTGCGCCTCCGGCTCCCATGTCCACTCGGATCCCTTCCGATGTTCCCATTGTACCTATACTAAAGGTATTTCCTTGTTCCGTAGAATCTTCTTCTTCCTTTCCAAAATAGTCACTGGCCTCTCGACATAGTCCAGGTGCTCATCGACCTGAATGTCATCTAACGATACCACTGTCTCCTGGTCCATAATGCATTTTCGCAATTGCGAAACATGAAATGTGTTGTGGATCCGGCTAAGCTCCTCCGGAATCCCTAGCTTATAAGCCACCCTGCCAACCCTGACAATAATCCTAAACAACCCAATGAAGCGAGGACCCAATTTTCCCCTCTTCCTGAAGCGGATCACACCCTTCTAGGGTGAGACCTTCAGAAGAACCATATCACCCACCTGAAATTCCAGCTCAGATCGGCGTCGGTTGGCATAACTTTTCTGCCAGCTCAGAGCGGTCTGCAGTCGCTGTCTAATCTGTTGTATCATTTTGGTAGTTTGCAGAACTACATCTGTCCGACCCATCACTCTGTGCCCAACCTCGCCCTAGCAAACTGGGGTCCTACACTTCCGCCCATACAACAGCTCGAAAGGCGGGGCGCCAATACTGGAATGATAGCTGTTGTTGTAGGCGAACTCTGCAAGCGGTATATGGGAATCCCAACTCCCACCGAAATCAATAATGCATGCACTCAACATATCCTCGAGGGTCTGAATGATCCACTCACTCTGCCCATCGGTCTGCGGATGGAATGTCGTCCTAAAATGCAGTCTCGTACCCAGTTTCTCATGGAACGTCTGCCAAAAACAGGAAGTAAACCTGACATCTCGATCAGAAATGATAGAAACTGGAACCCCATGGCGAGAGACAATCTCTCTAACATATAGGCCGGCCAACTTCTCTACCGACGAACTCTCCCGTATGGCTAGGAAATGGGCACTCTTGGTCAATCGATCCATGATGACCCCTATAGCATTGAACCCCCTTGCCGTCTTCGGCAACTTCGTGATGAAATCCATTGTGATCCTTTCCTATTTCCACATGGGATTCTCTAGAGGCTGTAACTTACCATGCGGCCTCTGATGCTCGGCCTTGAGCATCCTACAGGTCAAGCACCTCTCAACAAACCAAGCGATATCTCGCTTCATACCAGGCCACCGATAACTCGAACTCAAATCACGGTACATCTTGGTGGCTCCCGGGTGGATCGAAAAACGAGACTTATGAGCCTCCTCCATCACTGTCTGCCGGACCCCTCCGGACATCGGAAACCAAACCCAACCGTATCGGGTCAACAACCCGCGGCTATCCTGAACAAACTGGGTGCTTTCGCCCTTAATCCTCTCCAACCTCCAGTTCTTTGGCCTCATGCCTTCAATCTGAGCATCTCTGATCAAACCCACCAGTGGGGAATCCACTGCTATCCTCATACACCATCCTGGGGTCGAGGACCTAGCTGACTTGTGGCTCAGAGCATCCGCGACCACATTCGCTTTACCAGGCTGGTAAAGGATCTCGCAATCATAGTCGCTGACCACATCCTGCCACCTGTGTTGCCTCATGTTTAGGTTCGGCTGATCCATGATGTGTCTCAAAGTCTTGTGATCCATGGATATAGTACAACGGACCCCGTACAAATAGTGCCTCCAAATCTTGAGAGCGAAAACCACCACTCCCAACTCAAGATCGTGTGTAGGGTATATCGTCTCTTGCGGCTTCAGCTGTCGCGACGCGTAGGCTACCACTTTTCCCCTCTACATGAGGACTGCCCCCCAAGCCAGTAATGGATGCATAACAAAATACCACAAAATCCTCCACTCCCTCGGGGAGTGTCAACACTAGCACCTCGTATAAACACTGTCGGAGGGTCTCAAATGCCCTCTGCTGCTCGGGGCCTCACCAGAAATCCACCCATTTCCTCGTTAGATGAGTGAGGGGTATGGCAATCTTGGAGAAATCATGAATGAATCTCCGATAATACCCTGCTAAACCAAAGAAACTCCTGATGTATGAGGGAGATTTCGGAGTCTCCCGCTGCATTACCGCCTCCACCTTGGCCGGGTCGACCAAAATCCCCTATTGGTTAATGAGATGTCCGAGGAACTGGACCTCTCGTAACCAAAACTCGCATTTCGAGAACTTGGCATACAGCCGTTCTTGCCTCAGAACTCCCAGCAGCTCCCTAAGATGCTCCTCATGCTGCTCTCGAGTCTTGGAATACACCAAGATATCATCTATGAACACAATGATCGAGCGATCAAGCATCGGTCTGTAGACTCTGTTCATCAGATCCATGAACACCGCTGGCGCGTTGTTGAGCCCAAACGGCATCACCACGAACTCGTAATGACCATAACGAGTCCGAAACGCGGTCTTTTCCACGTCCTCCTCACTCACCCTGACCTGGTGATATCCTGATCTCAAATAAAACTTGGAAAACCAAGACGCACCCTGCAGCTGATCAAACAGATCATCTATCCTCGGGAGTGGATAACGGTTCTTCACCGTTAAGTTGTTCAGGTCCCTATAATCAATGCACATCTTGTGTGAACCGTTCTTCTTCCTGACGAAAAGGATTGGTGCTCACCAGGGTGAACTACTCGGACGAATAAACTGCCTGCCCAGCAGCTCCTGCAACTGAGATGATAGCTCCTGCATCTCAGGTGGTTCTAGTCGGTACGACGCCTTGGCGATAGGGGCCGCACCTAGCACTATGTCGATCCTAAACTCAACCTGGCTCTCTGGAGGCACTCCGGGTAACTCCTTCGGAAACACATCAACAAATTCCCTCACTACCGGGACTTTACAAACTGATAGCTGCTCTCTAACCCACGTATCTACCATATACGCCAAATAACCAACACACCTGTGCTGAATATACTGTCAAGCCCTGGCTGCTGAACAAAATCCTGATCCCAAACTGGTGCCCTCACCATATACTACAAGTTCTCCCCCACTTGGGGTTCGAACCACCACCCGCTGTCCCTCACAGTCGATCATGGCGCCAAAACGGCTAAGCCAATCCATCCCTACAATCACGCCTACATCCCCCCATGGGGATAGGAATCAAATCTATCGGGAAGGACACCCTGAAAATCTCCAACTCGCATCCCCGATATACCGAAAAGCAGAAATCCCATGCTCGTTGACGATCGCAACTCGCAACAGACACTCAAGATCATCTATCGGCACACTGAACCCTCTAGAGAAGGTCTGAGATACAAACGACCGACTCGCCCCTGAGTCAAATAGTACCAAAGTAGTCAAAGAATTCACTAAAAACGTACCTAATCACAGGTACAATCAATAAGCATCACACAAAAACAATAACTGAGTCAGAGAATAGAAACGTACCAGCAACCACATCTGGTGCTGACTTGGCCTCCTCGGCCATGAGCTAGAAAGCACGACCCTGAGCCTTTAAAGGCTCCACCTTGACTGGCCTCCCATCTCCAATCCTCGCGGCAACTGTCGCGGAACCCTGTCCCGACTTGGTGGAGAGCTGCGTACAGTTGGTCTTCACATGACCAACCTGATGACAATGGTAACAAATCCTCAGATCTGCAGGAGGGGCGGACTGACGGTAGTCCCTGGCATAGTTCCCCTCCTTGCCACGTTTGTGGCACCCACCTCCTGCTCTACAAACTCCCGAATGAGCCCTGCCACACTTTCCACAAATGCGGCTCTGCTGACCCCCAGACCGTGTATCAGCGGTCTTAGATCGCTTAGGCGCCATTTGAGACTGTGCCGGTGCCTGATGCTGCTCCTTCAGCTGCAGCTCTATCTCCAACTCACGCCGCCTTGAGGCTTCCTGAAGGTCCAGGAGGGTATCACATCGCTCTGTGGATACGGACTGTCGAATATCAGTCTTGAGCATACTCAGATAACGAGTTATCTGAGACTGCTCTGAAGCGAACTCCGGGCAAAACATAGCCCTCTCTGTGAACATACGGGTGATCTCCATCATAGACTCCCCATCCTGTCTCAATGTCAGAATCTCCTAAGCAAGTCCCTGCCGTTCCACTCGCGGAACGTAGCGGGTACGAAACATATCATAGAACTGCTCCCAAGTAATAGTAGCCCGCTGATCATCAGAATATGAACCTATCGTCAATCTCCACCAGTCTTTTGCCCCGAGCCTAAGCTGGTTTAGAGCACAATTGACCTTCAGAGCACGTGAAGAAACAACCCTCCACGTCAGAAAACCATCGCATTGCCCTGATCGCATCCTGTGTACCATCAAATGTCGGGGGCTTCATATTATCGAAGTCCCCGTACTGCAAAGCCCTGCCGGCTCCTCCTCTAACCCTTGCCGCAGTTACAGCCAATGTGGCTGCAGCGGCAGCTGTCTTTGCTAGAGCTACATATCGCTCATCAAAGTACTCAACCATCGCGGTCTTAATCAACCCAAGCATCTCTGGCAGTTGTTCTCGGAATGTAGCAGCAATCTCATCATGCATGATCTCCCAGATCCTGGCATCCAACTCCTTGGTCCTTATCTGAACCACGGGCTCAGGTGCTACTGGCACCTCCAATCCTCCATCTCCCGACCCTGATCTTGATCCGGATCCGGATCCCAAAGCAACACGTCTTGTCACCACCATACTGAAATACACACACATACACACACACACACACATATATATATATATATATATATATATATATATATATATATATATATATATATATATATAAGTCATCAGATAAATAACGTAATGTCGGGAGACCAAAACCCAAGAGTCCTAGGGGTTGTGGTTTCCTTGCTATGCGTATGGGTCCTGTGCTTTCAGTAGTATAGGCCCATACTACCTTCCACACCTACCCATATTTGTCTCAAGTATCACCACCATGCCCTAACAATATCATCATCATAGGAAATGCGCTCAACCCTCATTTCTAGGGGAATACCACATATCTCGCATCTAGTCTCACCACTTATCATGACTCACACATCCATGAAACTTCCATCATCTCCTGCAGCGCTAGTGCATGCTAGCTACACATAACGCTGGACCCAATAGACTTTCGAATATCCAATCCTACCCGAAGGCCGAATCAACATTCTCAGGCTCTAAGGTCTTTATTATGCATAGCCATGATGCATACACTAAACATCTATAGTTATGATGTCAATTCCACATACAAGAAACCCTAGGCTAATAGGCGTCATGCAATCAGGGAAATCTTGTTGGGTTTTGAGCATTCTAACACTTCCTAAGTGTACATGCAACCCTAAATACCTTGGATCTATGTTTTCTCTATTATACATGCAAATAAGAACTTCCAAGGTATTATCCTAATCTAGCATACAAAACAATAATGTAACAAGATAGAATACATACCTCTTGATGTAGAAAGTCTTCATGAAGCTTGAGTGCTTAGTGCCCCAAGTGTGACACCTCAAATGGAATCACAATCATCAAAACACTTAGAATGACTTGAGAGAATTCTACACTCACCAAAATCGGCTAGCCCTTTCTTGAATACTACTAGTGGCCGATTTTTCCTCAATAATAAGATGCTTATATAGTTACACAATTAGGGTAAACTCTTAATTGTCATGGCTTTCCATTTCCTTGGATCCATGGGTACAAATACACCATGGAGCATCCATGGACCATCCTATGGGTTTTAGCCCACCTTGATTATCCATGGAGCATTAGCCCACTATACAAGTATGGATGATTTACACAATCAACCCATATATTTAATTAGTCTTCTTTTGATCACTTAATTAATCCTAGATTAATTCTTGATCAATACTAATTAAATAATCTTATTATTCTTATCATTAATATACTAGAACTTATAATATATTAATAACCATAAGTGTCTTATTTCTCTCATTCAAGTGCATGATGGTATGCAACCCAAATGGACCATGCCGGGTCGGGTCAAGTCTTACCAAATATAGTTATGGACTTAGACATTAATCCAACAGTCTCCCACTTGGATAAGTCTAAAACTATTATTGCGTATGACTTCAGGAACCAACCGGCAATCGTAGCTCTCAAAAGCTTCTGTCGAACTCAGACCTTGTCGATGAACTCTGACCTTTGTCAATGACTTGTCCATTAGATAAGGGATCATATATTCCTCCATTCTAGATATCATATGGACTGAGACATGGATTATAATCATTCTCTCTGTCCATTTGTTGTTTCCCGATTTCCGATTTATGACAACTGACTAATTGAACAAATCAAATCAGTCCTGGCCCGGCCGAGCACTTCCATTTGTCATCATCAAATCATCGAGGGGCCCACAGATATCGCTTTTATCCCGAAGGTAAAAGGAACGGATAAACTTCGACTCATATGGCTTGTTCTACTACTTGTTGAATCATACACAAAGGCACGTTTTATAGCACCGAGTTACCAAATGCGTTTTCGTGCTATCAATACACTATCAACTCATAGTAACAACTCATATCTCTAGGTTTGAAGAATATAAGATATTATCGTCTCATGATCACTCGTGATAAAATCCATGAAGTGATTCCAATGAGCGCGGGTTGAATCCAATACTCAGAACTTATGAGCACTCACGATTGTTGTAGCCTTGTCCAACACCTTAGACCTCTACAACCCATCATGACAGCCTTAATTCATATCTACTTCCAAAATATGACTGACTGTGGATGGTTTGAATAACTTAGTCATTCCGGAAGAATAACCCAGTTTATTCGGGAAGTCAAAACATGCAAAGTGAAACACAATAATAATTGAATCCAATATGGTATCAACCCTTTGAACATAAATAAAACACCTTTTATTTATCACCATATGATTACACATTATTCATTGTACACTGTTTCAGCTATCAACTTTATTCTTGAATTTAAAACAATAGTTGTCCCATGCTCCAAGCATGTACACTATGTTTTTTTTCCAAAACACTAGTCATGCCACACACCAAGTATGCATACTATGTTTTTCTATGATCTTTACTTTGTGAACTAGATCAATTGAACATAACTTCAATGATTCTCTTTTCACACCCCCAAATCCTTACTGCAAATGCAAGAATTCCAAATTCATGCCATTTACTGAAATCTGTTAGATTCTAAACTTATATGCATTGATCCTCTTGTAATGATTATGCACAAAGTCAGAAAGACTTGACAACAATCATTACAGAGTATTCCAAAGGAGATCAGCTCCTTGGAAACATCCTTCTTGCATTAAGTTTCCTAATCTTAAACAGATTGAAAATTCTAACTTTGAAACATTTCCAGATTCCATTTTGACTATCACTTCTGAACAAGAGTTGCCTCCTTACAGACTATGTCAATATGGTCCTTCTAGAATTATCACTATACTTCCAATTGTCCTTGAGCAACCAATCTTTGGTAAACCTTAGATTGTCCTCGACAATTGTTTAATCCTTTTAGTCATATCCAGTTCTAAACCTTTTCCCTTCTTAATGCCCCAGGCATTTGGAAAATTTTAGAACGGATGAATATAGCACATGTAATCGATCCTATATCCGAAGCATATGGGACACGATTCATGATGTCTTACATAAAGACTAAACCAGTCTTTTGCTATAATATTTCCATTTCAATTTGCCTAGTTCTCATAATTCAGATTATGAAAAGGGATGCCGTAATCATAATCGAATTTTAGAACGCAAATAATGGACCCATATACAAAATTTCCTTATGTTGAGCCATTCCAACATGAAATTCATATATATCCTTGACTAAATGATAAAAACCTCAGATCTAAACCTTATAGATTTGATATGAAGTATAATTTCCTCTCCCTTAATTATAGCAAAACAACTTTTTCCCAATTGAAATTTTTTTTGTTTTCTATAATTAACATTGCTAACTTGCAATACTTATCATAATTATCATGCTCCCACTAACATGATGATTATCAGCATAACACTTATGCTCCCACTAGCTTTGACATGTACTCAGAAATCAGCTGACTTTCTTACCAAAGTTCAGATTTCTGATACTAGATTGTTTTGATAAGGCTGTATCAAAATCATACACCTTCCCTTAGATAGCACACTTGTGTATCTAAACAATTATGAAGAGGGATGCCGTAATCATAATGTTTAGACCTTTTTTGCCACTTCTCACAAGTCCATATTAGTGTGCCGGTTAACCACACGCGCTCCACTAACGACTTTGAGAATGCAAATATCACAATTGCTATCTAGCTAAAATCTACTTAGTGAAAGTGTTTCCTCACCATCATTTTCATGAATCAGAGAGAAACCTTATGACACTTAGATTTAATGGCGTATGTGTTCTTATCCATGTGAATTGTCAAAACCATAGTCACAAGACAAGGATAATGACAAATCCAAACTCATAGGGATTGAACTCAATCTTAACTTCTTGCCACCTGGCAGCTCAAGGGCCTGCCATTGCTTCCAAGTTGTTGTGCAACAAACTGAGAACTCTAAGAACTCATATGCAAAGCCAACTTTAACTGGAATGGGCACAGATATGTCAACACGATAGGTTATAAACCTCAAGCCGTGTGCTAGTGAAGAATTTCAGGTTCTATTCTTGATTATTTCTTGAGACTTTCAAGACCTTTAAGACTCCCACTGTCCTCTTGACATATAAGACTCCCTTGTCAAACATCCAAGAGATAGTGCGGATTCTAATCAAGAAAAACACTTTACCCAATTGGCCTAAGTTGGTCTTTGTTTTATCCAAAACATCACAACTTACCAATTTCAAATGTACAAGAGTAGAAAACTTTTACTCTTACATTTGACAAGTGTTTTAAACCTTCTTTAAGACATATCACTCAAATGACAATCTTGGAGTATGACTCTAAGACTTGTATTGGAACGAAGTATGACTCATCTTCTTGATTTAACCATTTCAACAATTCAAGTTCCTCTTCTTAGTCATAAGAATGCACTAAGATTTCCTTAGAGAACTAATTGTGATATGGTTTCTTAATCATTAAGATGATCACAAAACTGATACTAAAGTACTCTCCCATCTTTTCAGATTTGAGAAACTTTTATCCTTCTGCCTTATTTGATTCTTCTTATCGATCTTTAGTGGTGGACTTAATCAGTGCACAAGAATGTGTACTCGATCCCTAAGTCCTTTACTTGACTCACACATCCATGTGAAGAAGTAATTAGTCTTAATTTTCCAAAACTTGAAAGTTCTCATTCATCATGCTATACAACTTGCATGATTCCAAGTTTCGGTCCAATTGAAATTTGGGTGATGAGAATCTTTCCTTATTTGGTGAATTTAGACATTACCACAGATGAAAGAATCAATTTCATATTTCCACTCTTGCTCTTAATGGAATCATATAAGCAACAATTTTTCCTCAAATGCCATTGTAAGGATATTTTAAAATAAATAAAATAAAAAATTTTCTTTTATTTTAAAACTTTGCGGAAAAACTTATCCTTACAATCCATATGAAAACTTGTTGTTATCTATTCCTTAAGCAATATCTCATAACTCCTAAGAAGTAGCTCAAGAATCCGATCTTCAAACTACGCGATAGAAATCCATCTACGCCATCAGATTCAACATATTCTTTCTTTAAGTTTCTTCATTTTTCTTTCATTCTTAAAACATCACCATGTGACCCAGTCACATCATGTATCAAGAATCTCAGAATAGAAACTTAACAGAGTTAGATAGTGGACTTTACCTGAAGTAGAGTCAAACTTATTGACTTTAACATCCTTAGGTAAATTTTGGCAGCTTCGCAACCAATGCCCCTTTCTTTGGCAATATAAACATATGGACCCTTTGATAAAGGTACACGGGACTATCACAGACTTAGCTTTTCTCTTTATCATTTGGTCAACCGAGTTGACTATGGCCGATCCCTTTCCACTGGGAAGAGAGAGCTTTACTAGATATCCAATGTCATCATTGTCAATGTCCATAAAGATTTAGGAAGTTGATCTTAGCAAATAGATAAGATCATTAAGGGTCTTGTCATAGTCTGTTTCATAGGTGTCCCAAAGGAACTCACTATGTGACTTAGAAAGTGATTGAACCACCAACTTTCTCAAGACTTTGACACCCAACTCTCCCGGCTTGTCAATATGTGACAACATCTCCAAGATGTGACCACACCTAGACCTTGCCTTGCCAATAGGGCCTGAGTGACCTTAAACTTTTCAAGAACTTGTGGGTTAGGGAGAATAATTTGAAGAGGTGAAGAAGTATGATATCCATGGGACATCATCTTCATTAGGAAACCTTGTTTCAAGAGATTTGGGAAGATCATAGGTGTCTAAACCAGACATCTTTTGGGAGATATTCAAGATAGTTGATTTAAAGTCCTTAATATGACACCCAATATGAAATATTAAGGCTAGGACCCAACAAACTATTTTATAACTTAGAAGAGGTATGCCGTAATCCAAGCTATAAAATATTTGAAGGTAGGTGAATGACGATTCACCAATTTCCACCAAGATAAACGAAATGTATTATTAGGTTTTAATTGGTTTTGAAACTCCTAGATCTTTGAGATTCATTGAACTTTTCAAAGGCATGTTTCAATCTCGAGTGTGCCCTTCAGGTTTTGTGACTGGGATGCCGAGGATCACAAAACAAGGTGTGAAGTAACCATGCAAATCACTTGGTACCCTTAATAAATTACCCCTCAATCGATGTGCCGGTTAACCACACACGCTCCATCGATACTATGATAAATATTAAGTCACCCTTTACCTACCTTGTTAAGTCCAAGTTAGTGTGCCGGTTAACCACACACGCTCCACTAACGACTTAGACAAAGTGTAAAGTGCAATTTCATGGATTAGCACCTTATTCACATTTTTCCTAAGTAACTAAGATTGGGTATTATTAAGAGTTTAGTTACTTAGTATTATCATTAATACTTTTAATGAAGGGAGAATTCTAGTCCTGTCAAACCCGTTCGGCTAGCGACCCTCCACCAGTCAAGCAAGCGGTGGGTGAGAGTGGACACCCATTAAGTTGCCATTTTATAGGCAACAACCTTATACCCACCTTATAGACCGGCTTCGTGAATGAGGCGTACTAGCGGTAAGACTGACTTTACTCTTATACATATATATATTATTAACTTATAATATTATAAAGTATAAGGGTTGAATTTTAACTTTTAAAATTCTAAGGGCTAACTTGGAATTAAAGTATTCATAAGTGAAAACTTTACAAATTCCAAAACTTGAGGGCAAGTTTTGAAACTATTCAAAACTAATTAATTCCATAACTTATGTGTTTAAAGTAGTTTTAATCCAAAAACTCTTCAAGTTCCATAACTTGAGGACAAGTTATGGAAGACTTTAAACTAATAAAAGAATTAACTTTTCTTTATTTTATAACTTATGGAATTAATTAAGGTTACACTTTTTTTTATTTTATTTTATTTTATTAAATGAAGAGACTCTTGGTCCTCCATAACTTGAGGACAAGTTATGGAGTCATAAAACCATTTAATTAGAACTAGACTCTTCATTTTGTAACCTTTGCCAATTTTTATGAGTTTTATGATTCTTAAATGTGACTTTTCATATAACTTGAGGACAAGTTACAAAAACACATTTTTGAATCAATTCTTAGATTAATTTGGATTAAAACCAACTATCACATAATTTTCATCATTAATCCAAATTCACTCATAAAACAAGATAACACAAAAAACTTTTGGTGATCCATAACTTATTCTTAAGTTATGTAATCCTTTAAAACATTAACACCAAATTTTGTAACTCCAAAAAAACTTTGAATCAATTTTTTTTTTTTAAAACCTTTTCAAATCCATAACTTATGGAGGTTTCAAAAAAAATAAAACTTTTTAGATCAAACTTTTAAAACTAATAAAATAATCATATTATTTTATCTTTTATTAAATTTGACCTAATTCAACTCATAAAGCAAATTATTCAAATTTTACAAATAATTAGTTTTTCACAAGAACAAGTAATTATCTTAAAATTTGACAACTTCATGGTTTTTTTTTCCAACTTTGAAAATAAAATATTTGCATCAATATAACAGAAAACAACCCGTGGCTCTGATACCACTGTTGGGTTTTGAGCATTCTAACACTTCCTAAGTGTACATGCAACCCTAAATACCTTGGATCTATGTTTTCTCTATTATACATGCAAATAAGAACTTCCAAGGTATTATCCTAATCTAGCATACAAAACAATAATGTAACAAGATAGAATACATACCTCTTGATGTAGAAAGTCTTCATGAAGCTTGAGTGCTTAGTGCCCCAAGTGTGACACCTCAAATGGAATCACAATCATCAAAACACTTAGAATGACTTGAGAGAATTCTACACTCACCAAAATCGGCTAGCCCTTTCTTGAATACTACTAGTGGCCGATTTTTCCTCAATAATAAGATGCTTATATAGTTACACAATTAGGGTAAACTCTTAATTGTCATGGCTTTCCATTTCCTTGGATCCATGGGTACAAATACACCATGGAGCATCCATGGACCATCCTATGGGTTTTAGCCCACCTTGATTATCCATGGAGCATTAGCCCACTATACAAGTATGGATGATTTACACAATCAACCCATATATTTAATTAGTCTTCTTTTGATCACTTAATTAATCCTAGATTAATTCTTGATCAATACTAATTAAATAATCTTATTATTCTTATCATTAATATACTAGAACTTATAATATATTAATAACCATAAGTGTCTTATTTCTCTCATTCAAGTGCATGATGGTATGCAACCCAAATGGACCATGCCGGGTCGGGTCAAGTCTTACCAAATATAGTTATGGACTTAGACATTAATCCAACAAATCTATCATGTGATTCCTGAAGATCCCCAGCCTAGCACTAGCATGTTGTTCTATCATATCAGAATATCAAATCACTGCATGGTATTTTGGGGTTTACTCATAGGCTCCAGCTGATCGTACCCTCTGATTCCTCCATCCTTTATGTTGAAAACCATTTCAAAACTAATTTCTAAAAATCTCCTTAACTTGAGACTGGATTCACACGAGTGTTCCTCCAATTCACTCAAACCAAGGCTCAGATACCAACTTGTAAAACCCATAAATTTTACATCGAATTTAAACTCTTTAAATCATAAATAAAAACCAAATAACATTGTTTACAAAATGTTTTCAAATCATTTCCCATCAGAGTGTCCCAAAAATCATAACATAAGGATGAGGAGCGGTACGGTCACGCCTTCGCCTTTCCATGACCTCCTGAAGTACCTAAAATAATAAACTGAAAAATCTAAGCCCGAGGGCTTAGTGAGCTACCCCAAAAATACCAATACCACACTGACAATACCATATCAGTAATAATCAATCAATCAACATGCATACTGGGCCATCGGCCGGACTGGACTGCCCTAACGGGCCTACAGTCCGTCTGAATCTATTCGGAGCCTTCGGCATGACTGGTCCGCCACGGGGGCCTACAGTCTTCCCGGACCGCTCATAGGGTATATTGGCCTTCAACACAAAGCAGGATCACCTCAACCCAACCACAAGCTAACAACCACGTGTACATATAACAGGTAATCACATAACACTCCATAGACAAACAAATCAATCTAGCAGATCCTAAGGCACAGTAATGTCCTAACCAGGATACCGACCTAAACCAGGTCACTAACATAATACTGTCCTAATTACCAGGACGCCGATCTGATCAGATCAATATGCACATCACCCCATACATGTACAAAATATCAGATATAACTATATCACAGATCATCGATCATAGTAATCTCTCATAACCAAAACACCGACCTAACCAGGTCACTAACATATCAATCCTAATAGATAATAAGAGCATGACAACATACTGTCTATCTGGATACCGATCTAGCATATCATAACGACATGTAGCATACCATAACAATAACAACTAAAGGGCCGACCTTGGTGCCGAAGACCCTATCGGTATAGTGAGGATAACTCACCTTCCAGATGTGGACACGAAAGGTAAACTCCAACTCTCGGACCACTTGACACATGCTCCACCACCTATTATCATAGTACGTCATACTCATAAGTCCTTAACCTTATATGGTACCCCATAACCCACAAGTCAACCCCTGGTCATGGTCAAAGCCCTTAGTCAAGGTCAAACTTCCATGTTGACCCCAACTCATCGAGTACCATCGGCTACCCGCTGAGTTCCTTTGATTCTCGTTCGAACTTTAAGGCCACCCGTCGAGTTCCCTCCTTGCAACTCGACGGATACACACTCATACATATCCAAGGGAAAGCACATCTGACTCGCAGAGTTGTTCTTCAACTCGTCGAGTCTTATGGCGATCTTCATCGGACTCACCGAGTTGTGTTTGACTAGTGTCTAAGACTACAACTATATTAGGCATGTATCTGACCCGGTTGTGCATGGTCCTTTTAGGTTGCCTTCACCATAGCAACTTGACAGGATGATTTATAATGAGAGAAGGAATATTATTAATATATTATAAGTATAATATAAGGAATAATAATATTTTTATTTGATTAATATAAGTCATAAATTAATTGGGAGTTAATTTGGCGACTTAAAGAGATTAATTAAATATAGGGGTATAAACTGTCAATTGTTTGATAGTTGCACTTTGGGCTATATATCCTTTATGGATAAGGGGTGGACGATTTCTAGGGCTTAGGACAGCCATAAAATCGTCCAAGGCTTATCATGGAAAGGGTTTGGATTTCTTAGGGCTTAAGTTATCCAATTAGGGTTTAAAGGTGAAACCCTAGGAGCCATACAAGTATAAATAGACCCCTAGGGCGGAGGGAATTCGATACTCTTGTCTCTAAGGAAATCCTAGCCGATTTCTTCCTCCTCTCTCCTCTCTCCTAAATCATCTTCTTGCTAGTTGGTGTTTGTAAGCCATTAGAGGAGTGACAATTGTGACTCTAAAGCCTCAAGGACAACAAGATCAAGGAAGTGATTCAAGGTAAACTTCTAATCTCTGATTTCATATTAATATTATTGTATATTAGCCATTAGAAGTCTTGGATTCAATGTATGTTCAATTAGAGAAACCTATATCCAAGCATTAGGGTTGCATGTGCACATAGGGATGTTCATATGGCCAAAACCCATCAGCGATATCAGAGAGTGGATTGGTTTCTATTGAATTGATACTTTGATTGCTTGTTTGTTGCTGAAAAAATCGTTTTTTTTTCTCCTCTGGCTGATGAACTCGGCGAGTCCCATGGTGGTACTCGGCGAGTAGGCTCAACTCGGCGAGTCCATCTGGGTACTCGGCGAGTTCGAGCGTCAGAAAGAGGAAACTTCAAGATTTCTTGTTGTTTATCATTGAGATACTTGCCTTAATCATATTAGATCAATATAAATCCGATTTTATGATATATATATGAGTATATTCTTGACATAATTGAAGATATTTATCAATTAATAAAATATTTGTTTCCATGCGATAATTGATTAATTATTTTATTTTAATTGGTAAATTATTTTGTAAGAAATCATTAAATAAATCAAATATGGATAATTATGGAATTAATTGTTAATTAAGATTATTTGTTATTTGATCCTCTATGTTTTAAAAGTTTAAAACTTGCCCTCAAGTTTTGAAATTTATGTTTTGTGATTAAAAGTTTAATTTTGACAATTTAAATTTCAAACCCTAGAATTTTACAAGTTTAAAATCCAACCTTATACTAATATAATATTACAAGATTGATATATATATATATATATATATATATATATATATATATATATATATATATATATATATATATATATATATATATATATATATGTATAATTAAAATGCTAGTCTTACCGTTAGTAGGCCTCATTCACGAAGCCGGTCTATAAGGTGGGTATAAGGTTGCTGCCTATAAAATGGCGCTTAATGGGTGTACATTCACACGCACTTTGTGATCCTCAATATCCCAGTCACAAACGAGAGGGGCATATCGAGATTTAAACATGCCATTGAAAAGTTTCAATGAATCTCATCCAAACCTAGGAATTCTCAATACATTTAGAACTTAAAGTTATGTTTTCATGGTGGAGAATTAGTGAATCGTCATTCACTTACTTACAAATTATTTGCATGTTAGATTACGACATACCTTTTCTAATATGTAAATATTGTTGTTGGATCCTAGCCCTAATTTTTCTTATTGGGTGATAATTAGGGATTCATATTCTAATCTATCTTTGTCCTTTCTACTTGTAGATGTCAAACGCAAACAACGCTGTTGCTAGTTCATTCACATTGATGAGCCTTTGTCAAAAGGTCACTTTCGATGGGACGAACTTTAGCGAATGGATAAGATACATTCACACAATTGCTCGCTATGAGGACAAGGAGTATGTCTTCGATGAGAAGCTCGAGAAGATCAACCCAGAAATCGCTACTCCGGCTGAAATGACCACTTTTGAAACTCACGAGCGTAATGCAACGAAGGTACATTGCATCATGATAGCCACCATGAATGTCGAATTCCAAAAGTCCTATGAGGACATGTATCCGTATGAAATGCACCAAGACTTGTTGGAGAGATACCACCAAAACGCGAGGCAAGAGCGTTACGAGATTTTCACAAACACGATTTCCGCTAAAATGGGTCATGGAGAATCTCTTACCGTGCACCTGCAAACGAAGCAAAGGTATGTCTTCGCAAGTTGAATGTTGACTTTGGGGAAGACTTGGCGATCGACATGGTGCTTCACTCTTTGCCTCCGTGTTACAATCAATTTAGGATGACCTACCACATGAACAAGGAATAGGTCACCCTAAGCAAGCTCCAAGGTCTCCTTAGGGTTGCTGAAAGCAACCTAAAGGACAAGTCTGTTGCACCCACTCCTAATCCAACCGCTGCTCCTGTTTTGGCCATTGGGCAAGGAAGAGGCAAGAAGAGGAAGGCTTCGTCTAAGAGCCACCGCAAAGGAAAGTCCTGAGATGGTTCCTCTTTTAGTGGGACCAAAGTTGATCCTGCTAAACCCTGTCCTAACCCTAAGGAGGCAGAGTACCATCATTGCCATAAAATAGGGCATTGGAAGAGAAGCTGCCCAGACTACCTGCAAGCCATAAGGGAAGGGAAGATCAAGCCATCTTTCGCAGATATTTATACAATTAAATCTAATGATTCATCTCATGCTATTTCTTGGGTCCTTGATACCAGTTGTGGTTACCATATTTGTTCTGAACTATAGGGACTAAGAAGAAATAGGGATCTGGAGCATGGAAGAATAAATCTAATCATGGGGAAAAGAAAATCGTCACCTGTGACCAAGATTGGAGTGTATTCTTTAGTGCTTAGGAATGGTTTATCTTTAGATTTGAACAATTGTTGCTATTCGTTAGAAATGGCTAGAAACATCATTTCATTTCATGGTTTGTTTAGACAAGGATTTACATTTTCTTTTAATAATGAGAATGGTTCTATTCTTGCTTGTCTAAATGGTGTCATATATTTTGAAGCTATACCATGTAATGGAATTTATGAAACTGTTATGATTGTAGATAACTTAGGAAATGATGTTTTATGGATGGATTATTCCAATGGTATGGATAGAGCATCCTTGTGGCATTGTCATCTTGGACATGTCAACAAGAAGCGCATAGCCCAACTCCAAAAGGATGGAGTGTTGGAGTCATTCGACCTTAGGGAAGATGACACATGCAAGTCTTGTTTACTTGGAAAGATGACTAAGTCACCCTTCACAAGTACATGTGAAAGGGGGGAGGGTCTATTGGACCTAATACATACCGATGTATGTGGACCGTTTAGATCAACCACGAAGGATGGGAACCGCTTCTATGTGACTTTTACCGATGACTATAGTAGATATGGGTATATCTACTTAATCAAGCAAAAGTCAGAAACTTTTGAAAAGTCAAAGAGTTCAAGAATGAAGTGGAGAATCAATTGGGCAGGAAAATCAAGATGCTTCGATCCAATCGAGGAGGAGAGTACCTAAGTCTTGAATTCCACGATTATCTCAAGGAGTGTGGAATAGTTTCACAATTGACGCCACCTAGGACACCGTAGTTGAATGGTGTGGCAAAAAGGTGTAATCGAACCTTGTTAAACATGGTTCGCTCTATGATGAGTCGTGCTTCACTACCTATCTCTTTTTAGGGGTATGCCTTAGAGACTGCCGCCCATATCCTTAACCGAGTCCCTACTAAGAAGGTTGCCAAAACACCTCACAATATGTGGACAGGGAAAGCTCCCTCGTTAGCACACATCAAGGTTTGGGGTTGCGAGGCTTTCGTAAGACGAGATACTCACGACAAGCTCGAACCTCGTAGTGAGCGTTGTATTTTCATCGGCTACCCGCAGAAATCCTTTGGATATCTCTTCTATAGACCAAAGGGCAATGTTGTCTTCGTTGCGAGGAGAGGAGTTTTCCGAGAACGAGAACTCACAAGCCAAGGAGACAGTGGGAGGCAAATCGAGCTTGAAGAGATTCAAGAGTCGATAGATGAAGGAACCTCTACCACTGGCACTCAACCCTAGGAGGAAACTCCGGTTGAACCGATTGACGAGTCCTTACCTCTTAGACGTTCTGAAAGAGTTAGAGTTCAACCCTAGTTTTATGGTTTTCATATTACTACCGAAGGGGACACGTATATTAGTGATGGTACACTAATAAATTTAGATGAACCAAATAGCTATAAGGAAGCCATGGCAGGCCCGGAGTCTACAAAATGGAAAGAGGCAATGGACAGCGAGATCCAATCCATGTATGACAACCAAGTTTGGAAGTTGGTTGATAATGTGCCCGGACGTAAGACCGTTGGGTGCAAATGGATCTTCAAGAAGAAGACCGAAGTGGATGGAAATGTACACACATATAAGGCGCGATTGGTTGCGAAGGGCTTTACTCAAGCTCCTGGAGCTGACTATGATGAGACCTTCTCACCAGTTGCGAAGATAAAATCTATTAGAGTGATGCTAGCTATTGCCGCATTTCATGACTATGAGATTTGGCAAATGGATGTCAAAACCTCTTTCCTTAATGGGAAGTTGGCCGAGGATGTTTACATGGCTCAGCTAGAGGGTTTTGTCGATTCGAAGCATCCAAATAGAGTGTGTAAGGTTGAGAAGTCCATTTATGGACTTAAGCAAGCGTCTCGCAGATGGAATCTTTGCTTCGATGAGAATGTCAAAAAGTTTGGATTTGTACGAAGCGAAGATGAATCGTGTGTATATGTCAAAGCCAGTGGGAGTATAGTAAGCTTCCTCGTTCTGTATGTCGATGACATACTACTAATAGGAAACGACGTCCCGACTATGCAGGAATTTAAGTCCTGGCTCAGGAAGTGCTTCGCTATGAAGGACCTCAGAGAGGCTTCCTATATTCTAGGAATAAGGATAGTAAGAGAGCGAAGTAAGAGACTAATAGGACATAGTCAAAACACTTACTTAGATAAGGTACTACAACGTTTTAGTATGGAAAACTCGAAGAAGGGAGAATTACCGATACAAAGTAATGCCAAATTGAGTAAGACTCAAAGTCCGAGTACTGAAGTTGAAATAGCAGAAATGAGCCGGGTACCATATGCTTCGGCAGTTGGCTCAATCATGTATGCTATGACTTGTACTCGCCCTGATGTAGCCTTTGCTTTGAGCATGGTTAGCAGATATCAAGGGAATCCTGGGAGAGCCGATTGGATTGCGGTGAAGAATATCCTTAAGTACCTTCGGAGGACGAAGGAATGGTTCTTAGTCCTCGGACGGAGGGAGTGATGCCAGCTGGGTCTTTACCCTGAATGGAGGAGCAGTGACTTGGAAAAGTTCCAAGCAGGAAACCGTAGCTGATTCAACGTGCAAATCAAAGTACATTGCAGCGAGCGAAGCGTCGAAGGAGGCGATATGATTAAAGAACTTCATTGGTGATCGTAGAGTTGTACCTGCCATAAAGGAGCCCATGGAGATTTTGTGTGATATTGAAGGAGTGGTTGCCTTGACCAAGGAACCGAGAGATCGTGGTAGATCTCGACATATCGACATAAAATATCACTTTATTAGACATCGTGTAGAAGAAGGACAACTCGTAGTGAAGAGGATATCATCAGAAGATAACCCAGCAGATCCGCTTACAAAGGGACTGAGTAGGGTTAAGCACTTGCAGCATGCTAGGAGTATTGGGCTGAAGGATGATATTAGTATAGCTTAGATAGTAGTAGAAACGTGTAATAGATAAATGTAATTAACATTTTATGATTAAATAAAAGAGTATTATTTATGAGTAATTTTACTGTCTTATGTTAATTGTTTAACTATTGTTTCATTTTGCATGTTTTGACTTCCAGAATAATTGAGTTTTTTTAGAGTAATCGAATTGTTCAAATTCTCCACAATCGTTCATATGTTGGAAGTAGATATGAATGAAGATTGTCATGAATTGGTGTGTAGATTGTCTAAATGGTATTATACATAGCAAAAGTTTGCTGCAACGTTCATGAGTGCTTATGAACTAGTTTTGAGCATTGGAACAAACCCGTGCTTGCTAGAATCACCTTATGGAATATGATAAAAAGGGTGATCGCAAGACGATAATATCATATAGTCTTAAAACCTAGATATATGGTTTATTATTTGCTAATTGGTTGTACATTGATAATGTGAAACCGCATCAGGAACTTCATGTTATAAAACGCATTGTTGTGTATAGTTGATTAATAAATAAGTAAATGCATATAAGTCGAAGTTTATCTGTTAATTTTATCCTAAGAAGGTAAAAGCAATATCTCGGCCGCTCGATGATTTGATTTGACTTATGTGCCAGGACCGGTCAGAACTGAATTGATGTGTTCGATTAAGTTCTATGTCAAATAAATCGGAGATCGAGAAACCAAATGCTAGACAAATTAGTTCCATATAAATGTCCGCATGATATCTAAACAGAGGACCGTACGATCCCTTATCTAAATGACAAGATTGATTAGATCAGAGTTTGACGGCGTCTTTAAGAGCTACGATTGCTAATCGGAATATACTTGTATATATAGTTACTAGACTTTTCCAAATGGGAGACTGTTGGAATAGTGTCTAAGACTACAACTATATTAGGCAAGTATTTGACCCGGTTGTGCATGGTCCTTTTGGGTTGCCTTCACCATAGCAACTTGACAGGATTATTTATAATGAGAGAAGGAATATTATTAATATATTATAAGTATAATATAAGGAATAATAATATTGTTATTTGATTAATATAAGTCATCAATTATTTGAGAGTTAATTTAGTGACTTAAAGAGATTAATTAAATATAGGGGTATAAACTGTCAATTGTTTGATAGTTGCACTTTGGGCTATATATCCTTTATGGATAAGGGGTGGATGATTTCTAGGGCTTAGGATAGCCATAAAATCGTCCAAGGCTTATCATGGAAAGGATTTGGATTACTGAGGGCTTAAGTTATCCAATTAGGGTTTAAAGGTGAAACCCTAGGAACCTTACAAGTATAAATAGACCCCTAGGGCTGAGGGAATTCGGTACTCTTGTCTCTAAGGAAACCCTGGCCGATTTCTTCCTCTTCTCTCCTCTCTCCTAAATCATCTTCTTTCTAGTTGGTGTTTGTAAGCCATTAGAGGAGTGACAATTGTGACTCTAAAGCCTCAAGGACAACAAGATCAAGCAAGTGATTCAAGGTAAACTTCTAATCTCTGATTTCATATTAATATTATTGTATATTAGCCATTAGAACTCTTGGATTCAATGTATGTTCAATTAGAGAAACCTAGATCCAAGCATTAGGGTTGCATGTGCACATAGGGATGTTCATATGGCCAAAACCCATCAACTTGTTCATCTAACTCGTCGAGTTCGCGGCCATCTTCATGTGACTCGCCGAGTCAACCTTGCGACTCACCGAGTCCATTCAGTCCTTTTATCATGAAGACAAATTTTAAGCCATGGCAAGGCCCCAAATTGTAGATCCAACTTCCTTAGGCCTGCTCATCACGTAAAGTTGCAAACTTTACGTGCATGCAAGGCTCTAATGACTCAAACGGCCCAAACTATGCCTGAAATGGGGTTTTACACTTAGGGAGGGGATCAAACTTGCCAAAGCTAAGAACTTTATGGTGCTTCAATCTATAGAGAGTTCAGATCTGAGGTTACAACTTCAGATCTTTCCTCATACTCTAGAAAATGACTTTATAACCCAACCAAAAACCCAAATCTCCAACCAAGGAGGTCTAGAACGAAGTAGAAAGAAAGATAACGACTTGATACCTTCCCAAGAGATGACAACTGGATTAGATCCAGATTTTTCCCAAGTTCCTTGCTTCAAACCACTTGCTTCCCTAGCTCTTTTCACCAAAATCCTCTTCCAAGGCTTCAAACACAAACAATGGGCACACACACGTATTAGGGTTTTCTAAGAGACTACAAAGAGACTGAAAGAGGTTGATGTTCCCTTAAATAGGGTGCATAACCTTGGGATTTAGGGTTTCAGCTGCCAGCTCCTCGTTGTCGAGTCCCAAAATGGACTCGTCGAGTAGGTCACTTAACCCGCGATCCTTCCCACTTCTACTCGACGAGTAGATCAACCGACTCGTCGAGTAGGGCTTAATCCAATAACTCATATTTAGACAATACCTGAGAATCGGAAAGTTACAAAACTTCAGGAAAATCTTTCCTTGGAAAGCAGAGTGATGGATGAACTTGCTCTAAAGACCACTCAACTCAAAACACAGACTCTATAGCTCAATCAAGAGAATAAGGAACTTGAAGCAATGCATTCGGAGCAGTCTATGGTAAAAAGCTTAGTTGGTGATGTACACTCGATTCTTCTTCATCTTCTCGAAGATCATGATTCAATTCTTACGATCTCGGTTAGACGTCATTTGGCTGAGAAGTTGAGGCCTGCTCTCGACATTCTAAGTCGCATTGTGGGTGTTCCTGAGTCCGTTTTCCCTCCGCGACAAGGGGGAGCAGAAAAGAATTCTTCATCTCAACCACGAAAACCTCAACAACCGAAACCACAACATCCGAAGGTGGTTACTGAACCAAAGGGGAAAGAAGCTTCGGGTTCTAGTATTCAAGATAAAGGAAAATGTATTGTTGTTGATGATGATGATGAGGACGATGTTGCTGTTATAGAAGAAACGATTCCTAAATCAAGTTCTCTCGAAGTCAAGCCCACCGTTCAAGAGGTTAAGGAAAGAGTTAACGAAGCGATTAATCAGGAAAATGAAAAGAGAGAAGCAAATCTACTTAATCAAAGAAAATTGAAGTTTCCTCTGTGGCGTTGGAAAGGCTTTAGAAGGAGGTATTTGAAGCTCCAAGCTCATATTGGCTTGAGCCTGTTCTTTCATTCAATGTTGAGAACTCTAAAGATTCTCAATTCGATATGCCAATCACTCGTAAGGCTTTCATCTTTAATTGTTTTGAGTCTATAGTGGCGATTACTTCTCCTGACCCGAAGGTTGATCAAGATTTGCTCGAGTACTATCATGAGTTCTCTCAACCACAGTACCTGACTTGGAGTAGCAAGATGATCACAACAGTTAAAGTATTGAAACCTACTCCAGCAGGGAAGTTCATTAACATCAAGCTCAAAGTAACCCGAGGATCAGACGGTTCAGTTCATATGATTTCTCTTGCTGATTTACTAAATCTGAATCCACATGATTGGATTCTCATGAACAACATCTTACTTTCCAACATAAAGGGGTATGTGAAAATTATAGGTCACATAAGCGTATGCTGGTGTGTTACATTCATGAAGTAGGAAAGATGGATCACGAGATTGCCACTGCTATACGAAAGAAGCCCTCAATCAAGCCAATTGGGAAGGCAGGTGACATTAAGCTGATGGTGAAGGTAAAATAGACCCATAGTCTGAAACTGTCATGTTTCTTAGAAGCGAGGGTGAAAGATGTCTATTTGCTCTTGCTTATAAACAACTATTCTCTAATTCCTTCTTGGAGCACATTCTTGAGATTATCCATGGTTGTCATCAAAACGGTGTGGCAGACAAGAAGCTGTTTTCAGATATGCTTTAGTCGTATATGGCTTTCAGACAGACTCTACTTGCCATCATACCAAGGTTCAAGGTTGTGAAGCGAACTCCTCAACCTCCACCGAAGAGAAGTCTCGCCCCAATTGACGAAAATGGGGAGATTGTTGAGTCCATTGTTTTGCATATTGGGCTCGGTTATTAGTCTAGTTTTGTCACCGATATGGGCCTATCCAGCCATGTGTTTTGTTTTAGGGTTTAGAATATAAGTTGCATGCATGCAATCTTATCATTAACGCTTTAATTATTATTATCATTTGATCGTATTGTAAAACCCTATCTCACCTCTATAGTGGAAGTTCTTAATCGAGCTCTGCTGAGGTGTGACTATATTGGAATCATTCAACTCAATTTTGATTGAACTCATGTTTACATTGTTTGATTAGTCGTTTTCTATTAACCTGTTGAAGATCTAAAACGATATAAAGAGTTTTTCAACTCATAAAAACTTATACTATTAATGTAATGGATGATGTTGTTGCTTGTTTACTATTATGGATTATTGTGAAACTGTACATGACGTCCTCCGCCCCAGAACGTTTCCGCCGTTCATGTTTTGGGGTGTGACAGATTGGTATCAGAGCTTTGTTTATAGCGAATCGAGTATATCAACCCATAAAATATATAAATACAATAAACACAACGGGAGTAAAATACTTTGACCAAGAGTTTATACTTTTAAATAATAAAATATTTAACCGAAGTACACATACTTGCATTCATACTAAAATCAATGTCACTAGGACAGAACAAAAGTATTGCGGTTGTTGGACAACACAAGTAGGCTTGGGGACATATAATTAGATATGGGAGTGATATAGCCTGATCAACTATATCTTTCCGAGAAGTGATTAGCATGTGCCTGGGAACGGTTGTGGTGTTGCAGCAAGTCTAAAAATTTACCAACACTACTACAATGAAAACAATAAAATATAACATAAACTTAAAATACTATAGGAGTATTTTGTGTTGCTATAATTACTTATATGAGAACTAAAGGTCTTTATTAGAAGTTTAATTGTTGGTTGGTGGATACGCTAAGGTTATATGTGACTAAGGTGTCATAGACTTAGAATCTGTGATCTTTGCTTTATTTCTTGTTCCTTGTTTGGTTGTGGATTTGGAGTTAGGGTCACTTATTCGAAGGTCTATCCTGTTTTGATTACATGTAATTGGTATGCACTATAGAAATATTAAAGTAACAGATAATGATCATCCTATAATTATCTTAATTAGCGCGTCTATTAACTATTTCTTTTACCCCTATTATCTCATAGATAACATGGCTGGATTCAATATCCCCGATGACCCATACTTCCCCAACCCAGGCAATGATGCATGGCTCGACGATGAGCCAGAATATAATCATCAAATCCCGTTGGATGATGACTTTCCAGAGGATTCCAACTTCGAGCCAGAAGTCAATGATGTGCCTCTGGTGGCTCCAATCCTGAATCCTAACCCTCGTCTAGCTTTTCAAGGCCCGACACCTCTGTGGGAGGAATATTTGGTAGCATGGAGTCGAGAACAGGGTCAACCTATTCTTTATAATGGCGACCGAAGCTTCTACAACCTGAGCGATGGAGGCTCAACAGATAGAGTCTTGCCAATTCTGGTCCGTAGGGTTGCTCGTAATGAAGAGTAGGGTAGGACAGCCATCCACCGAGTCGTGGGGGTTGACGCCAATGCGACAGTTAATACAGTCCACATCATTCGTCCGGAGGATGCTCGTGAGAGACCTGAGAGAGACAATGAAGCTCTACAACAAGAACTGGCTGCAACTCGGGCTGAAGTCATAGAGCTCCGAGTATGCTAAAGGGTTTATGAGCGAGACCTCGTTGATGTGGAGCGTCAGCTGGCTGACTTAAGGGTTCGCCCGAGGGGTACCCGTTACCGGTAGAAGACGCTTTACTCATCCTTTCTTTTGGGTTAAGGAATAGCCTCCGTATCTATGTTGTATGTGTTGGGTTTTGAGCACTCTGACACTCCTAAGTGTACATGCAACCCTAAATACCTTGGATCTATGTTTTCTCTATTATACATGAAAATATGAACATCCAAGGTATTATCCTAATCTAGCATACAAAACAATGAATATAACAAGATAGAATACATACCTCTTTGATGTAGAATGTCTTCATGAAGCTTGAGTTCCTAGTGAATCAAGTGTGACACCTCAAATGGTTCACACAACACCAAATACACCTGGAATAACTTGAGAGAATTCTACACTTCATGAAAATCGGCTAGCCCTTTCTTACTCTCTCTAGTGGCCGATTTTGGTCAAGAATAAGATGCTTATATAGTTAGGGTTACACCATGTAAACCCTAATTGACATGGGCTTTCATTTCCATGATCCATGGGTTATGTAACCTCCATGGAGCATCCATGGAGTATCCTATGGGTTTAACCCAACTTGATTATCCATGGAGCTTTGGCCCACTATATAAGTTATGGAAGATTTGCACAATCAACCCATATATTTAATTAGTCTTCATTTGATCACATAATTAATCCTCGACTAATTCTCTATCAATACTACTTAAATAATCTTATTATTCTTATTATTAATATAATAGAACTTATAATATATTAATAACCATAAGTGTCTTATTTCTCTCATTATAGTCTATCCAAATGCATGATGATGTGCAACCCAAATGGACCATGCCAGGTCGGGTCAAGTCTTACCAATTATAGTTATGGACTTAGACATAAATCCAACAGTGTCCCACTTGGATAAGTCTAAAACTATTATTGCGTATGACTTTAGGAACCGACTGGCAAACGTAGCTCTCAAAAGCTTCTGTCGAACTCTGACCTTGTAGATAAACTCTGACCTTTGTCAATGACTTGTCCATTAGATAAGGGATCGTATATTCCTCCATTCTAGATATCATATGGACTGAGACACGGATTATAATCATTCTCTCTGTCCATTTGTTGTTTTCCGATTTCCGATTTATGACGACTGACTAATTGAACAAATCAAATCAGTCCTGTCCCGGCCGAGCACTTCCATTTGTCATCATCAAATCATCGAGGGGCCCACAAATATCGCTTTTATCCCGAAGGTAAAAGGAATGGATACACTTCGACTCATATGTCTTGTTCTACTACTTGTTGAATCATACACAAAGGCACGTTTTATAACATCGAGTTACCAATGCGTTTTCATGCAATCAATGTACTAGCAACTCATAGTAACAACTCATATCTCTAGGTTTTAAGAATTTAAGATATTATCGTCTCATGATCACTCGTGATAAAATCTATGAAGTGATTCCAATGAGCGCGGGTAGAATCCAATACTCAGAACTTATGAGCACTCATTAGTGTTGTAGCACCACCTTGTCCAACACCTTGGACCTCTACAAGCCAACCCATGACCGTCTTAATTCATATTTGCTTCCAACATATGACCGACTATGGATGGTTTGAATAACTTAGTCCTTCCGGAAGAATAACCTAGTTTATTCTAGAAGTCAAAACATGCAAAATGAAACACAATAATAATCGAATCCAATATGGTCTCAGAACTTATGAATATAAATAAAACACCTTTTATTTATCACCATATGATTACACATTATTCATTGTATACTGTTTCAACTATCAACTTTATTCTTGAATTTAAAACAATAGTTGTCCCATGCTCCAAGCATGTACACTATGTTTTCTAAACATTAGTCATGCCATACACCAAGTATGCATATTATGTTTGTCTATGATCTTCACTTTATGAATTAGATCAATTGAACATAACTCCAATGATCCTCTTTCACAGTCCCAAATCCTTACTGCAAATGCAAGAATTCCAAATTCATGCCATTTACTGAAATTTGTTAGATTCTAAACTTATATGCATTGATCCTCTTGTAACGATTATGCACAAAATCACAAAGACTTGGCAAAAATCATTACAAAGTATTCCAAAGGAGATCAACTCCTTGGAAACATACTTCTTGCATTAAGTTTCATTAATCTTACACAGATTGAAATTTCTGACTTTGAAACATTTCTAGATTCCATTTTGACTATCACTTCTGAACAAGAGTTGCCTCCTTACAGATTATGTCAACATGGTCCTTCAAGAATTATCACTATACTTCCAACTGTCCTTGAGCAACCAATATTTGGTAAACCTTAGCTTGTTCTCGACAATTGTTTAATCCTTTTAGTCATATCCAATTCTAGACCTTTTCCATTCTTAATGCCCCAGACATTTGGAAAATTTTAGAAAGGATGAATATAGCACATATAATCGATCCTATATCCGAAGCATATGGGACACGATTCATGATGTCTCACATAAAGACTAAACCAGTCTTTTGCTATACTATTTCCATTTCAATTTGCCAAATTCTCATAATTCAGATTATGAAAAGGGATGCTGTAATTATAATCGAATTTTAGAACGCAAAATAATGGACTCATATATAGAATTTCCTTATGTTGAGCCATTCCAACATGAAATTCATATATATCCTTGACTAAATGATTAAAACCTCAATCTAAGCTTTTAGATTTCAGATGAAGTATAATTTCCTCTCCCTTAATTATAGCAAAACAACTTTTTCAACCCCTGCAACCTCACGAATTGAAACTTTTGTTTTCTATAATTAACATTGCTAACTTGCAATACTTATCATAATTATCATGCTCCCACTAACATGATGATTATTAGCATAACACTTATCCTCCCACTAGGTTTGACATATACTCAGAAAGCTCGACTTCTAGAAATCAATACTTTATTGACTTTCTTACCAAAGTTCAGATTTCTGATACTAGATTGCTTTGATAAAACTTTATCAAAATCATACACCTTGCCTTAGATAGCACACTTTTGTTTCTAAACAATTATGAAGAGGGATGACATAATCATAATGGTTAGACCTTTTTGCCACTTCTCACAAGTCCATGTTAGTGTGCCTGTAAACCACACACACTCCGCTAACAACTTTGAGAATGCAAATATCACAATTGCTATCTAGCGAAAATCTACTTATTGAAAGTGTTTCCTCACCATCATTTTCATGAATCGGAGAGAAACCTTATGACACTTAGATTTAATGGTGTATGTGTTCTTATCCATGTGAATTTGTCAAAACTATAATTACATGACAAGGGTAATGACAAATCCAATCTCATATGGACTAAACTCAATCTTAATTTCTTTCCACCTGGCAACTTAAGGGCCTGCTATTGCTTCCAAGTTGTTTTGCAACCAATTGAGAACTCTATGAACTCATATGCAAAGCCAAATTTAACTGGAATGGGCACATAATATGTCAACACGATAGATTATAAACCTCAAGTCGTGTGCAAGTGAAGAACTTCGGGTTTTATTCTTGATTAGTTCTTGAGACTTTCAAGACCTTTAAGACTCCCACTGTCCTCTAGACCTATAAGACTCCCTTGTCAAACATCCAAGAGATAGTGCGGATTCTAATCAAGACAAACACTTCACACAATTGGCCTTAGTTGGTCTTTGTTTTATCCAAAACATCACAACCTACCAATGTCAAATGTACAAGAGTAGGAAACTTTTACTCTTACATTTGACAAGTGTTTTTAAACCTTCTTTAAGACATGTAACTCAAATTACAATCTTGGTGGATGACTCTAAGACTTGT